>NC_058521.1:545484311-546094993 GCF_904849725.1 Hordeum vulgare subsp. vulgare | reverse complement strand
TGGAGAAGCTAGGACGATTGAATATGAATATATGTTATGTTTCCGAAAGAACATAAAATAGGAGACGCCCACACTTCGTTACACATTTCTAGATATCTCTAATATTGACCTACATTGTATGTGTTCAGCTATCAAGTTTTCTGGAAATGGAAAATCATTCCCAATTTACTATAACATTGTATATCTCTAATGTGGTACATGCTGGAAGGAGGGGACAATATTGATGAAAATGACCAAATGAGTGCAGGTATAGAGTTGTGTATATAACATGTATTGTACTCTATTTATCATTAGCTTGTCCTCTCAGTGAAGAAGTAAACTTAAAATTGTTAATACAAATGTCCCCAAAATAACAATATGAAATCTTGTTTTTTCTTGCTATTAAGAGATGGTACCATAATTGATTTGCATGTCAGGTTGTATCAATATCATCAATCAAAACACAGTTCCTGATTTTCAATTGTTTGAACATGTGAATAAATTCACTTTTTGGTCCATTTTCTAACTTGCTAATTGCCTTCTTGCAGTTCACGATGGATCTGTGTATGGCAGTGTAATCGGGCATAAACATGAAAGAACTAGGAGTGAAATATTGGAATGTACTTCATGTGTGCATTGAGACGAGCTGATTTTTTATACGTAGCAATAAGTTGTAAAACTTAGATTAATATTTTAAAGTTATATTCAATTGCTCAGTAAGAACTACAATAATCAGTAGTAGGCTACTTGACGGGTGCAAAGGAAATATTTTGTTTCAGTACAACAGTTTAGTTGAGTCTATCATTGGCATGAGATTACGTGGGGTGTGGTATGTACACTTATGCCGTAAAGAAATATGTGGACACATGAGGGCTTACTGTTGGAAATATGCCCTAAAGGCAATAATAAAATGGTTATTATCATATTTCCTTGTTCATGATAATCGTCTATTGTTCATGCTATAGTTGTATTAACAGGAAACAGTAATACATGTGTGAATAAATAGATCACAATGTCTCCCTAGAAAGCCTCTGGTTGGCTAGCTCGTTGATCAATAGATGATCATGGTTTCCTGATCATGGACATTAGATGTCATTGATAACGGGATCACATCATTGGGAGAATGATGTGATGGACAAGACCCAATCCTAAGCATAACACTAGATCGTGTTGTTCGTATGCTAAAGATTTTCTAATGTCAAGTGTCTTTTCCTTCGACCGTGAGATTGTGCAACTCCCGGATATCGTAGGAGTGCTTTGGGTGTATCAAACGTCACAACGTAACTGGGTGACTATAAACGTGCACTACAGGTAACTCCGAAAGTGTCTGGTACGAATCGAGATCGGGATTTGTCACTCTGTGTGACGGAGAGGTATCTCTGGGCCCACTCGGTAGAATATCATCATGAGCTCAATGTGACTAAGGAGTTAGTCACAGGATGACGTGCTACGGAACGAGTAAAGAGACTTACCGGTAACGAGATTTAACAAGGTATATGTATACCGACGATCGAATCTCGGACAAGTTCTATACCGACAGACAAAGGGAATTGTATACGGGATTGATTGAATCCTTGACATCGTGGTTCATCCGATGAGATCATCGTGGAACATGTGGGAGCCACCATGGGTATCCAGACCCCGCTGATGGTTATTGGCCGGAGAGATGTCTCGATCATGTGTGCATGCCTCCCGAACCCGTAGGGTCTACACACTTAAGGTTTGATGACACTAGGGTTATAGGGAATTGTTATACGAGGTTAGCAAAGATTGTTCGGAGTCTCGGATGAGATCCCAGACGTCACAAGGAGCTCCGGAATGGTCCGAGGTAAAGATTGATATATAGGATGGATGGGTTTGGATTCCGGAAATGTTTCGGGCACCACCGGCAAAGTGCCGAGACCACCGGAAGGGTTCCGAAGGCCCACCGGGAGGGGCCACAAGCCCCAGGAGGCTACATGGGCCAAGTGTGAGAGGGAACCAGCCCCTGGGTGGGCTGGTGCGCCCCCCACACCCAGCCCAAGGCGCCTAGAGAGGGAAAGGGGGGGAACCCTAAGTCAGGTGGGCCTAAGGCCCACCAGAGGTGCGCCACCTCCTCTCCCCCCTCCTGGCCGCCACCTCCAGCCCCATCTAGAGCTGCCGCCCCCCTTTAGGGTGGGAAACCCTAAAGGAGGCGCCACCCTCCCTTCCCCCTATATATAGCGGGGGTTTTGGCCATTGAAGACACGGTTTTCCATCTCTCTCTCGGTGCAGCCCTGCTTTTCTTCTTCCTCCTCTCCCACGGTTCTTGGCGAAGCCCTGCCGGCAGACCTCGTCTCTCCATCGACACCACGCCGTTGTGCTGCCGGATATCTTCCCCAACCTCTCCCTCCTCCTTGCTGGATCAAGGTGCGGGAGACGTCACCGGGTTGCACGTGTGTTGAACGTGGAGGTGTCGTGGTTCGCCACTAGATCGGAATCACACCGCGATCTGAATCGCCGCGAGTACGACTCCATCAACCGCGTTCTAGTAAAGCTTCCGCTTAGCGATCTTCAAAGGTATGAAGATGCACTCTCCCCTCTCTCGTTGCTGCTCTCTCCATAGGAAGATCTGAATATGGCGTAGGAAAATTTAAAATTTATGCTCGTTACCCAACACCTACAAATTCTATTATCCGGTGGATGTGGAAGTGGATGGGGGTTGGAGTTTGTCTCTTTAGTTACATTTATCTGAGCGGAATATTTTCCTTACTTTAGATAATGCATGCAGCAAATTGCATTTCATTAGAGACGGCTTTGCAGAAAATTGTGAGAGCGAGCCCTTCATATATTTTTCATCAAGTCATAATTTTTTCTTTTGGATAGAAGGGTAGATGCATTGTGTGGTTGCTTCAAGAGTTAATAATGGATCGTATCAGTTGCATGCCGAACAAGAGACATCATATTTTTTGTTTCATGGTAATGCACAACATTCTCGTACATTTTCTTGTTAGGATAGAAGGGCAAATTCATTGTTGGTTGTTTCAAGAGTTAATAACGGTGATAGTGCCGTCTTAGCTTCACGCCCAACAACGGCCATCACATTTGTTTTCATGGTAATGAGCGACATTTAACTGTATGTTACAACATGTCAATGGCTTATGAGATATTGGATATGCAATCTTTTGCTCGAGGGGCATCATGGGTGGTTCACGCCTCCTATCCCTTGATGGTGGTGGCAGATCGACACAAACACGGGGAGAGGGGATCAGGACAGAGAGCGGGCGATTAGCAGGGGATTCCTCATTGGGGGTTCATGGATAAGTATGGTGTAAAGAAGATAGGGTGCCATGACGAATGTGAGATGGGTGTTATCCAGTTTTAAAAGAGAGAGCTTGAGCGAGAAATGTCCCGCTATGACAAGAAACTGAGCGGGAAGGGGAGGGCCCGGTAGAAAAAGGTAAGGTTGCATCATGGGGTGGCGAGCTTGATGGGCGCCCATTTGATATCCAAGCACGTCCGAGCATATGAGAAAGAAGTGAGTTTCAAACATTATTTGTTTGATTCATTTATGAGAAAGGTTTTCGACTCTATGAAGAGTAAATTCAAATGGATAACTACATAAATCTGAAACTTTGGAACATCAAATAAGCATGATTAAACACTCGGCGTTCTTGCAAATTTTCAGCCTGAAATAACATCCGAGGAGACCTCACCTAAAAAAAAAAATCAGTGGTCAAAGTTTATGTGCACTTTTAAGTAGTTTTTTTGTGAGGGCTCCTCGAGTGTTATTTGTGACTGAAAATTTGCAAGAACATGAAAAGTTTGCTTATCTTTGATCACCTAAAGTTTCTGATTTTTTTATTTTGTTTCATTTATTTTTAATTTACTGCTCACGAGGGTGTATGGACATCCGGGAGCTGTCACATCTTTATTTTCATTTATTTTTATTTTAACCCGTAGCAATGCACGGACGGACGGTACGTTCCACTAGTAGATGATTTTTTTTGAAGAAATACATTTTGTTTAATTAATAAGGTATATATTTTTAAATATAAAACTCTTCCACTCACATTACAGAAGTACACCGGTGCTTTTTACAACAATATATATGGTCAGCCTGAAATTTGGGGTCGGGCGAAGATCCAAAGGAAGCGCGTAGACAACAACAAACCCAACTTCTTGGGGAACGCTATCTCAAGGACTCGAAACACTTTGTTCAAGCAAAGATCCAAGCAAGTAGCGACGTGTGCATAGACAAGACAACAAGTGCCATTGATCGGGGTTTACCACTAACCCCAAAAACAAAACATAATTGGATTGGTGCGCAGGCATAAAACTTTGTCGTTGGCGGAGTATGTTAACAAGGGAGGAATGCAGCCATACGTCGAGAAACATGGATACAGGTTCAAGAGCTCAGCGTCTAGTAGAACCGAAGCTCCATGTCCACCAATGTTTGATACTAATGATCTGACAAAGCCGTAGAGTATAGACTGTCGAAGTGTTCTACGATCATCATCGTTTTCTTCTGAGGAGAGTACTTCCTCAAAATTCTTGTGTTATGTTTGTCTAAAAATAAACGTATCTAAATACTAAAATGTGACTAAATACATTTATATCTATATAAATTTAAGACAAGAATTTTGTGAGGGAGGAAGTACTGTATTAATTAAGCCGCCAAAGTTGAACCGAGTCTGTTTGCCGTACTGCACCCGTCCAGCAGTCTTGCGTGTCCCTGGTCGGCTTGCTGTTTTTCAAACTAACCACTGCTGTTTTCCACGGTCAATCATAAAGTGGTAAAAATCACTTATATTATGGGATGGAAGGAGTAACTGGCGTTAAAAGGATGACTAAGGCTGGTTGTAATGAGTAGTATCATATACTAGTATCATTCATATGATACTATTCTATGATACCATATCCGTAATGCATTGTATCATATGTTAGTATCATAACGTAGTTCATTTATTGTCATGCAAAACACATAGTAGCACATCATTTAATATGATACGGTATCATGATATGATACTCAACCCTCTTTTTTTTCATTTAATTCAATGTCACCTCATCGAAATTGCCTAGTTGGCATGCATGATATTATCTATGATACTATCATTACGGGCAGCCTAACATCAGTTACATCGTATGGTCGTCGAGGTGTTCGTAAAATTCAGACTATGCTACTCCCTCCTTTTCGGTTTATAGGGCCCATCTCAAAATTTTCAGATTTCCATTATATTAGGCTCATTTTGGGTCTAAGTGAGTTAAAGTGCTTTGAGTCTCACGTCATATTTAATTCATAAAGTTTAGAGAAAGGAGATAAGTGGCTATGCATACATCGTTTTCTACATCCATCATGCAAGTCCAATGAAAGAAAGGATGCTGCATTTATTGTCTTGAAAATTGAATATGTGAGAAATATTTTATTGACTAGTTTAAACTAGTGTCATTCACTCATAATTCATCATCGTTGATGAGATTTCAGATTTAAACCCTATAAACCGAAAAGGAGGGAGTATGACTTTACGCCATCTGCCATTGATTGGTGTTGCAGAACACCGCGCTCAAAGTAGCCACCGGGAACAACGACAGGCTACATAGCAGCACACGAGCACTCGTGGTCTGCCTATTAGTATTAACTTCTGCCGGCGCTAATTGCTGGACCTGCGCACGATCCATCGTTTTTTAAGCGTCTTGGCGTGCGCAGTTGCTGTAATCGGACCGTTTCAGGGCACCCATTTCCCACCTTAACTCGGTCACAATAAGTCAACACTAGAGCTTATATATACCCAGAGAAGCCCAGTCACACCGAAACCACACACATCTGCTTCGACCACACTAGATCGAGGATTTTCAAAGCCAGCTACTGAAAGCCCGGGGGAATGGCTTCCACGGTGACACTGCTGAGGAAGACGGCCACCATACGGATGAGCGACGTCGCCGCCGTGGCTTCACCAGCGACGACGATGAAGTCGCTTTTAATGGAGGGAGGCAATGGCGGCGGCGGCGGCGGCAACGTGGCGAAGCGGTGCTGCGAGCGCAAGTGCGAGCTCGTCGGCTACGACGCGCTCCCGGCCTTCCTGCAGCACAACGAGTTCATCCTCCACTACTACCGCAGCGAGTGGCCCCTCAAGGAGGCGCTCCTCAGCGCCTTCGCCCTCCACAACGAGACCATCAACGTCTGGACGTAAGTCTTTCTGTCCGATGCTCCGAGCACGTACTACGTGACAAGTCATGCACACGCTTTAGCTGACGCGTGTTTTCTCGCAGGCATTTGATCGGCTTCTTCGTGTTCCTCGCGCTCACCGTGTGCGCCGCCACGATGGTCCCCATGGAAACCAGCGTACCCCACTCGGTGACATCCACGGGCCTGGCAAACTGCACCGGCAAGGGCAATCACAGGGTGCTCATGACCTCGTACAGCACCAGCGGAGCGGCCGTGGCAATGCAGGCGCTGATACGCCGCAACGTGTCCATCTACGTCGAGCCGGAGCTCACGGCAGCGGTGGTGCTGTCGTCGTCGGGGGAGCACGGTCCGGTCGAGCGGTGGCCGTTCTACACGTACCTGTGCGGCACCATGTTCTGCCTGCTGATGAGCAGCGGGTGCCACCTGCTGGCGTGCCACTCGGAGCACGCCAGCTACGTGCTGCTCCGCCTCGACTACGCCGGCATCACCGGACTCATCGTCACCTCCTTCTACCCGCTCGTCTACTACACCTTCCTCTGCGACCCCTTCTCCCGGACGCTCTACCTCGGCTCCATCACCGTCTTCGGCGCCGCCGCGGTGGCCGTGTCGCTGCTGCCGGTCTTCGAGGCGCCCGAGCTGAGGTGGGCGCGCGCCGCGCTGTTCGTGTGCATGGGCGCGTCCGGCCTCGTGCCCATCGTGCATAAGATGCTCGTGTTCGGCGCACGACCCGAGGCGGTGGTCACCACGGGATACGAGGTGGCCATGGGGGTGTTCTACCTGGCCGGCGTGGTGGTGTACGCCACGAGGGTGCCGGAGAGGTGGATGCCGGGCAGGTTTGACCTCGTCGGGCACAGCCACCAGTTGTTCCACGCGCTTGTCATCGCCGGTGCTTACGCGCACTACCATGCCGGCCTAGTTTACTTGAGTTGGAGGGACATGGACAAGTGCTGACTGCTGTCGTTCACGTCTGCTAAGACAAAGAATTTTGACGAAAGAAGTTCTAGTGCTACAAGAATTATGGTGTTATTGAGCTACACAAACCTATGCCAGACCAAGAACAGAACATTTTTTTTTCACGAATATGCAAAGGTGTGTATCTTTTAATGGATAGTACACATAAGGCAAGACAAGGAGTTGCACAGTACTAATGACGGGCTGCTCAGTGAGAGAATCTCACACAGCTACGGAAGTAACAATCTAAGTCCGTGAGCGTCCGCCCTGGCCATGATCCGGCCTCCTCCTGGATAGGCACGATAGCTTGGAGATGGATGGTTGCTCGACATCCCATGATCTGGCCTCCTCCTCGATAGGCATGATAAGTTGGGAGAAGGATGGTTGCTCGACATCGAAGACGCAAAGGTTGCGCTGTCTTCAAATGGACCACGCCGCGAGGGTTGCCAAGATGGCCAAGCCCTTACGATGGCCATTCTGGGAATCCAGAATAGTCTTCGCGTACCATGGAAGGAAGTCCTCATGGCCGGAGGGTGGGTGTATGGTGGCCCACACCCACGCGAGCACCTCGTGCCAAACATGCCTCAAGAAGGGGCAGCCAATGATGATGTGTTGCATGGTTTCATCCGCTTGGTCACAAAGGACACATTAATCATTGTGAGGTAGGCCGTGGCGAGCAAGCCTTGCACCCGTCCAACACTGATCAAGGTCGGCCAACCAAGTGAACATCTTGACCCGTAGGGGGTCCCAGTACCTCCATGTAAGACGCCAGAAGGGTGCCGAAGTGGATCTGGCAAAGAGCGTCCGGTAGCAGGAGCTCGTAGAGTATGTGGCATTTGCTATCCAACGCCAGGCAAGACGGTTCAGAGAGCTGGATAAGGATATGTGTCTGAGTAGCCTCCAAAGCTGGACATACTCGACCGTAGCGTGTGGCGTCAGTGCAACACAGAGGTCGGCAACCTAACTGCGACCATCAAGCCCCTCAGCCACCGTGCGCTTGCGTCGTCGACAGAGTACAAGAGGTAGCAGGAATGGTGCTATGTCGGAGATGACCTTGCCGTCGATCCAAGGATCTTTCCATAAGCGATAGGTCCGGTCGTCGCCAATGGTCCGGGAGGTGGATGCTTGCAAGACGGAGGAGACTTCCAGGTCTTGGGGGAGATGCAGGTGCGCCAAAGGTCTAGTGGAATCAGTGCGCTGAAGCCAAAGCCAGCGCACACGAAGCGCAATCCCCTGTCGATGAAGGTTTGTGATGCCAAGGCCCCCAAGCTCAAGAGGGCGGCAAACACGCTGCCAATGGACCGGCCCATGGTCGACGCAGGTGTCCTTGTGGCCATGCCAAAGAAACTCGCAGATGAACCGATTCACTTGCTTGAGGACCAGAGGGCAAGCACCACCAAGATGTGAGAAAGGATCGCGCAAAGGACATGGCGCACGAGTGCAAGTCACTCTCTGCACGAAAGTAGTGTGGAACACAAGGTGGAGAGCTTCTTGATAAGCTTCTCGACGATTGGCTGCAACAAGGTCGCAGAGGGCTTCCTCACCAAGAGGGGAATGCCAAGATAGGTGATGGGGAAGCATGTGATGGCGCAAGCCAGCTAGTTGCCAATCATGGCAATCTCAGGGACCTCGCAGCGAATACGGGTGGCCAAACACTTGGCGAAGTTAGTGTAGAGCCTCGAAGGCTCGCCAAAGGCATGCAAGAGCATGCGGATAGCACACATGTCTTAGGTCGATGGGTGGCAGAAGATGACGACGTCATCTGCGTAGAGATAAATGCTCGAGGAAGCATGCCGAGTGGTGAGGCGCTGAAGTATCCCACACCGGTGGGCATGCTGGAGGAGAGAGTTGAGTGCGTCAATGGCCATCACGAAGAGCATGGGAGAGACGGGGTCTCCCTGGCGTTGCCCATAAGCATGGTCAATGGGAGGGCCAGGCAAGCCGTTGATGAGAACCCGCGTGCTCGATGTGGACAAAAGAATGGAAACCCACTCGATCCACCCTGTACCGAACACCAAGTGTCGCACGACATCAATGAGGAATGGCGAGGAGATGGAGTCGAAGGCGCGCACGATGTCGAGCTTGAGGAGGTCCATGGGCACCCGCACCTTGTGTAGGTGGCGGGCCAGCTGTTGTACGAGCATGAAGTTGTCATGCACGCACCAGCCTGCGATCAACGCACTCTGGTTGGTGGAGATGAGCTGGCGTAGACGTCGAGCTAGAGGACCTTGTGTTGGAAATATGCCCTAGAGGCAATAATAAATTGGTTATTATTATATTTCCTTGTTCATGATAATCGTTTATTATCCATGTTAGAATTGTATCGATTGAAAACTCAAATACATGTCTGGATACATAGACAACACACTGTCCCCAGTGAGTCTCTAGTTGACTAGCTCGTTGATCAAAGATGGTCAAGGTTTCCTGGCCATAGACAAGTGTTGTCACTTGATAATTGGATCACATCATTAGGAGAATTATGTGATGGACAAAAACCCAAACTATGAACGTAGCATATGATCGTGTCAGTTTGTTGCTACAGTTTTTTTGCATGTCAATGTATCTGTTCCTATGACCATGAGATCATGCAACTCTTGGACACGGGAGGAATACCTTGTGTGTTATCAAACGTCGCAACGTAACTGGGTGACTATAAATATGCTCAGGTATCTCTAAAGATGTTTGTTGGGTTGGCATGGATCAAGACTAGGATTTGCCACTCCATTTGACGGAGAGGTATCTCGAGGCCCACTCGGTAATACAACATCACAACAAGCCTTGCAAGCAATGTGACTAAGGAGTTAGTTACGGGATCTTGTATTACGGAACGAGTAAAGAGACTTGCCAGTAACGAGATTGAACTAGGTATGGAGATACCGACGATCGAATCTCGGGCAAGTAACATACCGAAGGACAAAGGGAACAACATATGGGATTAACTGAATCCTTGACATAGAGGTTCAACCGATAGAGATCCTCGTGGAATATGTAGGAGCCAATATGGACATCTAGGTACCGCTATTGGTTATTGACCGGAGAGTGTCTCAGGTCATGTCTGCATAGTTCTCGAACCCGCAGGGTCTGCACACTTCAGGTTCGGTGACGTTTTGGTATAGTTGAGTTATATGTGTTGGTGACCGAAGGTTGTTCTGAGTCCCTGATGAGATCCAGGACATCATGAGGAGCTCCGAAATGGTCCGGAGGTAAAGATTGATATATAGGAAGTCATGTTTTGGTCACCGGAAAAGTTTCAGACTCATCGGTAGTGTACCGAGAGTGTCGGGAGGATGCCGGAGGACCACAGGGAGGGGTGGGACGACCCAAGAGGCTCATGGGCTATGAGAGGAGCTGTATCAGACCCTGGTGGGCTGGCCTAAGTCTCTCTCAAGGGCCCATATGAAAAGGATAAAGGAAAAAGGCAAAAAGGGCCAAATTAGGAAGGAGTCCTAATAGGATTCCACCTACCTTGTGGGAGGTGGATTCCTCCCTTGTGGTTTGGCCTAACCTCCTTGGAGTGGAGGCCAAGGCTGCCTCCTCTCCCCTCCTCCTCTTATATATACTAGAGGTTTTAGAGGTGAGGGCTAACCCTAATTGCCACGTGCTCCCTCCACTTCTCTCTAGATCGGTTTCTCTAGTCTAATTCGGCGGTGCTTAGGCGAAGCCCTGCTGGATTAGTTCACGACCACCACCATCAACACGCTGCCGTGCTGGAGAACTCATCTACCTCTCCGCCCCTCTTGCTGGACCAAGAAGGCGGGGATCGTCATCGAGCTGTACGTGTACTGAACGCGGAGGTGCCGTCCATTCGGCACTAGATCGGGATGGATCGTGATGGGATCGCGGGATGGATCGTGATGAGATCGCGGGACGGGCTGCGATTTGGATCGCGAAGATGTTCCAATACATCAACCACGTTATATACGCTTCCGCTTAGCGATCTACAAGGGTATGTAGATTCACTCTCCCTCTCATAGATGATCATCACCATGGATAGGTATTGCGTGTGCGTAGGAATTTTTTTGTGTCCCATGCGATGTTCCCCAATAGTGGTATCAGAGCTAGGTTCATGCGTATATGATATCTCGAGTAGAACACAAAAGAGTTTCTGGGCGTTGATGTTTAATTTGCTGCCCTCCTTAGTATTTTATTGATTCGGCGGTATTGTTGGATTGAAGTGGCCCGGACCAACCTTACTCGTACGCTTACGAGAGACCAATTTCATCGACTGACATGCAACTTGTTGCATAAAGATGACTGACGGGTGTCTGTTTCTTCAACTTTTGTTGAATCGGATTTGTCCGAGGCGGTCTTTGGAGAATATTAAATAGCAATTTGCATATCACCGTTGTAGCTTTGCGTAAGTAAGATGCGATCATACTAGATACCCATAACAGCCACGTAAAACATGCAACAACAAATTAGAGGACGTCTAACTTGTTTTTGCAGGGTATGCATGTGATGTGATATGGCCAAAGACATGATATGGTATATTGGATGTATGAGATGATCATGATATGGTATATTGGATGTATGAGATGATCATGTAGAAATCAAAAAGGAGCATCAATTGTTGATGGTTAGTAAAACCACTAGTTTCAAGAAGGGCAAGGGCAAGAAAGGATACTTCATGAAACGGCAAACCAGTTGCTGCTCTAGTGAAGAGACCCAAGGTTGAACGCAAACCCGAGACTAAGTGCTTCTGTAATGAGGGGAACAGTCACTAAAGAGGAACTATCCTACATACTTGGTAGATGAGAAGGCTGGCAAAGTCGACAGAAGTATACTGGATATACATGATATTGATGTGTACTTTACTAGTACTCCTAGTAGCACGAGGGTATTAGATACCGGTTCGGTTGCTAAGTGTTAGTAACTCTAAATAAAAGCTACGGAATAAACGGAGACTAGCTAAAGGCGAGGTGACGATATGTGTTGGAAGTGTTTCCAAGGTTGATGTGATCAAACATCGCACGCTCCCTCTACCATCGGGATTAGTGTTAAACCTAAATAATTGTTATTTGGTGTTTGCGTTGAGCATGCACATGATTAGATCATGTTTATTGCAATACGATTATTCATTTATAGAGAATAATGGTTATTCTATTTGCTTGAATAAATACCTTCAATGGTTTATTGAATCTCGATCATAGTGATACACATGTTCATAATATTGATGCCAAAAGATACAAAGTAGTAATGATAGTACCACTTACTTGTGGCACTGACGCTTGAGTTATATTGGTATAAAATGCATGAAGGAGCTCCATGCTGATGGATCTTTGTATACACTCATTTTTGAAACGTTTGGGACATGCAAACCATGCCTATTGGTATAAACGCTTGAAGAAACTCCATGTGTAAGTGCATCTAGTGCCCGTTAGTGATTTTGGTGGTTTGAAGACTTATAGGTTAAGTGTCTAATGTGTTCATGAGTGTACACAAGATCTATAAGTCGCTGAGGAGTTTGAAATATTCGATGAATATCGACCCCTAAAAATGTATATCTTCGGTTGAAGAAATTGGTCTGGAGCTGAAGAATTGAATTGCGAAGAATTTGCGCTGAAATTGATATTCCTCATGAAGATATTGAAATTGAGGAATTCGGTGTGTCCTGAAGAAAATCAATCTGAAGAGTTTGAAGCATGAAGATTTATCCTTTCTGTTTTATTTTCTTCACACTTGAGTACTAGGAACACCGTACTGTTAAAGGGGGTCGATGTAACACATTGGAATGAATTTCCTCATGATGCTCAACCCAAGCCTAATCCTACCAAAAGCCTCAAGTGAGGAATATGAGAGACATGAGGACTCTCACAGTTGAGGGTCCCGACCGTTATCGATAGCCACACCACATCATTGGTCTTATCCACACCAACGGTCATATTATTTAAGGGCATTAATGTCAAATCATGTTGGGATGCTCCCAGGCTATAAATAGCCGCCCCCACAACCATTAGCTGGTTGGCTGCTCCGTTAGAAACTGACACTTGTCATAAGAGCAACCCAAATTCCTCAGAGTCATTCGAGTGTAATTCATCAGTGAGGAAATACCCCAAAACACCAAACCACAAACCAAAAACCGAGTGATCGAGCATCACTTAAGAAGTTGTTCCTGTGTGGGACTGAAGCCTTTAACCTTTGAGGAGTGTGCATCCTCTAGACGGTTATGCATCATGGTCTAGAGCAATCCAGCGGTCAATTGTGGATCGCGAGGTGACCAAGTTTGTGAGGGTTTGGAAGTCTGCCCTGAAGACTTACCACGAGTGTTGGGCGAGGACTGTGTGTTCTTAGCCCAAGGAGAATACGGTAGGGATTGTGTGTCCCGGGATTGTGTGTCCTTTGGTTTCAATACCAAGCCGCTCCAAACCAGATGTACAACTGTCACAGCAGTTGGAACTGGGTCATCAACCATTGTCTTCACTGTGAAACGGGTTCTATTTCCTCAACTCTTTATATTCTTCAGATTGTGTGTTGATGATTTTCACTGTCACCGTTTAAAGAATTTGCTGAAGACTTTCTGTGAAATTCCTCAACCCCAAATTCTTCACGCAAGTTAATCCTCATCTGTTTTCTGCGTGGCTGCATACTGTGCAAATGATTTTCATATTCTTCATCCTGAAAAACTGTTGTAGTGAAACTTTGCACTCCCGATCCTTTACTGTCTTCGCTGTAAGTTAGTCATCAGTGAGGAATTTCCTCAAAAGGAATTTCCTTAGTGATGAAATTTTGAAAATCTCCTATTCACCCCCTCTAGTCGATATAACGCACTTTCAATTGCTATCAGAGCAAGGTACTCCCTTGTTCTGTGTGATTTTGGTTTAATCACGTTGAGTTTTAGTTATGTCGACTGCAGGCATGATTAAGGTTACTGCAACATGTCCTACTTTCGAAGGAAAGGACTTTCCCTTCTGGAAGACCAAGACGCGGATGCATCTACAAGCTATTGACAATGATCTCTGGTATATTGTGGAACATGACGTCCCTATCATCTCTGCTACTATTTCTGCTGCTGATGTTAAGAAATTCAAGCAACTTGATTCGCAAGCAAAGAATATCATCTGTGGCCATCTGAGCAAGGGCCAGTATGGCAGAGTGAGTGCTTTGGGCTCAGCGAAACTTATCTGGGAAAGGCTGTCCAAAGTTAATGAAGGAGTATCAACCCAACGTGATTCTCGTGTTGATGTTCTTCGCAATCTCTTCAATCGCTTCAAGAGGTTTGACAATGAAAGCTGCCAAGATACCTTTGATCGCCTCACTGACATATCAAATGAACTGCAAGAACTGGGAGCTCGAGACATTACTGATCACGAAGTTGTGAAGCAACTGCTAAGATCTTTGGATTATTCATTTGATACTTTAGTTCTGATGATTCAAGAAAGACCAGACTACAAGATGCTTGATCCAGCTGATATACTTGAAAGACTCAATACTCATGAATTCCAACAAGAAGAAAAGAGAGATCTATATGGACCAAGCTATTCTAGACCACGTGCACTGAAGGCCAAAGCAATTTCCTCATCTGAAGAAGAAGACTCGGATGGTAGCATTGGTGATCCTGAAGAATTTGGACAGGAGCTTGCAATGTTCGTGAGGAAATTCCAGAGGTTTACACGACGTGGCCAGTTTGGTAAATCTTCAAGAAGAGATATGAGGAAATCAGAATCTTTATCTGAGGACTACAAGAAAAGAACCTGCCACAAATGCAAGAAATCAGGTCACTACATTGCTGATTGTCCTCGTTGGGGAAAGGAATCAAAGAAGAAGAAATACAAGGATGAAAGTTCTGACGACTCGAAGAAAAAGAAGAAGCCTTCAAAATTCTCATCTTCAAAGTCCTCATCGCACAAGAAGACTAGTTTCAGAAATGCTCGGGCACTTATTGGCAAGGAAATGGATTCCGAGGCAGAATCCAAGGAATGTGATGAAGAGGAGGGTTCTGATGAAGGCTCAGAATCCGGACAGGCTAGTCTTGCACTTGCAACCACATTCGTCAGCAAGTCAATCTTCAACCTTGAAGAAAATGATAACACCATCCACACTGATGACTATGCTGATGACTTCGCTCCAACCTATTGCTTCCTGGCAAAAGGTTCAAAGGTACCGAATGATGCCTCCTCCTCTGATTCAAGTGACTGTGAACCTGATGATTATAAAAACCCAGTTACAGTAAACTTGCTATCATTGCCACTAAACAACAAACTGCCCTGGAAAAGCTTCAGAAACTGCTAGATAGAAGCGATGATCTGTTGAATGATGAAATGAATCTTACCCAAATCCTCACTGAAGATATGAAAAGTCTTCAGTCTAGATTTGATAATCTTCAAGATCTTCATGTTACTCTCCTCGCTGATCATGAGAAACTTTCCTATGAATTTCTTTACAGGAAGCTTGATCTAGAGAAGTTGAGAATTTCTCATGATGATCTTCGTATGGAAAATGATTCATTACTAGCTCAACAGATCAGTGCTACTCAAGCTGAATTCATTCCTCCATGTCTTAAATGCATTGAACGTGAAACTGCTAATTCTTCACCAGAATCATCAAATGCTTCAATTGCTACAAATTCTTCAACTGCTCCTGTAGTGTCAAATTCCTCACTTGAGGAAAACACAAATGTCACTGATGAAAATGCAGGGCTGAAGGAATTGTATGTGACAGGCATATAGAAAAGTCTCAAAGGACATCAAACCCTTTGTGATGTGCTCAAAAAGCAGATCTTGAACAGGAACCCAAGGAAAGAAGGAATTGCCTTTGAGAAGAAATTGAATGCTGATGGATCTTATTGGAAACCTGAGCAGTATCCGAAAACATCATGGGTTGCTGCTACTGGGCCTCCTTTTGATCCATCCAATCTAACATGCTTCTCATGTGAATTATCATATTCCTCAGATGAGTCATTTGACTCCAACTATAAGCTGTTCAAAAATCAATCTGGTGAAGTATTTGCTCGATACGTTGGAACTAACTGCAGGAATGGCCCTCCTTTGAGGAAAATCTGGGTTCCCAAAAGTTGCCTTGAAAACCTTCAGGTGAATGTCCTCATGACACCACCTATGAGGAATTTGAACCCTAGATCAAATTCCTCAGGAGGACCAAAGTCTTCAAGAGGATCAAAATTAATCCTCAACTGGTCAAAACTATGCTCGTACCCGTGCTAATGCTTCTAACATGCAGGGAAACTACAAGGAGTATGAATATGAGTGTTATTCTTCAAATAATTATGTGCATAAATCCTCAAACAAGTTCTCTGCATATTCATATGAGTACTTTAACCCCCTACTATTAAGAGAAGTGCATTAGCTTCAATGCCCCCTTTCTCATATGGTGCTCGCAGGATGATGAATGCTTTACCACCCCTTCAGATGTGGGTGGTGAAGAAATTGAACTAGTCACTTCTGCAGGTCAGGTCTCCAGATGAAAATCATCATATGAAGAATTTGCTGGAGACCTGAGGGAATGCTTGATAGGAGGCAAGCTAATATTGATGAAATAGAAATATTTCACACGTCCTTATAATTCTGTTATGATGAAATTCCTATCTGATGAAATCGATATCATATTCTTCTAGTCTGAAGCATATGAGATGGTAAGCTGTACTAATTCATCCGCAGGATGACAAACCCAAGAGTACTGAGTGGGTTCTTGATAGTGGTTGCACACACCACATGATTGGTGACAAAATCTTGCTGATGAATATGCCACTAACTCCATCACCCCTGAAGCAAATCACATATGCTGACAAAGGTAAAAGCAAGGTATTGGGACTTGGCAAAGTGGCTATTTCCAAGGATAGGCACATGGACAAAGTGATGCTTGTTGAATCCCTTGGATTTAACCTCATGTCAGTCTCAATGCTTTGTGCTCTTGATATGATTGTTATCTTTGGAAGATATAGATGTGTTGTTATCATGGAATCTGACAGATCCAAAGTCTTCGAAGGTGTTAGAAGAGGGGATTTGTACATTGTTGATTTCTCTACAGGCCCTCAACCAGCCACTTGCTTACTAGCAAAAACCTCAGAAGTGTGGCTGTGGCATCAAAGACTCGGTCATGCAGGCATGAGGAATTTGCACACGCTCGCGAAGAAGAAGCATGTCATCGGCATCGAATCAGTCAAATTCCTCAAGGACCACCTCTGCGGTGCTTGTGAGTCTGGGAAAATGACCAGATCCAAGCATCTCTCGAAGACCATCATGACCACTACTCGTCCATTTGAATTGCTTCACATGGATCTATTTGGACCTACTCATTATGCCACACTAACAAATGCAGCATCTTTATATGGCTTCGTCATAGTTGATGATTATTCCAGATATACATGGGTGCATATCATCTTATATAAAATTGAAGTGCAGGAAGTCTTCAAACAATTTTCTTCAAGGGCCTCGACGAACTTCGGCATCAAGATCAAACACATGAGGAGTGATAATGGAACAGAGTTCAAAAACACTGGTCTTGATAATTATCTTGATGAACTTGGTATTACTCACGAATTGTCTGCTCCTTATACTCCTCAACAGAATGGTGTCGTTGAAAGGAAGAACAGGACTCTGGTTGAGATGGCAAGAACCATGCTTGAAGAATATCATACTCCTCGTCGCTTTTGGCCTGAAGCAATCAACACCGCATGCCATATCATCAACAGGGTATATCTTCACAAATTCCTCAAGAAAACCTCATATGAACTCCTCACAGACAAGAAACCCAATGTAAGTTATGTCAAAGTCTTCGGTGCAAAATGTTGGATTAGAGATCCTCACCATAGCTCAAAATTTGCACCTAAGGCACATGAGGGTTTTATGCTCTGTTATGGAAAGGACTCGCACACCTACAGAGTCTTCAACAACTATCACAACAAGGTTGTTGAGACTGTAGATGTGCGGTTCGATGAAACTAATGGCTCACAAAGAGAGCAGTTGCCTTCTGATCCAGATAAGCTGTCTCCTGAGGAAGCAATAAAGCTCAAAGCTACTGAAGACATTGTTCCCACTGAGGAAATTGATGAAGAAATCATTCCCAGCATTGATGATAATCAAGAAGATGCTCCTGAGGAAATTTCTCGAGAACCAATTCCTCAGCCCAGACGAAATCCTCAACCAGCTCATCCGAGGATTGCAAATGAAATGGAACTTGACAAAATCCTCAATGACATCAACGCGCCAGGTCCTCTCACTCGCTCAAAAGCTTCACACTTAGTTAACTTTTGTGGGCATTTCTCCTTTGTATCTATCACAGAACCTTCTAAAGTTGCTGAGGCTTTCCTGGAACTGGAGTGGATCCAAGCTATGCAAGACGAACTTCTTCAATTCAAGCTGAATGACGTATGGGAGCTCGTCAAACGACCAGATCCTCGCAAGCACAATATCATCGGAACCAAGTGGATTTTCCGAAACAAGCAAGATGAGGATGGTCAAGTGGTGAGGAATAAGGCACGACTTGTAGCCCAAGGCTACACACAAGTTGAAGGAATAGATTTCGATGAAACTTTTGCACCTGTTGCTAGACTTGAAGCTATTCGAATACTACTTGCTTATGCTAATCATCATAACATCATCTTATATCAAATGGATGTGAAAAGTGCATTCCTCAATGGTAAGCTTGAGGAAGAAGTATATGTTGCTCAGCCCCCAGGTTTTGAGGATCCAAAGAATCCAGACAAAGTCTTCAGACTCAAAAAGGCGCTCTATGGTCTCAAGCAAGCCCCTCGGGCATGGTATGATACATTGAAGGAATTCCTTGTGAAGAAAGGCTTCAAACCTGGTTCACTCGATCCAACTCTTTTCACTAAATCCTATGATAATGAGCTATTTGTGTGCCAGATATATGTCGATGACATTATATTTGGCTGTAATGACAAACGTTACAGTGATGAATTTGCTTACATGATGAGTGAAGAATATCAGATGTCTATGATGGGGGAGCTAAAATTCTTCTTAGGTCTTCAAATTCGTCAACAACGCAATGGAATCTTCATATCACAGAAGAAATACCTCAAGGATGTCCTGAGGAAATTCAACATGCATGAATGCAAAGGTGCCAAGACTCCAATGCCTACCAACGGCCACCTCTGCACTGACGAAAATGGTAAAGAATTCAATCAGCAAGTATATCGCTCTATGATTGGCTCTTTACTGTATTTATGTGCATCTAGGCCAGATATAATGCTTAGTGTTTGCATGTGTGCACGTTTTCAAGCAAAATCGAAGGAATCACACCATAAGGCTGTGAAGCATATTCTTCGATACTTAGCTCACACACCAACACTAGGATTATGGTACCCCAAGGGCTCAAATCTTCATCTTGTGGGATATTCTGATTCTGACTATGCTGGTGACCATGTGGATCGCAAGTCAACCTCTGGCACATGTCATTTCCTCGGAAGATCACTAGTTTGCTGGTCCTCAAAGAAGCAGAACTGCGTTTCACTCTCCACTGCCGAAGCTGAGTACATTGCTACTGGTTCATGCTGTGCTCAATTGCTATGGATGAAGCAAACCCTCAATGACTACGGCATCAACATGAAGAATGTGCCTCTCTACTACGACAATGAGAGTGCAATCAAGATTGCATACAACCCAGTACAACACTCGAAGACCAAGCACATCCAGATTCTTCATCATTTTCTTCGGGACCATGTCCTCAAGGGCAATATCCTCATCGACCATGTGAAGACTGGCGATCAACTGGCAGATATATTCACTAAGCCCTTGGATGAGAAAAGGTTTTGCAAGTTGCGGTGTGAGCTAAATATCTTAGAATCTTCAAATGTTTTGTAAAAACATGCACATATACTAACACTTATGCAAAATTGATGACTTAGATGTGCAACACATGATGAATCGATTTTCTTCAACTAATGAAGAATATCACTCTGAGTGTGAAGAACTCAGGGCCCTATGACAATTGTACGCGACGTGTGTAATCAACATTCTTATATGGTGGGTCACGCCACCACCCAACGTGAAATTCCTCAAGTTGAATTTCTTCAAAGCTGAATTTCTTCAAAATTTGATTTTCTTCAAAACAGTTGCGCTTCAAAATTGTTTTTCTTCAAAACTGAAATTCATCATCATGACGCTTTATCACAAAATCCTCAAGTTATTCAAAATCTTCAAAAATGCTTGATGATTTTCGTTTACCTAGATCGACTGTGATTTCAAGTCCTCAACAACATTCACTTATAGCTATTTCTTCAATGTGATATTTCATCTAAGTGAATGTGATCGGACCCTACTTTCCCTCTCTGCTACTCTCACCCAGTCTATTCAATTCTTCATATGCGTTCTACTTGAAACTTCGTTCAAAATCCTCACCGCGTCCTTGTCAGCTGATGATTTTGTAACAAAATCCTCATAGTTTCAAAAAAAAAATTATAAACAGAAACTGAACCAAATTTCCTCGTTGGGATAACCACGATCTCCACGATCTCCACCGCTTCTGTCCTGAGCTACACGTGTCCTGCGGAGACGTAGAAACAGGGGCTATTTGGTCCGATATTTTTGCGCCAACAGTTACCGCCTGGCTATGAATATGTCCCCATCTCCCTCGGTAAAATCTTCTTTGTCCCATCGCCCTCCTGCTACAGCAAAGCTCCAAGCCCTAGCGCCACCGCTAGAAGTCTCAATGCCGGCGAAGAAGAGCTTGACTGCCTCGACCTCTCCATCGCCGAAACCACGCCGGAACCGGACCATCTTCGTCCGCCGCTGCCGTAGCCGTCCTCTGCTACCGAGTTAGGGCGCATTGGACTCGCACCGAAAGAGCATCTACTGCTACCTTTTCTCTGTTCTTCGTGCGTGCCATCAAGGGTAAATAAAAACCCTATTTTTACAGCTAGTTTGATCTACTATTTTACCTTAGAGATGTGAAATCTGTTTTTCCTCAAGAATCCATCAGTTTCTTTTCCTCAAACACTTCCTATCACCCAACTATTGATGAACTTCACTAAGCATCTAAGATTTTCACGAGATTCCTCAGTTGTGCGAATTTTCGGATCTGTACAACCCTGGAACCCAAGAATAGTATGCTTAGGCGAATTCCTCAACCACTGGTCAAATTCCTCAACTATAAAAAATTTCATTTCATCAAATCTGAGAACGCATATGACCTCTCCAAATTCCTCGCAACTATACTCTGTTCACAGGTACAAACATGTCAGCTGATGAATCTCTAGGTTCTCATCAACTTAACTCATTTGCAGCGTTTCTTGAAGAAAATCTGCAAGTTTAATCAGAATCCTCAAGATTTCAATTTCCTCAGCAAAAGCCTCAGCTGAAGAAAATGGAGGATGAAAGAAAGCAAAAGGGTGGCAAAAAACTCGAGCAGAACACTGCCATACATATCCCTGAGGATATATACCTGGATTACTACATTCCTGATGAACATGAATCTATGCCCAAGAGAAAGATCAGGCTTCAAAAGATAGAATGCCGATGGGCTAAGGAGTGGAAAGAGTACAGATTCGTCACTCCCAAATACGCAAAGAAATTCGCTCTGAAGCCTCCTGGCAAACGGGCTCCACTTGAGGATTACCATGAAGCACACCCCTCAAGCCTCAAGACAATTGATGACTATCCTGAGGAAAAGTCAAAGCACTTGTCAAAGCTTCAGAAGCAAGCAGAAGCTGCTGTGAGAAAGTTCAATGAAGAATCTGCTACTGCTGCAACTGCCGCCACTTCCTCCGCAGCTGAGACTTCTGGTACGACCATTCCTCAAATGAAGTCTGTGCCACCAAAACCAAAGGCTTCAAAGCCTCAAGAGAAAACTGCACCAGCATCAGCACCAAAACCCTCAGCACCAAAACCCTCAGCACCACCAAAGGCTTCAAAGCCTGAACAGAAGCCGATAGTGAAGCAACTGCCCGCTGTCTCCAGCTCCTCAGTCCCATATGCAACAAGCTCATAGACAAAGTCTTCACCGACTCCCCTGAAGACTGAGGTGACTGCTGGGAGAGGAACAAGACCAAGCCCAAGCAAAATCATCAAAGATCCTTCTGCATCAGAAGGTAGTGATGAATTTGATGATTACACTCTGCAAGCCATCAACAGAAACGAGCAAGAGAGGGTAGCTCAAGTTTCTGGCAGCTCCATTCCTCTGGCCATGGACCCAAAAGTCCTCCTCGATTACATCAACATCTGGTATGAGGAGCCCAACACTCCAATTGATGATTTGAAGCTTCCCCCAGGCATCAGCCACATGGTGGCCACATTCATCAACGAGGCCAAGTGGAAGGAGCAGCAAGCCAAACAGGCTAAGGTCGCAAAGCTTAAAAAGGAGAAATTCCTCATACAGAATCTCCTCAACCTGACTCCTGATGCACTTGTGCCAACACAGGCTGAATTGAAGACTTTGACAGATAAGTACTCTAAGCTCTGTGACCGTCGAAGTCTCAAAAGCAATTTCATCAAATTTGCCACTGAAGCAGTTGACAACTACAACAAGAAGGCTGTCCCTCCAGTACCAACTCCTCAGCCTCTGATTGAAGAACCAAGTGATGAAATTTCTCATGCTGAGGAAATCCCTCAAGAAAGCCGTGCTGATGAACTGGCTATTGAGGAAATTGCCACAGAAAATCCAGCTGAAGATTCTGCTACAGCTGGTGAGACTGACCCTGCTCCAGCTGCCGCTTCTAACACTACTAGGAAAAGGTCTATAGATGATATAGACACTAATGGCGCACCAGACAAGTAGTGCGCCACTACTATATAGCAGTGGCGCACCATGTGCAGGTGTGCCATTAGTGTGATGGACACTAATGGCGCACCACACACTCGGTGCGCCATTACTATTTTTTTTGGCAAAACTACTAATGGCGCACCACCAGCTGGTGCGCCATTAGTAACCAGGGTTACTAATGGCGCATCTCTAGGTGGTGCGCCACTACTATATTTTTTTTTGCAAAACTACTAATGGCGCACCACCAGCTGGTGCGCCACTACTATAAAAAAATTTAATTTTTTTGCACCCCACCCCCTCCCCGGCCACTCTCTCTCCCGTGCCCACTCTCTCTCTCTCCACCCCACCCCCTCCCCCGTGCCGCCGCTCCCATGCTCTGCACCGCGCACAGGGCTCCCTCCTTTCCTCCCTCCCGTCGGCGCGCCCTTCCAATACCCACCGCCACTCCCACGCATGGCTCGAGATCCGGGCCCGCTTCGCCTCCGGCCGCCACAGCCGCGTCTACTCTGGCCGCTACAACGGTCGCGAGGTCACCATCAACGGGAAGGGACCCCGAGGCCCAGAGCCACGCACCCAACCACCGGAGCGGAGCCGGAGCCGGAGCCCCTCCGCGCGCAGCGGCGCCACCTCCCTGCCGGTGAATTCCGCATCGACGGGCGCTGCCCCAACGAGGTGAGCCCCCGCTCCCTCCCTCTCGCCTTCGTCCGATTCCAGCTCGGCTGGCTCTGATTCTTCGCGGCCAGCGTCTCGCAGATGCGGCAGCTCAAGGGAGAGGTCGGCGTCGTCTCCAGGGCCGATGACTCGGCGCTCTTCGAGATGGGCAACACCAGGGTCATCGCCGCCGTCTACGGGCCCCGAGAGGTACGCCCATGTCCCTCATCTTGTTCGCGCACGCCAACTGTTCGATGCAGTGACTGTCAGGGATTAGCACGAGTTCTGTAGTTGATGATTAGTATTAAGCTGATTTGGGGCAGGTTTTCTGGGGCAGATTACTTCCAACTAGCCATATAATCTGCACTTGAGTTATTTTTTACCATCTTGGGTGTTCATCTGGAGGAAGATATCATTGACGGATAGTAAAATTGGATATCTGTGTCTGTATGATTCTCGCCAAGGAAAATTAAGGATTTGAACCATGTCTGATCCAAAAACACAAAGAACTCCAGTACTTTCTTTAACCTCCAAAGTAACTGCCAAAGCATGCTAAAATTAGTTTAAATTTAATTGTCAAGCAGATAGGTTGTAGTTGTCACGGTCTGTTTTTTGTAACAATCTAAGCATTTCAGAGCTGGCCGTACTTCAACCTATCATACATCAGTTATTGCTACATGTAATTTTGCCGTGTTGTCAATGCTCTACTTATTTTAGTTGTCAATGCAGGGTTATGGAAAGGCTCCCGGGGGTAATAATTGATTTTGGTGGAGATGGACCTTAAAGATGCACCTTTGTTCAACTGCCAACTATCTGTTGTTTTCAGTAAGACACAACCCTATATTTTTTCACAGTCCATGCAGTAAATATATATGACGCATCATACACTGGAGTATTTTTATGTTTCATCGGGTTTTTCTGAACTATGATCCTATTGAAGCTCAACTGTACATTGACCTTGACTTGCTCTGCCTAGCGTAACACGATAATTGGTTCCAGAGTCCAGTGAGGAGCACTAGTGTTTTCCGCCAGTTAATTAAGATGCGTGCACTCAGGAGCAAGAACATATATTTGATATGCATAGTCTTCTCTCTCTCACTCTCTGCATATTAGTACTTATGTTCTTCATATACGTGCATGATGGCCGCCTGCTACCCATAAAGAAAATTACTTTTGTAATTGCAGACAAGTGAAGCTACACCTGGAACAGTAGCTATTACTGGACAAACCTTGCTTTCTTACCCATAGGATTGGATGCAAACGAGTCTGGGGTTTACCAGAATAGTAGTTATCACTGGAGCAGTGAGAATTAGATGCAAACAAATCAATTTGTTAGTAGGATGTTCTTACTGGGCTACTAGATAACATGCCTGACGAAGTCTTGTGCTTACAGTCGAATTGAAGGAAGCCAACATTGATTTGTTTTGCTCTCTGGATTTATTTTCTTAATGTAATATATGCTGTTGCCTGATCTTAATTCACAGGAATGTATGTGGCAAATCGTGCTTCGGACAAGATTAGACAGCTCACGAATAATGTCTATGTCTGCCGCTCTGGATCTGTAAGTGCTTATGTTTATGCACAAGATTGGGCACATTCTCATGTTGTTAGCACGTGTTACTGTGACATTCAGTTGTTTGAGTAGGCACCATTCAGTTAGTCTATTTCATAAGTTAGTCTTACTTTCACTTCTTAATTATTCCCTGAATCAATGAGCAGGGTATGTTTGATTGCTGGTGTTGATAATAAACAAAACAAACAAAATATAACAAGACAATATTTTGTGTTTTTCTTTTGCATGCCGCCATTTTGTCGTCGCCTTATCATTGCTTGTCTCGTGGAAGAGTGGAACTCTTGAGTTGTGACAGACCATCATTTATTTTCATGGGCTGCTTTAATTTTTGGTAGTCACACATCCCATTTTCTGCTTATAAGTTCTATGTCTCACATGTAACATGCTTCTCATTATCTTGTATCTGGGTGGGGCGCCAGTCAATGATGTCAATGACTATGCTTTGGTCAGCTTACTCTTTCTGCATTTGTTAAGGTTTCCATCATTTTAATCATACTAAAAGCATGTGTTCGCTGTATAGAATTGCCTAACTAGTGTCGGTTGCTTGCTGCCTACATGTGCGTGAGCTGCCTGCATTATGCCGAATGGACGGATGCTTCTTATCTATTAGCCAATAATAGGATGTATGCCCGTCTTGCCCTAACCGAACAATCAATATGCTGTAGACTTTCTATAATGGCCTTCATTTGTTTTAGATCTTAAAAGTGCCACTTCTAACTGAACCACCAGTGTCAAAGTTTTTTTTGTGCCACTTCTAACTGAACCACTTCCAAATTAACCTCTCATGTTTTTCAACCTGGCATTTCTGCCATTTATTTTTCATTCATAATTTGAGAGCTGAGTTCATTCTTGTCCAAATTATCAGAATTCCTTTGGCGTTGTAAGCCACTCAAAATTCCGGTTCTGGGTCGTTAACTTCCTTAGGTCGTCATCTGGAGAGGAGTGCTATATTAATTAATCTTCTCATCACTTCTGTTTCTTTTTCAGGGCCAGCAGGTCCAGAGGCCAATTCACTCAAGGAAAATGGTAATGTGACTCTTAAAATTTGTTACTCTGTTCACTTTTGCTGTGTTCCTCTTTGACTGCTATGCTTACTTGGTTCGTCTTCCTTGCGAATGCAGGTGAAAATTGAACATTGTGATGAGGGTGATGCCACTAGTGTCGGCACCAACGCTCCCAGGAGTGGTACCATTGACCCGCAGCAACTTGATCCCACACTTGCTGTTGTCAAGGCAGAGGAGGTGATTTGTTTGCCATCAAACCTATTACTTCCTCTGTCCCAAAATAACTAGAGTTACAGCTAGCACATTTGCTCAGACTTGGGTATTTCCCGCCTCTGGTCTTCATGTCATCAGCTTTCATTTTACTGTGTCGTTGGCAATTGCATTTTCAGTATCAATCGAGTATATTTAAGAACTTACAATAATGAATGATTAGTTTCTGAATACTAACATGCTAGGTTTATACTAGCAAGCCTGTAGCTTTGTCTATTCTTTAGGTGAGACCCCTGATTTTTCTTATCGTTGTCAAGATATTTACCAAGTGAACTGTCGTGTGTCGTGGCTTCCCAAGGTTTTCCTCACCTTTGTTTTTGCTCAAAAAAATTGAGGTGCAACTAAAGTGGTTGTTCCTGTCATTCCCATGCATTATCCTTTGGTCCTGTGGCCGCGTACATAGAAATAATACATGAATTCAACACATGTACTATATGCGTATTAAAAATATTCGATCAAAAGATTATCATGATATTAGACTAGAAGTATGGAACCTGCTCTTCAGTATGACATATGTATCTAGAAGTGCAATATATTCTGTTTTGGAATGTGATGAAAAAAAGGCTGTCCCAGATGATCGCGGCATTTACAAACAAATAGGGAGGCTGAAACAGCTAGCTGAAATCATAAAATGCTTTTGGATTCATCGATGCAGTTATTAAATTGTTTGATAAATTTATAAGAATAATATGTATCTTGGTAATAATAATATAATATGGAATACACCAATACGTTCATCTCTTAGTTTACCATTGCTTGTTATAAAATAAAGAATGCATTCACCTAACCCTTTAAAACATTTTTAAAAAGAGGCTGCATGATATGAACAAAGGAATTTGGACACATTCATGAAGGTATACTGGTAATTTTATGTTAAATTTTCTCCAGGTACTTGTACAGTCAAGCAAGATTGAAGTTCCAATTGGAATTCTACAAAAGGAGGCCTCTCAACCTCGAGCAGATTAGAATTTGCATGTTAAACTGACGGATGCCCATCATGGCATTGTTTTGTTCATGTGTATCTAGAGAGAGATGATTGTGCTAGTACTATAGCTCACTTTATGTGTGGTAGAGTTGCTACATGTCGAGTGGAGTTTATGTAGGGGATCATTTGTAGCTGAGCACCTCATGTTAAAAGGAGATGCTACAGGTGTTTGCCCTTTCTCCTGTATTTATGGGAGTAATTGTTTGTCTTCTGGCCACTACAGGATAGATGAAATGTCACAATATTCATTGAAGCTGATATTGTTTTGTTGTTGGGAGCACCTTAGCATGCACATTGTCTCCTGTAGCTTTGCACTGTCCATCTAATACACCATCATATTTACTGTTTAGGTCATATATGGATTTGCAAACCTGTATATTGAGATCCTTTGCTTGTGTCACTTCTATAACTGTATGTATTAGCATAGCTTGAAAATTCCATCTGTATCATGATACAGGATAAACAGTGTCACATAGACCTCTCGTAATCTGGTTGTCTTCGATACTAATGGCGCACCATGAGTAGTGCGGCATTAGTATACCAGATACTAATGGCGCACTATGAGCAGTGCGCCATTAGTATACCAAATACTAATGGCGTACCATGAGCTATACTAATGGCGCACTGCCTGGTGCGCCATTAGTATACCAGATACTAATGGCGCACCATCAGCAATACTAATGGCGCACTGCCTAGTGCGCCATTAGTACACCAGATACTAATGGCGCACTTGTGGTGCGCCATTAGTAAAAAAATCTAATGGCGTGATGCTAGTGGCGCACCTATAGTGCGCCATTAGTAGCCAAAATAGGTGCGCCACTAGCACACCTTTTCCTAGTAGTATAAGCCAGCTGATGACTCTGCTCCAGATGGTGCTTGTAAGCCAACTGATGCCTCTGCTCCAGCTGATGCTTCAGCTGAGAAAACACCTTCACCAAAAGCTTCAAAGGTGAAGAAAATGACTCTGTCTGCATCAGATGTGAAGAAGACCAGGGCTGCTGAAAAGGAAGCCAAGAAAAGAAAAGCTTCATCAGGAGAAGAATCTACTGAGGCCAAGCGCCTCAAAGCTCTTGAAGATAATGCACCTCTCGATCCTGTGCCTCTCAACGTTGCTCCGTCATATGAGATTACTCCCTTCGAAAGCGAAGACAAGGAGCACATGGCAGATGAGGAAATGAAGAATGCTGAATCTGAGGAACATATTGATGAGGAAATTCGCATTGATGACAGTCCTTAGCCCTCCATTCCTCATGAAGAAACTGCACAAGGATCAGCTGCACCAGCTGATGAATCTGGCTCCTTCACCAAGCAAGCTGAGGAAGAACAACGTGAAAATCCTCAGCCTGATGAAAGTCACAGTCCTGAGCAAAATCCTCAACCTGAGGATCAGGCTGACCCAACTCCAACTCCTGAGCAAAACCCTCAAGCTGAGGCTGAGGATGAACCAATTCCTCCTCCAGAACAAAACCCTCAACAGGAAGCTCCGGTTGACGACATTCATCAACCAGAGCATGTTCCTCAGCCTGAAGCTCAAGCTGATGAAATTCCTCACCCTGAGGACCATGCTGAGGAAAATGCACGAGACCCAGACAATGCCTTTGTCGTCCTCAACCCATAATCTACAATAGTTGTCTCCCCTCAAGTCAAGCCGCAAAATCTTCAGCCAATGCAGCGTCAGCCGTTCTCCAAGCGGCCAAAGTTTCAAAAGGAGTTCTTCTTTGAAGAACACATGTTCTTCATCGAAGAAAATCCCTATGACAAGCCTCGCATCAGGCATATGAAGTTTTGGACAAGGACACAGCTCAACTACTATGCCTCTGTGCTGTGGGGAAGAAACAAGATTTTTCAGCACAGGCACATTCCTCACGTTGAGCTTGAAGAAATTCCATGCTTTGCTCCATTCCTCAACGTCCTTTTTGAAGTTGGACTCCTCCCAATGTGGTCGGATATCTGTGATTGGAACAGTGAGCTCATTCTTCAATTCTATGCAACTCTTACATATCAGGAGATCAAACAGACATCAACACATGGGTGCTCGATTGGATGACGCAAACCACACACTTCAAGGCTCCAACCAATGAGCTGCTACGTGAACTACCAGTATCAATTCCCTCAGAGCAGATAGTGAAGCTATATGATGAACGTGAGTTGGCTAACAAGCTGATGGATGTCCTCATGAAGCCTTTGGCTAAGGGGCAACCTCCAAGAACAACCTTCCTGGTCCATGAGCTGAAATATGAACCCAGGACGGTTTACAGAATCCTCTGCAGCGTTCTTACGCCAATCAAGGGCCATGATGATGAAGAAGTGTAAGTGCATCTAGTGCCCCTTAGTGATTTTGGTGGTTTGAAGACTTATAGGTTAAGTATCTAATATGTTTGTGAGTGTACACAGGATCTATAAGTCATTGAGGAGTTTGAGATATTTGAAGAATATCGACCCCTAAAAATATATGTCTTCAGTTGAAGAAATTGGTCTAAAGCTGAAGAAATGAACCGCGAGGAATCTGCGATGAAATTGATATTCCTCATGAAGATATTGATATTGAGAAGATCGGTGGTTCCTGAAGAAAATCGTTCTGAACAAATTGAAGCGTGAAGATTTACGTTTTCCGTTTTACTTTCTTCGCATTTGATGAATAGGAACACCGTACTGTTAAAGGGGGTCAAAGTAACACTATGGAATGAATTTCCTCATGATGCTCAACCCAAGCCTAATCCTACCAAAAGCCTCAAGTGAGGAATATGAGTGACATGAGGACTCTCACAGTTGAGGGTTCCGACCGCTTCGATAACCACGCCAAGTCATTGGTCTTATCCACTCCAACGGTCATATTATTTAAGGGCATTAGTGTCAAATCATGTCGGGATGCTCTCAGGCTATAAATAGCCACCCCCACAACCACTAGCTGGTTGGCTGCTCCGTTAGAGAATGACACTTGTCATAAGAGCAACCCAAATTCCTCAGAGCTTTCGAGAGTAATTCATCAGTGAGGAAATACCCCATACACCGAAACCACAAACCAAACCTAGTGATTGAGCATCACTGAAGAAGTTGTTCCTGTGTGGGACTGAAGCCTTTTACCTTTGAGGACTGTGCATCCTCCAGACGGTTAGGCGTCATGGTCTAGAGCAATCCAACAGTCAATTGTGGATCGCCGGGTGACCATGTTCGTGAGGGTTTGGAAGTCTGCCCTGAAGACTTACCACGAGTGTTGGGCGAGGACTGTGTGTCCTTAGCTCAAGGAGAATACGGTAGGGACTGTGTGTCCCGGGACTGGGTGTCTTTTGGTTTCAATACCAAGCCGCTCCAAACCAGATGTACAACTGTCACAGCAGTTGGAACTGGGTCATCAACAACAATCTTCACTAAGAATCGGGTTCTAATTCCTCAACTCTTTACTTTCTCTGTATTATGTGTTGATGACTTTCACTGTGACTGTTTGAAGAATTTGCTGAAGACTTTCTCTGAATTTCCTCAACCCCAAATTCTTCACAATAGTTAATCATCATCTGTATTCTACGTGCCTTCTTACTGTGCAATCTGTTTTCACATTCTTCACTCTGTAATACTGCTGTTGTGAACGTTTGCACGTCTGATCCTTTACTGTTTCCGCTGTAAGTTAGTCATCAGTGAGGAATTTCCTCAAAAGGATTTCCTCAGTGATGAAATTCTACAAATCTCCTATTCACCCCCCTCTAGTCGATATAACGCACTTTCAATTGGTATCAGAGCAAGGTACTCCCTTGTTCTGTGTGATTTTGGTTTAACCACCTGGAGTTTTAGTTATGTCGACTGCAGGCATGTTTAAGGTGACTGCAACATGTCCTACCTACGAAGGAAAGAACTTTCCCTTTTGGAAGAACAAAATGCAAATGCATTTACAAGCTATTGATAATGATCTCTGGTATATTGTGGAAAATGGAGTCCCCATCATCTCTGCCAGTGTCACTGCGGCTGATGTGTAGAAATTCAAGCAACTCGATTCTCAAGCGAAGAACATCATGTGTGGTCATCTGAGCCCTGACCAGTTTGGAAGAGTAAGTGCCTTGGGCTCTGCAACACTGATCTGGGAGAGACTGTGCAAGGTAAATGAAGGAGTATCAACCCAACGTGACTCTCGTGTTGATATTCTTCGCAATCTCTTCAATCGCTTCAAGAGACATGACAATGAAAGCTGCCAAGACACCTTTGATCGCCTCACTGACATATCAAATGAACTGCAAGCACTGGGAGCTCGAGACATCACTGATCACGAAGTTGTGAAGAAACTGCTGAGATCTTTGGATTCTTCATTTGATACTTTAGTTCTGATGATTCAAGAAAGACCAGATTACAAGATGCTTGATCCAGCTGATATACTAGAAAGGCTAAATACTCATGAATTCCAGCTAGAAGAAAAGAGAGATCTATATGGACCAAGCTATTCCAGACCACGTGCACTGAAGGCTAGAGCAATTTCCTCATCTGAAGACGAAGACACAGACGACATCATTTGTGATCCTGAAGAATTTGGACAGGAGCTTGCAATGCTTGTGAGGAAATTTCAGAGATTTACATGACGAGGCCAATTCGGTAAATCTTCAAGAAGAGACATGAGGAAATCAGAATCTGCATCTGAGGACTACAAGAAACGAACCTGTCACAAGTGTAAGAAATCAGGTCATTACATTGCTGATTGTCCTCGTTGGGGAAAGGAATCAAAGAAGAAGAAATACAAGGATGACAGTTCTGATGACTCGAAGAAGAAGAAGAAATCTTCAAAATCCTCATCTTCAAAGCCCTCATCGCACAAGAAGACCAGTTTCAGAAAGGCTCGGGCACTTATTGGCAACGAAATGGACTCCGAGGCAGAATCAGAAGAATGTGATGAAGAAGAGGGTTCTGATGAAGACTCAGAATCCGGACAGGCTAGTCTTGCACTAGCAACCACCTTCGTCAGCAAGTCAATCTTCAATCTTGAAGAAAATGATTGCACCATCCATACTGATGACTATAATGATGACATCGCTCCAACCTATTGCTTCATGGCAAAAGGTTCAAAGGTATCAAATAATGTCTCCTCCTCTGATTCAAGTGACTATGACCATAATGATTATAAGAAACCCAGTTACAGTAAACTTGCTATTATTGCCACTAAACAAAAAACTGCTCTGGAAAAGCTTCAGAAACTGCTAGACAAAAGTGATGATCTGTTGAATGATGAAATGAACCTTACCCGAATCCTCACTGATGACATGAAAAGTCTTCAGTCTAGATTTGATAATCTTCAGGATCGTTATGATACACTCCTCACTGATCATGAGAAGCTTTCCTATGAATTTCTTCAAAGGAAGCTTGATCTTGAGAAGCTGAGGATGTCTCATGATGATTTTCGTATGGAAAATGATTCATTACTAGTTCAACAGATCAGCGCTAGTCAAGTTGAATTTATTCCTCCATGTCTTAAATGCATTGAACGCGAAACTGCTGATTCTTCACCAGAATCTTCAAATGCTACCATTGCTACAAATTCTTCAACTGCACCTGTTTTGTCTATTTCCTCACTTGAGGAAAACACAAATGTCACTGATGAAAATGCAGGGTTGAAGGAATTGTACGTGACAGGCATGTACAAAAGCCTCAAAGGACATCAAATCCTTTGTGATGTGCTCAAAAAGCAGATCTTGAACAGGAACCCGAGGAAAGAAGGAATTGCCTTTGAGAGGAAACTAAATGCTGATGGATCTTATTGGAAACCTGAGTAGTATCCCAAAACCTCATGGGTTTTTGCTACTGGGCCTCCTTTTGATCCATCTAATCTAACTTGCTTTTCATGTGAACTATCCTATTCTTCAGATGAGTCATTTGATTCCAACTATAAACTGTTCAAAAATCAATCTGGTGAAGTATTTGCTCGATATGTTGGAACTAACTGCAGGAATGGCCCTCCTGTGAGGAAAGTCTGGGTTCCAAAAAGCTGTTTTGAAAATCTTCAGGTGAATGTCCTCATGACACCACCACTGAAGAATCTGAACCCCAGATCAAATTCCTCAGAAGGACCAAAGTCTTCAAGAGGATCAAAGTCCTCAACTGGTCAAAACTATGCTCGTACCCGTGCTTATGCGTCTAGCATGCAGGGAAACTATAAGGAATATGAATATGAGCGTTACTCCTCAAATCATTATGTTCATAAATCCTTAAACCAGTTCTCTGCATATTCATATGAGTACTTTAATCCCCCTACTGTTAAGAGAAGTGCATTAGCTTTAATGCCACCTTTCTCATATGGTGCTCGCAGGATGATGAACGCTTTGCCACCCCTTCAGATGTGGGTGGTGAAGAAATCAAACTAATCAGTTCTGCAGGACAGGTCTCCAGATGAAAATCATCATCTGAAGAATTTGCTGGAGACCTGAAGAAATGCTTGATAGGACGCAAGCTAATGATTGATGAAATTGAAATATTTCACACGTCCTTACATTTCTGTTATGATGAAATTACTGATCTGATGAAATTAGTATCATATTCTTCAAATCTGAAGCATATGAGGTGGTAAGCTGTACTAATTCATCTGCAGGATGACAAACCCAAAAATACTGAGTGGGTTCTCGATAGTGGCTGCACACATCACATGACTGGTGATAAAAGCTTACTGATGAATATGCCACTAACTCCATCACCTCTGAAACAAATCACATATGCTGATAAAGGTAAAAGCAAGGTATTGGGACTTGGCAAAGTGGCTATTTCCAAGGATAGGCATATGGACAAAGTGATGCTTGTTGAATCCCTTGGTTTTAACCTTATGTCAGTCTCAATGCTTTGTGATCTTGATATGATTGTTATCTTTGGTAGATATAGATGTGTAGTCATCATGGAATCTGACAGATCCAAAGTCTTCGAAGGTGTAAGAAGAGGGGATTTGTACATTGTTGATTTCTCTACAGGTCCTCGACCAGCCACTTGCTTACTAGCAAAAACCTCAGAAGGATGGCTGTGGCACCGAAGACTAGGTCATGCAGGCATGAGGAATTTGCACACGCTCGCGAAGAAGAAGCATGTCACCGGCATCGAATCGGTCAAATTCCTCAAGAATCATCTCTGCGGTGCTTGTGAATCTGGGAAAATGACCAGATCCAAGCATCCCTCCAAAACCATCATGACCACTACACGACCATTCGAATTGCTTCATATGGATTTGTTTGGACCTACTCACTATGCCACACTAACCAATGCAGCATCTCTATATGGCTTTGTCATAGTTGATGATTATTCCAGATATACTTGGGTGCATATTATAGTGTATAAAACTGAAGTGCAGGAAATCTTCAAACGATTTTCTTCAAGGGCCTCGACGAACTTTGGCATCAAGATCAAACATATCAGGAGTGATAATGGAACCGAGTTCAAAAACACTGGTCTTGATGATTATCTTGATGAACTTGGTATTACTCACGAATTGTCTGCTCCTTATACTCCTCAGCAGAATGGTGTCGTCGAAAGGAAGAACATGACTCTGGTTGAAATGGCGAGAACCATGCTTGAAGAATATCAGACTCCTCGTCGCTTTTGGCCTGAAGAAATCAACACTGCATGCCATATCATCAACAGGGTATATCTTCACAAATTCCTCAAGAAAACCTCATATGAACTCCTCACTGACAAGAAACCCAATGTAAGTTATTTCAAAGTCTTCGGTGCAAAATGCTGGATTAGAGATCCTCATCACAGCTCAAAATTTGCACCTAAGGCACATGAAGGTTTTATGCTCGGTTATGGAAAGGACTCGCAGACTTACAGAGTCTTCAACAACTATCACAACAAAGTTGTTGAGACTGTAGATGTGCGGTTCGATGAAACTAATGGCTCGCAAAGAGAGCAATTGCCTTCTGATCCAGATAAGCTGTCTCCTGAGGAAGCAATAAAGCTCAAGCCTACTGAAGACATTGTTCCATCTGAGGAAATTGATGAAGAAACGATCCCCATCGCTGATAAAAACCAAGAAGATGTTTCTGAGGAAATTGCATCAGCACCACTTCCTCAGCCCAGACAAAATCCTCAACCAGCTCATCCGAGGATTGCAAATGAAGTTGAACTTGACAAAATCCTCAACGACATCAACGCGCCAGGTCCTCTAACTCGCTTAAAAGCTTCACACTTAGTTAACTTTTGTGGGCATTTCTCCTTTGTATCCATCACAGAACCCTCAAAAGTTGCTGAGGCTTTTCTAGAACTGGAGTGGATCCAAGCTATGCAAGACGAACTTCTTCAATTCAAGTGAATGACGTATGGGAGCTCGTCAAACGACCAGATCCTCGCGAGCACAACATCATCGGCACCAAGTGGATATTCCGAAACAAGCAAGATGAGGACGGTCAAGTGGTGAGGAACAAGGCACGATTTGTAGCCCAAGGCTACACCCAGGTTGAAGGAATAGATTTTGATGAAACTTTTGCACCTCTTGCTAGACTTGAAGCTATTCGAATACTACTTGCTTATGCTAATCATCATAACATCACCTTGTATCAAATGGATGTGAAAAGTGCATTCCTCAATGGTAAGCTTGAGGAAGAAGTATATGTTGCTCAGCCCCCAGGTTTTGAGGATCCAAAGAATCCAGACAAAGTGTTCAGACTCAAAAAGGCTCTGTATGGCCTCAAGCAAGCCCCTCAGGCATGGTATGATACATTGAAGGAATTCCTCATGAAGAAAGGCTTCAAACCTGGTTCACTCGATCCAATTCTTTTCAGAAAATCCTATGATAATGAGCTGTTTGTATGTCAAATATATGTTGATGATATCATATTTGGCTGTAGTGACAAAAGATACAGTGATGAATTTGCCTACATGATGAGTGTAGAATATAGATGTCCATGATGGGGGAGCTGAAATTCTTCTTAGGTCTTCAAATTCGTCAACAAAGCAATGGAATCTTCATATCACACGAGAAATATATCAAGGATGTTCTGAGGAAATTCGACATGCACGAATGCAAAGGTGCCAAGACTCCAATGCCTACCAACGGCCACCTTGGCACTGATGAAAATGGTAAAGATTTCGATCAGCAGGTATACCGTTCTATGATTGGCTCCTTATTGTATCTATGTGCATCTAGGACAGATATAATGCTTAGTGTTTGCATGTGTGCACGTTTTCAAGCAAAACCGAAGGAATCACACCATAAGGCTGTGAAACATATTCTTCGATACTTAGCTCACACACCAACACTAGGATTATGGTATCCCAAGGGCTCCAATCTTCATCTGGTAGGGTATTCTGATTCAGACTATGCTGGTGACCGTGTGGATCGCAAGTCAACTTCTGGCACATGCCATTTCCTCGGAAGATCACTAGTTTGCTGGTCCTCAAAGAAGCAGAACTGCGTATCACTCTCCACTGCCGAAGCTGAATACATTGCTGCTGGTTCTTGCTGTGCTCAATTGCTATGGATGAAGCAAACCCTCAAGGACTACGGCATCAACATGAAGAATTTACCTCTCTACTATGACAATGAGAGTGCTATCAAGATTGCATACAACCCAGTACAGCACTCGAAGACCAAGCACATCCAGATTCGTCATCATTTTCTTCGGGACCATGTCCTCTAGGGCAATATCCTCATCGTCCATGTGAAGACTGATGATCAACTAGCAGATATCTTCACTAAGCCCTTGGATCAAAAAAGGTTTTGCAAGTTGCGGTGTGAGCTAAATATCTTAGAGTCTTCAAATGTTTTGTAAAAACATGCACACATCCTAACACTTAAGCAAAGTTGATGACTTAGATGTGCAACACATGATGAAACGATTTTCTTCAACTGATGAAGAATGTCACTCTGAATGTGAAGAAATTAACAAAGAAATTGATTCTCAGGGCCCTACGAAATTGTACGCGGCGTCTGTAATCAACATTCTTATATGGTGGGTAACGCCACCGCCCAATGTGAAATTCCTCAAGTTGATTTTCTTCAAATGATCAATTTCCTCACAATGCATTTTTTCTTCAAAACAGCTGTTCTTCATTGTGATGATCTATTACAAAATCTTCAAAAACACTTGATGACTTTCATTTGCCTAGGTAGACTGTGATTTCTAGTCCTCAACAGCATTCACTTATTGCTATTTCTTCAAGTTGATGTTTCTGCTAAGTGAATGTGATCCGACCCTACTTTCCCTCTATGCTATACTTATCCAGTCTATTCAATTCTTCATATGCGTTCTATTTGAAACTTTGTAAGTCCTCACTGCATCCTTGTCAGCTGATGATTTTGTAACAAAAATCCTCAAATCTTCAAAAATTGTTTTCTTTTAAGGCACAGTAACTGAACCCCCACTTCCCACGATCGGAGAACCACGATCTCCACTATCTCCACCACATCGTACGGGAGCTACACGTGTCCTGCGGAGACGTAGAGGCAGGGGCTATTCGGTCCGAAACTTTCGCGCCAAACAGTAACTTTCGGGCTATAAATATGTCCTTATCCCCCTCGGTATCCTCTTCTTCGCCTCATCACTCTCCTGCCATCACACACTCCACAGAACCCTAGCGCCACCGCTGGTAGTCTTGTCGCCGGTGAGGAAGAGCTTCACTGCCTCGACCTTTTCGTCGCCAGGATCACGCGGAGTCGGACCATCTACGTCCGCCGCCGCCGTAGACGTCCTTTGCCGCCAAGTTAGGGTGCATTGGACACTCGACCGAAGAGCCTCTCCAACACTACTTTCTGTGTTCTTCGTTCGCACCTTCCAGGGTAAATATATTCCTCAAACTGTCAAACTTTTTCATTTTCTTCAAATCTGAGAACGCATATGACCTCTCCAAATTCCTCGCAACTATACTCTGTTCACAGGTACACACATGTCAGCTGATGAATCTCTCGGTTCTCATCACATTAACTCATTTGCAGCATTTCTGGAAGAAACTCTTCAAGGCTCATCAGAATCCTCAAGAGTTCAAAATCATCAGCAAAGTCCTCAACTGAAGAAAATGGAGGAAGAGAGAAAACAGAAGGGAGGAAAGAAACTGGAGCAGAACAAAGCTGCTGATATTCGTGAGGACATATACATGGACTATTGTACACCTGATGAACATGAGACAATGTCCAAGAGAAAGATAAGGCTGCAGAAGATTGAACGCAGATGGGCGAAGGAATGGAAGGAGTACAGGTTTGTGACTCCAAAATATGCGAAGAAATACGCTTTGAAGCCTCCTGGCAGAAGGGCCCCACTTGAGGATCATCAAGTAGCACATCCCTCAAGTCTTATGACAATTGATGACTACCCAGATGAGAAAGAAAAGCATCTGGCCAAGCTCAAGAAGCAAGCAGAAGCTGCTGTGAGGAAATTTAATGAATCCTCAGCTGCTGCCTCCGGTGCTGCTAATTCCTCAGCGGCAGAAACCTCAGGCTCAGAAATTCCTCACACGCTGTTTGTGCCAACAAAGCAAAGGGCTCCAAAGCCTCAAGAGATGTTTGTTCAGGCTTCTGTCACAAAACCCTCAGCTCCAAAACCCTCAGCTCCAAAACCCTCAGTTCCAAAACCTTCAACACCAAAACCATCAGCGCCAAAACCCTCATCACCAATCTCCTCTGCACCAAAATCCTCAGCTCCACCTCCAAAGCCTCAAGAAAAACCAGTACAGAAGCATGTCGTGAAGCCTACGACCGCTAGCTCCAGCTCCTCACTCCCAGCCACAACTAGCTCGGAGACATGTCGTGAAAGCATGTCATGATTTCTTCTTGAGGACTTTGGCTGACAATGCCATGTGCCCCTATGATCACAAGATATATGCCCCGTGGATCATGAGATTCATCAGGACAAGGACAGGCATCAACTTCCACGCTGATTTCCAAAACCATGTTGGTTATATGCCTCCTATCCGGGTCAACAAGAAGACTTTCGAGCCCATTGAGGGAAAAGGAAAATCTGTGATTGAAGAAGGCAGCAGGCCCCTTGATGGCCAGTTTAAAGAACCAGAAGCTTATTCCTCATGGGACGATACTGAGACTCGTCCAGCAAGCGCAGTTCCTCCTCGCGTGCTGAATACCACAGAGCTCCTCCTCAGTCTTCACCAGAAGGTGGATCGCAACCACAAATTGGTCAAACGCCAGTTTGGTGCCATTGTGAAAACCCTCATTGAGACACAGAACTCTGTGAATCTTAATCATCACTATCTGCATGAGGTTTTCGATCGCACCTGGGCTACACTTGCACATCTGAAGACTCAGACTGAGCTTGAAGAAATGAACTTTGAGCAGGACTTTGAGTGGTCGTGGCCTCCCAAGAGAAAGTTCAGGCCCATTCCAGTGCCAGACCTTGAAGACAGCTCCTTTTCTTCATTCCGCACTGCTGAATCTGATGAGGTACAACTCGACACTGCAACCGGCCCCAGAAAGAAGACTACTACCAAGAAGCATCACGGCTCTTCCTCGACCGCCAAGAAATGAAGTCTTCATGGGCGTTAGTCCTCAGTTTGTCCCTTTTTTGTCACTTGATGACAAAGGGGGAGAAACTCGAGAGTTAGTCTTCAAGCAGGATATTTTTGGGGCTTATGAACTATATTAAGTTACAAACTCTTGGCTCTTCTGAAGTTTTTATGTAATGAGTTGTAACTTAAGCCCGATGGTACCCTGATGCTTTTGAACGTTTTTCTTCGCATGCTTATTCCTCAAGTTTTAATGCACGCATGCTGGAATTCGTTAGATACCATTTGCCATCATGCATCTTCATTTTCTTCATATTATATGTTATATGTATGCATGATTTACAAGACTCAGGGGGAGATCTCCATGATATAAATCATCAATGTGCATCTGCTATAAAAACAAAATCCTCAAGGTATGCACATCTTCAGGGGGAGTCTCTCTGAATCTTGTTTTCAAATTCCTCAAATGAGTATTTACACTTCATATTTTTGATCCCCGTTGAAGACTTAACCTAATTGTCATCAACCACCAAAAAGGGGGAGATTGTAAGTGCATCTAGTGCCCCTTAGTGATTTTGGTGGTTTGAAGACTTATAGGTTAAGTATCTAATATGTTTGTGAGTGTACACAGGATCTATAAGTCATTGAGGAGTTTGAGATATTTGAAGAATATCGACCCCTAAAAATATATGTCTTCAGTTGAAGAAATTGGTTTGAAGCTGAAGAACTGAATCGCGAGGAATCTGCGATGAAATTGATATTCCTCATGAAGATATTGATATTGAGAAGATCGGTGGTTCCTCAAGAAAATCGTTCTGAAGAAATTGAAGCGTGAAGATTTACGTTTTCCGTTTTACTTTCTTCGCATTTGATGAATAGGAACACCGTACTGTTAAAGGGGGTCAAAGTAACACTATGGAATGAATTTCCGCATGATGCTCAACCCAAGCCTAATCCTACCAAAAGCCTCAAGTGAGGAATATGAGTGACATGAGGACTCTCACAGTTGAGGGTTCCGACCGCTTCGATAACCACGCCAAGTCATTGGTCTTATCCACTCCAACGGTCATATTATTTAAGGGCATTAGTGTCAAATCATGTCGGGATGCTCTCAGGCTATAAATAGCCACCCCCCACAACCACTAGCTGGTTTGCTGCTCCGTTAGAAACTGACACTTGTCATAAGAGCAACCCAAATTCCTCAGAGCTTTCGAGAGTAATTCATCAGTGAGGAAATACCCCATACACCGAAACCACAAACCAAACCTAGTGATTGAGCATCAGTGAAGAAGTTGTTCCTGTGTGGGACTGAATCCTTTTACCTTTGAGGACTGTGCATTCTCCAGACGGTTAGGCGTCATGGTCTAGAGCAATCCAGCAGTCAATTGTGGATCGCCGGGTGACAAAGTTTGTGAGGGTTTGGAAGTCTGCCCTGAAGACTTACCACGAGTGTTGGGCGAGGACTGTGTGTCCTTAGCTCAAGGAGAATACGGTAGGGACTGTGTGTCCCGGGACTGGGTGTCCTTTGGTTTCAATACCAAGCCGCTCCAAACCAAATGTACAACTGTCACAGCAGTTGGAACTGGGTCATCAACAACAGTCTTCACTAAGAATCGGGTTCTAATTCCTCAACTCTTTACTTTCTCTGTATTATGTGTTGATGACTTTCACTGTGACTGTTTGAAGAATTTGCTGAAGACTTTCTCTGAATTTCCTCAACCCCAAATTCTTCACAATAGTTAATCATCATCTGTATTCTGCGTGCCTGCTTACTGTGCAATCTGTTTTCACATTCTTCACTCTGTAATACTGCTATTGTGAACGTTTGCACGTCTGATCCTTTACTGTTTCCGCTGTAAGTTAGTCATCGGTGAGTAATTTCCTCAAAAGGAATTTCCTCAGTGATGAAATTCTAAAAATCTCCTATTCACCCCCCTCTAGTCGATATAACGCATTTTCAAGAAGATGTCGTAGGCATCATGAAGAATATCATCTTCAACATCACACATGGTATTCCCATCAACATTCATGATTTCTTCTTGAGGACTTTGGACGAAAATGCTATGGCTCCTTTTGACCACAAGATATATGCTCCATGGATCATGAGATTCATCAAAACAAGGACAGGCATCAATTATCACACTGATTTCAACAACCATATCGGTTATATGCCAACTATAAGGGTCAACAAGAAGACTTTCGAGCCTGTTGAAGGAAAAGGCAATTCTGTCATTGATGGCCAGTTCAGAGAGCCCGAAGCTTATTCTTCATGGGATAACACTGAAACCCATCCTCCAAGTCCTGTTGCTCCTAGGGTGCTGAATACCAGAGAGCTTCTTCTCAGTCTTCACCAGAAGGTGGATCGGAATCACAAGTGGGTCAAACGCCAGTTCGGCGCCATTGTGAAAACCCTCAATGACACACAAAATGCTGTGAAGCTTCACCATTATTATCTTCATGAGGTTTTTGATTGCACCTGGGCTACACTGGCTCATTTGAAGACTCCAGGAGAACTTGAAGAATTGGAGTTTGTGCGGGACTTCGACTGGTCGTGGCCACCAAAGAAGAAATTCAGGCTAATTCCACTTCCAGACCTTGAGGATAGTTCTTTTTCTTCATTCTGCACTGCTGAATCTGATGAAGATCAACAAGACACTGCCACTCGTCCAAGGAGGAAGTCTGCTCCCAAGAATCCTCACGCGTCTTCCTCAACTGCCAAGGAGTGAAAGTCTTCACGGGCGTTAGTCCTCAGTTTGTCCCTTTTTGTCACTTGATGACAAAGGGGGAGAAACTTGAGAGTTAGTCTTCACGTGGGATATTTTGGGGGCTTATAAACTATATTTGAGTTACAAACTCTTGGCTCTTCTGAAGTGTTTTATGTAACGAGTTGTAATTTCAGCCCGATGGTACTCTGACGCTTTTGAACGTTTTTCTTCGCATGCTTATACCTCAAAATTTTAATGCCCGCATGCTGGAATTCGTCAGATACCATTTGTCATCATGCATCCTCAATTTCTTCAATACATGTCGTATGTATGCATGATTTACAAGACTCAGGGGGAGATCTCCATGATATAAATCATCAATGTGCATTTGCTGTGAAAAGCAAAATCCTCAAGATATGCACATCTTTAGGGGGAGTCTCTTAGAATCTTGATTTGAAATTCCTCAAATGAGTATTTACACTTCATATTTTTATCCCTGTTGAAGACTTAACCTAATTGTTATCAACCACCAAAAAGGGGGAGATTGTAAGTGCATCTAGTGCCCCTTAGTGATTTTGGTGGTTTGAAGACTTATAGGTTAAGTATCTAATGTGTTCATGAGTGTACACAGGATCTATAAGTCGCTGAGGAGTTTGAAATATTCGATGAATATCGACCCCTAAAAATGTATATCTTCGGTTGAAGAAATTGGTCTGAAGCTGAAAAATTGAATTGCGAAGAATTTGCGTTGAAATTGATATTCCTCATGAAGATATTGAAATTGAGGAATTCGGTGTGTCCCGAAGAAAATCAATCTGAAGACTTTGAAGCAGGAAGATTTATCCTTTTTGTTTTATTTTCTTCACACTTGAGTACTAGGAACACCGTACTGTTAAAGGGGGTCAAGGTAACACATTGGAATGAATTTCCTCATGATGCTCAACCCAAGCCTAATCCTACCAAAAGCCTCAACTGAGGAATATGAGAGACATGAGGACTCTCACAGTTGAGGGTCCCGACCGTTATCGATAGCCACGCCACATCATTGGTCTTATCCACACCAACGGTCATATTATTTAAGGGCATTAATGTCAAATCATGTCGGGATGCTCCCAGGCTATAAATAGCCGCCCCCACAACCATTAGCTGGTTGGCTGCTCCGTTAGAAACTGACACTTGTCATAAGAGCAACCCAAATTCCTCAGAGTCATTCGAGAGTAATTCATCAGTGAGGAAATACCCCAAAACACCAAACCACAAACCAAAAACCGAGTGATCGAGCATCACTGAAGAAGTTGTTCTTGTGTGGGACTGAAGCCTTTGACCTTTGAGGACTATGCATCCTCCAGACGGTTAGGCGTCATGGTCTAGGGCAATCGAGCAGTCAATTGTGGATCGCGAGGTGACCATGTTTGTGAGGGTTTGGAAGTCTGCCCTGAAGACTTACCACGAGTGTTGGGCGAGGACTGTGTGTTCTTAGCCCAAGGAGAATACGGTAGGGACTGTGTGTCCTTTGGTTTCAATACCAAGCCGCTCCAAACCAGATGTACAACTGTCACACCAGTTGGAACTGGGTCATCAACCACTGTCTTCACTATGAAACGGGTTCTATTTCCTCAAGTCTTTATATTCCTGAGATTGTGTGTTGATGATTTTCGCTGTCATTGTTTGAAGAATTTGCTGAAGACTTTCTCTGAAATTCCTCAACCCCAAATTCTTCACGCAAGTTAATCCTCATCTGTTTTCTGCGTGCCTGCATACTATGCAAACGGTTTTCATATTCTTCATCCTGAAAAACTACTGTAGTGAAACTTTGCACTCCTGATCCTTTACTGTTTCCGCTGTAAGTTAGTCATTAGCGAGGAATTTCCTCAAAAGGATTTTCCTCAGTGATGAAATTCTAAAAATCTCCTATTCACCCCCACTAGTCGATATAACGCACTTTCACCATGCAAATGGATCGTTTGGACTCAATTGATTTCGAATCACTTGAGGCATGCAAATCATACCACATGGGCAAGATGACTGAAGGCCTCATTTTTCCAGTGAGATGGAACAAGAAAGTAACTTGTTGGATGTGTGCAGTCCAATGAGTGCTGAGGCACGCAGTGGATATCGTTATGTTCTTACTTCACTAACTATTTGAGTAGATACATCCGTATTTTCTTCATGAATCACAAGTCTAAAATATTGAAAATTTCAAGCTATTTCAGAGTGAAGATCGACGTGACAAGAGGATAAAATGTCTACGATATGATCATAGAGATGAATATCTGAGTTCCGAGTTTGGTACACAGTTAAGACAATGTGGAAATTGTTTCACAACTAATGCCACCTGGAACACCATGGTGGGATGGTGTGTCCGAACATCATAGTCGCGCCCTATTGGATAAAGGTGCATACTATGATGTCTCTTATCGAATTACCACTATCGTTTTTGGGTTAGGCATTAGAGACAACCACATTCACTTTAAATAGGTCACCACATAATTCCGTTGAGATGACACCGTATGAACTATGGTTTGGAGAAACCTAAGCTGTCGTTTCTTAAAAGTTTGGGGCTGCGACGCTTATGTGAAAAGTTTTAGCCTGATAAGCTCGAACCCAAAGCGGATAAATGCATCTTCATAGGACACACAAAACAGTTGGGTATACCTTTTATCTCAGATCCAGAAGCAAAGTGTTTGTTTCTAGAAACGAGTCCTTTCTTGAGGAAAAGTTTATCTCAAAAGAATTTATTGGGAGGATGGTGGAAACTTGATGAGGTTATTGAACCGTCACTTCAACCAGTGTGTAGCAGGGCGCGAGAAGTTGTTCCTGTGGCGCCTACACCAATTGAAGTGGAAGCTAATGATAGTGATCATGAAACTTTGGATCAAGTTACTACAAACCTCGTAGGTCGACAAGGTCATGTACTGCTACTGAGTGGTACGGTAACCCTTTCTTGGAGGTCATGTTGTTGGACAACAATGAACCTACGAGCTCTAGAGAACTGATGGTGGGCCCGGATTCCGGCAAATGGTTGGAGGCCATGAAATCCAAGAGAGGATCCATGTATAAAACAAAGTGTAGACTTTGGAAGAACTACTTGATTGTTGTAAGACTATTAAGTACAGATGGACCTTTAAAAGGAAGACAGACGATAATGGTGAAAAGTCACCATTAAGAAAGCTCGACTTGTCGCAAAGATATTTCCGACAAGTTCGAAGGGTTGACTATGATGAGACTTTCTCACTCGTAGAGATGCTGAAAGTCTGTTGGAATTATGTTAGCAGTTACTGCACTATTTATGAAATATTGTACATAGGATGTCAAAACATTGTTTCCTTGACGGTTCCTTGAGGAAAGGTTGTATGTGATACAACCAGAAGGTTTTGTCGGTCCAGCGATATTTCTATAGGCTGGTGCAAGCATCTCGGCGTTGGAATATACACTTTAATGAGATGATCAAAGCTTTTGGGTTTATACAAGGTTTATGAGAAACTTGTATTTCCAAAGAAGTGAGTGGGAGCACTATAGAATTTCTGATAAGTATATGTGGTTGACATATTGTTGGTCGGAAGTAATGTAGAATTTCTCGAAAGCATAAAGGGTTGTTTGAAAGGAGTTTTTCAAAGGAAAACCTGGATAGAGCTACTTGAACATTGAACATCAAGATCTATAGAGATAGATCAAAACGCTTAATAGAACTTCCAATGAAATGCATGCCTTGAATTTTTTTTGAAGGACTTCAAAATAGATCAGCAAAGAAGGAGTTCTTGACTGTGTTGTGAGGTGTGAATTTGAGTAAGACTCTAAGCCCGACCACGGCAGAAGAAAGAGAAAGGACGAAGGTCATCCCCTATGCCTTAGCCGTAGGCTCTATAGTATGCTATGTTGTGTACCGCACCTGATGTGTGCCTTTCCATGAATCTGTCAAGGGGTCCAGAAGTGATCCAGGAATGGATTACTGGACAGCGGTCAAAATTTATCCTTAGTAACTAGTGGACTAAGGAATTTTCTCGTTTATGGAGGTGATTGAAGAGTTCGTCGTAAAGAGTTACGTCGATGCAAGCTTTGACACTAATCCGGATAACTCTGAAGTAGTAAACCAGATTCGTATAGTGGAGCAGTCATTTGGGATAGTTCCAAATGGCGCATAGTAGCAGCATCTATAGGATGGCATAGAGATTTGTAAAGCACACACGGATCTGAAAGGTTCAGATCCGTTGACTAAAAACCTCTCTCACAAGTAAGACATGATTGAACCCAAAAACTGTATGGGTGTTAGATTCATTCCAATCACACAGTGATGAGAACTAGATTATTGACTCTAGTGCAAGTGGGAGACTGTTGGAATTGTATTGATTGGAAACTCAAATACATGTGTGTATACATAGACAACACACTCTCCCTAGTGAGCTTCTAGTTGACTAGCTCGTTGATCAAAGATGGTCAAGGTTTCCTCACCATAGACAAGTGTTGTCACTTGATAATGGGATCACGTCATTAGGAGAATGATGTGATGGAAGAAGACCCAAACTATGAACGTAGCATATGATCGTGTCAGTTTATTGCTACAATTGTTTTTGCATGTCAATGTATCTGTTCCTATGAGCATGAGATCATGCAACTCTTGGACGCCGGAGGAATACCTTGTGTGTTATCAAACATCGCAACATAACTGGGTGACTATAAAGGTGCTCTACATGCATCTCTAAAGATGTCTGTTGGGTTGGCATGGATCAAGACTGGGATTTGTCACTCCGTGTGACAGAGAGGTATCTCGGGGCCCACTCGGTAATACAACATCACAACAAGCCTTGCAAGCAATGTGACTAAGGATTTAGTTACGAGATCTTGTATTACAGAATGAGTAAAGAGACTTGCCAGTAACAAGATTGAACTAGGTATGGAGATTCCAACGATCGAATCTCGGGCAAGTAACATACCGAAGTACAAAGGGAACAACATATGGGATTAACTGAATCCTTGACAAAGAGGTTCAACCGATAGAGATCTTTGTGGAATATGTAGGAACCAATATGGACATCTAGGTCCCGCTATTGCTTATTGAACGAAGAGTGTCTTGGGTCATGTCTGCATAGTTCTCGAACCCGTAGGGTCTGCACACTTAAGATTCGGTGACGTTTTAGTATAGTTGAGTTATATGTGTTGGTGACCGAAGGTTGTTTGGAGTCCTGAATGAGATCCAGGACATCATGAGAAGCTCCGGAATGGTCCGGAGGTAAAGATTGATATATAGGAAGTCATGTTTTGGTCACCAGAAAAGTTTCAGGCTCATCGATACTGTACCGGGAGTGTCGGGATGGTGCCGGGGACCACCGGGGGGGGGGGGGGGGTGCGCCGACCCAAGAGCCTCATGGGCTATGAGACGAGCTGGATCATCCCCTAGTGGGCTGGCCTAAGTCTCTCCCAAGGGCCCATGCGAAAAGGATAAAGGAAAAAGGAAAAAGGGCCAAATTAGGAAGTAGTCCTAATAGGATTCCACCTCCCTTGCATGAGGTGGATTCCTCCCTTGTGGTTTGGCCGAACCTCCTTGGAGTGGAGGCCAACGCTGCCTCCTCTCCCCTCCTCCTCCTATATATACTAGAGGTTTTAGAGGTGAGGGCTAACCCTAATTGCCATGTGCTCCCTCTACTTCTCTCTAGATCGGTTTCTCCTCTAGTCTAATTCGGCGGAGCTTAGGCGAAGCCCTGCTGGATTAGTTCACCACCACAACCACCACGTCGTTGTGCTGGAGAACTTATCTACCTCTCCGCCCCTCTTTCTGGACCAAGAAGGCAGTGATCGTCATTGAGCTGTACGTGTGTTGAACCTGGAGGTGTCGTCCGTTCGGCACTAGATCGGGATGGATCGTGATGGGATCGCGGGTCGGATCATGATGATATCGCGGGACGGGCTGCGATTTGGATCGCGAAGATGTTCCACTACATCAACCGCTTTATATACGCTTCCGCTTGATCTATAAGGGTATGTAGATTCACTCTCCCTGTCGTAGATGATCATAACCATGGATAGGTATTGCGTGTGCGTAGGAATTTTTTTGTTTCGCATGCGACGTTCCCCAACACCTTGGTGATGAGATTGGCCACGAGGTGAATAAGACTGATTGGCCGATAGTCAGAGAGGGCAGAAGCATCTTGTCTCTTCGGCAGAAGGGTAATGAGGGCTTGACATATGACTAGTTCTTTTTTTGTTTTTTTTGAACCAACCTGTGATTGGATGACTATGAGGACAGTAGTATTTCTAGTCCATCAAAGTTAAAGTCGCCGTGCGGGTATTCCCAGTCGATCAAATTTTAAGTTGTCGTGCTCGCACTTATCCTGTATTAATTTCAGGATTTCCGGTGATGCATGTTCAGTGGGAGGAGACGCTCTCGTCGACTATGAGGTGTCTACGGTGACTTTGCAAAATATCAAGATGATATGCCGGCTCTGTTTCTCGAAGGTGATCATAGCGGTAAGGTGGGTGTATGTGCGTTCATAGAGGTAAATATATGCGTGTTTGTATGAGCGCTTGCGTGTGCACTGTACTAAAACTATAGATAGTTGATTGTTCTTAGTTTACTAACACTATTTTTACACATAAATATATCGATTGATTAATACCAAATTCCTATGAATAAATGCTATACCTCCATCCATAGTTGGAGTAACTTACACATCTCTAGCAGAACCTTAAAATTTAAACCTTAACTCATAACTTTAGGATTTAAATTAAAGTGGTTCGTAGCCGAACTTCTAAAATTTAACGTCCCCAAAAGATTTAACACAAATTCATTTATTTAGGTCAATGAGTTAAAGCTTCACTACTTGTACTACTTCATAAAATGACATTTTGGGAACATATTTCATTAGTTCCTTAACATGAGTACTGATCCAAACATGGTCTGGATATATTTTGTCATCCAACGCGGTCCTATATCGGTCCGTAGAGTGGTCCGGATGGACTTTTCCTTGTAAATTGGAAGCAATGTGGGGGGGGGGGGGGAGGACTTGCGGGAGTCCGAACAACAGCCATGTAGGACTCACACACACCAACCAGTAGAATCACTCTTCATAGTCTCATTTTCTTCCCATCCGCCCCTTCTCCTACTTGTTTTGCATCCTCCGACACCTTTGATGTACCTATCTGGCCGCCACACAAGAATTGTAGGACCACCACAACCAGAACTGACGCGCCCGCTCGCCTTTTACCATGGTGTCGTCCACCCATGATCCATCCATATGCAGGTACACTCCTCCCCACTATCGATGACGTCCACTGCGGACACCACGCCCGATAGGTGTAAGGTCAAATGACATTGAGCTAATTTTTGAATGCTACAAAGTATGATGGGGTACTCAGCATGGAAGGTGAGTAATTCCGTTATGCGTCGTTAGCCGTATCCATGGATTTCATAGGCATGCCTAGAAGGGGCTCTTCTAGCAACGAGTACATAATCCGTTTGACACGCGAAAGCACATTACACCATGCGACATGCGCATCATCCAGCATCACAATTTGAAGTTCGTGGATATCACCTAGAGGGGGTGGATAGGTGCTTTGAAATAATTACGATTAGGCTTGAATGAATGCAAAATAAAAGAAGTGTTTTATTTGTCAATTACAAAACATAAGCAACTAGGTCACCTATGTGCACCAACAACTTAAGCTAAGCAATATAAACAACTCGGTGATAGCAATATATCTAACATGAAACAATATGGCTATCACAAAGTAAAGTGCATAAGTAAAGGGATCTGGTAAGAGATAAGTGAGGCACGCGGAGACAACAATGTATCCCGAACTTCACACCCTTGCGGATGCTAATATCCGTTAGGACCGCTGTGAAGGCACAATGCTCCACAAGAAGCGAGTAGGGCCATCATAATCTCCTCACACCCTTGCACAATGCAAGACGCCATGATTCCACTAAGGGACCCTTGAGGGCGGTCACCAAACCCGTACAAATGGCAACACTTGGGGGGCGGTCACCGACCATGTACACTTTGGTAACCCTTGGATGCGGTCATCGTAACCCATACAAATTGCTCCCGACAATCTCCACAATCTAACTGGAGACCCCGGCGCTTGCCCGAATATTTACACCACAATGATTGAGCTCCGAGCCACCACCAATCGTCTACGGCGCCAAGCACCCAAGAGGAACAAGCTCTAGGGTGCCCAAATACCCAAGAGTAATAAGCTTCTCAACTTTTCACTTCCACGTATCACCGTGGAGAACTCAAACTGATGCAACTAATGCAATGTCAAAAACACTTGAAATGATCAAGTCCCTCACTCTCAAATGCCACCACAACAACAAAAATTATGGAGAAATATGAGTGGGAGAACAAGGATAACACAAAGAACTCCAAGATCTAGATCCAAGGGGTTTCCTCAACATAGAGGAGAAAGTGATTCGTGAAATGTAGATCTAGATCTCCTCTCTCTTTTCCCTCAAAAAGGAGCAACAACCATTGGAGGGACTGAGAGTTAAAAAGCTCTAAGAAGGTCAACAATGGGGGAAGAACACAAGCTCAAAGGATAAGAACCATTGGGGAAGAAGGCCCCCTTAAATAGGTCCTCCCAAATCCAACTGTTATGCCCACAACAAGCACATAAGCGGTACTACCGCTCCGGAGAGCAGTAGTACCACTCAGTCGGTAGTATCCACAGAGAAGTGCAATGGCGAGGAGCCACGAGGCTGTAGTGCCGCCGGAGCGGTACTACCGCTCGCCCTAAAGGTATTACCACCGGGGTTGCAACATAGGGACCTTTGGATATAGGGAAGGCAAGTGGAGTGTGGCAGTACTACAACAAGGATACTACCGCCCGGTGTGAGCGGTACTATCGTTTATAAGTTGTAGTACCGCACACCCACTATAGACCTACTACCGCTGTGATCATGATAGATTCAGAAGCAACTAGACAAGAGGAAGTGGAGAGTTAGTGGGCACACGATACTATTGCTTATAAGAAGTACTACCTCTCGCACTACCGTTTTACTACCGCGCAACCTTGACACGAAAAGTCGAGTCCCTAGAAGCAGAGGTAGTAGCCGCTGTACTGGAATTCATAAGTACCTCTTATAAGTGGTACTACCGCTTTCACGAGTGGCATTACCGCAGAAGTGCTACAAATAAGTCCAAGCAAGACATATGGATACAATAAAACCTAAACTAACATAATTTTGCAAACTCAAACTTGTTTTATAGAGGATGGGAAGAGCTATCCAATGGTGACATTCCCAAATATGATCCGTCAAAATCTCCAACATTGTAAACACATAGATGATGCATACGAAATTCATTTCTGATGAGCTTCAGTTTGACAAGAAGATGAACACAAACTCTAAAGCTTTCACTAAAGTCATGACTAACAAGCTTGCTTTGCTCATGAACATCATTACACCTAGGAATCAAATTGCTTTTATCAAGGGTACACTAGTGTAGAAGTGGCTAGCCACAACTGTTGTTTGTGGCGCGCCATTTCTCACCAACGCTCATCACTAACAAGCTTGCTTTGCTCATGAACATCATTAGACCTAGGAATCAAATTGCTTTTATCAAGGGTACACTAGTGTAGAAGTGGCTAGCCACAACTCTTGTTTGTGGCGCGACATTTCTCTCCAACGCTATGTAACATCCCAATTTTCCTAATTGGGAGTGTTTACATTGTAGCTAAGCATCTATGCATAAGTGATTGAAATAAATTTAGCTCGTGAATTTTCTTTCGTCTTTTCGATTTGCATTTTATTTTTCCCGCGCGAGAAATGCCCGGAGAAAACTCTCTTGCACGCAAGAGAGAGAGCGGAGGAAAATGACATTCCAAAAGTGCGGGCAATTTTTGAAATGTGGGAGCAAAGAAAACCCAAAATTATTTTCCAAAATAATTGCAAAAAGAAATAAAAGTAAATTGGGAATTTCTGAAAAAAAAACATTTTTAAAGTTTTTATTTTGGCTTTAATAAAATGTTATTCGGGTAGAGATTATTTTTCTGTTTTTTTATATATAACACCATATATAAATATATGGATTTATTTTTTCTTTTTGGCTTTTATATTTTTCTGTTTGGAAAGGGGTATTTTATTTTTCTAACCTAGCCACCGCCGCCCCTGGGCATAGCCCAGCCCGAGATTCCCTGGGATCAAATCCCAGATCCCCTGCCTGAGCATCTCTCTCCTCCACGTCACCTCTCTCCTCCACGTTACCTTCCTCTCTCTCCCCTCTCCTCTCTTTCTTTCCCAGCACCGAACCAAGCCCCAGGGAACCAGTGGTTTCCTTCCCTACAACACTCACTCTCTTCCCCGATTTCTCTCCCTCTCCTTCCTTATACCTCACCCCTCCCAGCCTATATATACCCCCCACCTCGGCCACCCCGTTCCCAACCCTAGTCGCCGCCGCCGCCACGTCCCCTCGCCGCTTGAAGCTTCGCCACTGCTGCCGCCGGTGCAAGGCTGCACCCTCGGCCTCGCCCTGGAGAGCTTCCCCCCGAGCTGTCTCTCCCCGAGCGCCTCCCCCCCGAGGAGGAGCACCCCGCCGCCACCTCCCCCGAAGCCCCACCGCCCCCCGGAGCTTCCCCCCCTCGCCGGCGACGCCCTCCCCCACCGAAGCAGCAGCAGCAGCAAGGTAGCCCTCTCTCTCTCCTCGTCATTGCATGTACTCATTGATATCCCTTAGATCCCATGCAACGGCCAGGATTAGATCACCAGGTAACCCTTCGGTCTAAATAAGAAAACAAGTGGTTTTTTCTTGTCACTTAAGTTTTAACCGGCGACTTTGCTAACCTTCGGCCGTTTTCCCGTAACTTTGAAACAAACAGCCCCGCAGCCAATAGAAACTTGGCACGTATACCCTATGTTAGCTACTAGTAGTTTTATGTTTTTCTGTCTGTTTATAAAAACAGAAACTTTCAATTTTGTTTTGGCCACAACTTTTTATCCCGAAGTCCAATGACATTGATTCTTTTTCCAGTAGCTCACAAATTTCCTGTAGTTTTTAAAAACATATAAGTTGTCTATGCTTGAAATTTTTAAATATAACTTAGAGCAGATCAGTTTAAACCTTGTTTTGCCTATTCCAGGAGTTTGAAAAATGATTTTGAGTTGATTCTTTTTGCTACTGCTTTCTAGTGATAAACTCTTACTGTTTTATAAGTTTCAGAATTTTTAAAGTATTTTTACTGGTGTTTTCAACAGAAACAAGTTTCTGCCATACCGGCGCGCGATAAACTCTTCTGCTTAGGCTTTCGCAAATCATTGCATGTGATGTTATTTTTACTTGTGGCATGATTGAATTTCTTATGGTGTGCTTTGTGTTTGCATCGGTAGATCATCCGGAGTGCGAAGCGTGTTACTTAGAGACGCTCGAGCAAGACAACTATCGTCAAGGCAAGTCACTTTGATCATACTATCACCTATGTTTTATGCATCGTAGTTCTACCATCCTATGCCCAATTGCATGCTGCTTAGGTACTTGGAAATTTTAGTATAGACTGTAGTATCATGTGGTAGGCACACAACAACCCCAATACTTGGCTCGGGACGACAAATTTCATATTGCTATGCTTGAGTAGATGGGATTTCGGTTGAGTGCATAACACGAGTGATGCGAGGTTGATTAAATAATCAAGACCGGTTAAGACAAGATTTTCAAGACCTTGGACGCAATGCAACTCTGGGTGAAGGACGGTTGATAGGCTCCCTGGAGAACCCAGTGGATGACCCGTGATGCTGGAGAGGCCATGACATCCTGCGGAAAGCTTCACCCAGGCTCAAAGAGACGGACGGATATTTTCAAGACCCAAGGCTTACCTGCACAGCCACAAGTCATTATGGGCTCTGGCTTGGTTGGACAACGCGGCGACTCTAGACAGGCGGTGCTAGCAGATGTAGAAGAACGGTAGGAATGGATGGGCACCGACAGGGATTCAGAGGGACCCGTTGAAAGACCATGTTTTGATCATCCGGTCTTCAAACACCCTGAAGTGCGAGGACATACTCGGAGGCGATCAAATCTTGTGGGGAACGTGTGCAAAACTCTGCAGAGTACTCAAACCTAATCGATTAGTCGTGTCCACGGTCATGGACAACTTGAGCCAAAGGAACTGAAGTTATCTGGATTTCTCAACACCATTAAATATATTTGATGAGGGTAATTATTGACAACTCGGGTACGAGAACTGGTTGGCGGAACCATCTCGTTAACAACCAACAAAGTAGTAACATTTTGCTTTTAGCCCTCTCTTGTTGTAGGAGAAAAATTTGCTTTACGCTAAAACTTACAACCCCACCTGCCATATATGCATATAGTACAGATGACATTTTACCCCTCTCTTATGTGACTTGCCGTCATATTCAATATGCTGACCTACACGGCTGCAACGTCTTATGTTGCAGATATTTTTCTTCGACGAGTAAGAGTACGATTCAGGGTTATGGTCTACACTCAACTTGCCGTTGGTGTTTATTGGGACTCCACTCCCTTGACTGCTTCCGCTGAAATATTGAAGGTATATATCAGTTTTACGCTATTTACATGTGATTGCACTTTGATATATACATTGATGTACTGTGTGTGCCAGCATACTGATCCAGGGATGGCACAGAAACACAGAGGCTTGACTCGTCTTGAGTCGGGTCGCTACAGAAATGGTATTCAGAGCACACGCTGACCTTAGGACGTAACCTCTAGGAATGGAAAAGCCTTCGGAAGAAAACTATTTTCTCTTATGTCTATAAATCTTCTATTTCCTCTTCTGATCATTTCTGACTTCTCTCCGATTTTCCAATGTTTAGATGGCCACCTTCATCCCTGTTAAGTTCACGGAGTTTTGCCAGCCCGACACCACTATGCCGTTCGGAAAAGAGCTGGTGCAGATCACCAAAGACTTGAGGATTGCTCTGCCGACTATCACAGGGAAGCCAACTTCATCTTACCCGCAGGATTCACGCTACAGGATCGAGGTACACATTCCCGGAAGGATATTCCAGCCGTGCACTGAGCCGATGGATTTCAAGTTCATCGCACCCAACTGGATCCTCGGAAGGGACATGGCGATCCATTGTGCCCTCGGACGTATCAAGGAAGAATACAAAGGCTGCCCTATTTCTCCAGACCTATTCACCGTATCCCGGAGAAACAAAGACGGAGAAATCATCTCAAGCAAGACCAAGAACGCTCTCTTGTCTTATGCTCAGACATTGGAGAAGTACAGCGGGACTCTGGAGCATCACGTGATCAAGGACGCCAGGAAGATCAAGCAACTGTCACTCCGCGAGCTTGAACTAGAAGAAGCAGCCCGGGAAGCCCACTATGAACATGAACTGGAGGTGAAGGACTTTCTGGAGCGGATCGAGAAGCTGAAGACTCGAGTTGCATACCTGGAGGAGGAACTGGACATGGGCGAGAATCTTCATCCCGAAGGAGACGTAGCCCCCTTGAATAGCAACGACGAGGACTATGAAGAAAGCTCCACCGAAGGACCCGTCACCATGCTTTTCTGAGAAGGACACTTAGACTAGACTACCAAATTTACTTTATCGTTATACGTTTTAGGCCGATGTTTAGGATTATCGAATTTTGTATCCTTGTGTGAACCTTTGTGATGGTATTGAATGAAATGTGTGGTGTGATACTTGTGTGTTGCATTCATATGGGTAGTGTAATTCCTCTTAGACCATTGTTCTATGCTAATCCCACCCCTCCACAAACATCAGATGCCTCCGAGACGCGCCCCTACGTCCAACTTTCCACCGGAACTCACCCAGTTGATCCAGCAACAAAACACCCTAATGCAGCTGATCATCCAGAACCAGAACAATAACAACAACCGTCACCCACCCCAGACTGACAATCTCACCCGTTTCCTGAGGTTGAACCCTCCAACTTTCTCCAGCAGCATTGAACCCATTGTGGCAGATGATTGGCTCCGCAAGATGGAGCGTGAACTTATCACTGCTGGTTGTTCTGAAGCGGAGAAGGTGCGTTTTGCCGCACATCAACTTGAAGGCCCTGCAACTGCTTGGTGGGAGAACTACACCACCACTTATCCCATTGCTGGAGTCACTTGGGAGCAATTTAAGCAATCCTTCCGCACCGCACATGTCTCAGCTGGTGCAATGAGTCTGAAGAAGCGTGAGTTTCACAACTTACGCCAGGGGAATCGCTCTGTGGCCCAGTACGTCGATGAATTCAGCATGCTCGCCCGTTATGCACCTGGAGATGTGGCCGATGATACGGCCAAGCAGGAAAAATTCTTGGAAGGACTGAATGATGAGCTGAGCATTCAGTTGACTATAGCCACCTTCAACAACTACCAGGAGCTGGTTGATAAGGCCCTCATCTTGGAGGGGAAACATCAGCAGATGGAGAACCGCAAGCGAAAGTATGGAGTTGGAAAATTCAACTCCGGCACTCAGCAGAAGCCTCGCTACACCCCCTATCCAGGGAATACCGGGACTGGATCCGGTAAGTTTGGAGGAGACGTTCAGCATAACCACCCAGTGCACAACCATGGAGGCCACAACCATGGAGGAAATGGGAACCACCGCAACAACAACAACTTCAAGAATGGCGGTACTCGCACTCACCAGCATTCAGCTCCAGCTCAGAAGGATCTGACTCACATCACTTGCTTCAAGTGTCAGAAGACGGGACACTATGCCACTGATTGTCCCCAGAACAAGCAGGGAAATGGAAACGGCAACGACAACTCTGCAGCTAAGAAGCCTAATCCTTTTCCTCGAGCTCAGGTGAACCACATTGATGTGGAAGAGGTCTATGATCATCCCGATACTATGGTTGGTAAGTTTTTGCTAAATTCACATCCAGTATTGGTACTTTTTGATTCTGGTGCAACACATTCATTCATATCAAGGGTAGTTGTGGAAAAGTATAGTTTGCCAACTAGAACCCTCAGCCAGCCTATTAAGGTCAGTTCCCCAGGAGGCATGATGACAGCCGGGATAGGATGCCATGCTTTGAGTCTCAACATCGGGAACCATAATTTTCCCACCGACCTCATCGTATTAGAGTCCCAGGGATTGGATGTAATCCTAGGCATGGATTGGTTGGCCAAGTATGAAGGGAATATTGACTGTGCCCTTAAGTCTATTTTGCTCACCACCCCCGAGCAGAAGCGGATTAAGTACGTGTCTCAGCGCCCGACACGGAGTAAGCGAGTAAACTCTCTCACGGGAGTAGTCAGGAGGAAGTACCGATTGTACAGGAGTATCCAGATGTATTTCCGGAGGAATTGCCGGGCATGCCACCCGATAGAGAGATTGAGTTCTTGATTGAGCTATTACCCGGAACAGCCCCGATATCGAAGAGACCTTATCGGATGCCCGCTAATGGCTTGATAGAAATCAAGAAGCAAAGTAAGGAGTTATTGGACAAAGGGTATATTCGCCCAAGTTCTTCACCTTGGGGAGCCCCAGTGCTTTTGGTTGAAAAGAAGGACAAGTCCTTGAGAATGGTTGTCGATTATCGTGCATTGAACGATGTGACTATCAAGAACAAGTACCCCTTGCCGATGATCAATGATCTGTTTGATCAGCTAGTTGGGGCTCGCGTATTCTCAAAGATCGATCTTCGATCCGGGTATCATCAGTTGAAGATTCGTGAACAGGATATACCCAAGACAACCTTCACCACTCGGTACGGCTTGTATGAGTACACGGTCATGTCATTTGGACTGACTAATGCTCCGGCATATTTTATGAATCTGATGAACAAGGTATTTATGGAATACTTGGACAAGTTTGTCGCGGTGTTCATCGATGACATACTGATATTCTCCAAGAACGAAGAGGAACACAAGGAACATCTGCGTCTAGTTCTGGAGAAGCTTCGAGAGCATAAGCTGTATGCAAAGTTTAGCAAATGTGAGTTTTGGTTGAAGGAAGTCGGATTCCTCGGACACGTCATCTCAGGAGAAGGAATAGCAGTGGACCCTGCCAAGGTCGCAGCAGTCACCGAATGGGTAGCACCCACTTCAGTCAAGGAGATCCGCAGTTTCCTTGGACTTGCCGGATATTACCGGAGGTTCATTGAGAATTTCTCAAAGATTTCCAAGCCCATGATAGAGTTGTTGAAGAAGGAATCCAAGTATATTTGGACTGAGGAATGTGAAACCAGTTTTCAAGAGCTGAAGAAACGTCTTGTTACAGCCCCAGTGCTGATATTGCCGAACATTCGGAAGGATTTCCAGGTTTACTGTGACGCTTCTCGTCAAGGACTCGGAGGAGTGCTCATGCAAGAAGGCAAAGTTGTAGCCTATGCATCCAGACAGCTCAGACCTCATGAGTTGAATTATGCCACACATGACTTGGAACTAGCAGCCGTAGTGCACACTCTCAAGACCTGGAGACATTTCCTGATCGGAAATAGTTGTGATGTTTACACTGATCACAAGAGCCTGAAATATATCTTCACGTAGAAGGAGTTGAACCTCAGACAGAGGCGATGGCTAGAGTTGATCAAGGACTATGACATGAGATTGCATTATCACCCAGGCAAGGCAAATGTTGTAGCCGATGCGTTGAGCCGCAAGAGTTATGTGAACACGCTCACAGCCGGAGGATTACCCCAGGAGTGAGCCGATGACCTCCGAGAGCTCAAATTGGAAATAATTCCAAGAGGATTTGTTGCCACTCTAGAAATTCAGTCCACTTTGACGGAAAAGATCCGCGAAGCACAGAAAGCAGACAAGGAGATAGCTGAGATTAAGCAAAAAATGGAAGACGGGAAAGCTAAAGGTTTTCGTGAGGATGAACACGGAACTTTATGGTTTGAGGATCGCATCTATGTGCCCAATGATCCCGAACTCAGGTAGTTGATACTTCAGGAGGCTCATGATTCCCCGTACTCGATACACCCCGGTAACACCAAGATGTATCTGGATCTGAAAGAAAGTTTCTGGTGGATAGGATTGAAGAAAGACATTGTTGAGTTTGTAGCCATATGCGATGTTTGTCAACGAGTAAAAGCCGAGCATCAGAAGCCAGCAGGTTTGCTCCAACCTATGCTGATACCCGAATGGAAATGGGAAAAGCTTGGTATGGACTTCATCACAGGATTACCACAGACCCGTTCTGGCTATGATTCTATTTGGGTTGTGGTCGATCGTTTGACCAAGGTAGCTCACTTCATTCCGGTGAAGACTACTTACACGAGTGCCAAGCTGGCCAAGCTATATATGACGAGGATCGTATGTCTGCACGGAGTACAGGAGAGCATTGTGTCAGATAGAGGGACTCAGTTCACATCAAAATTTTGGCACCAACTGCATGAAACCTTGGGAACAAGATTGGAATTCAGTACAGCTTTTCACCCGCAGACAGATGGACAGACTGAGAGAGTTAATCAGATTCTGGAGGACATGTTGAGAGCTTGCGCACTAGACTATGGGTCTAGTTGGGATGACAATTTACCGTATGCCGAGTTCTCATACAACAACAGCTACCAGACCAGTCTGAAGATGGCCCCTTTCGAAGCTTTATACGGAAGGAGGTGCAGAACACCGTTGATGTGGGATGGAGTTGGAGACCGACAACTTTTTGGTCCTGACCTCATCCGAGATTCTGAAGAGAAGGTCAAGCTTATTCGTGACCGACCCAAGATAGCTCAGTCCAGGCAGAAGAGTTATGCCGACAGCAAACGCAAGGAAGTAACGTACGAAGTGGGAGATCGAGCATATCTTTGCGTGTCTCCACTTCGAGGAATCAAGAGATTCGGTGTGAAAGGAAAATTAGCACCACGTTTCATTGGCCCCTACAAAATCCTTGAACGTAGAGGCGAAGTTGCATACAAACTGGAACTGCCGGAAGGATTGTCCGGAGTTCATGATGTCTTCCATGTTTCCCAGTTGAAGAAATGCCACGCTGAGATGGCCGATGTTTCGTTGAGAGATACAGTGCCCCTAGAGGCCATACAGCTTGACAGTGATCTGACGTATTAGGAGAAACCCGTCAGGATTCTCGAGACTGCCAACAAAGTTACCCGCAACAAGATCATCAAGTTCTGCAAGGTGTTGTGGAGCCACCACACCGAGGAAGAAGCCACCTGGGAACGCGAAGAGGATCTTCGTCGAGACCACCCGCACCTATTTTCTAGCCAACCCGAATCTCGAGGGCGAGATTCATCTTAAGGTGGGTAGGTTTGTAACATCCCAATTTTCCTAATTGGGAGTGTTTACATTGTAGCTAAGCATCTATGCATAAGTGATTGAAATAAATTTAGCTCGTGAATTTTCTTTCGTCTTTTCAATTTGCATTTTATTTTTCCCGCGCGAGAAATGCCCGGAGAAAACTCTCTTGCACGCAAGAGAGAGAGAGAGCGGAGGAAAATGACACTCCAAGTGCGGGCAATTTTTGAAATGTGGGAGCAAAGAAAACCCAAAATTCTTTTGCAAAAATAATTGCAAAAATAAATAAAAGTAAATTGGGAATTTCTGAAAAAAAAACATTTTTAATGTTTTTATTTTGGATTTAATAAAATGTTATTCGGGTAGAGATTCTTTTTCTGTTTTTTATATATAACACCATATATAAATATATGGATTTATTTTTTCTTTTTGGCTTTTATATTTTTCTGTTTGGAAAGGGGTATTTTATTTTTCTAACCTAGCCACCGCCGCCCCTGGGCATAGCCCAGCCCGAGATTCCCTGGGATCAAATCCCAGATCGCCTGCCCGAGCATCTCTCTCCTCCACGTCACCTCTCTCCTCCACGTTACCTTCCTCTCTCTCTCCTCTCCTCTCTTTCTTTCCCAGCACCGAACCAAGCCCCAGGGAACCAGCGGTTTCCTTCCCTATAACACTCCCTCTCTTCCCCGATTTCTCTCCCTCTCCTTCCTTATACCTCACCCCTCCCAGCCTATATATACCCCCACCTCGGCCACCCCGTTCCCAACCCTAGTCGCCGCCGCCGCCACATCCCCTCGCCGCCCGAAGCTTCGCCACTGCTGCCGCCGGTGCAAGGCTGCACCCTCGGCCTCGCCCTGGAGAGCTTCCCCCCGAGCTCTCTCTCCCCGAGCGCCTCCCCCCCCAGGAGGAGCACCCCGCCGCCACCTCCCCCGAAGCCCCACCGCCCCCAGAGCTTCCCCCCCTCGCCGGCGACGCCCTCCCCCGGCGGAGCAGCAACAGCAGCAAGGTAGCCCTCTCTCTCTCCTCGTCATTGCATGTACTCATTGATAGCCCTTAGATCCCATGCAACGACCAGGATTAGATCACCAGGTAACCCTTCGGTCTAAATAAGAAAACAAGTGGGTTTTTCTTGTCACTTAAGTTTTAACAGGCGACTTTGCTAACCTTCGGCCGTTTTCCCGTAACTTTGAAACAAACACCCCCGCAGCCAATAGAAACTTGCCACGTATACCCTCTGTTAGCTACTAGTAGTTTTATGTTTTTATGTCTGTTTACAAAAACAGAAACTTTCAATTTTGTTTTGGCCACAACTTTTTATCCCGAAGTCCAATGACACTGATTATTTTTCCAGTAGCTCGCAAATTTCCTGTAGTTTTTAAAAACATATAATTTGTCTATGCTTGAAATTTGTAAATATAAGTTAGAGCAGATTTAGTTTAAACCTTGTTTTCCCTATTCCAGGAGTTTGAAAAATGATTTTGAGTTGATTCTTTTTGCTACTGCTTTCTAGTCATAAAAGCTTACTGTGGTAGAAGTTTCAGAATTTTTAAAGTATTTTTACTGGTGTTTTCAACAGAAACAAGTTTCTGCCATACCGGCGCGCGATAAACTCTTTTGCTTAGGCTTTCGCAAATCATTGCATGTGATGTTATTTTTACTTGTGGCCTGATTGAATTGCTTATGGTGTGCTTTGTGTTTGCATCGGTAGATCATCCGGAGTGCGAAGCGTGTTACTTAGAGACGCTCGAGCAAGACAACTATCGTCAAGGCAAGTCACTTTGATCATACTATCACCTATGTTTTATGCATCGTAGTTCTACCATCATATGCCCAATTGCATGCTGCTTACGTACTTGGAAATTTTCGTATAGATTGTAGTATCATGTGGTAGGCACACAACAACCCCGATACTTGGCCCGGGACGACAAATTTCATATTGCTATGCTTGAGTAGACGGGATTTCGGTTGAGTGCATAACACGAGTGATGCGAGGTTGATTAAATAATCAAGACCGGTTAAGACAAGATTTTCAAGACCTTGGACGCAATGCAACTCTGGGTGAAGGACGGTTGATCGGCTCCCCGGAGAACCCAGTGGATGACCCGGGATGCTGGAGAGGCCATGACATCGTGTGGAAAGCTTCACCCAGGCTCAAAGAGACGGACGGATATTTTCAAGACCCAAGGCTTACCTGCACAGCCACAAGTCATTATGGGGTCTGGATTGGTTGGACAACGCGGCGACTCTGGACAGGCGGTGCTAGCAGATGTAGAAGAACGGTAGGAATGGATGGGCACCGACAGGGATTCAGAGGGACCCGTTGAAAGACCATGTTTTGATCATCCGGTCTTCAAACACCCTGAAGTGCGAGGACATACTCGGAGGCGATCAAATCTTGTGGGGAACGTGTGCAAAACTCTACAGAGTACTCAAACTTAATCAATTATCCGTGTCCACGGTCATGGACAACTTGAGCCAAAGGAACTGAAGTTATCTGGATTTCTCAACACCATTAAATATATTTGATGAGGGTAATTATTGACAACTCGGGTACGAGAACTGGTTGGCGGAACCATCTCGTTAACAACCAACAAAGTAGTAACATTTTGCTTTTAGCCCTCTCTTGGTGTAGGAGAAAAATTTGCTTTACGCTAAAACTTACAACCCCACCTGCCATATATGCATATAGTATAGATGACATTTTACCCCTCTCTTATGAGACTTGCCGGCATATTCAATATGCTGACCTACACGGCTGCAACGTCTTATGTTGCAGATATTTTTCTTCGACGAGTAAGAGTACGATTCAGGGTTACGGTCTACACTCAACTTGCCGTTGGTGTTTATTGGGACTCCACTCCCTTGACTGCTTCCGCTGAAATATTTAAGGTATATATCAGTTTTACGCTATTTACATGTGATTGCACTTTGATATATACATTGATGTACTGTGTGTGCCAGCATACTGATCCAGGGATGGCACAGAAACACAGAGGCTTGACTCGTCTTGAGTCGGGTCGCTACACCCTAGCACTTATATTTTCAAATAGTGCCGACGTCAGCCAAATTCACACACCATAGATATTTGCTTTGTGCTCGCATTGCCAAATTAGGCCCGGCGTTGCACATTAGGCCCATTAGGCCCACACGAGCACTAGTCGGTTTTAACAACTCCCGATCGATGCAGTAGAGAAACTTATCGTCCTTTCATCCTCCTCCCGATCCCAAGTCTACCCCGTCCTCCTTTCGATCCCTGCTACCGTGCCGCCCGACATTGCTGCCTCCCGACCGGATGTGGCTGCCACCTCCGCCCAACGCCGCCTCCGCCTCTGCGGTAAGTCATGTGCCCCCTCCCTCTCTGATTTTTCTTAGGGTTAGGGTTAGTTGCACGATAGTAGTAGGTATATTTACTCCTTAGCAAATTACTGAACCTAATTAGCAAACGTGTTGAACTTGTTGCCTCTAACCACCTCAAAGTAATTGTCATATGGTATATTTCCTCCTTGTTTAGAATGAATGATGTTTAGTATCACTGTGATGCAATTGTTGCATGTAAAACACCTCAAAGTAATTGTCAATAGCTTCAGTACCATCTCCCAAAGATTTTTCCACAAGGAAGAGTGAGAGATAGGAGTGGGTGTGAGAGATAGGATCTTGGAGGGTAGGCTTCAAGTTTATATAGGCACATTAAATATGATATGACTATATATTGACCATGTTCCTTTTAACAAAATATGAAAACTTGACAATTCCTTTAGTGGCCTCCCTTTAGGACGTGGTTATACATTTTCGGCCCAAGTAGCATTTATATATATACTGGACTACTTATAGGATCTTTAATATACTTACCAATTTTGAATATGTGTTTGGTAGCACACTCATAATTAGTTTTTCATATGAGTTTGGTAGGACACTCATAATTAGTTTTTCATATGTTTTTGGTAGCATATGTGTTTGGTAGCACACTCGTAATTCATTTTTATTTAATTTATTTCATGTTTATTACTATTAAGTCTAGAAGATACTTCTTATTTTCATGCATATTGATTAAACACTCCCATGTGACCTTTATTCTTTAGCCAAACAGCATGGAGGACTCTAGTTTGTGGATATGCTCCTCTCACCGTTGGTCGGGGTATGGCTCAGATAAAGGCAATGTGTACACCAACCAGGTAATTACGGTTACAAAAAACATGCATGAGCTAGCATTGCAAACATCCGTATATCTAACCGTTAATTAATTGTCGATGATTTGAAACCCTTGCCACGCATACGTACCAGCTGACACACCTTCTCCAGCACCCATTGTGCAGGAGACACGTGACGTGGACGTGCTCAATCACGAGTTGATGGCATCACGTCAGTCTACCATCAAGGCCATGCAGGAGTTGAATCACTCCCTGGAGAAGGAGTAGGACAAAATTATCGACGACAACGCAATTGTCTACCATAAGATTTTCAATTTCGAATGTCAGGTTGAGTCGCTGAACCTCATGATAAGCGAGCTCAAGAAGGAAATACAAGTCCTGAAGAAGGAGAAGACTCAACTAAAGATAGAGAAAGCGCATTACCTCATGGAGGGGCATATGAGTAGAAATAAGCACCGTGATCTTAAGTTAGTCCTTAGAGGAAACTAGTTAGTTTCGAGAGGGGCAGATAGTGTGAAGCGTAAATTAGCACTGGTGCACGGGCACCTTGGTGCCCGTTTCCAAAAATCATTTTTCTACAACGTCAAAAAACTGTTTTTTATTCGTAAACACACCCACATGTGTATATCATGTATCTGTAAAATTCCATATCATTTTACTCTCACACGTGGCATATATAAAAAAGACAAATGTGTATTTTCAAATGGGCTTCTTTTTTAGTTATTGGGCCAGAATTTTGTTATTTTTGTACACCTCGCGAATTACATTTTTTTTCAAAACAAAGTTTCTTGGAACCATAGAATATACATACAAGTTTCTACTAAATTATTTTTGATTTTTTGGAAACCTTTTAATTTGTTTTTTTTAATTTTTTATATAAAGGGCACAAAGGTGCCCGAGCACTACAACTTCACACTCCATGTGAAGTTGCTACTTCTCTTTTGTGAATTTGGTATACTATTTTTAGTTTGTGAAGTTGGCCGATACTATCTTTTGTGAATTGCTAACAGGTTTAGCAGATGAAGATTGTAGTATCTTCTGTGAATTGCTAAAACGTTTACTTTGTGAAGACGGTAGTATTTTTTCTATTACCTAAATATGACAGTGCCGGCGTGCAACTTTGTCCAACGTCAAAGGTATTCAAAATACTGCTCGCGTCATCTCCAATTCCACCACTATATTCTAACAGTGGTGCCATATTGGTGGCGTCGGGTGTTCACGCCAGCAGGTCCCTTTTTGCCATGCCATAGATAGGCTTGTCTTCACTAGTGCTAGGTATATATTGGAGAGTATGGTCACAACACATGAAGTATTACACTCCACTCATCACTCTGGTGGTGCAAGACTAGTTCTAAAACTAGATTATGAGAAAGCTTTTGACAAGGTGGATCTTGACTTTCTTATAGACCTTTTAGAAAAAAGGGGTTTCGGTCCTATTTGGGTGAATTGGATCAAACATTTCACCCATCTAGGATCGGGAGCTATTAAAATTAATTGGATAGAAGGGAATTTATTTACTACCAACAAAGGGTTGTCCTCTTTTGTTTAACTTGGTAGTTGATGTTTTGACCAGGATGCTTATCAAAGCTTCTTCCAATGACATGATTAGGGGTTTGTGCTCTCACCTTATCCCTGGAGGTGTCATCTGCTTACAGTATGCAGATGCTACCATACTATTCTTAGATAATGATGAGCGGAAAGAAGCTAATATGAAGATGGTGCTAACATGCATTGAGAAAGTCTCTGGTATGAACATTAATTATGCAAGGGTGAAATAATTCCAATAGGGATCCCTCCAGATGGGATCAGTAGCATTACTAGCATTATGGGTTGCACTATTGGTGTTCTACCTATAAAATACCTAGGAATTCCTCTTCACTATGACAAGTTTAGGAGAGAAGATTTGCAACCTCTAATTGACAAAATCCTTAAAAGAATTGCAGGTTGGAGAAGGAAGCTTCTATCTTTTGTTGCTAGGTTAACTCTTATTAGGATGTGCCTCTCTAGTATCCTTGTTGACCTACTATCTTTTTTTCAATTCCAGAAATGGGCAATAGACTTAATTAACAGCTAGCTAGCACATTGTCTGTAGAGTGATTTTGAAGGTAACCAAAAATTACACCTTGCCAACTGGCATTCGGTGTGTATGAAGAAATATCATGGCCGTTTAGGGATTCACAACATTAAACATGTTAACCTATGCCTGCCGGGTAAATGGGTTAGCAGATATATAAAAGATGAAGGGAAACTCTCGAGGAATATCATTGATAAGAAATACATTAAGAGTTATCCTAACATTTTCCCTAGCAATAGGACACAAAACACCTCTAGGTTCTCGCAGGGTGTTGTGTGGGCTGCCAATGCTCTAAAATTTGGTTATAGCTAGGTAGTTGGGAATGGATGCAAGAACAGATTTTGGGAGGATATCTGGTTTGGGACATCTCCAGTCTCTGTCCAATTTTGGCAACTATATACCATTTGTCACCAACAATGTGCTAATATTGCTGACATATGGGACGGTCAGAATATTAAACTAACTTTTAGAAGGATTTTCCCCCTAAGATGATGGAATCTTGATATGAGCTTGAGTAAATCACCAAGGGCATCCATTACTCCGATAATTGTGATTCTTTAATTTGCCAGTATGAAAACAAATGGGAACACACCGCATGATCCCTTTATAGTATCCTCAATTTTAGAGGGGTTTAGCATGTGTATATTGCTTTTATTTGGTCTAATGTAGCACCTCCAAGATAGAGTTCAAGTGTTCCTTTGGATGCTTGCTCATAACAGGCTGATGATCAAATATAATTTAGCTAACAACGGGATCTTAAAACCCCCTGCATGTGCTTTTTCTGAAGAAGGTGAGAATATACATCACTTGTTCTTTGATTGTGTTGTAGCTAAACAAGTGTTTGGCAATTAGTTTATGAAGCCCTGGTTTGTGATATGGGGTCAAATTATATTTCTATTGCAAAGTACTGGCCAACAAACAAAAAATGTTGTGCTCTCAACTCTATCTGCTCCTGTGTTCTTTGGGACATTCGGAAAAGAACGAATGCTATAGTCTTTAAGAATGTAGTTTGGATTGATGTCAAGCAGGAGTGGAAACAGATGCTTTAGGCGATGAGAAGATGGGCGATTCTCCACAAAGAGAGTGTCCTCGAGAAGGTGGAGGCTTTCTATGGGAAAGTATCCTACATTCTCAAGGCTCCCCTACAGATTACTATGGGATGAAAACTGCTGGAGGGGGCTCTGAAGGCATTTTCAATCAAGTGCTGAGATCCAATCTGAACTTGGGGAGCGATGGGAGATCGGATTGCCCCCCCCCCCACCCCAAGAAGCCATGGGAATTGGACTACCAAGCAGATCAACCTCAGTCCTACCACGCCTTTGGAGCTGCCTTATTCTCGTGAGGCACACATGCTGAAGCGCATCCGAGGGACATACGCTGAAGTGGTTCATGACACTTGAGATGTGCATTTCTATTTAAGTGTCCCAGGATGGTCAAAAGTTCAGAAAAAACTCCGTGGCTTGTAATAAATTAGAGTGGTTAACCTCGTTTGTAGTTGTAGTCTTTCGTTACCTTGTCTTTTTCTTTTCCTCTAAAGACATGCCTTGCATGATGTTCAGTTTTCTCTGGTCTCGTTAATCAAATGGGTAGGGGGGTTTAAAACCCTCCTGGTTATCTGAAATGAACATAAACTCTAAAGCCTAACATAGAGAAAAGGAAAAAAAGAACCAAGAAAGATGATGATGCCGAGAATTCAATGGTTTGAGCTCTCTACGAACGATACGATCAAGCTACTCACCCGAGAGCCCCCTAATAGTACGGCAAGGGCATCTTTCCAATGCCCTAGAGGCAATAATAAATTACTTATTATCATATTTCCTTGTTCATGATAATCGTTTATTATCCATGCTATATTTGTATTGATTGGAAACTCAAGTACATGTGTGGATACATAGACAACACTATGTCCCTAGTGAGCCTCTACTGGACTAGCTCGTTGATGAAAGATGGCTAAGGTTTCCTAGCCATAGACATGAGTTGTCATTTTATAACGGGATCACATAATTAGGAGAATGATGTGATGGACAAGACCCAATCCTTAAGCAAAGTGTTTGATCGTATCCAGTTTACTGCTGTTGCTTTATACATGTCAATGTATTGGTTCCTATGACCATGAGATCATGCGACTCACCAACACGGGAGGAATTCCTTGTGTGTATCAAACATCACAACGTAACTAGGTGACTATAAAGATGCTCTACTGGTATCTCCGAGGGTGTCTATGGAGTTGGCATGGATCAAGACTGGGATTTGTCACTCCGTATGACGGAGAGGTATCTCGGGGCCCACTCGATAATAGGACATCAAAATAAGCTTGCAAGCAATGTGGATAAGGAGTTAGTCATGGGATCTTGTTCTACAGAACAAGTAAAGAGACTTGCTGGAAACGATATTGAACTAGGTATGGAGATATCGATGATCCAATCTCGGGCAAGTAATATACCGATGGACAAAGGGAACTACATACGTGATTAACTGAATCTTTGACATTTTGGTTCAACCGATATATATCTTCGTACAATGTGTGCGAACCAATATGGGCATCCACGTCCCGCTATTGGTTATTTACCGTAGATGTGTCTCGGACATGTCTGCATAGTTCTCGAACCCGCAGGGTCTGCACACTTAACTTCAGTGATGATATATACATAGTTGAGTTATTGTGTTGGTGACCAAATGTTGTTCAGAGTCCTGGACGAGATCTTGGACATGACGAGGAGCTCCGTAATGGTCCGGAGGTAAAGATTTACATAAGGGAAGTCATATTTTGGGTACTGGAAAAGTTTCAGGTTTTTCCGGTATTGTACCGGGAAGCTTCTGGAAACTTCTAGAGAAGTCCGGAAGTCCACCAAGGGTTCATCCACGTCCCAAGTGTTTGCATGGGTTGAGGGGAGGTGCCCTAGTCTAATTGGGCCAGGCGCACAACTCCCTCCAGGCCCATGCAGTTGGGAAGGGTGGAAAGTCCCCCTTTGTATGGAAGGGAAGGAGGAGGACTAGGATTCCACCTCCTCCCACCATGGTTGCACCCTATGGCTTGGAGGGGTTGTTCCCCATGCCCCTCCACCTATATATATAGAGGGTAGAGGGCGCCCCAAGAGGACATACCAAGCCCTTGGCGCCCCTCTCTCTCCCTAGATCGTTTTCTCCTCCGTTTGCGGTTTCGGTAGCGCTCGGCGTAGGCGTGTGATACGTCTCCAACGTATCTAGAATTTTTGATTGTTCCATGCTGTTATATTATCTGTTTTGGATGTTTCATATGCATTAATATGTTGTTTTACATTATTTTTTGGACTAACCTATTAATCTAGAGCCTAGTGCGAGTTTGTGTTTTTTCACGTTTTTGAATATTGCAGATAAGGAATATTAAACGGAGTCCAAACGGAACAAAATCTCCGGAAAGAATTTTCTTGGACCAGAACACACCTACAAGACTTGGAGTAGGGGGCAAGGCACTTGTCGGGAGGCCACAAGCCTGCAGGGCGTGCCCTAGGGGCGTGGCCGCGCCCCATGGCTTGTGGGACCCCTATAGGTCTCTTAACCCTATTTCTTGGCCTATAAATTCCCAATTTTTCCCGTATCACCAAAAAGATCCACGAAAATACTTTTACGCCGTCGGGAGCCTCTCTTCCCGAGAGATCCAATCTGGGAGCCTTTTCCGGTAATCTGCCGGAGAGGGAATTGATCACGGAGGACATCTATATCAACTCCATTGCCCCTCCGATGATGTGTGAGTAGTTCACCACATACCTACGGGTCCATAGCTAGTAGCTAGATGGGTTCTTCTCTCTCTTTGATCTTCAATACCATGTTCTTCATGATCTTCATGGAGATCTATCCGATGTAATACTCTTTTGTGGTGTATTTGTCGAGATCCGTGAATTGTGAGTTTATGTTCAGATTATCTATGAATATTATTTGAGTCTCTTCTAAATTCTTATATGCATGATTTCATATCTTTGCTATTCTCTTCAAATGATTTGTTCGGTTTGGCCAACTAGATTGGTAATTCTTGCAATGGGAGAAGTGCTTAGTTTTTGGTTCAATCTTGTAGTGTCCTTACCCAGTGACAGTAGGGGTAGCGAGGCACGTATTGTATTATTGCCATCAAGGGTAAAAAGATGGGGTTTTCATCATATTGCTTGAGTTTATCCCTCTACATCATGTCATCTTACTTAATGCGTTACTCCGTTCTTCATGAACTTAATACTCTAGATGCAGGCACGAGTCGGTCGATGTGTGGAGTAATAGTAGTAGAAGCAGAATCGTTTCGGTCTACTTGATACGGACATGATGCCTATATGCATAATCATTGTCTTAGATATCTTCATAATTATTTGTTTTTCTATCAATTGCTCGACAGTAATTTGTTCACCCATCGTATTATTTTCCTTTATGAGAGAAGCCTCTAGTGAAACCTATGGCCCCCGGGTCCATTTTCCATATTATATTTTCAGATTTATAAACCAAAAATACTTTGCTGCAATTTATTTACTTTTGTTTCCTCAATATTTCATATCTATCTCTATCATATCTCATCCTTGCAAATAACTCTGAAGGGATTGACAACCCCTTTATAGCGTTGGGTGCAAGAGTTTGATTATTTGTGTAGGTACTACTATTGGGGCCTTGCTTGCTCCTCCTACTGGATTGATACCTTGGTTCTCAACAAATCGAGGGAAATAATTATCTACTTCGCTGCATCACCCTTTCCTCTTCAACGGAAAACCAACGCAAGCTCAAGAGGTAGCACCGTGCTGGAATAGCAACACCATCATCCCCACCACGCCGTTGTGTTTCTGGAGAACTCAGCTACGACTTCACCGACGCTCAATGGATCGAGGTGGTGAAGGCGTTATTGGGTTGTACGTGTACTGAACATGAAGGGCCGTCCGTTCGGCACTTGATCGGGACGTTCGTGGTTGGATCGCGGAACTGATTGTGATTGGATGGCAAAGACGTTCGACTACATCAACCGCGATTCTCAACACCCCCCCTTAGCGATCTACAAGGGTATGTAGATGCACTCCCCGTCTCGTAGATTTTGATCTCCATCGATAGATCTTGGGTGCGCGTAGGAATTTTTTGTTTCCCATGCAATATTCCCCAATAGTGGCATCATGAGCAAGGTCTATGCGTAGATAACATGCATGAGTAGAACACAAAAGAGTGTGTGGGCGTTGATCTTCAGATTGCTTACTTCCTTAGTATTATTTTGATTCAACGATATTGTGGGATGAAGCGGTCTGGACCAACCTTACTCGTCAACGTACGAGAGACCGGTTCCATAGAATGACATGCAACTTGTTGCATAAATATGGCTAGCAGGTGTCTGTCTCTCCCACTTTAGTCGAATCAGATTCTATAGAGGCGGTCCTTGTAGAAGGTTAAATAGCAACTTGGATATCAATGTTGTAGATTTGCGTAGGTAAGAATGGTTCTTGATAGTTACCCATAGCAGCCAAGTAAAACATGCAACAACAAAGTAGAGGACAACTTCGAGCGCAACAAGGTGCGACAATTGGTACCAAGACCAAAGGAGAATCACAATTTCATTGGGACCAAATGGGTCTCCAAGAACAAGCAAGATGTGAACGGTGTCGTCATTCGCAACAAGGCAAGATTGGTGGCAAAAGGCTAATCCCAAGTTGAGGGTATCGACTATGGTGAAACCTTTGCTCACGTTGCTCGCCTTGAATCTGTTCGCATGTTGCTTGCATATGCTTCTCATCATAATTTCAAATTGCAACAAATGGATGTGAAGAGTGCATTTCTTAATGGTCCTCTTAAGGAGTTGGTATATTTCAAGCAACCCCGGGGGTTCGAGGATCCCAAGTTCCCCAATCATGTATACAAGCCCGATAAGTCATTCTATGGCCTTAAACAAGCCGCACGTGTGTGGTATGAGCACCTTAGAGAGTTGTTGCAAGATCGTGGGTTTGAAATTAGGAAAATTGATCCCACTCTTTTCATGACGAGGGTTAAAGGGGACTTGTTCATACGCCACCTATATGTTGGTGATATTATCTTTGGTTCTCCTAACAAAGCTTTCAATGATGATTTTGTCGCACTAATGAACAAAAGTTTGAGATGCCTATGATGGGAGATCTGAAGTTCTTCCTTGGATTCCAAATCAAACAACAAAGATAAGGAACCTTCAGCAACCAAGAAAAATAAACTCAAACATGCTCAAGAGTTTCAAGTTGGACGATGTCAAGACGGCCAAGACGCCCATGCCACTCAATTGCCAACTTGACATTGATCCCAATGCTAAAGCCATGTATCAAAAGGTATATCGCTCCATGGTTGGATCCTTGCTTTATCTTTGTGCATCTAGACCGGATATTATGTTGAGTGTGGGAATTTGTGCATGATTTCAAGCCTCGCATAAGCAAATCCACTATGTGGTGGTCAAGCGAATCTTTAGATATTTGGCTCATACCCCAAACTTTGGCTTATGGTACCCCAAAGGTGCTTCATTTGATTCCATAGGATATTCGGACTCGGATTGGGCGGGAGATCATGTGGATAGGAAATCAAATTCCGGAAGCTGCCAATTCATTGGTCGCTCTTTGGTAAGTTGGTCTTAAAAGGAACAAAAGTATGTTTCTCTTTCTACCACCGATACCGAGTATGTAGCCGTCGCAAGTTGGTGCGCACAATTGTTTTGGACAAGGCAAACTTTAAAGGATTACAGTGTCACTTGTGAAAAAGTTTCTCTTTAGTGTGACAACGAGTGAGCAATCAAGATCTCCAACAACCCGGCTCAACATTGCAATACGAAGCATATCGAGATTCGTCATCACTTAATCCGGGAGCATATCAAGCGTGGGGAGATTGTTCTTATTCATCTCAACACTCATGATCAACTTGCAGATAATTTCACGAAGCCATTGGATGAAGCAAATTTTTGCGAGTTAAGGCATGAGATAAATATCACTGATTCGAACAATCTGTCTTGAAGTATTGCACACCCCACCACACTCATCATATTGTCTTGTTTAGATGTAGGCATGGATATAGGGCGAGTGGTGTTTTTTCAATGAACTCTCCCTCCCCCCCATTATGCATAAATAGACCAAATATTCCACATTAGACATTTTTATGGTACTTGTGCTAACGAGTTTTGGTCATGGGCCCAAGGATAAAATCTTCGTGGTGCCATACCAATTGACTCAATCATAGGTGGCTTCGGCTACCGCCCCTCATAGTGAGGTATTCATTTTTGAGAGTTTGTTCGTGTTTTGTGTCACTCCAAGTTTTCTTTTCTTCTATTTTGACACTTTAAACTAGGAGTCTCCCCTCCAATTTGTTGGTTTTTGAGTCTACAGCCCAAGCCTTCTCTCATCTACAGCGTCATAAATATTGCATAAACCACCTTTTGTATTTCGTTATTGCATAGTGATCGCCATAGGCGGTACCATCGAGGGCATGGGTGGTACTACCGCTTATAAGCGGTACTACCACCGCCACCCACAGTACTACCACTGGAGCGGTACTACCCAGCCTCGTACCGCGCTATAGTACCGTAGTGGTACTACCGCTCTTACGGGTGGTACTACCGCTTGTGCGTGCGCACGAGGGGGTTATTAGCCGGGCAGGGGGGGTTCCCACCTCCCCATACCCATTCACCTGTTTCATCCCCATGGATCTTCCTCTAGGTGACCCAAGTGCTCCAGAGGCCACTGCTAGACCTCCGTTTCTGGCCGTTCTTCCATGGTTCCAAGCGATGGAATCAATCCCCATCCTCTCCTGTTGCCATGGATGTCATTATTTCCCTCGTTCTTCTCTCCTATGGTTCTATTTCTAGAATCTAGGCTTTAGGGCAATTTGAGACGCTTTCCCCAATTTTTAGTCAAATTGAGACATGAGTAGGATGTGGAAGACAGCTAGTGAGTAGATTTTAAGTTCAATTGGCAAATATTTGCATTTGACATCACCGACAGTACCAGATTTGAAACACGGTAGTGGTTGATACGTCTCCAACGTATCTATCATTTTTGATTGTTCCATGTGGATATATTATCATTCTAGAATACTGTTGGGGTATTTATTTACCAATTTGTATTATTTTAAGCACTAATCTATTGACCAAGTGCCTAGTGCTTGTTGCTATTTTCTGCATGTTTTCACTTTTTAGGTTTTCCATACCAAACGAAGTCCAATTGACCTGAAACTTTTTGGTGATTTTTCTAGATCAAAATAATAGCAACAAGCATCGGAGGAAGGCCGACGGAAACATGAGGGCCCCACAAGCCAACATGATGTCTTGTGGGCTCCTCGACGCCCTCCCGACTCCGTTCTCTCGCTTATAAACTCTCTTATACCCAAAAACATAAAAGAGAGTCCTGAAACACTTTTTACGCCGCCACAAGTGTTTGTTCCGGCGGGAGGCCGTCTAGAGCTCCGTTCCATCACCCTGCCGGAGGGGGATCGATCATTGGAGGGCTTCTTCATCAACCTTGCTGCCCTCATGATGATGTGTGAGTAGTTCACCACAGACCTACGGGTCATAGCTAGTACCTAGATGACAATCTCTCTCTTTGATCTTCAATACGATGATCGTTGCATCTTCGCTTTGATCCACATGATGTAATTCCTTTTGTGCGGTGCGTTTGTTGGGATCCGATGAATTGTGGTTTTATGTTCATATTATTCATGATAAATATTTGTCTCCTCTGAATACTTTTATGATTCTTATGTGCATGTTTATGATAGCTTTGTAATTCTCTCCGATCTATTGAAATAGTTTGGCCAACTAGATTGATATTTCTTCGGTGAGAGAGGTGCATTGTAGTAGGTTTAACTTGACGAATTTCTATATCCTAGTGATAGAAGGGGACAATATGTGTCTTTGTGTTGCTGCTAGTAAGGATAAAACGATGGGGTTTATTCATATTGCTTGAGTTTACTTTGTCTACATCATGTCATTGTTCTCTATACATTACTCTCAATTACTTAATACTCTAAATGCGTGCTGGATAACGGTCGATGAGTGGATTAATAGTAATAGGTGCAGGCAGGAGTCGACCTATTTTCTTATGGACATGATGCCTATATACACATGATCATTGCAGTGAATATCGCATAACTATCTACTTTTTTGTAAATTGCCCAATAGTAATTTGTTTACCCACTGTATATTGTTTTTCATGAGAGATGTCATTAGGGAAAACTATGGCCCCGGGTCTATTCACAACATATTGATAGAATCTTAAATACCTTGCTGCCACTTACTTATTTTTATTTTATCTTGCTATCTACAATTATCTACACACCTCACTCGCTTGCAAATAATAAGAACAAGAGGATTGACAATCCTCTTGGCTGCATTGGGTGCAAGTTGTTTGTTATTTTGTGTGCAACCACTGAAGATGGTTGTCGTTGATATTCCTATTGGTTCGACAAACCTTATTTTCATAACTGATGGACATACTTACGCACATTGTGCTGCGATAAGCCATTCCTCTTCACGGAAAACCCAACAACGATCATAAGTATTAAGAGGGATTCCTAGCGCCGTTGTCGGGGAATATCATAACCTACTACCAAGTAAATCCACACAAATTTTTATTAACTTGTTCTCCATTTTTATTTGCTGGAATATTTTGGTTGCTTCATAAAAAATAGAAAAATATTTACCTTTGCTTGTTTAGCTTGTCACTAGATTGCATCTTTGCTCTCTAGTTTCCTTGAAATTTGCTATCATGTCTGAGTTTCAAATTAGTGATGCCTCTGCCTCTAGTGTGGAATCCCTCGATTTCCAACTTCACCTTACGATGAGAATGCCAAAAGAAATTTTTATGAAGGTGATAATGAAAAACTTGATGATCCTCCTAAGGGAGAACTTATTATGCAAACTAAGAAACTCTGCATGGGTAGTGGAAATATTTTGGAAAGAGTGTGATTCAAGATTTTTTCACCTGTGCGGGATCATTACCATTGATAAGATATTCTATTGTTGCTAGAAGTACAAGTTATGCAGATGCTATATCTTTGCTCATGGTACAATTGGAAAGACAATTTATGCATATGCATCCTTTTAAAAATGGTTGTTCCTAGGATTCTCTAATATCCATGAAGCTTCCACTCAACGTCTAGCTACTATATTTATTTTTCAATAAGTTAGTAATATCATACAAGAAGCTAGGGATATATTTTCTCATTATAGGGTTAACGACGGGTGCTCACCCATAGAGGGAATTCTTTATGAGTTTTAAGAAATAAGAAAACTAAGATCCACGGACTATGTTGCTTATGAGGAGAATCTTAGCAAGAAGGTATTGTTTAATGTCTTAGTTGATAAGATTTCTGAACACAATGATCAATTTTCTATACCTAAACTTGGATTGGATTATGAGATTAAAATAAAATTAAGGTAGTATCTCTATAGGAACTTATACAATGAGGAACTAACTATCACTTATTAAAAACCTAAGGAAGAGCCTCATGTTCCTACTGAAGTGGACCTTTCAGATCCTAATGTTGTGTTATTTAGCCCCTTCAATTAATTTTTATTACCTATCAGGAAGATGCTGCTAAAAGAAGGGAATATGATTATAGCATGATGAGTCATTCACGCAAAGATGACAACACTTAAAACTATGCAATATGTGTAGCTAGGGGCGTAAAACAAAAGCGCTTGTTGGGAGGCAACCCAATAGTTATCTTTTATTTTTGTATTTTAATTTCTATTTTTGTGATAACATGATTATTTCCATGATTATTTGCCCTCTAATGATAACATGTTTCAATTAGTGTTTGTGCCAAGTAAAGCCTTTGGGATGATTTGTATGATGAGTACAATTGATATGGTGCAAAAACAAAAACGTTGACGTCCAATGCAAAATTTCTTTGATTTTACTGGAACATCTTTTTATGATTAATTTTTAATAAGTATTTCTATACATATCCCTCAGGTCTTCCTAATTTATCAAAGAAATTGGCGTTACAGAAGTATATGTTCATTAGAGGTTACTACAGACTGTTATGTTTCAATCAGATTCTGTTTTTTGCTTGCATAGTTTGTTTGTTTTGATGATGTTATGGATTGTATCAGGGGGTATAAGCCACGGACAAGTTAGAATATGGTACCCTATGCTAAAATTAAATAGTAATCAACTTATAACACCACCTTAAAGTATTGATGTGTTGCTTATACTTACTGATCTCACGAATTTTTGTTGAGTTATATGTGATTGAAGTTTGCAAGTTTTGGGTACTATCCCGATGGACGAAGGATTAAGGAGCAGCATAAGACTAAGCTTGGGGATTCCCAAGGCACCCCAAGGTAATTTTCTAGGAAGACTCAAGCATCTAAGCTTGGGGATGCCCCGGTAGGCATCCCCTCTTTTCATCTCAATCCATCGGTATGTCACTTGGAGCTACATTTTTATTCATCACATGATATGAGTTTTGGTTGCAGCGTCGTTTGGTTTTGTTTGCTTTTACTTTAAGTTTGCCACAATCATCGTTTGCTGTACATACCTATTTGAGAAAGATACTACATCATCATAATTTGTTAGAATACTCTATGTGCTTCGTTTATATCTTTTGAGCTTAGCAATTCCTCTAGTACTTCACTTATAACTTTTTGAGCATGGTGGCATGTAGATTTTACAGAAATATTTTGATATCGTTCTTCACTTATATTTGTTTGAGATTTAAATATATAGTGGCAGTAATTTGCATGGGTCATAAGACTAGATAAAAAATAATGGGTATTCAATGAGTTATAATTAAAACCATCATGTAGGACAGATAGAGAAATTATGGGTTAATGATATTGATATGATGATATGAAAAAGGTGTGAGTGAATCATTATTAATTCATAGAGGTGTCGGTATTAAGAGTTGTTAAACTTCTTCTTCATAAAAAAAATTAAAAGGGCATGGGGATGATGTGTCACAATTTTTATTCCTCGCTGAAATCCTAGTGTTGTTTTGACTCGGAGTTGCGTGATGGTTAAGTCCTACCAACCCTCTCCCTCGGGGAATGCAAGTAGTACTTTGACTTATGATAAAACTAATAAAACTTTACAATAATTACATGAGTTCTTCATGACTAATGTGACACCATGGAGATACACAATCTCACCTCCTCATATTTGCTAGCCTCTTCGGTACCGTGCATCGCCCGTTCTCACCTTGAGGATCGGTGACTTTTGCCGGTGCACCCAAATGCCGTTACAATGACACTCTCTCTTGCACATAAGCCTTTTTATATCCTCATCAAAACAGTCACCATACCTACCTATCATGGCATTTCCATAGCCATTCTGAGATATATTGCTGTGCAAATGCCATCTCCACTTGACATGACTAGTGTGTTCATCATCATAATGCTTTGCATGATCATCTAGAGCTCACATAGTATTTGTGGCAAAGCCTCCGTAAATTATATTTTTGTTACATGTCACGCTAGATTGTTTTACATCCTGGTACACTGCCAGAGGCATTCATATAGAGTCATATCGTCCTATTAGTTTCATATTGAGTTGTAAGTAAACAAAAGTGTCATGATCATTATTATTATAGCATTGTCCCAGTGAGGGAATAAAAATGAGGGAGGCCAAATGAGCCCACCATATAACAAATAAAAAATAAAATAAAAGATAAAAAATGAATGAAAGAAAGAGAGAGAAGGGACTTTGCTACTATCCTTTACCACACTTGTGCCTCAAAGTGGCACCTTGTTCTTCATATAGAGAGTCTCATGTTATATCATTCATATGCTTGTGGAAATCAGTTTTTCATAAACTTGGGTTGTATATTCCGATGACAGGCTTCCTCAAATGCCCGAGGTCTTCATGAGCAAGCAAGTTGGATGCACACCCCACTTAGGTTTAGTGGAGCTTTAATACACTTATACCTCTAGTGCATCATTTGCATGGCAATCTCTACTCCTTGCATCACTATCTATCAATGGACATCTCCATAGCACGTTGGTACGCCTAGTTGACGTGAGACTATTTCTCCACTTTTTAACACTTTGAAACCTAGCACCATATTTTATTCCATCTTTATACTATGTACAATGGTTCACGCTCATGTATTGCGCATTAATGTATATTGAAGAAGTACGATCCAATTGCCTGACTTGGACACCGCGGTGCTTGACATTTCTATTAATGTGGTTAATATGGAGCCATGCCTTGCTAATATAATAAGATGAATGGGTAAAACAATCTTTAAGGATCGTATACTTTGAAAGATTAATGATTTTTCTACTTATACATATAAGTATCGTTGTGTTAATATTTGTTAATTCGTCATTTCTTAGTGAGCATACATGCATAAGGTTATACCATGGGCCATTTGCATTTCTGTCCCTAACTCGAACCACATACTCAGATTGGCCCCTAATTTTCAGCAATGCTCAAATTTGCCCCTCTGCCATTAAGTCCCCTTACAAAAATGCCCTTTTGTACCCTTACCGTCCGGTCAACGGGCTTTGACCGTCTCGGTGAACAGTAACTCGATGAACAGTACATTCAAAAAAATAGCAAAATAAATAAAAAAACTGAAATTTTGAGGGATCAAAGATACTCGGATGCGCAAGGTGCTTGCAAATTTTCGTGCTATCAGGACATTTCAAGAGCATGAACCAAAGGAAAAAAATTAGGATTGTACGCCTATGAACAGTAGATTCAAAAAAACAGCAAAGAAATTAAAAAAAAAACTGAAATTTTGTAGCGTCCAAGATGGTTGGATGCGCAAGGTGCATGCAAATTTCTGTGATCAAATGGCACGCAAGGAGCTCTAGGAAAAAAACAAAAATAGTGCATTTTTCAAAGTTTTTGGCCGCAAAATTTTGTTTTTTCTCTACAAGCTCCTACAATGTCCAAACACAACAAAAGTTTGCACGCACCTTGTGCACCCAAGCATCTTGGACGCCAAAAAATCAGATTTTTTTTGTTTTCTTGCTTTATTTTCTGAATTTATTGTTGGTAAACGTACAATTTTAATTTCTCCCTTTGGTACGAGCTCGTGGAATGCCCAAACAGCACGCAAATTTGTATGCACCTTACGCACGTGAGTATCTTCGATGCCACAAAATTTCAGATTTTTTGAATTTATTTGCTATTTTTTGAATTTAATGTTCACTCGGTTACTGTTCACAAGATGGTCAAAGACCGTTAACCGAATGATAACCGCACATAAGGGTATTTCTATAAGGGGGCTTGCCGGCTGAGGGGAAAATTTGAGCAAACTTGAAAATTAGGAGCAAATCTGAGTAGTGGGTTCGAGTTAGGAACACAGATGTAAAAGGCCCTTATATCATGGATAGCATGTCACATCTAAAAGTCTATTTTTATCATTTACCTACTTGAGTACCTAGATGGCAATCTTTCTCTTTTATCTGCAATACGATGATCATCGCATCTTCGTTTTGATCTACATGATGTAATTCCTTTTGTGCAGTGCTTTTGTTGGGATCCAATTAATTGTGGGTTTACATTCAGATTCTTCATGATAAATATTTGGCTCCTCTAAATACTTATATGATTCATATGTGCATGTTTATGATAGTGTAATTTTCTCCGATCTATTGAAATAGTTTGGCCAACTAGATTGATATTTCTTCGATGAGAGAGGTGTGTTGTAGTAGGTTCAACCTCGCGAATTTCTATATGCTAGTGACACAAGGGGACAATATGCGTTTTTGTGTTGCTGCTAATAAGGATAAACTGATGGGGTTTATTCATATTGCTTGAGTTTACTTTGTCTACATCATGTCATTGTTCTCTATGAATTGCTCTAATTTACTTAATACTCTACATGCTTGCTGGATAGCGGTCGATGAGTGGAATAATAGTAATAGGTGCAGGTAGGATTCGTCCTATTTGTTTATGGACGTGATGCCTATATACACATGATCATTGCCGTGAATATCGTATAACTATCCGCTTTTCTGTAAATTTCCCAACAGTAATTTGTTTACCCATCGTATGCAATTTTTCATGAGAGATCCCATTAGGGAAAACTATGGCTCTCGGGTCTATTCACAACATATTGATAAAACCTTCAATACCTTGTTGCCATTTACTTGTTTTTATTTTATCTTGCTATCAACAATTATCTACAGACCCACTCGCTTGCAAATAACAAGAACAAGAGGATTGAAAACCCTCTTGCCCGTGTTGGGTGCAAGTTGTTTGTTCTTTTGTGTGCAGCTGCTCAAGACGATTGTGGTTGTTATTCCTATTGGTTCGATAAACCTTGGTTTCATAACTGAGGGGAATACTTACCAAAATTGTGCTACGATAACTCGTTCCTCTTCACGGAAAACCTAACGCAGATCACAAGTATCAGTGGTGGCCTCGGTAACCTCCACCCCGCGGGGTACTACCGCTCCCCTGGAGGGTTCTAGCGGTTGCGAGCGGTATTACTGCATGTGGTAGGTTGTACTACTGCTTGTGATGCCAAGTACACATATTTCTCGATTTACCTTCATAACTACTCATTCTTTTTCTTTTTGGATTATGCATTTTGTTTACACGTGCTTTTCCCTCGCTCAGTGTTGTGGTCTCTAGGTGGTAACATCTCTGCTCAACATGAGTGTCGGATGAACCCAAGTCGCGAGGGTGGATCTAAGCAGTGCCTGATACGTCTCAAACGTATCTATAATTTTTTTATTGTTCCATGTTGATATATTATCATTCTAGAGTGCTTTTTGGGTATTTATTTACCAATTTATATTATTTTAAGGACTAACCTATTGACCCAGTGCCCGGTGCTAGTTGTTGTTTTCTGCATGTTTTCACTATTCAGGTTTTCCATACCAAACGAAGTCCAATTGACCTGGAACTTTTGGGAGATTTTTTATGGACCAAAAGATGATCAATAAGCATCGGAGGAAGGCTGGGGGCCACACAAGGGCCCCACAAGCCAACCCAACATGGCCTGGGGGGCCTGCCCTATTGGTTTGTAAGCCCCTCGAGGTAAATTCTTAAGTAACCTAAAAACCCCACAAGTAGTCTCGAAACACTTTTTACCCTGCCACAAGTCTTTGTTCCGACGGGAGGCCATCTGGAGCTCTGCTCCGGCACCCTGCCGGATGGGGGATCGATCATGGAGGGCCTCTTCATCAACCTTGCTGCCCTCATGATGATGTGTCAGTAGTTCACCACAGACCTACGGGTCCATAGCTAGTACCTAGATGGCAATCTCTCTCTCTCTCTCTTGATCTTCAATACAATAATCGTTGCATCTTCGCTTTGATCCACAAGATGTAATTCCTTTTGTGCAGTGCATTTGTTGGGATCCGATGAATTGTGAGTTTATGTTCAGATTATTCAGGATAAATATTTGAGTCTTCTTTGAATACTAATATAATTCTTATGCGCATGATTATGAAGCTTCGGAATTCTCTCCAATCTATTGAAATAGTTTGGTCAAATAGATCGATATTTCTTTAGTGAGAGAGGTGCCTTGTAGTAGGTTCAACCTGGCGACTTATTATATCCAAGTGACAAAAGGGGACAAGATGTGTCTTTGTGTTTCTGTTACTAAGGATAAAACAATGGGGTTTATTCGTATTGCTTGAGTTTACTTTGTCTACATCATGTCATTGTTCTCCATGCATTACTCTATTTTACTTAATAATCTAGATGCATGCTGGATAGAGGTCGAGGAGTGGAGTAATATTAATAGGTGCAGGCGGGAGTCGGCCTATTTTTCTATAGATGTGATGCCTATATACACATGATCGTTGTCGTGAATATCGCATAACTATCCGCTTTTCTGTCCATTGCCCAACAGTAATTTGTTTACCCATCGTATACTATTTTTCATGAGAGATCCCTTAAGGAAAACTATGTCCCCCCGAGTCTATTCACAACATATTTACAAAACATTCAATACCTTGCTGCCATTTACCTGCTTTTATTTTATTTTGCAATTTACAACTATCTACAATTATCTACACACCTCACTCACTTGCAATTAACAATTACAAGGGGATTGACAACCCTCTTGGCCACATTGGGTGCAAGTTGTTTGTTCTTTCGTGTGTAGCCGCTGAAGATGATTGTGGTTGATATTTCTATTGGTTCGATAAACCTTGGTTTCATAACTAAGGGAAATACTTACCCACATTGTGTTGCGATAACCCATTCCTCTTCATGGAAAACCCAACACAGATCATAAGTATGAGGAAGGATTTCTGGCGCCGTTGCCTCGAAATATAATCACCAACGACCAAGTGATGACGACTTCATGGATATACTTCTCGCCCCTCATTGGTTACTGATCTGCAATCTCTAGTGTTAGCTAGACGACTGCTTATGACAACAAACCTTCTCCTGCAATGGCACCAGAAGAATGCTGATAGCACTCCCCAGTAATGAAACTAGAAGAATGTTGTTGATGGCCCACCAGCGCGTGGGTTCGCAACAGTTTTCCAGGGTAGAGTATTCGACCCAAATTTGTTGATTCACACGACGGGAGGTGAGAGAATACTCTCAAGTATTAGTAGTTGAATTGTCAGATTCAACCACACCTGAAAGATTAGTATCTGCAAGCACAGTAGTAACAGTAAAGTAGCGAGTAACGGCAGTGTAACGAGCAATAGCAGCGGCAAGGAACAGCAATGGTGCCAACAGTAGCAAGTAGCAACAGTAGCAAGCGACAGTGGTAGCAGCAGAGCAAGACAAGTAACAGCAGTAGCAACAGTAGTAGCAGCAGTAGAGCAAGACAAGTAACAACAGTAGGACAAACTCCTAGGCAATGGGTCGGTGATTTGTTTGGATGATATTCATCATGCAACACCTATAACACGGAGAGATATGTGGCTAGCTCCCGTTCGTCAATGTAATGTAGGCATGCATTTCGTGTGTCGTCATACGTGTTTAGGGAAAAGAACTTGCATGACATCTATTGTCCATCCCTCCCATGGGCGGGGTCCAAAAGGAAACTACGGGATATTAAGGTTCTCCTTTTAATAAAGAACCGGACCAACGCATTAGCACTTGGTGAACACATGAACTCCTCAAACTATGGTCATCACCGGGAGTGGTTCCGGTTATTGTCACTCCGGGGTTGCCGGATCATAACACATTGTAGGTAACTACAACTTGCAATATCGGATCTGAAACACACATATATTGGTGACAACATAATAATTTCAGATCTGAAATCATGGCACTCGGGCCCTAGTGACACGCATTAAGCATGGCAAAGTAGTAGCAACATCAATCTCAGAACATAGTGGATACTAGGGATCAATCCCCATCAAAACTAACTCGATTACATGATAGATCTCATCCTACTCATCACCGCCCAGCGAGCCTACGAATAGATTACTCACGAACGACGAAGAGATTCATGGAATTGGAGAGGGAAGAAGGTTGATGTTGACGATGACGATGATTTCCCCTCTCTGGAGCCCAAGACGGACTCCAGATCTGCCCTCCAGATGAAGAACATGTGGTGGCGGCGCCTCCGTATCGAAAACGCGACAAAAACTTCTCTTTTTTATTTTTTCTGGGACGAAAGGCAACTTATAGAGCTGGAGTTGGGGCGGCAGGGCCGTGTGGGCCCCACAAGCCTGCCCACCACCACCAGGGAGGGTGGTGGCGGAGCAGGGGCTTGTGGCCCACTGGCCCACCCCCTGAATTGGAACTTGGAGCAGATATTTTTGATATTTTCCAAAACTGCTCCCCGTAAATTTTCAAGACGTTTGCAGAACTTTGATTTCTGCACAAAAATAACACCAAGGCAATTCTGCTGAAAACAACGTCAGTCCAGGTTAGTTCCATTCAAATCATGCAAATTAGAGTCCAAAACAAGGGCAAAAGAGTTTGGAAAAGTAGATACGATGGAGACGTATCAACTCCCCCAAGCTTAAAACCTTGCTTGTCCTCAAGCAACTCAGTTGACAAACTGAGAGAGAAAGAAAAACTTTGACAAACTCTGTTTGATCTTGTTGTTGCAACTATGTCTAACTCATAACCAGAATTTCAGCAAGATCACAAGTTAACCACATAAGCAAATGACACAAAGGTCTCACGGTAAACTAATATCAATGGCATAATCAGCTAACGAGCAAATAATAATGAGTTTCAAATACCAACAGTTCAATCAAAACAAACATGAAGCAATATGAATAGGTGGTATCTCGCTAGCTCTTTCCGAGATCGCAAAACATAAATGCAGAGCACTTTCAAAGATCAAGGGCGGACTAAACATTGTAACTCATAGCAACGAAGATCCAGTCATAGTCATACTCAATATCAATCAAAAGCAAAGCATAAAAATGACAGAGGTGCTCTCTAATTAGTGCTTATATAAGAGGAGGATGACTCAACAGGAAAATAAATAGACATGCCCTTCGCAGAGGGAAGCATTGATTTGCAGAGGTGCCAGATCTCAAGCTTTGAAAACAGAGATAATAATTTTGGGTGGCATGCTTTCATTGTCAACGCAATGACCAAGAGTTCTCAATATCTTCCATGCTACTCATGCTATAGGCGGTTCCCAAACAGAAAAGTGAAGTTTTAACTCCCCCACCACCAATCAATCACACTCCATGGCTAGCCGAATCCTCGGGTACTGTCCATACTAACATCAATCCGGGGGGAGTCTTATTTTACAATTATGTTTTTGATTTAAGCGTGGAACTGGGCATCCCAAATACCGGCCCCTTTCTTGTGAATGACTGTGAATAAACACATGTCGAGGATAACACTCCTAGCATGGAAGATACCAATAGCCCTCTGTCACCACATGAGCGGTTCGGGCATGCAAAACAGATTATTTCTTGAAGGTTTAGAGAATGGCACATGCAAATTTACTTGGAACGGCAGGTAGATACCGCAAATAGGTAGGTATGGTGGACTCTCATAGAAAAACTTTTGGGTTCATGGAGGTGGATGCACAAGCAATATTCCCGCTTTGTACAAGTGAAGGCTAGCAAAAGACTGGGAAGCGACCAACTAGAGAGGGACAACAGTCATCAAGATGCAATGAGTTTGACTAACATTGAATGCAAGCATGAACATGATATAAATCACGAGAATACGAACATCATAGAGGCTATGTTGATTTTGTTTCAACTACATGCATGAACATGCGCCAAGTCAAGCCAATTGAAACATTCAAAGGAGAATACCATCCTATCATACTACATCATAGTCATCTCAAAATCTATGTTGGCAATCAAGACAAACCATCATAAGCTCTCAGCTAAATAAGCATGGCATTAGAAACTATGATCTCTAAGTTGTCATTGCAAACATGGTTCTCTCACAACAAAGCTAAATCTGGGTCGACAAGCTAGTCATATTTACAAAAACAAAATATATAGAGTCCATACCAGCTTTTCAGTCTCAGTCACTTCATCATATATCATCATTGTTGCCTTTCATTTGCACGGTCAAACGATGTGAAAAATATTAAGCGCATTGGACTAAGCTGAATCTGCAGGCAAACACAAAGGATAAGACAAAGTAATATGGCTCTTTGAAAGCTAAACAGGTAAGCATGCAAGAACCACTAAGCATTGTAACCAATATCTTCTACCTTGACACAAAGAAAAAGAAAACTATTTACACGGGAAAGCTCCCAACAAGCAAAAGAAGAAAGAAAAATCTTTTGGGGTTTTCTCAAAAGGACACAAAACAAGAAAACAAAAAGAAACTAGCATGGATAATACAGTGGCAAAGTGTAAACACCGGCTAAAAAAGTGAAAGCATAAGCATGAATGTAAAGTCGGTGAGAACACGTACTCCCCCAAGCTTAAGCTTTTGGCCTAGCTTGGTCTACTCCCAAGGTGGGAAATAACCAGCTCCAGGATACTCTCGAGCAGACTGTGGATGCCACTGCTGTGTGAGCTCCTCTAGCTCCCACTGATAAACTGGCGTCTGGTACTCGACTGGCGGCTCGGGCACGGGCGCCTGTGGTTGAGACAAGCCCCAATATGCGTAGATGTCGGCGGTCATAATAGTATACCTTCCTGCATGAAGATCGAACAAAGAAGGAGCAGGCAAAGTAATAGTCTCTCGAGTATCCTGAATAAACACCAGGTTATAAATCATCTGTCTACTAGCATCTCTATCCAGAAAATCATGGCAAACCATGCTGTCATAATCCAGATATCTCTCAGGGAGAAGCATCTCTCCTTCCTCTCCCAGTCTAATGGGTATCTCAAAGTGTCTGGCAAGACGGGTAGCATAGATACCTCCATAGACAACACCTTTAGAATGGTTCAGGTTCAACCATTGAGCTACTATAGCGCCCAAGCTATAAGTCTTATCGTTATAAAGGCCTTCGCGCAAAACCGAAAGGTCTGGAGAACTAAGTGATCCAGCCTCCCCACGGCCAATCAAACATTTTCACACAAATAGTGAGAAGTACCGAAGCACAGGAAAATGTATGCTAGCAATTCTAGCGCGAGACACTCCTCTCTCCTCTCCAACAATAATAGAACCAATGAAATCCTCCAAGTCCCGTGGACGAGGGTCACGGATATCCCCAACATAAGGTAATTTTCATATATTGCAAAAGTCCCGCAACGTCATGCATTGGGGGACATCGTATATCATGAACTCAACCATGGGAGGATTCTTCCTCAGGTAAAAGTTGAAGCTTTGAACGAAAATATTGGTGAGGAGGAGATATTGTGGGCACTTATCTTCAACGAACGCAGTAAGACCTGCGTTCTCCACCAAGTAATAAAAGTCTTCATAAAGTCCGGTGGCGCGCAAAAAATCATCACTTGGCCACTCGCACGCTCGAACTTCTGTGACTCGAGGGACTACGTACTTGGGGTGATTCTTCTCATCCTCCTTGGGGTTACGGCTTGAAGAGCCTCTCAAGAACCTCGTCATCTTTTCCTTTTTCTAGCTCTGAAAAATTCTGAAATTTTTAGAGGCTTCGAAAGAAAAGTGAATAAGGATTAATCCAACTTGTAGCAACTACTCCTTCTAGTGCCTAGAGACCGTATCACGCGCTAAAACTACTTGGGACCAACTAAAATCAACATTTCTAGCTCAAGAATAGGGTCACCAATGTAGCAAGAATTTGGGAAGGATAAAGCACTAGAGCAAAAACTAATTGGACCAATGGATGAGTCACTCACCAAGGAGTAATTTCCCCAAAACGGTTCGGAGAAGGGTGCTTTGAGCAAGGAGATCGAAAATCACAGCCAAATGAGCAAGAACACGGGTTTGAGCTGCGAAACAATTTTTTCTGGAGGTGGAAGAAGAGGCTGAGAGATGGAATGAGTGGAGGGGGTGCCTGTGGGCCCCACAAGCTTGCACCACGCCACCAGGGGTGGTGGCAGAGCAAGGGCTTGTGGCCCACTGGTCAGGCCCCCTGGCCAGCTCTCACGCCCAGAAATTTTCAAAAATTCCAGAAAAAAGCATACTAAATTTTCAGGACCATCGAAGAACTTTTATTTTCGAGGTATTTTTCTCCAGGACGCTTAAACAGAAAACAGAAAAAGCTAAACTAATTCTATCATTTTTCTTCTAAGCAACAGAAAAGGAAAATTCAAAACAGAGGTATGTGACTCTTTGATTCATCCGTCTCATGGTCATCAAAAGAAATCCGTCAATGGGATTGATCAAGTCCTTATGACAAAATCTTCTCGAATCGCAAGAGAGAACGGAGAATTTTCAAATAGCCACTAAGTCACCTCAATGGGGATATGTATCTCCCCAACAAGCAAATCATACTTCATCTTGACACGAGGCATAGGGCATTCAAAGCTCCCAATAAGAATTGATGAAGTCTTTTCGATAGCATTGATGCAATGTACTTGATATCGTTTCTCCGGAAAGTGCACGGTGTGCTCATTACCGTTGACATGGAAAGTGACATTGTCTTTGTTGCAATCTATAACAGCCCCTACAGTGTTTAAAAAGGGTCTTCCGAGGATGACAGCCATGGCATTGTCCTCGGGAATATCCAAGATAACAAAGTCTGTTAAGATAGTGGTGTTAGCAACCACAACAGGCACATCCTCACAAATGTCGATAGGGAAAGCACTTGATTTGTCGGCCATTTGCACATAAATTTCAGTGGGTGTCAACTTATCTAATTCAAGTCTACGATAAAGAGAGAGCGACATAACACTAACACCGGCTCCAAGGTCACATAAGGAAGTTCTTACGTAGTTTCCTTTAATGGAGCAAGGTATATTGGGCACTCCGGGATCACCAAGTTTCTTAGGAGTTCCACCTTTGAAAGTATAATTGGCAAGCATGGTGGAGATCTCAAGATATGGTATCTTCCGTTTATTAGTCACGATATCTTTAATGTACTTGGTGTACAGAGACATCTTGAGCATATCAGTTAACCACATCTGCAGAAAGACGGGTCTTATCATCTCAACGAAGCGCTCAAAATCCTCATCATCCTTTTTCTTGGATGGCTTAGGAGGAAAGGGCATAGGTCTCTGAACCCATGGCTCTCTTTCTTTACCATGCTTCCTAGTAGTGAAGTCATTCTTGTCGTATCTCTTAGGTTGTGGATTATCAGGATTAACCGTAGGTTCAATCTCCACATCCTCATCATGGCTAGGTTGAGCATTATTATAAACATCACTATCCATCTTGTCACCAGGTTCATGTTCATCACCAGATTGTGTTTCTGCATCAGACGCAGAAATATCATTAGGTTCTTCAGGTGTGAAAGTATTTGGTGAACTGGCGTGCAGGTTTCTATCATCCTTCTTCTTCTCCTTAGGATGACTAGGTGTATCAGCATTGATTCCTTGAGAATCTTGATCAATTCTCTTAGGATGACCTTCAGGATACAAAGGTTCCTGAGTCATTTTGCCTCCTCTAGTAATGACTCTGATAAAGTTGTCATTTAATTCATTGAGCAGGTCATTCTGAGCTTTACGTAATTGTTCTACCTGAGTAGTAATGATAGAGGCATGTTTACTCAGAAGCTTCAGAGCATTGACATTTCTGTCTACACAAGCACTTAGATCGCTAAGCATACGAGCACTTTGTTCCAAATGTCTGCTAACATAATAATTGAAACTCTATTGTTTGGCAACAAAGTTGTCAAATTCATCAAAGCATAGGATAGCAGGTTTATCAAAAGGAATATCACTCTCGTCAAACCTACGCAGAGAATTCACTTCCACTACCTGTATCGGGTTATTAAGACCATGGATCTCTTCGATAGGTGGTAGATTTTTGACATCTTCAGATCTAATGCCTTTATCTTGCATAGATTTCTTGGCTTCTTGCATATCTTCGGGACTGAGGAATAGAATACCTCTTTTCTTAGGAGTTGGCTTAGGAGGTGGTTCGGGAATAGTCCAAGCATTATCGTTGATCAAGAGATTATTCAGTAGGGTCTCAGCTTGTTCTACTGTTTGTTCCCTAAAAACACAACCGTCACAACTATCTAGGTGGTCTCTAGAGGCATCGGTAAGTCCGTTATAGAGGATATCAAGTATCTCGTTCTTATTAAGAGGGTGATCAGGCAAAGCATTCTGTAGCTGGACGAGCCTCCCCCAAGCTTGTGGAAGACTCTCTTCTTGGAGTTGAGCAAAGTTGTATATTTCCTGCAAGGCAGCTTGCTTCTTATGGGGAGGGAAATATTTCTCATAGAAGTAATAGACCATCTCCTGGGGACTACGCACACATCCAGGAGCAAGAGAGGTGAACCAGACTTTAGCGTCATCCTTTAGAGAGAAATAAAACAACTTAAGGATATAGTAGTGGCGGATCTTCTCCTCATTAGTGAAAAGGTTGGCTATTTCGGATAGTTTGGCAAGATGGGCTATGACCGTCTCAGACTCATAACCGTGAAAAGGATCAGATTCGAGTAAAGAGATTATCTCACGGTCGATAGAGAATTCATAATCCTTATCGGTGACAAAGATAGGCGAAGTGGCAAACTTCGGGTCATTTTTCATCCTAGCTTCCCAAGATTTTTCCTTCCACTTGAGAAGTAATTTCTCAGCGTCATAGGCATCCTTACACGCAAGAAAATCCTCATCTATCTCTCCCTCCATAACGTAACCCTCAGGTATATCAGGAAATTCATATCTAGGAGAGCTAGATCTAGCAGGAGCAAAAGCAGGTTCTATCTCAATAGTATAGGTAGTTTCAGGAACATCACGAGCATTGGCAGTAACTCTAGCAATATGAGCATCAAGGAACACTCCTAGTGGAACATCAAGCAATGGAGTATCTCTAGTAGTATCAAGCATAGCATCATCAGGCAAAATAGCATCTCTAGCATCATCAGGCAAAGCAGTATCAAGCATAGCATCTCTAGCAGTATCAAGCATAGCATCTCTAGTACTATCAAGCATAGTATCATCAGGCATAGTATCAAGCATAGTATCATCAGGCATAGTATCAAGCATAGCATCTCTAGCAGTAGTATGACAAGCATCATCAAGCACAGGCGACGAATCAAGATTTCTAGCAGGAGGTGAAGTCGCAAACTTACTCATAACTGAAGGTGAATCAAGTGCAGAGCTAGATGGCAATTCCTTACCTCCCCTCGTAGTTGAGGGCAAGACTTTGGTCTTCGGATCCTTCAGATTCTTCATAGTGATCAACAGATATAAATCCCAAGTGATTCAGAGAACATAGCAATACCTCACCGGCAACAGCGCCAGAAAAATGTTGACCTGCAATCTCTGGCGTTAGCTAGACGACTGCTTATGACAACAAACCTTCTCCTGCAACGACACCAGAAGAATGTTGATAGCACTCCCCAGTAATGAAACTAGAAGAATGTTGTTGATGGCCCACCAGCGCGTGAGTTCGCAACAGTTTTCGAGGGTAGAGTATTCGACCCAAATTTGTTAATTCGCACGACGGGAGGTGAGAGAATACTCTCAAGTATTAGCAGTTGAATTGTCAGATTCAACCACACCTAAAAGATTAGTATCTGCAAGCACAGTAGTAATAGCAAAGTAGCGAGTAACGGCAGTGTAACGAGCAATAGCAGCGGCAAGGAACAACAGTGGTGACAACAGTAGCAAGTAGCAACAGTAGCAAGCGACAGTAGTAGCAACAGTAGAAGCAGCAGAGCAAGACAAGTAATAGCAGTAGCAACAGTAGTAGCAGCAGCAGAGCAAGACAAGTAACAGTAGTAGGACAAACTCGTAGGCAATGGGTCGGTGATTTGTTTGGATGATATTCATCATGCAACAACTATAACACGGAGAGATATGTGACTAGCTCCCGTTCGTCAACGTAATGTAGGCACGCATTCCGTGTGTCGTCATACATGCTTAGGGAAAAGAACTTGCATGAAATCTATTGTCCATCCCTCCCGTGGCAGCGGGGTCCAAAAGGAAACTACGGGATATTAAGGTTCTCCTTTTAATAAAGAACCGAACCAACGCATTAGCACTTGGTGAACACATGAACTCCTCAAACTATGGTCATCATCGGGAGTGGTTCCGGTTATTGTCACTCCGGGGTTGCCGGATCATAACACATAGTAGGTAACTACAACTTGCAAGATCGAATCTAAAACACACATATATTGGTGACAACATAGTAATTTCATATATGAAATCATGGCACTCGGGCCCTAGTGACAAGCATTAAGCATGGCAAAGTAGTAGCTACATCAATCTCAGAACATAGTGGATACTAGGGATCAATCCCCATCAAAACTAACTCGATTACATGATAGATCTCATCCTACTCATCACCGCCCAGCGAGCCTACGAATAGATTACTCACGAACGACGAAGAGCTTCATGGAATTGGAGAGGGAAGAAGGTTGATGATGACGATGGCGACGATTTCCCCTCTCCGGAGCCCAAGACGGACTCCAGATCTGCCCTCCAGATGAAGAACAGGTGGTGACGGCGCCTCTGTATCGAAAACGCGATGAAAACTTCTCTTTTTTATTTTTTCTGGGACGAAAGGCAACTTATAGAGCTGGAGTTGGGGGCGGCAGGGCCGTGTGGGCCCCACAAGCTTGCCCACCGCCACCAAGGGGGGTGGTGGCGGAACAGGGGCTTGTGGCCCACTGGCCCACCCCCTGAGGTGTAACTTGGCGCAGATATTTTTGATATTTTCCAAAACTGCTCCCCGTTTCGAAAAGAGTTTCGAAAAGTAGATTCGATGGAGACGTATCAGTTACCCCAAGTGAAAGGCGGAGATGTAGTCAGCAACAGATTTCCCTTACACGGAGACTGTAAGGTTTATCGAACCAGGATGACTCCTAGGCTCAACAAGTAGGTGTCTCCTGTCCTGGTCAGCAGAAGACATGGACCTACACACACAACAAATAACTTTGCTCCCAACGAGTACAGAGAGGTTGTCAATCTCTCTCACCTTGTAGTTTGCAAAGGATCAAAACAGAAGCGGGGAGGTAATAGTGATTGCAACGGAAAAGCAAATGAAAGCGGTAAATGATGGAGGTGTAAAGAATGATGGTGATATGGAACGGAGTCACATGATGTTCACTAGTGATGTCTCTCTCCCAAAAGACGATAAACAACTATGCTTGGGTAAACAAATCATAGTTGGTCAATTGACAGAATTATGATCGCACCGCAATGCTAATTATGCTACTTGATAGTTAGAGGTTCAATAGTAATGGGCAGTACGCCAAGAAAAGTAGACCGTTTATTCATCAGTATCTACTTAATAATCATCCACCTTGAGATATCTATGCAGAACATCTCCCCGGTATTAAGTTGCGAGCCCCACCCAAAGTGTAAACTCAAAGGAACGGAGAACTGCATTAATGAACTATGCGTAAGGTAAACAATCCTTGCAACCGCGGTCACAAGCACCGTTGTTTTCTCCCTGGTGGCAACAAGCACATCCCCTAGTCTCATGTTTCTGTCACTCAAGCTAGACATCGAGGGGCATGAACCCACAATCATGCATAACGCTCCCTCTTGGAGTTACAATCTACTACTTGGCCAAATCAATAAAAAGCAACAGAGAACACGCATGAATCACTAAGGAAAATAATATAAAAGTATAATCAAATATATAACTCATAACAATCTGAACATAATCTCATAATCCATCGGATCCCAACAAACAGAGCATAGCAATAGCAAGAGAATTACATAGATGCCTTGATCATGTAGCGCAGCTCACAAGGACTAGCCATTGAAGCACATGATTTGAGAGAAGACATCACATAGCTATTGGTAATGGACTCATGGTCCAAGGAGGACTACTCACGACACGTCCGAGAACAGTACATGGCGGTGGAGAAGCTCCTGGAGGTCAATCCTCCCTCCGGCAGGGTGCCGGGAAGAGGTCTCCTAACGCTCCCGATCTTGGAAGCGCTGCGGCAGCGAAATGATGGAGAAATTCGCAATTCCAGAAAGTCTGCGAGGGTTTCCTCTCGGGACTCTAAATATAGGCCAAAGGAGGGCACCGGAGGAGGTGGGACCCACCGAGGCGACCTACTGGCTCGGCCTAGGGCCTGGCCGCGCCAGCACGCCACCTGGGAGGCCCCTGCCCCCTCCGGCCCTCCTTTGGTGATCCGGAAGCTTCTGTTTCGCTGATTTTTTATATATTTTTGGTGGATTTTTTCGGGCTTCAGGAAATTGGGTAAAAGCCCCTACAAAATAGACATAAGCACATAGAAACTGGCACTGGGTGCACTGAGTTAGTAGGTTAGTCCAAATATGTGTAAAATGATATAATAGTGTAGAAAAACATATAACAATGTCACCCAAAAGATCATGGAACAAGCAGACATTATAGATACGTTTGGGACATATGAATATCCCCAAGCTTAATTTCTGCTCGTCCTCGAGTAGATAAATGATAACACAATAGTTTATGTGGTGACATGCTAACACACATATAAGAACTTCAAAGTAAAGCAAGTGAGATATGCAAATCAAGTCAAGACAATAACAAGCAAGAGTCTATATCTAGTATTGAATTTAGCAAAGTAAGAACATAAACGTGCAAGAGCTCTCGCTGTCTGTGACTCAAATGTCTCCAAATGGTGTTTGCATTCAAGAAGTGGGAGATGGGTTGAGATTATAAAATATATTTTTAATTGAGAACTCAATCTACTTAACCTCACACTTAGTCTCCTTCAGAATCTTATTTTGACTCATCCCCAGACCACTAGTCAGGCACAAGTCAAAATGATCCTCTCCCTTCCGATTTTGAGCACTCATGCAATGGATGAGCATAAGCAAGATATATTAGCACTTAGGATGGCAAATAGAATAATGATGGGGAAGGAAGACAAAAAGGTGTGAAAGGCTCACATCAATGAGAACAACCATAGGCGAGAGAAAGCCAAATGATAGATATGATGTGAGAAGTAGGGATTGCCGTGTAACGGATGCATATATGACCTAAGGTAAGATCTACAATGGAACTAGTGGGGGTAAATCCAACTTGTTTTCTCATGAAGACCTAGAGCTCATTTGAGGAGGCTCATCATTGGAATATGCAAACCAAGTTCTATAGTGTAAGGGTCCCCACATAGTTATGCATGAATGATAATCTCTATGTAGTACCAATATAGCAATGGAGTACAAGTGTGGATCTTTCAAAATGAATAGTTGTGTTGCCCCTTCTCTCTTTTTATTTATTTATTTTTCTTTTTATTTTTTATTTTTTCGGTCTCTTTGGCTCTTTCTTTTTATCTCTCATTTGTCCTCTTTGGGATCTTTTCCTCACTTAAGGGCAACACTCTATGTTTTACAAGAACAAAAAGAAAAATCATCACACTTTATAAGAAGTACTCAACATAAAGACAAGTGAAAATTATCATGATATATGCAAATGTATGCCTCTGCCAATGTAGCAGGAAATGCAATGAAACTAGCGCGTCATGTAGAAATAATAATGGCAAGGCCCAACTAGCATGCGGCTCCTCGATCAAGCAAAAGCATGTATGACATGAAGATCAAGTCATGAGATGGTGGATGTTGCATGACAATGTATCTCAGAAAGGCTATGGAAATGCCTTAATAGGTAGGTATGGTGGCTGTTTTGAGGAAAGATATAATGACGCTTATGATGACAGAGCGTATCATGCCAAGGGTTTGGATGCACCGACGAAGATTGCACCAACTCTCAATGTGAGAAAGGGAAATGCACGGTACCGAAGAGGCTAACAAAATATGGATGGTGAAAGTGCCAACAATCGAATACTCACATTAGTCCGAAGAACTCATGCACTTATTATCGGTAACTCTATCTAGGAATCAAACTTCTCTTACTAATCAATGCACTTGAATTATGGAAGTTTTTATTGTATCCTCTGTGGATGCCTATCATCTTTAGGACTACTTTCATAGCACAAGCCAACTACCAAGTTACCTAGAGAGAGCACTATCAAAAAGATATAAGTGAAGATAAAGAGTTTTTATTTCTTCAAAATATGACACCGCCGTGCTCTAAAAAGACTTGAGTGAAGCACCAGAGCAAAGTTATCTAGCTCAAAAGATATAAGTGAAGCACATGCGAGCTAAATTTCCTAACTCAAAAGATATAAGTGAAGCTCAATGAGTATTCTAGCAAATTCACGATGAGTGCATGTCCCTCTCAAAAAGGTGTGCAGCAAGGATGATGGTGACACAACAAAAAGAAAAGACTCCTATAATACACGACGCTCCAAGCAAAACAAATATCATGTGGTGAATAAAAATATAGCTCCAAGTAACATTACCGATGGATTGAAGACGAAAGAGGGGATGCCTTCCCGGGGCATCCCCAAGCTTAGGCTTTTTGGTGTCCTTGAATTTGGCTTGGGATGCCTTGGGAATCCCCAAGCTTAAGCTCTTTCCACTCTTTATTCCATTGTCCATGAGAACATCACCCAAAAGTTGAAAACTTCACAACACAAAACTTAAACACAAACTCGTGATATCATTAGTATAAGAAAACAAACTACCAACTCTTTAGGTACTGTGGTAACCTTGATTTCTATTTAGATTGATGTTAGATTACTGTATTCTCACTTTTCCATGGCTAGTACCCCCGATACTATCCATAGTTTCATCAAAAGAAGCAACCAACACAACAAAAACAGAATCTGTCAAAAACAGACCAGTATGTAGCAATCTGTATTCTTCGTATACTTCTGGTATCCCAACAATTCTGAAAAATTATGACAATTAGGGAAATTGGCATATCAACCAGCAGCAAAATGAGTCAACTCAAAAGCTCTTTCTGGATAGGAACTAAAAATAATTTTGTGAGCATAAAGTTTGTGTCTTTTTCAGCAAGATCAAACAACCATCACCAAAACTAATCATAAAGGTTTTACTTGGCACAAACACAAAGAGAAACACACACAAAAAAACACAATCATAACAGAATTATGATGGTGTGGACACAACAAAATAGAAAGCAAAAATCAAAGATAAATTCATTGGGTTGCCTCCCAACAAGCGCTATTGTTTAGCGCCCTTAGCTAGGCATAAGGCGATAGAATCAAGTATCGTCGTCTTTGGTGCTCAAACCATAAGTAGCCCTCATCATGGATTCATAAGGCAATATTATTTTCTTTCTAGGAAAGTGTTCCATGCCCTTCTTTAATGGAAATTGAAATCTAATATTCCCTTCCTTCATATCGATGATAGCACCAATAGTCCTAAGGAAAGGTCTAGCAAGAATGATGGGACATGTCGGATTGCAATCAATATCAAGCACAATGAAATCTACGGGTACATAGTTCCTATTTGCAATAATAAGAACACCATTGATCCTTCCCATAGGTTTCTTAACAGTAGAATCTGCAAGATGCAAATTAAGAGAGCACTCATCAATCTCATTGAAGCCTAGAACATCACATAAAGACTTTGGAATAGCGGAAACACTAGCACCCAAATCACGCAAAGCATTGCATTCATAGTTTTTAATCTTGTTTTTTATAGTAGGTTCCCACTCATCATGAAGTTTTCTAGGAATAGATATCTCCAACTCAAGTTTCTTTTCAAGAGATTTCATAATAGCATCAACGATATGACCGGTAAAAGCCTTATTTTGGCTATAAGCGTGTGGAGAGTTTAGCATGGATTGCATCAAGGAAATACATTCAATCAAAGAGCAACTATCATAATTGAATTCCTTGAAATCCAAAGTAGTAATTTCATTACTACTCAAAGTTTTGATATCCTATACTCCACTTTTAGTGCTTCTAGCATCAAGAGAAATAGACTCCGAATCATTGGGGCGTTTCTCAACCAAAGTGGATTCATATCCAGCCCCATCATCATTAGGTTTGACATTAGAAAACAAGGAATCAATAGGAGTCACACCAAGCACTTTAAGATCCTCGTGATTCTCATCACGAGAACACGCCTTTTTAAGCCGTTCATGTCTAGCACGAATTTGGGCGGTTCTTTCTTTACTCTCATTCATGGAAACACGCATAGCTTTCAAAGTTTCATCCATATTAATCCTGGGAGGATCACATCTCAATTTCAAAGCATCAGCATCAAGAGACATTCTATTAACGGTCCTAGCCAAGTCATCAATTTTGAGCAGTTTTTCTTCTATGGACGCATTGAAAATCTTTTGCGAGTTGATAAACTCCTTAATATTACTCTTAAGATCAGAGGGTAATTTATTGTAATTTCCATGAGCATTGTTGTTGGAATTGCCAAAGTTATTAGAGGGATTACTAGGAAAAGGCCTAGGAATAAAGTTACCTCTATAAGCATTGTTGTTGCCAAAATTATTCCTACCAACAAAATTAACATCCAAGCTTTCATTGCTATTCTCAATCAAGGAAGACAAATGCATATCATTTGGATCTAGACGAGCACCTTTACTAGCAAACAATTTCATTAACTCATCCATCTTAGCACTCAACGAGTTAATTTCTTCTGTAGCATGCACTTTTTTACTAGTAGGTGACCTTCCAGTGTGCCATTGAGAATAGTTTGTCATGATATTATCTAGGAGTTTTGCGGCTTCTCCTAATGTGATTTCCATGAAAGTTCCACCGGAGGCGGAATCCAAGATATTTCTAGAAGCAAAATTGAAACCAACATAGAAGATTTGTATAATCATCCAAAGACTCAAGCCATGAGCGGGACAATTTCTACTCATCAATTTCATTCTCTCCCAAGATTGTGCAACATGTTCATGATATAGTTGCTTAAAATTCAAAATATCATTACGAAGAGAGTTAATCTTAGCCGGTGGAAAATACTTGGAAATATAAGCATCTTTACACTTGTTCCAAGAATCAATACTATTTTTGGGTAAAGATGAAAACCAAGTTTTTTGCTTGATCTCGTAATGAGAACGGAAATAGCTTCAATTTAATCACATCATTATCCACATCTTTCTTCTTTTGCATATCGCATAACTCAATGAAGGTATTAAGATGGGATGCAACATCTTCACTAGGAAGGCCGGAAAATTGCTCTTTCATCACAAGATTCAGCAAAGCAGCATTTATTTCATATGATTCCGCACTAGTGGCGGGAGCAATCGGAGTACTAATAAAATCATTATTATTAGTATTCGAGAAGTCACGCAATTTGGTGTTTACAGTGATGGTGACTTCAGCAAGCAGACAAGCACACAAGCGAACAGAAAGCAAGAGAAAGAAAAGGGCGAACGAAGAAGGCAAATATTTTTGTAATTTTTGTTTTTCAGAAGTGGGGGAGAGGAAAACGAGAGGCAAAAGGCAAAAAAAAGTAAATGCAAGACATGAGTTTGCGATAGTTACTTGGATACGCTTCACTTAGAATAGTCCCCGGTAACAGAAAATGACACTTTGGAGGAAGACTATTCTTGACTTGATACTCCCCGGCAACGACGCCAGAAATTGGCACGTTGACGGGAGATTTCTTTTGACTTGATCCTCCTGGCGATGGCGCGAGAAATTCTTCTTGCTACCTCTTGAGCTTGCGTTGGTTTTTCCCTTGAAGAGGAAAGGGTGATGCAGCACAGTAGCAGTAATTATTTCCCTCAGTTTGAGAATCAAGGTATCAATCCAATAGGAGTTTCAAGACAAGTCTCCAATGTACCTGCGGAAAAACAAACAAACTTGCACCCAACGCTATAAAGGGGTTGTCAATCCCTTCACGATTAATTGCAAGGTGAGATCTGAAGGTGGAAAGTGTAGAGCTGAAAATATGATGTGAAGTAGACCCGGGGGCCATAGTGTTCACTAGCGGCTTCTCTCATGATAGCAAGAATTACGGTGGGTGAACAAATTACTGTCGAGCAATTGATAGAACCGCGCAAAGTCATGATGATATCTAAGGCAATGATCATACATATAGGCATCACGTCCGAGACAAGTAGACTGATACTTTCTGCATCTACTACTATTACTCCATGCATCGACCGCTATCCAGCATGCATCTAGTGTATTAAGTTCATAACAAACGGACTAACGCCTTAAGAAAAATGACATGATGTAGAGGGATAAATTCATGCAATAGATATAAACCCCATATTTTTACCCTTGATGGCAACAACATGATGCGTGCCTTGCTACCCCTTCTGTCACTGGGTGAGGACACCGCATGGTATGAACCCAAAACTAAGTACTTCTCCCATTGCAAGAATTATAGATCAAGTTGGCCAAACGAAACCCACAACTCCAAGAGAATTACAAGGATACGAAATCATGCATATAAGAGATCAGAGGAGACTCAAATAACATTCATAGATAATCTGATCATAAATCCACAATTCATCGGATCTCAACAAACACACCGCAATAGAAGATTACATCGGATAGATCTCCATGAAGATCATGGAGAACTTTGTATTGAAGATCCAAGAGAGAGAAGAAGCCATCTAGCTACTAGTTATGGACCCGAAGGTCTGTGGTGAACTACTCACGCATCATCGGAGAGGCAATGGTGTTGATGAAGAAGCCCTCCATGTCCGAATACCCTCTGACAGGGCACCAGAACATGCCCCATATGGGATCTTGCGGAGACACAAGCTTGCGTCAACGGAAAAGTATTTTTGTGGCTCCCACTGGTAGTTTCAGATTTTTGGAGAATTTATACGTGGAAGAACTAGGGCAGGGGAGCCACACGGGGCCCACAAGCCTGCTAGGCCCGCCCCCCTAGGCCGGCCTCGGTGGCTTCTGACCTCCTCCGAGGTCCCTTGCCTTGGTTCTCTAGTCTCGTGTGTGTCTTCTGTTATGGAAAAAATCATTCCGCAGGTTTTATTCCATTTGGACTCCGTTTAATATTCTCCTCTGAAAAAGGTCAAAAACACGGAAAAAACAGGAACTGGCACTTGGCACTGAGTTAATAGGTTAGTCCCAAAAAAGATATAAAATAGAATATTCATGCATACAAAACATCCAAAGTTGACATGATAATAGTATGGAACCATCAAAAATCATATATACGTTGGAGACGTATCAATCCTCAATGGAGCAACTCAAAAATGGATGGCCTGCCCTAAGCGAGGAGGGTCTCAATGATTCTTCCATTCAAAAAGAGTGCCGCACACATCTGAGTGCGGTATTGCAAAGCATTCAGTCTGCTGATAACTTTCTGAAAGAAGATTTCAACGCGCTGCTGGCACGCATCAAGGTAATCCGCATACTTTTTAACTTTACAAAGTGATTCTGTTTTTTGCATTGCGTGTAAGAAATCTTATGCTCAGTAGCCCCTGAGCCCTGTGTGAGTGAGAAAAACTCATATGATGGTCAAAATAATCCGAAATAATTGTGTGTAGCCACCAAGACTCTGGTGGGTATATAAGAAACACCCTGGCAGAGGAGTTCAAAAAAATCTGAGAACTACAGAAGTCTAAAAAATGCTCTTCTGCAGGCCTCTATGTCAGCAGCAGCCCCCAACTCCGTGGAGTTGGAGAAACTAAACCAGAAACTAAAGGTTTCTGAGGAGGAGCTGAACCGCATCAACAAGCGGTTTGATGCACAAAGTAAGTGTTCAAGCCTTAGCTCTCTCATTGAGGTGTTTGATATTTTTGTCTTTAAGTGCAATTTGTTTGAATAACCATCACAGATGTTGATGCTGATGTTGAGCAGCTTCAAGCCGAACTGGAGAAGGCCAAGTAGGAGGTGGTCGAACAAAGAGTGGTGGTCGTGCATGCCAAGGTTGCTAGCGAGAAATCGGAGCCCCGAGTTAGTGAAGTCAAACAAGAGCTCAAGGAGGTCATCCCGAAAAATGAGGCCCTTGAGGAGAAGAACAAAGAAAACTCTTCCGAGCTAACCTTGGTGACCGCTGCACTCCAAGAAACACGGAAGGAGGCACACGATCTTTGGAGAGAGATCCATCGGATCAAGAAAATTGCTGATTGTAAGAGATATTGACTACACTGTACATTCGGCAGACGAAGATTTGCGTTGCTTACTCGAGTATGGATTTATCCAGGTGTGATTGTAGATATCCCGAAGAATGCGACGGAAGCTGTGAAGCACTAGGCCTCCCAGGAAGACCCCGCCCAGCAAAGGATTTTCTAGGCACAATTTCAAGCCCCCGAGCAACCCCTGCTTGTCTCCGATTAGTTGAAATAACTAATGGAGCTGCACAATATGACAAGCCGGCCATGGAAGACATGTCCATGAGGCTTTGGCCGACAGAATCACTACCCAACAACTATTTTGGACTGGTGCAAAAGTTGATTGTTGTTCCGCCCCGAATTGACATCATGAAGCGCTCTGTCAGCATCAAGGGAGCTCGGATGGACTTCGCAAGGACGATGATGCACCGGCCAAAGGTAGAGCCTTTGAAGATAGACAACACACCTCCACCACCCGAAAAGGAGCATAGACGCCAGAAACTGTATTTCTCTTCTCCATAGAAGCTGCTCGGAGTATAGAAGCACAATGCTCCAAGGATTTAATATTTGATTGAAAATCGTATCATGTAAAAATAGTTGTATGATACAATGCCTTTAAATTTTTGCATGGTAGACCATGTCTTTTTAATTTCAACTCCTATGTGGTTGTTTTAGTATTCAAAGTTTCTAGTCATCGGCTTTAGCCCCCTGCCACGTACTAGCGGGGGTGTTTTCGGCTCCCGCATTGTTACCCTTAGCCAATGTCTTGGTGCCTTAAGGTGGTAATGCGGGAGAAAACCAGTCAATCGGACTATGTGGCTTTACATCTTTCATTTAACCATAGGAGCTTGACTGTGGGCACCAATTAGAGCCCCTTTCTAAATTGTGATATTTGGCTTATGCTGTGGTCTAAGAACCTATAATCACTTTGGTATGAATGATTTCAAACCTTTCGCAGAATGAGATGAGCCCCAAGCATTTTTTAGTTCAACTCCTTGTCTTAGGATCGCAAACCAGTTCTTGCATATTGTGTCGGACAGTTTTTGGCTTTTTCCACTCAGGTACTTAACCAGACTAGCTGGAAGTACAATTGCACTAGTTCCCCCTTTACCCTTTTAGCTGAACTGGCCAAACATAAATTGGTAAGCACAAGAGCGGGGTAACCCAACTTTTAACCAAAGACATAATTCGGAACCGATGCATATAACACGAATTCAAGACTGTGCACATGTGAAATGCCAAATAGTATTGTAATGGTTCGACGGGGTGGTCATGACGGTCGAACCCCCCATTAATTTAGCCAATATCTAAGATGTGCATGAAAATTGGCTTGTGTTGGTTTTCCAAAAATAGTTCGGAAAAAGAAGGAGTCAAAAGACATTGCTAAGCCTGTGAACCACAAAAAGCGTTCCTTAATTCCAAAAAACTTTTAATCGTACAATTCGAACTCAGCAATATATATATAACACGCTTCATGTTCCTTAAATGCCTTGCTGCACGTCCGCGCCTTCACTCTTTGGGAAATATTTCTTGAAAGGGGAGAACTTCAATGAACAGTTCTTTAAATAATGGCGGTCTTGAGAAGCCGCCGATGTATGGGTTGGCTTAACGCATATATCGGTACTTAATGGTAACTATATGTGTCTGGATACTATATAGGCCATGGTTTGGTTTACCTGAACATTGTGCTATATATTATTAACACCCGTAGATACCCATGGTATCTTAAGCGCAAACTTGTGCCTCCGACGCACGTACTTTGCTGGACGCGAGGTGTGATACGTCTCCAACGTATCTATAATTTTTGATGGCTTCATGCTATAATCTTGTCAAACTTTGGATGTTTTGTATGCCTTTTATATCATTTTTGGGACTAACTTATTAACTCAGTGCCAAGTGCCAGTTCCTGTTTTTTCCGTGTTTTTGACCCTTTTCAGAGGAGGATTTTAAACGGAGTCCAAATGGAACGAAACTTCCAAAAAGATATTTTCCGAAACAAAAGAAGATCAGGAAGCCTGAGAATCAGGGCAGGGGGCCAGCAGGGACCCCACAAGCCCCCTAGCCGCGGCCAGGGGGGCCGCACCTCCCAGGCTTGTGGGCTCCCTCGGCCACCTCTGCCCTAGGTCTTCCGCCTATATATTCCCAAAAATTCCAGAAAAAAAATGAGGAGATCATGGAAAGTACTTTTCCGCTGCCGCAAGCTTCTGTCTCCGCAAGATCCCATCTGGGGCACGTTCTGGTGCCCTGCCGGAGTGGGGATTCGGATGCGGAGGGCTTCTTCATAAACACCATGACCTCTCCGATGATGCGTGAGTAGTTCACCATAGACCTACGGGTCCATAGCTAGTAGCTAGATGACTTCTTCTCTCTCTTGGATCTTCAATACAAAGTTCTACATGATCTTCATGGAGATCCATCCGATGTAATCTTCCTTTGTGGTGTGTTTGTCGAGATCCGATGAATTGTGGATGTATGATCAGATTATCTATGAATCTTATTTGAGTTTCTTCTGATCTCTTATATGCATGATTTCACATCCTTGTAATTATCTTCGAGTTGTGGGTTTTGTTTGGCCAACTTGATCTATGATTCTTGCAATGGCAGAACTGCTTGGTTTTGGGTTCATACCATGCGGTGACCTCCCCAGTGACAGAAGGGGTAGCGAGGCACGCATCGTGTTGTTGCCATCAAGGGTAAAAAGATGGGGTTTTCATCATTGGTTTGAGATTATCCCTCTACATCATGTCATCTTGCTTAAGGTATTACTCTGTTCGTCATGAATTCAATAAACTAGATGCATGCTGGATATCAGTCAATGTGTGGAGTAATAGTAGTAGATGCAGAAAGTACCGGTCTACTTGTCTCGGACGTGATGCCTATATGTATGATCATTTCCTTAGATATCGTCATGGCTTTGCGCGGTTCTATCAATTGCTCGACAGTAATTTGTTCACCCATCGTAATATTTGCTATTTTGAGTGAAGCCTCCAGTGAACACTATGGCCCCCGGGTCTACTCCACACCATATTTCCAGCCTTACTCTTTTACTTTGTTGCACTTTCCGCCTTCAGATCTCACTTTGCAATCAATCTTGAAGGGATTGACAACCCCTTTATAGCATTGGGTGCAAGCTCGTTTGTGTTTGCGCAGGTACTCTGGACTTGACGAGATTCTCCTATTGGATTGATACCTTAGTTCTCAGTTTCTGGCTCTGTTGTTTGAGAAGTAGCAAGGTGCTGCTATGGGGAGCATATGCCTATTTAGTTGGAGTTATATGTAACTGCGATGGGGCATGAACTCGTTTATGCTCCTTGATGGTTCGCTTTGACTTGAGAGTCAAGTCTTCGGCCTGTACTTCGGCTGCCAAAGTCGAAGTGTGTTCCTCAGTCCATAGGGATCGCTCGGTGCTACCATTAACTTTAATGGCACCCTTAGGTCCTCGCATCTTCGGCTTGAGATATGCATAATGGGGGACGACATTGAAGCAAGCGAATGTCGTACTGCCGAGGAGTGCATGGTACCCTCTGAGGAAGGGGACAATGTGGAAGATCAAATATTCGTTGGGAAAGTTGTCGAGTGAACCAAACACTACATCTAGGTTTATCGTTGCCAAACAGCGAGCCTTGATGCTAGGAACTACTCCTTTGAAGGTGGTTTTTCTAGGTTTGATTCTTGATGGATCGATGCCCATTTTTCGCACTGTATCCTCATAAATTAGATTGAGGATGCTACCTCCATCCATGAGGACTCGTGTGAGATTGTACCCATCAATAATGGGGTCGAGTGCCAAGGCCGCTGATCCCCTGTGTTGAATACTGGTAGGGTGATCCGTATGATCATAAGTGATCAGACATGCGGAGCATGTGGTGTACTTCGAGGCTATTGGCTCTATGGCATATACGTCCCTAAGTGCCAGCTTCATTTCCTTTTTTGGTAAGTGGGTGACCTAGATCATGTTCATGGTTTTTTACTTTAGGCGGAAACTACTTTTGGCCCCCATTGTTTGGGCGACGAGGTTCTTCTGCGTCCCTGCTACGGGGGTCTTGGCTTGGTCTTTGTCCACGCTCTTTCTCGCCGCCTTAATCACCCAACAGTTACAGTTGGTGTGAGTAGCAAGCTTGTTCTGAGTGTCGTGAATCTGACAGGGCCTCTCGAGTATTTTATCCTGCGTGGTTGGGCTGTCCCTATTTCCTTTGAAAGGCTTCTTTTTTGGTCAGGTCGAAAGTCTATGAATCCGGCATTGACTGTCGTGTCATCGGCTTCACCACTGTTGTGTTGATGCTTATTATTGTTGCGTCGTGACTTTGCGTTACTCTCCCGGACCATGGAAGTGTCGGGGTATGAGGGAGGGTTGTTCCGACGGGATACCAAGTATCCTCACCCGCGCAATCGCGGGTCGTGAGAGAGGTAAGGGTGGCCATTGTCCTCGGCCTTTCATATCCAAGTGTCCGGGCAAGCCATTCGTCTCGTATGTTGTCACGGAAGGAAGCTAGTGCCTCAACGTCCGAGCAATAAACAATCTAATTTTCTTGGTGAGGAATTTTTTCCAGAATTGCCGAGATGACTCATCAGATTGCTTGATGATGTGGCTCAAGTTATCGGACCCAGGGAACCGAACAAAAGTGTCGTGAAAGTTGTCTATAAAGGCATCTTCGAGATCCTGCCAACTCCTAATGGAGTTTTGTGGGAGGCTGTTCAACCAGTGCCTAGCTGGCCCTTTAAGATTTAGTGGTAAGTATTTAATGGCGTGGAGGTTATCTCCGCGAGCATGTGAATGTGGAGGAGGAAATCTTCGAACCATACGTCGGGTGTGTTGTCCTGTCGTATTGCTCGATATTTACGGGTTTAAACCGTTTGAGGAACTAATGCCGCATCACCTCATCTGTGAAGCACATTGGGTTGGCGGTGCCCCTTATCCAAGTTCTGGCATGCTAGAGATCGGACAAGATCCTACCGTGCTGCTGATCCCTAACTCCATAGATCTATTTTGCCATGCTCTAGACTTAATGTTCTACCATAGATCAACTGGGTCTCCGGGTTGAGCCGGTTCCTTTCTTTCGTCCCGTCCTTGAGGAGAATGGTCTGGTTGATCGTCTTGTGTGAATTTTGAGATGACTATGATGTAGTATGATAGGATGGTATCCTCCTTTGAATGATTCAAGTGGCTTGACTTGATCGCATGTTTATGCATGTAGTTGAAACAAAATCAACATAGCCTCTATGATATTCATGTTCATGGTGATTTGTGTCCTACTCATGCTTGCACTCAATGTTAGTTAATCTCAATGCATTTTGATGACTCTTGTCGCTCTCTAGTTGGTCGCTTCCCAGTCTTTTGCTAGCCTTCACTTGTACTAAGTGGGAATACTACTTGTGCATCCACTTCCATAAACCCAAAGTTGTTCCATATGAGTCCACCATACCTACCTATATGCGGTATCTACCTGCCGTTCCAAGTAAATTTGCCTGTGCCACTCTCTAAACCTTCAAGAAATAATCTGTTTTGCATGCCCGAACCGCTCATGTGGTGACAGGGGGCTATTAGTATCTTCCATGCTAGGTGTGTTATCCTCTATATGTGTTTATTCACTATCATTCACAAGAAAGGGGACGGTAATTGGAATGCCCAGTTCCATGCTCAAATCGAAAAGATAATTGCAAACAAAACTCCCCCTGGATTGATGTTGGTATGGACGGCACCCGAGTATTCGGCTAGTCGTGGAGTGTGATTGATCGGTGGTGGGGGAGTAAAAACTTTACTTTTCTGTTTGGGAACCGCCTATAGCATGTGTAGCGTGGAAGATGGTGAGAACTCGTAGTCATTGCGTTGACTATGAAAGCATGCCACCCAAAATTATTATCTCTGTTTTCAAAGCTTGAGCTATGTCATCTCTACAAATCAATGCTTCCCTCTGCGAAGGGCGTGTCTATTTATGTTCCTGTTGAGTCATCCTCTTCTTATAAAAGCACCAATTAGAGAGCGCCTCTGTCATTTTTATGCTTTGCTTTTTACTGTGATTGAGTATTACTGTGACTGGATCTTCTTTGCCATGAATTACAATGTTTAGTCAGCCCTTGGTCTTTGAAGGTGCTCTGCATTTATGTTTTGCGGTCTCAGAAAGAGCTAGCAAGATACCATCTGTTCGTACTGCTTCATGCTTGTTTTGATTGAAGTGTTGACGTTTGAGACTTATCATTATTTGCTCGCTAGTTGATTATGCAATTGATATGAGTTTACCGTGAGACCTAGATGTCATTTGCTTATGTGATTTGCTTGTGATCTTGCTGAAATTCTGGATATGAGTTAGACATAGTTGCAACAACAAGGTCAAACAGAGTTCGTAAAAGTTTTTATTTTGTCTCTTTCAGTTTGTCAACTGAATTGCTTGAGGACAAGCAAGGTTTTAAGCTTGGGGGAGTTGATACGTCTCCGTCATATCTACTTTTCCAAACTATTTTGCCCTTGTTTTGGACTCTAATTTGCATGATTTGAATGGAACTAACCCGGACTAATGCTGTTTTCAGCAGAATTGCCATGGTGTTGTTTTTGTGCAGAAATAAAAGTTCTCGGAATGACCTGGAAATTTACGAGGATTTTTTGTGGAATATATGAAAAATACTGGCGCAAGAATCAACCGGAGAAGTGGAGCGTGGAGCCCACAAGCCCACAAGGCGCGCCCCCCTTGGCCGCGCCTTGCAGGCTTGTGGGGCCCACGGAGCTGCACCGCCTCCAACTCCAGCTCTATTTAGTCCCTTTCGTTCGGAAAAAAATCAAAAAAATAGTCCATTGCATTTACGATATGGACGCGCCGCCACCTCCTGCTCTTCCTCTGGAGGGCAGATCTGGAGTCCGTTCTGGGCTCCGGAGAGGGGAGATCGTCGCCATCGTCATCACCAACCTTCCTTCATCGCCAATTCCATGATGCTTTTCACCGTTCGTGAGTAATCTCATCGTAGGCTTGCTGGACGGTGATGGGTTGGATGAGATCTATCATGTAATCGAGTTAGTTTCCATGGGGATTGTTCCCTAGTATCCACTATGTTCTGAGATTGATGTTGCTACTACTTTGCCATGCTTAATGCTTGTCACTAGGGCTCGAGTGCCATGATTTCAGATCTGAACCAATTATGTTCCCGCCAATATATGTGTGTTCTAGATTCTATCTTCCAAGTTGTAGTCACCTACTATGTGTTATGACCCGGCAACCCCGGAGTGACAATATCCGGAACCACTCCCGGAGATGACCATAGTATGAGGAGTTCATGTATTCATGAAGTGCTAATGCGTTGTTCCGGCTCTCTGTTAAAAGGAGAACCTTAATATCCCGTAGTTTCTATTAGGACCCCGCTACCACGGGAGGGATGGACAATAGATGCCATGCAAGTTCTTTTCCCTAAGCACGTATGACTACATACGGAATGCATGCCTACATTACATTGACGAACTGGAGCTAGTTACATATCTCTCCGTGTTAGAACTGTTGCATGATGAATTTCATTCGGCATAATTATCCATCACCGATCCAAAGCCTACAAGCTTTTCCTACTGGTCCTTGCTACGTTACTTTGCCGCTACTGCTGTCACTTCTGCTACTGTTACTCTGTCGCTATTGTTGTCACTGCTGCTACTATTACTCTGTCGCTACTGTTGTCACTGCTGCTACTGTTACCGTTGCTACTGCTACTATCACACTACTCTCCTACTGATAAATTTGCCGCAGATACTAAGTCTTTCAGGTGTGGTTGTATTGACAACTCAACTGCTAATACTCGAGAATATTCTTTGGCTTCCCCTTGTGTCGAATCAACAAATTTGGGTTGAATACTCTACCCTCGAAAACTGTTGCGATCCCCTATACTTGTGGGTTATCAAGACTATTTTCTGGCGCCGTTGCCGGGGAGGATCAAGTCAAGAATAGTCTCCCGTCAACGTGCTATTTTCTCGCGCTGTTGCCGGGGAGGCATAGCACTATTCTCTGAGTCACTTGGGATTTACGTCTGCTGATCACTATGAGGAATCCGAGAGATCCAAAAACTAAAGTCTTGCCCTCAACTACGAGGACAGGTAAGGAACTGCCATCTAGCACTACACTTGATTCACCTTCAGTTATGAGTAAGTTTGCGACACCACCTCCTGCTAGAAATTTTGATGTGTCGCCTGTGCTTGATGATGCTACTTCTGCTGTCCATGATGCTTGTGGTGATGCTTTGCTTGATACTGCTTTTCCACTAGGTGCATTCCTAGATGCACAAATTGCTAGAGTTGCTGCTAGATGTGATGATACTTCTGAAACTGCTGAGATAATTGAAGTAGAACCTTCTATTTTGCCTGTTAGAACTAGCTCTCCTAGATATGAATTGCCTGGTATGCCTGAGGATTATGTTATGGAGGGAGAGATAGCTAACAACTTTCTTGCGTGTAAGGATAGCTATAATGTTGAGAATTTACTGCGCAAGTGGAAAGAAAAATCTCTGAACGCTAGGATGAAATACGACCCGAAGTTTGCTACCTCGCCTATCTTTGTGACCGATAAGGATTATGAATTCTTTGTCGACCCTGAGCTAATCAGTCTGGTCGAATCTGATCCTTTTCATGGTTATGAGTCTGAAACGGTTGTAGCACATCTTACTAAGCTGCACGATATAGCCACCCTATTCACGAGTGAGAAAAAGATCTGCCACTACTATATCCTTAAGTTGTTTCCTTTCTCACTAAAGGATGATGCTAAGCTTGGTTCACTTCTCTTGCTCCTGGTTGTGTGCGTAGCCCCCAGGATATGATCTACTACTTCTCTGAGAAATATTTTCCTGCCCATAAGAAGCAAGCTGCCTTGTAGGAAATATACAACTTTGCGCAAGTTGAAGAAGAGAGTCTCCCACAAGCTTGGGGGAGACTTGTCCAGCTGTTGAATGCTTTGCCCGATCACCCTCTTGAGAAGAATGAAATACTTCATATCTTCTATAATGGACTAACCGATGCTTCTAGAGACCACCTAGATAGTTTTGACGGTTGTGTTTTTAGGGAACGAACCGAAGAACAAGTTGAGATCCTATTGAATAATATCTTGTGCAATGAGAATGCTTGGACTATTCCCGAACCACCTCTGAAGCCAACTCCTAAGAAAAGAGGTATTGATAACCCACAAGTATAGGGGATCGCAATAGTTTTTGAGAGTAGAGTATTCAACCCAAATTTATTGATTCGACTCAAGGGGAAGCCAAAGAATATTCTCAAGTATTAGCAGTTGAGTTGTCAATTCAACTACACCTCAAAGATTTGGTATATGCACCAAAGTATTAGTAGCAAAGTAGTGTGATAGCAGCAGTAGCAACACTAACCGGTAGCATCAAAGTAACAACATTAGCAACAGAGTAACAGTAGCAGCAGTGACAGCAGTAGCAGCAAAGTAACGTAGCAAGGACCAGTAGGAAAAGACTCGTAGGCATTGGATCGGTGATGGATGATTATGCCGGATGCTATTCATCATGCAACAGTTATAACACGGAGAGATAAGTAACTAGCTCCAGTTCGTCAATCTAATGTAGGCATGTATTCGGTATGTAGTCATACGTGCTTAGGGAAAAGAACTTGCATGACATTGATACGTCTCCAACGTATCTATAATTTTTAATGGTTTCATGCTATTATCATGTAAAACTTTGGATGTTTTGCATGCCTTTTATATATTTTTTGGGACTAACTTATTAACTCAGTGCGAAGTGCCAGTTCCTGTTTTTTCCATGTTTTTGACCCCTTTCAGAGGAGATTTTGAAACGGACTCCAAACGGAAGAAAATCCCCGAAAAGATTTTTTCCGTAACGGAAGAAGATCGGGAAGCTTGAGAGCCTAGGCAGGGGAGCCTCAGGGGCCCCACAAGCCCCCACCCCGCGGCTAGGGGGAGGCCACGACCCACAGGCTTGTGGGCCCCCTGGGCGCCTTCTGCCCTAGGAGTTGCGCCTATATATTCCCTCAAAATCCCAAAAAAATCAGGAGATCATTGAAATCACTTTTCCGTCGCAGCAAGCTTCTCTCTCCGCAAGATCCCATCTGGGGCACATTCTGGTGCCCTGCCGGAGGGGGGATTCGGATACGGAGGGCTTCTTCATCAACACCATGACCTCTCCGATGATGCGTGAGTAGTTCACCGTTGACCTACGGGTCCATAGTTTTGTATCTAGATGGCTTCTTCTCTCTCTTGGATCTTCAATACAAAGTTCTCCATGATCTTCATGGAGATCTATCCGATGTAATCTTCTTTTGCGGTGTGTTTGTCGAGATCCGATGAATTCTGGATTTATGATCAGATTATCTATGAATCTTATTTGAGTTTCTTCTGATCTCTCTTATGCATGATTTCATATCCTTGTAATTCTCTTCGAGTTGTGGGTTTTGTTTGGCCAACTAGATCTATGATTATTGCAATGGGATAAGTGCTTGGTTTTGGGTTCATACCGTGTGCTGACCTCACCCAGTGACAGAAGGGGTAGCAAGGCACGCATCATGTTGTTGCCATCAAGGGTAAAAAGATGGGGTTTGCATCATTCGTTTGAGATTATCCCTCTACATCATGTCATCTTGCTTAAGGCGTTACTCTGTTCATCATGAACTCAATACACTAGATGCATGCTGGATAGCGGTCGATGTGTGGAGTATTAGTAGTAGATGCAGAAAGTATCGGTCTACTTTTCTCGGACGTGATCCCTATACGTATGATCATTGCCTTAGATATCGTCATGACTTTGCGCGGTTCTATAAATTGCTCGATAGTAATTTGTTCACCCACCGTGATATTTGCTATTTTGAGAGAATCCTCTAGTGAACACTATGGCCCCAGGGTCTACTCCACACCATATTTTCAGCCTTACACTTTTTACTTTGTTGCACTTTCCGCCTTCAGATCTCACTTTGCAAACAATCTTGAAGGGATTAACAACCCCTTTGAAGCGTTGGGTGCAAGATTGTTTATGTTTGCGCAGGTACTCTGGACTTGACGAGACCCTCCTTCTGGATCCATTCCTTGGTTCTCAAACTGAGGGAAAGACTTACTTCTCCTGTGCTGCATCACCCTTTCCTCTTCAAGGGAAAAAACCAACGCAAGCCCAGTCTCCGCCAACGTGCCAATTTCAGGCGTTGTTCTTTCAGAAGTAGCAGAAGGATTTTTGGCGCCGTTGCCGGGGAGGAAGATCAAGTCAAGAACTCATCCAAGTAGGTGTCGCAAACTCATCTCTTGCATTTACTTTGTTTGCGAGTTACCTCTCGTTTTCCTCTCCCCCAGTTCACCAATTTGCCTTTTTTGTTTGCCTTTTTCGTTCGCCCTTTTCGTTCGCCCTTTTTCTCGCCTCCTCTTTGTTTGCATGTGTGCTTGCTTGCTTGTCGAAGTCACCGTGAATGAAAACACCAAACTTTGTGACTTCTCGAATACTAATAATAATGATTTTATTAGTACTCCGATTGCTTCCGCCACTAGTGCGGAGTCATACGAAATCAATGCCGCTTTGCTGAATCTTGTTATGAAAGAACAATTCTCTGGCCTTCCTAGTGAAGATGCCGCATCCCATCTCAATACCTTCATTGAGATTTGTGACATGCAAAAGAAGAGAGATGTGGATAATGACGTGATTAAATTGAAGCTTTTTCCTTTCTCGTTGCGAGATCGTGCAAAAACTTGGTTTTCTTCTTTGCCCAAAAATAGTATCAATTCTTGGGAATAGTGCAAATATGCTTATATATCCAAGTATTTTCCGCCAGCTAAGATCATCTCTCTCCGTAATGATATCATGAATTTCAAGCAACTTGATCATGAACATGTTGCACAATCTTGGGAGAGAATGAAATTAATGATTAGAAATTGTCCCGCTCATGGCTTGAGTCTTTGGATGATTATACAATTCTTTTACGCTAGCTTGAATTTCACTTCTTGAAATATATTGGACCCCGCCTCAGGTGGAACGTTCATGGAAATCACGTTAGGGTAAGCCACAAAGCTCTTAGACAACATCATGACGAACTACTCTCAGTGGCACACTGAAAGGTCACCTACTAGTAAGAAGGTACACGCTATAGAGGAAATTAACTCGTTGAGTGCTAAGATGGACGAGTTAATGAATTTGGTTGCTAGTAGAAGTGCTCCTTTGGATCCTAATGATATGCCCTTGTCTTCTTTGATTGAGAGTAGCAACGCTAGCTTGGACGTTAGTTTTGTTGGTAGGAATAACTTTGGCAACAACAATGCTTTTAGAGGAAACTATGTTCCTAGGCCTTTTCTTAGTAACTCCTCTAATAATTTTGGCAACTCCTACAACAATATTCATGATAATTACAATAGATTACCCTCTGATTTAGAGAGTAATATCAAAGAGTTCATCACCTCTCAAAAGATTTTCAATGCGTCCATAGAGGAAAAGCTACTCAAAATTGACGATTTGGCTAAGAGCGTTGATAGAATTTCTAGTGACGTTGATGCTTTGAAAGTTAGATGTGCTCCTCCCAAAATCAACATGGATGAAACTTTGAAAGCTATGCGTGTTTCCATGATTGAGAGCCAAGAAAGAACCGCCAAAATTCGTGCTAGACATGAATGGCTTAAAAAGGCGTGTTCTCGTGTTGAGAATCACGAAGATATTAAAGTTCTTGGTGTGACTCCCATTGAATCTTTGTTTTCTTGTGTCAAACCTAATGATTACGGGGCTGGATATGAATCCGCTTTGGTGGAAAAGTGCCCCAATGATTCAGAGTCCATCTATCTTGATGCTAAAAGCATTGAAAGTGGAGTAGAAGATGTTAAAACTTTGAGTAGTAATGAAATTACTACCGTGTATTTCAAGGAATTCAATTATGATAGTTTCTCCTTGATTGAATGCATTTCTTTGATGCAATCCATGTTGAACTCTCCACACGCTTATAGCCAAAACAAGGCCTTTAGCGATCATATCGTCGAAGCCATGATGAAATCTCTTGAAGAGAAACTTGAATTGGAAGTGTCTATCCCTAGAAAGCTTCATGATGAGTGGAAACCTACCATCAAAATCAAAATTAAAAACTATGAGTGCAATGCTTTGTGTGATTTGGGTGCTAGTGTTTCTGCAATTCCAAAGTCTTTATGTGATGTTCTGGGTTTTAATGAGATTGAAGAGTGTTCTCTTAATTTGCATCTTGCTGATTCTACTGTCAAGAAACCCATGGGAAGGATCAATGATTTTCTTATTATTGCAAATAGGAACTATGTACCCGTGGATTTCATTGTGCTTGACATTGATTGCAATCCTACATGCCCTATTATTCTTGCTAGACCTTTCCTAAGGACTATCAGTGCTATCATCGATATGAAGAAAGGGAATATTAGATTTCAATTTCCACTAAGGAAGGGCATGGAACACTTTCCTAGAAAGAAAATAAGATTGCCTTATGAATCCATGATGAGGGCCACTTATGGTTTGAGCACCAAATATGACGATACGTGATTCTATCGCTTTTATGCCTAGCTAAGGGCGTTTAACAATAGCGCTTGTTGGGAGGCAACCCAATGAATTTATCTTTTTTATTTCAGTTTTGTTGCGTCCACACCATCACAATTTTGTTGTGATTGCGTTTTTTGTGTTTCCTTTCGTGTTTGAGCCAAGCAAAACCTTTATGACTACTCTTGGTAATGGTTGTTTGATCCTGCTGGAAAAAGACAAAAACTTTTCACTCACGAGATGATTTTTCATTTTATTGAGACAGCGATTTTGAGTTGATTCTTTTTGCTTCTGGTTGATATGCTTTCTGCCCAGGCCGTCGTAATTTTTCAGATTTTTTGAGGTACCAGAAGTATACGAAGTATACAGCCTAGTCTGTTTTTGACAGATTATGTTTTTGTTGAGTTGGTTGCTTGTTTTGATGAAACTATGGTTAGTATCGGGGGGTACTAGCCAAGGAGAAGTGAGAATATAGTAGCCCAACACCAATATAGATAGAAGTCAAGTTTTCTACAGTACCAAAAGAAGTGGTAGTTTGTTTTCTTGTGCTAATGTTATCACGAGTTTCTATTTAAGTTTTGTGTTGTGAAATTTTCAAGTTTTGGGTGATGTTCTCATGGACGATGAGATAAGGAGTGGAAAGAGCTCAAGCTTGGGGATTCCCAAGGCATCCCAAGCCAAATTCAAGGACACCAAAAAGCCTAAGCTTGGGGATGCCCCGGGAAGGCATCCCCTCTTTCGTCTTCAATCCATCGATAACATTACTTGGAGCTATATTTTTATTCACCACATGATATGTGTTTTTCTTGGAGCGTCTTATATCGTAGGAGTCTTTTCTTTTTGTTGTGTCACAATCATCCTTGCTGCACACCTTTTTGAGAGAGAGAGAGACATCCACTCATCATGATTTTGCTAGAATGCTCATAGTGCTTCACTTATATCTTTTGAGCTAGATACTTTTGCTCATAGTGCTTCACTTATATCTTTTGAGCTAGATACTTTTGGTCTAGTGCTTCACTTATATCTTTTAGAGCACGGCGGTGCGTGACTTGGTAGTTGGCTTATGCTATGAAAGTAGTCCCAAAGGTGATAGGTACCCAAAGAGGATGCAAAAACCTCCATCTTCATGTGCATTGAGTAGAAAGAGAAGTTTTGATTCCTCCCAATTAGTTTTGAGATGTGGATTTGGTAATATTAAGAGCTATGTTAGTAGGGTGTTGTGAATCTAGAAATACTTGTGTTGAAGTTAGTGATTCCCGTAGCATGCACGTATGGTGAACCGCTATGTTAGGAAGTCGGAGCATAATTGATCAATTGATTGTCATCCTTTGTGTTGAGGTCGGGATCGCGCGATGGTTAACACCTACGAACCCTTCCCCTAGGAGTATGCATTTAGCACTTTGTTTCGATTACTAATAAAAACTTCTGCAACAAGTATCTGAGTTCTTCATGACTAATGTGAGTCCATGCTATAGATGCACTTTCACCTTCGACCTTTTCTAGCCTCTCTAGTGTCAGGCAACTTTCGCCGGTGCACAAACCCACCATATGCCTTCCCCAAAACAGCCACCATACCTACCTACTATGGCATTTTCATAGCCATTTCGAGATATATTGCCATGCAACTCCCACCATTCCATCTCATGACTTGTGCCGTCACACTCATATTGCCATTGCATGATCGTAAGATAGCTAGCGAGATGTTTTCAACGTCATACGCCATGCTAGATCGTTGCACATCCCGGTACACTGCCAGAGGCATTCCTATAGAGTCATCATCATTTTGAGCTGTGAGTAAATAGAAGTGTGATGATCATCATTATTAGAGCATTGTCCCATGTGAGGAAATAAAAAAAAGAGGCCAAAGAGCCCCCAAAAAAAGAGAAAATAAAGGGAAAAAAAGAGGCCTAAGAGCCCAAATGAAAAAAGGGGAGAGAAAAAGAGAGAAGGGACAATGCTACTATCTTTTTCCACACTTGTGCTTTATAATAACACCATGTTCTTCATGATTGAGAGCTTCTTTCTTTGTCACTACCATATGCTAGTGGGAATCTTCATTATAAAACTTGGCTTGTATATTCCAATGATGGGCTTCCTCAAAATTGCCCTAGGTCTTCGTGAGCAAGCAAGTTGGATGCACACCCACTAGTTTTCCTTTTGAGCTTTCTCATACTTATAGCTCTAGTGCATCTCTTGTATGGCAATCCCTACTCATTCACATTGATATCTATTAATGGGCATCTCCATAGCCTTTTGATACGCCGAGTCAATGTGACCATCTCCTCCTTTTTGTCTCACAACCACCACCACACTCTATTCCACTTATAGTGCTATGTCCATGGCTCACGCTCATGTATTGCGTGATAGTTATAAAAAGTTTGAGAAAGTAAGAGTGCGAAGACAATTACTTGGCCAATACCGGGGTTGTGCATGATTTACATTAGTTGTGTGAGGATGATGGAGCATAGCCAGACTATATGATTTTGTAGGGATAACTTTCCTTGGCCTTGTTATTTTGAAAGTTCATGATTACCTTGCTAGTTTGCTTGAAGTATTATTGTTTTCATGTCAATAACAAACTATTGTTCTGAATCTTATGGATCTGAACATTCATGTCACGTGAAAGAAGTTGCAAAGGACAACTATGCTAGGTAGCATTCCACATCAAAAATTTATTCTTTATCACTTCCCTACTCGAGGACGAGCAGGAGTTAAGCTTGGGGATGCTTGATACGTCTCCAACGTATCTATAATTTTTGATGGTTTCATGCTATTGTCTTGTCAAACTTTGGATGTTCTGCATGCCTTTTATATATTTTTTGGGACTAACTTATTAACTCAGTGCCAAGTGCCAGATCCTATTTTTTCCATGTTTTTGAGCCCTTTCACAGGAGATTTTGAAACGGAGTCCAAACGGAAGAAAATCCTCGAAAAGATTTTTTCCGTAACGGAAGAAGATCGGGAAGCTTGAGAGCCAAGGCAGGGGAGCCTCAAGGTCCCCACAATCCCCCACCCCGCGGCCAGGGGGGAGGCCGCGACCCACAGGCTTGTGGGCCCCCTAGGCGTCCTCTGCCCTAGGGGTTGCGCCTATATATTCCCTAAAAATCCCAAAAAATCAGGAGATAATCGAAATCACTTTTCTGCCGCCGTAAGCTTCTGTGTCCGCAAGATCCCATCTGGGGCACGTTCTGGTGCCCTGCCGGAGGGGGGATTCGGATACGGAGGGCTTCTTCATGAACACCATGACCTCTTAGATGATGCGTGAGTAGTTCACCATAGACCTACAGGTCCATAGTTAGTATCTAGATGGCTTCTTCTCTCTCTTGGATCTTCAATACAAAGTTTTCCATGATCTTCATGGAGATTTATCCGATGTAATCTTCTTTTGCGGTGTGTTTGTCGAGATACGATGAATTGTGGATTTATGATCAGATTATCTATGAATCTTATTTGAGTTTCTTCTGATCTCTCTTATGCATGATTTCATATCCTTGTAATTCTCTTCGAGTTGTGGGTTTTGTTTGGCCAACTAGATCTATGATTCTTGCAATGGGAGAAGTGCTTGGTTTTGGGTTCACACCGTGCGGTGACCTCACCCAGTGACAGAAGGGGTAGCGAGGCACGCATCGTGTTGTTGCCATCAAGGGTAAAAAGACGGGGTTTTCATCATTTGTTTTAGATTATACCTCTACATCATGTCATCTTGCTTAAGGCGTTACTTTGTTCGTCATGAACTCAATACACTAGATGCATGCTGGATAGCAGTCGATGTGTGGAGTAATAGTAGTAGATGCAGAAAGTATCGGTCTACTTGTCTCGGACATGATGCCTATATGTATGATCATTGCCTTAGATATCGTAATGACTTTGCGCGGTTCTATCAATTGCTCGACAGTAATTTGTTCACCCACCATGATATTTTCTATTTTGAGAGAAGCCTCTAGTGAACACTATGGCCCCAGGGTCTACTCAACACCATATTTTCAGCCTTACACTTTTTACTTCGTTGCACTTTCCGCCTTCAGATCTCACTTTGCAAACAATCTTGAAGGGATTGACAACCCCTTTGAAGCGTTGGGCGCAAGCTTGTTTGTGTTTGCGCAGGAACTCTGGACTTGACGAGACCCTCCTTCTGGATGGATACCTTGGTTCTCAAACTGAGGGAAATACTTACTGCTCCTGTGTTGCATCACCCTTTCCTCTTCAAGGGAAAAAACCAACGCAAGCCCAGTCTCCGTCAACGTGTCAATTTCTGGCGCTATTGTTTGAGAAGTACCAGACATCTATTGTCCATCCCTCCCGTGGCAGCGGGGTCCTAATGGAAACTACGAGATATTAAGGTTCTCCTTTTAATAAAGAACCGGACGAACGCATTAACACTTGGTGAATACATGAACTCCTCATACTATGGTCATCTCCGGGAGTGGTTCCGGCTATTGTCACTGCAGGGTTGTCGGGTCATAACACATAGTAGGTGACTACAACTTGCAAGTTAGGATCAAGAACACATATATTGCGACAACATAATAGGTTCAGATCTGAAATCATGGCACTTGGGCCCTAGTGACAAGCATTAAGCAAGGCAAAGTAGTAGCAACATCAATCTCAGAACATAGTGGATACTAGGGATCAATCCCCATCAAAACTAACTCGAGTACATGAGAGATCTCATCCAACCCATCACCATTCAGCAAGCCTACGATGAGATTACTCACGAACGGTGAAGAGCATCATGGGATTGGCGATGAAGGAAGGTTGGTGACGACGATGGCAACGATCTCCCCTCTCCGGAGCCCAGAACGGACTCCAGATCTGCCCTCCAGATGAAGAACAGGAGCTGGCGGCGCCTCCGTATCGTAAAACACGATGAACTCTTCTCCTTGATTTTTTTTCAGGACTAAAGGGACTAAATATACCTAAGATTGGAGGCGGTGAAGCAACATGGGCCCCATAAGCCTGCCAGGTGCGGTCAGTGGGGGCCCGCGCCTGGTGGGCTTGTGCGCTCCACGCTCCACTTCCTCCATTGATTCTTGCGCCAGTATTTTTTATATATTCCACAAAAATTCTCCGTAAATTTTCAGGTCATTCCGAGAACTTTTATTTCTGCGCAAAAACAACACCATGGCAATTCTGCTAAAAACAACGTTATTCCGGGTTAGTTCCATTCAAATCATGAAAATTAGAGTCCAAAACAAGGGGAAAAGGGTTTGGAAAAGTAGATACGACGGAGACGTATCAACTCCCCCAAGCTTAAAACCTTGCTTGTCCTCAAGCAATTCAGTTGACAAACTGAAAGAGACAAAAGAAAATCTTTTACGAACTCTGTTTGATCTTGTTGTTGCAACTATGTCTAACTCATATCCAGAATTTCAGCAAGATCACAAGCAAACCACATAAGCAAATGACATCTAGGTCTCACGGTAAACTCATATCAATTGCATAATCAACTAGCGAGCAAATAATGATAAGTCTCAAACGTCAACACTTCAATCAAAACAATCGTGAAGCAGTACGAACAGATGGTATCTTGCTAGCTCTTTCCGAGACCGCAAAACATAAATGCAGATCACCTTCAAAGACCAAGGGCTGGCTAAACATCGTAATTCATGGCAAAGAAGATCCAGTCACAGTAATACTCAATCACAGTAAAAAGCAAAGCATAAAAATGACAGAGGTGCTCTCTAATTGGTGCTTTTATAAGAAGAGGATGACTCAACGGGAACATAAATAGACACGCCCTTCGCAGAGGGAAGCATTGATTTGTAGAGATGACAGAGCTCAAGCTTTGAAAACAGAGATAATAATTTTGGGTGGCATGCTTTCATAGTCAACGCAATGACTACGAGTTCTCACCATCTTCCATGCTACACATGCTATAGGCGGTTCCCAAACAGAAAAGTAAAGTTTTGACTCCCCCACCACCGATCAATCACACTCCACGACTAGCCGAATACTCAGGTGCCGTCCATACCAACATCAATCCAGGGGGAGATTTGTTTGCAATTATCTTTTTGATTTGAGCATGGAACTGGGCATTCCAATTACCGTCCCCTTTCTTGTGAATGATAGTGAATAAACACATATCGAGGATAACACACCTAGCATGGAAGATACTAATAGCCCCCTGTCACCACATGAGCGGTTCGGGCATGCAAAATAGATTATTTCTTGAAGGTTTAGAGAGGGGCAGATGCAAATTTACTTGGAACGGCAGGTAGATACCGCATATAGGTAGGTATGGTGGACTCATATGGAACAACTTTGGGTTTATGGAAGTGGATGCACAAGTAGTATTCACACTTAGTACAAGTGAAGGCTAGCAAAAGACTGGGAAGCGACCAACTAGAGAGCGACAAGAGTCATCAAAATGCATTGAGATTAACTAACATTGAGTGCAAGCATGAGTAGGACACAAATCACCATGAACATGAATATCATAGAGGCTATGTTGATTTTGTTTCAACTACATGCATAAATATGCGATCAAGTCAAGCCACTTGAATCATTCAAAGGAGGATACCATCCTATCATACTACATCATAGTCATCTCAAAATTCATGTTGGCTGCTACTTCTCAAACAACAGCGCCAGAAATTGACACGTTGACGGAGACTTCCTTGCGTTGGTTTTTCCCATGAAGAGGAAAGGGTGATGCAGCACAGGAGCAGTAAGTATTTCCCTCAGTTTGAGAACCAAGGTATCAATCCAGTAGGAGAATCTCGTCAAGTCCAGAGTACCTGCGCAAACACAAATGAGCTTGCACCCAACGCTATAAAGGGGTTGTCAACCCCTTCAAGATTGTTTGCAAAGTGAGATCTGAAGGCGGAAAGCGCAACAAAGTAAAAAGTGTAAGGCTGAAAATATGGTTTGGAGTAGACCCGGGGGCCATAGTATTCACTAGAGGCTTCTCTCAAAATAGCAAATATCACGGTGGGTGAACAAATTACTGTCGAGCAGTTGATAGAACCGCGCAAAGTCATGACGATATCTAAGGCAATGATCATACATATAGGCATCACGTACGAGACAAGTAGACCGATACTTTCTGCATCTACTACTATTACTCCACACATCGACCGCTATCCAGCATGCATCTAGTGTATTGAGTTCATGACGAACAGAGTAACGCCTTAAGCAAGATGACATGATGAAGAGGGATAAACTCAAACCAATGATGAAAACCCCATCTTTTTACCCTTGATGGCAACAACACGATGCGTGCCTCGCTACCACTTCTGTCACTGGGTGAGGTCACCGCACGGTATGAACCCAAAACCAAGCACTTCTCCCATGGCAAGAATCATAGATCTAGTTGGCCAAACAAAACCCACAACTCGAAGAGAATTACAAGGATATGAAATCATGCATAAGAGAGATTAGAAGAAACTCAAATAAGATTCAAAGATAATCTGATCATAAATCGACAATTCATCGGATCTTGACAAACATACCGCAAAAGAAGATTACATCGGATAGATCTCCATGAAGATCATGGAGAACTTTGTATTGAAGAGCCAAGAGAGAGAAGAAGCCATCTAGTTACTAGCTATGGACCCGTAGGTCTATGGTGAACTACTCACGCATCATCGGAGAGGTCATGGTGTTGATCAAGAAGCCCTTTGTATCCGAACCCCCCCTCCGGCAGGGCACCAGAACGTGTCCCAGATGGGATCTTGCGGAGACAGAAGCTTGCGGCGGTGGAAAAGTACTTTCGGCGATCTCCTGATTTTTTATTGGATTTTAGGGAATATATAGGCGCAAAACCTAGGGCAAAGGATCCTCAAGGAGCCCACAAGCCAGGGGCGCGGGCCCCCCTGGCCGCGCCATGAGGGCTTGTGGGGTCCCTGGTGGCCCCTTGCCGTGATTTTCCGGCTTATCGATCTTTTTGGCAGTTTTATTCCGTTTGGACTCCGTTAAAAATCCTCCTGTGAAAGGGGTCAAAAACATGGAAAAAGCAGAAACTGGCTCTTGGCACTGAGTTAATAAGTTAGTCCCAAAAAATATATAAAAGGCATGCAAAACATCCAAAGTTTGACAAGATAATAGCATGAAACCATCAAAAACTATAGATACGTTGGAGACATATGAAGCATCCCCAAGCTTAACTCCTGCTTGTCCTCGAGTAGGGAAGTGATAAAGAATGAATTTTTGATGTGGAATGCTACCTAGCATAGTTGTCCTTTGCAACTTCTTTCATGTGACATGAATGTTCAGATTCGTAAGATTCGAAACAATAGTTTGCTATTGACATGAAAACAATAATACTTCAAGCAAACTAGCAAGGTAATCATGAACTTTCAAAATAACAAGGCCAAGGAAAGTTATCCCTACAAAATCATATAGTCTGGCTATGCTTCATCATCCTCACACAACTAATGTAAATCATGCACAACCCCGGTATTGGCCTAGTAATTGTTTTCGCACTCTTACTTTCTCAAAGCTTTTATAACTATCACACAATACATGAGCGTGAGCCATGGATATAGCACTATATGTGGAATAGAGTGTGGTGGTGGTTGTGAGACAAAAAGGAGGAAATGGTCACATTGACTCGGCGTATCAAAGGGCTATGGAGATGCCAATGAATAGATATCAATGTGAATGAGTAGGAATTGACATACGAGGGATGCACTAGAGCTATAAGTATGTGAAAGCTCAAAGGGAAAACTAGTGGGTGTGCATCCAACTTGCTTGCTCACGAAGACCTAGGGCAATTTGAGGAAGCCCATCATTGGAATATACAAGCCAAGTTATATAATGAAGATTCCCACTAGCATATCGTAGTGACTGTAGCGACCCGACTCAACGAGTCAAGCCTCTGGTGTTTCTGTACCATCCCAAGATCATGCTGGTACACACACAGTACATAATGTATATATTCAAGAGTGCAATCACACAGATTTATTAATCGAAATCTCATAAAGAGTACCTTATTACAATAACGGAGTACAATAAAGTGGCTGAAGGCCAAACTCATGAGACTATCTAACGAAGACTAAGCGGAAGCATCAGGTAGACGAGTCCATCCGACTCCAAGGGCATGTCGCTGAGCGTAGAACCGTAGCCTCACTCCTGGTCGGAAAAGTACTCTGCAACATGATACGTTGCAGCCGTGTAGGTCAGCATATCGAATATGCTGGCAAATCATCAAGAGAGGGAGTAAAATAATAATCACTATCTCTACATGCATATTTGGCCGGTGGAGCTAAGTTTTTGCATAAAGCTAGTTTTATCCCACAACAAAAGGGTTTGAAAGCAAAATATTACTACATAGTTTGTTGTTAACGAGATGGTTCCGCCAACCAATTCTCGTACCCGAATAGTTGTTAACACCCACATCATTATTAAGTTGTGTCGAGAGTTCAGGGGAAATTCAATGCCTTCGGCTCAAGTTGTCCATGACCGTGGACACGGCTAATCGATTAGGTTGAGTACTCTGCAGAGTTTTGCACACGTTCCCCACAAGATTTGATCGCCTCCGGGTTTGTCCTCGCACTTCAGGGTGTTTGAAGACCGGATGATCAAAACATGGTCTTTCAACGGGTCCCTCTGAATCCCTGTCGGTGCCCATCCATTCCTACCGTTCGTCTACATCTGCTAGCACCGCCTGTCCAGAGTCGCCGCGTTGTCCAACCAAGCCAGAGCCCATAATGACTTGTGGCTGTGCAGGTAAGCCTTGAGTCTTGAAGTCTCCGTCCGTCCCTTTGAGCCTGGGTGAAGCTTTCCGCAGGATGACATGGCCTCTCCAGCATCCCGGGCATCCACTGGGTTTTCCAGGGAGCCGATCAACCGTCCTTCACCCAGTGTTGCATTGCGTCCGAGGTCTTGAAAATCTTGTCTTAGTCCGGTCTTGATTATTATATTAACCTCGCATCACTCGTGGAATACACTCAACCGATAACCCGTCTACTAGAGCATAGCATATATAACATTGTCGTCCCGGGGCCAAGTATCGGGGTGTCGGTGTTCCTACCACATGATACAACAACTAGGATTAAAGTTTCCAAGTACCTAGGCAGCATGCAAAATGGGCAAAGAAGGTGATCTACTATGCATTGAAAACATAGGTAAAAATAACATGATCAAAGATGACTTGCCTTGATGATAGTTGTCCTGCTCGAGCGTCTCTAAGTAACACGCTTCGCACTCCGGATGATCTACCGATACAAACACAAAGCACACCATAAGCAATTCAATCATGCCACGAGAAAAAAAAATAACATCACATGCAAAGATTGGCAAACGACTACGCAAAAGAATTTTATCGCACGTCGGTAGGACAGAAACTTGTTTCTGTTGAAAACACTAGTAAAATACTTGGAAAATTCTGAAAATTCTACTACAGTAAGGTTTTATCACTAGAAAACAGTAGCAAAAAGAATCAACTCAATATCATTTTTCAAACTCCTGGAATAGGCAAAACAGTGTTTAAACTAAATCTGCTCTATCTTATATTTAAAGATTCCAAACACAGAAAAATTATATATGTTTAAAAACTACAGGAAATTTGTGAGCTACTGGAAAAAGAATCAATGTCATTGGACGTAGGGATAAAAAGTTGTGATCAAAACAAGATTGAAAGTTTCTGTTTTCGAAATCTGGACAGAAATTACGAAACTGCTAGTGTTAATGAGAGGCACACGTGGCAAGCTTCTAATGGCTGAGATGGAGTGCATGAAATAGAGAGAGAGAGGTTTCTACCTGCTGCTGGAGGTGTTGCACTGGCAAGAAAGGAGATGGCCGGCGAGGAAGGAGGGAGTAGCTCCGGGCGGTGGGGCGTCGGGCGGCGGCGGTGAGGTTCCTCCTCCGCGGGGAAGAGGCGGCGGTGGAGAGAGTGTTCGGGGAGGGCTCCTCCTCCGCGGCGAGGCCAAGGTGCAGCAGCTTTCGGGCTGCTGCCGCTGCTCGCGGCGGCGGCTAGGGCGGCGGTGGGGTGAGGCGCCGGCGGCGGCTTGTGGAGGCGGCGGTGGAGAGACGGCGGCTAGGGTTGGGGAGAGGTGGAGGTGGGGGGGTTTATATAGGCTTAGGGGAGGAGAGTAGAAAGGAAGGAGAGGGAGAACTTTGGGAAGGAGATCATGGGAGAGAAAAATAGGAAAGAGAGGGAGGAGAAAGAAGGAAGAGAGAAATAAGGAAAAGGGAGAGAAAATAGGAAGGAGTAGACGTGGGGAGGGAGAGAAGAAAAATGGAAAGAGGAGACGTGGGGAGGGAGAGACGTGGAGAGGGGCTTGGGGGCTGCATGCAAGGCTTGCATGCGTGCATGCATGGGGGCTGGCAGTTTTTTTTTTTTTTGAAAAACAAACAAACAGCAGCAACAAAAAGAAAGAAAAATAAAAAAAACAAAACAGAAAAAATATTTTTTCCTAGCTAACAAAATACTAGAAAAAAAAGGTACTAATATACATATATGCGCTAGAATACTTAGGAAAACAAAATACATATACAACTAATACATATATAATATATATAGGAACCCTAGTTCCACCTAATGCAACTAAAAAAAAGTTTTATGCACTAGGATCACACAACGCGATCGGAAAAAAAAACTCGACTAAAATAATTCGGAGTTTGGAAAAATTTGCAAAAATCAAAAATGATGACTTTAACTCACAGGGGAGAAGTCATATTATCTCCGCTCCGATAAATTGCCTGCAGTCACATAACGATAAATTTTTTCAGAGGAACGCAATGATGCATAAAATGTGGGATGCAAATGAATGATCTATTAACATCCGAATTTACGAAAATTGGGATGTTACAAACCTACCCACCTTAAGATGAATCTCGCCCTCGAGATTCGGGTTGACTAGAAAATAGGTGCGGCTGGTCTCGACGAAGATCCTCTTCTCGTTCCCAGGTGGCTTCTTCCTCGGTGTGGTGGCTCCACAACACCTTGCAGAACTTGATGATCTTGCTGCGGGTAACTCTGTTGGCGGTGTCGAGAATTCGGACGGGTTTCTCCTCATATGTCAGATCGTTGTCAAGCTGTATGGCCTCTAGGGGCACTGTATCTCTCAACGGAACATCGGCCATCTCAGCATGGCATTTCTTCAACTGGGAAACATGGAAGACATCATGAACTCCGGACAATCCTTCCGGCAGTTCCAGTTTGTATGCAACTTCGCCTCTACATTCAAGAATTTTGTAGGGGCCAATGAAACGTGGTGCTAGTTTTCCTTTCACACCGAATCTCTTGATTCCTCAAAGTGGAGACACCCGAAGATATGCTCGGTCTCCCACTTCGTACGTTACTTCCTTGCGTTTGCTGTCGGCATAACTCTTCTGCCTGGACTGAGCTATCTTGAGTCGGTCACGAATAAGCTTGACCTTCTCTTCAGAATCTCGGATGAGGTCGGGACCAAAAAGTTGTCGGTCGCCAACTCCATCCCACGTCAATGGTGTTCTGCACCTCCTTCCGTATAGAGCTACGAAAGGGGCCATCTTCAGACTGGTCTGGTAGCTGTTGTTGTATGAGAACTCGGCATACGGTAAATTGTCATCCCAACTAGACCCATAGTCTAGTGCGCAAGCTCTCAACATGTCTTCCAGAATTTGATTAACTCTCTCGGTCTGTCCATCTGTCTGCGGGTGAAATGCTGTGCTGAACTCCAATCTTGTTCCCAAGGTTTCGTGCAGTTGGTGCCAAAATTTTGATGTGAACTGAGTCCCTCTATCAGACACAATGCTCTTTGGTACTCCGTGCAGACATACGATCCTCGTCATATAAATCTTGGCCAGCTTGGCACTAGTGTAGGTAGTCTTCACCGGAATGAAGTGAGCTACCTTGGTCAACCGATCGACCACAACCCAAATAGAATCATAGCCAGAACGGGTCCGAGGTAATCCTGTGATGAAGTCCATACCAAGCTTTTCCCATTTCCATTCGGGTATCGGCAGAGGTTGGAGCAAACCTGCTGGCTTCTGATGCTCGGCTTTTACTCGCTGACAAACATCGCATATAGCTACGTACTCGGCAATGTCTTTCTTCAATCCTGTCCACCAGAAACTTTCTTTCAGATCCAGATACATCTTGGTGTTACCGGGGTGTATCGAGTACGGGGAATCATGAGCCTCCTGAAGTATCAACTTCCTGAGTTCGGGATCATTGGGCACATAGATGCGATCCTCAAACCATAAAGTTCCGTGTTCATCCTCACGAAAACCTTTAGCTTTCCCGTCTTCCATTTTCTGCTTAATCTCAGCTATCTCTTTGTCAGCTTTCTGTGCTTCACGGATCTTTTCCGTCAAAGTAGACTGAATTTCCAAAGTGGCAACAAATCCTCTTGGAACTATCTCCAATTTGAGCTCTCGGAGATCATCGACTAACTCCTGGGGTAATCCTCCCGCTGTGAGCGTGTTCACATAACTCTTGCGGCTCAACGCATCGGCTACAACATTTGCCTTGCCTGGGTGATAATGCAATCTCATGTCATAGTCCTTGATCAACTCTAGCCATCGCCTTTGTCTGAGGTTCAACTCCTTCTGCGTGAAGATATATTTCAGGCTCTTGTGATCAGTGTAAACATCACAACTATTTCCGATCAGGAAATGTCTCTAGGTCTTGAGAGCGTGCACTATGGCTGCTAGTTCCAAGTCATGTGTGGCATAATTCAACTCATGAGGTCTGAGCTGTCTGGATGCATAGGCTACAACTTTGCCTTCTTGCATGAGCACTCCTCCAAGTCCTTGACGAGAAGCGTCACAATAAACCTGGAAATCCTTCTGAATGTTCGGCAATATCAGCACTGGGGCTGTCACAAGACGTTTCTTCAGCTCTTGAAAACTGGTTTCACAATCCTTAGTCCAAACATACTTGGATTCCTTCTTCAATAACTCTGTCATGGGCTTGGCAATCTTTGAGAAATTCTCAATGAACCTCCGGTAATATCCGGCAAGTCCGAGGAAACTGCGGATCTCCTTGACTGAAGTGGGTGCTACCCATTCGGTGACTGCTGCGACCTTGGCAGGGTCCACTGCTATTCCTTCTCCTGAGATGACGTGTCCGAGAAATCCGACTTCCTTCAACCAAAACTCACATTTGCTGAACTTTGCATATAGCTTATGCTCTCGAAGCTTCTCCAGAACTAGACGCAGATGTTCCTTGTGTTCCTCTTCGTTCTTGGAGAATATCAGTATGTCATCGATGAACACCACGACAAACTTGTCCAGGTACTCCATAAATACCTTGTTCATCAGATTCATAAAATATGCCGGAGCATTAGTCAGTCCAAATGACATGACCGTGTACTCATACAAGCCGTACCGAGTGGTAAAGGCTGTCTTGGGTATATCCTGTTCACGAATCTTCAACTGATGATACCCGGATCGAAGATCGATCTTTGAGAATATGCGAGCTCCAACTAACTGATCAAACAGATCGTTGATCATCGGCAAGGGGTACTTGTTCTTGATGGTCACATCGTTCAATGCACGATAATCGACAACCATTCTTAAGGACTTGTCCTTCTTTTCAACTAAGAGCACTGGGGCTCCCCAAGGTGAAGAACTTGGGCGAATATACCCTTTGTCCAATAACTCTTTAATTTGCTTCTTGATTTCTATCAAGTCATTTGCGGGCATCCGATAAGGTCTCTTGGATATCGGTGCTGTTCCAGGTAATAGCTCAATCAAGAACTCAATCTCTCTATCGGGTGGCATGCCCGGCAATTCCTCCGGAAATACATCTGGATACTCCTGTACGATTGGTACCTCCTCCTGGACTACTCCCGTGAGAGAGTTTACTCGCTTACTCCGTGTCGGGCGCTGAGACACGTACTTAATCCGCTTCTGCTCGGGGGTGGTGAGCAAAATAGACTTAAGGGCACAATCGATATTACCTTCATACTTGGCCATCCAATCCATGCCTAGGATTACATCCAATCCCTGGGACTCTAATACGATGAGGTCGGTGGGGAAATTATGGTTCCCGATGTTGAGACTCAAAGCATGGCATCCTATCCCGGCTGTCATCATGCCTCCTGGGGAACTGACCTTAATAGGTTGGCTGAGGGTTCTAGTTGGCAAACTATACTTTTCCACAACTACCCTTGATATGAATGAATGCGTTGCACCGGAATCAAAAAGTACCAATACTGGATGTGAATTTAGCAAAAACTTACCAACCACAGTATCGGGGTGATCATAGACCTCTTCCACATCAATGTGGTTCACCTGAGCTCGAGGAAAAGGATTGGGCTTCTTTGCTGCAGAGTTGCCGTTGCCGTTGCCGTTGTCGTTTCCATTTCCCTGCTTGTTCTGGGGACAATCAGTGGCATAGTGTCCCTTCTTCTGACACTTGAAGCAAGTGATGTGAGTCAGATCCTTCTGAGCTGGAGTTGAATTCTGCTGAGTGCCAGTACAGCCATTCTTGAAGTTGTTGTTGTTGCGGTGATTCCCATTTCCTCCATGGTTGTGGCCTCCATGGTTGTGCACAGGGTGGTTATGCTGAACATGTCCACCAAACTTACCGGATCCAGTCCCGGTATTCCCTGAGTAGGGGGTGTAGCGAGGCTTCTGCTGAGTGCCGGAGTTGAACTTTCCAACCCCATACTTTCGCTTGCGGTTCTCCATCTGCTGATGTTTCCCCTCCAAGATGAGGGCCTTATCAACCAGCTCCTGGTAGTTGTTGAAGGTGGCTACCATCAACTGAATGCTCAGCTCATCATTCAGTCCTTCCAAGAACTTTTCCTGCTTGGCCGCATCATCGGCCACATCTCCGGGTGCATAACGGGCGAGCATGCTGAAATCATCAACGTACTGGGCCACAGTGCGACTCCCCTGGCGTAAGTTGCGAAACTCACGCTTCTTCAGACTCATTGCACCAGCTGAGACATGCGCGGTGCGGAAGGCTTGCTTGAATTGCTCCCAAGTGACTCCAGCAATGGGATAAGTGGTGGTGTAGTTCTCCCACCAAGCAGCTGCAGGGCCTTCAAGTTGATGCGCGGCAAAACGCACCTTCTCAGCTTCAGAACAACCAGTGGTGACGAGCTCACGCTCCATCTTGCGAAGCCAATCATCTGCCACAATGGGCTCAATGCTGCTGGAGAAAGTTGGAGGGTTCAACCTCAAAAAATGGGTAAGGTTGTCGGCCTCGGGTGGATGATGGTTGTTGTTGTTCTGGTTCTGGATGATCAGTTGCATCAGGGTGTTTTGTTGCTGGATCAACTGGGTGAGTTCCGGCGGAAAGTTGGAGGTAGGGGCGCGTCTTGGAGGCATCTGATGTTTGTAGAGGGGTGAGATTAGCATAGAACAATGGTCTAGAGGAATTACACTACCCATATGAATGCAACACACAAATATCACACCACACATTTTATTCAAACATCACAAAGGTTAACACGAGGATACAAAATCGATAATCCTAAACATCGGCCTAAAACGTAAAACGATAAAGTAAAAATTGGTGGTCTAGTCTAAGTGTCCTCCTCAAAATAGCATAGTGTCGGGTCCTTCGGTGGAGCTTTCTTCATAGTCCTCGTCGTTGCTGATCACGGGGGCTACGTTTCCTTCGGGATGAAGGTTCTCGCCCATGTCCAGTTCCTCCTCCAGGTATGCAACTCGAGTCTTCAGCTTCTCGATCCGCTCCAGAAAGTCCTTCACTTCCAGCTCATGCTCATAGTGGGCTTCCTGGGCTGCATCTTCAAGCTCAAGCTCGCGGAGTGACAGTTGCTTGATCTTCTTGGCGTCCTTGATCGCGTGATACTCTAGAGTTACGCTGTGCTTCTCCAAGGTCTGGGCATAAGATAAGAGAGCGTCGTTGGTCTTGCTTGAGATGATGTCTCCGTCTTCATTTCTCCAGGATACAACGAATAGGTCTGGAGAAATAGGGCAACCTTTGTATTTATCCTTGATACGTCCAAGTGCACAATGGATCGCCATGTCCCTTCCGAGAATCCAGCTGGGTGCGATGAACTTGAAATCCATCGGCTCAGTGCGCGGCTCGAATGTCCTTCCGGGAATATGCACCTCGATCCTGTAGCGTGAATCCTCCGGGTAAGATGAAGTTGGCTTCCCTGTGATAGTCGGCACAGCAATCCTCAAGTCTTTGGTGATCTGCACCAGCTCTTTTCCGAACGGCATAGTGGTGTCGGGCTGGCAAAACTCCGTGAACTTAACAGGGACGAAGGTGGCCATCTAACCATTGGAAAATCGGAGAGAAGTCAGAAATGATCAGAAGAGGAAATAGAAGATATAAGAGAAAATAGTTTTCTTCCTAAGGCTTTTCCATTCCTAGAGGTTACGTCCTGAGGTCAGCGTGTGCTCTGAATACCATTTCTGTAGCGACCCGACTCAACGAGTCAAGCCTCTGGTGTTTCTGTACCATCCCAAGATCATGCTGGTACACACACAGTACATAATGTATATATTCAAGAGTGCAATCACACAGCTTTATTAATCGAAATCTCATAAAGAGTACCTTATTACAATAACGGAGTACAATAAAGTGGCTGAAGGCCAAACTCATGAGATTATCTAACGAAGACTAAGCGGAAGCATCAGGTAGACGAGTCCATCCGACTCCAAGGGCATGTCGCTGAGCGTAGAACCGTAGCCTCACTCCTGGTCGGAAAAGTACTCTGCAACATGATACGTTGCAGCCGTGTAGGTCAGCATATCGAATATGCTGGCAAATCATCAAGAGAGGGAGTAAAATAATAATCACTATCTCTACATGCATATTTGGCCGGTGGAGCTAAGTTTTTGCATAAAGCTAGTTTTATCCCACAACAAAAGGGTTTGAAAGCAAAATATTACTACATAGTTTGTTGTTAACGAGATGGTTCCGCCAACCAATTCTCGTACCCGAATAGTTGTTAACACCCACATCATTATTAAGTTGTGTCGAGAGTTCAGGGGAAATTCAATGCCTTCGGCTCAAGTTGTCCATGACCGTGGACACGGCTAATCGATTAGGTTGAGTACTCTGCAGAGTTTTGCACACGTTCCCCACAAGATTTGATCGCCTCCGGGTTTGTCCTCGCACTTCAGGGTGTTTGAAGACCGGATGATCAAAACATGGTCTTTCAACGGGTCCCTCTGAATCCCTGTCGGTGCCCATCCATTCCTACCGTTCGTCTACATCTGCTAGCACCGCCTGTCCAGAGTCGCCGCGTTGTCCAACCAAGCCAGAGCCCATAATGACTTGTGGCTGTGCAGGTAAGCCTTGAGTCTTGAAGTCTCCGTCCGTCCCTTTGAGCCTGGGTGAAGCTTTCCGCAGGATGACATGGCCTCTCCAGCATCCCGGGCATCCACTGGGTTTTCCAGGGAGCCGATCAACCGTCCTTCACCCAGTGTTGCATTGCGTCCGAGGTCTTGAAAATCTTGTCTTAGTCCGGTCTTGATTATTATATTAACCTCGCATCACTCGTGGAATACACTCAACCGATAACCCGTCTACTAGAGCATAGCATATATAACATTGTCGTCCCGGGGCCAAGTATCGGGGTGTCGGTGTTCCTACCACATGATACTACAACTAGGATTAAAGTTTCCAAGTACCTAGGCAGCATGCAAAATGGGCAAAGAAGGTGATCTACTATGCATTGAAAACATAGGTAAAAATAACATGATCAAAGATGACTTGCCTTGATGATAGTTGTCCTGCTCGAGCGTCTCTAAGTAACACGCTTCGCACTCCGGATGATCTACCGATACAAACACAAAGCACACCATAAGCAATTCAATCATGCCACGAGAAAAAAAATATAACATCACATGCAAAGATTGGCAAACGACTACGCAAAAGAATTTTATCGCACGTCGATAGGACAGAAACTTGTTTCTGTTGAAAACAATAGTAAAATACTTGGAAAATTCTGAAAATTCTACTACAGTAAGGTTTTATCACTAGAAAACAGTAGCAAAAAGAATCAACTCAATATCATTTTTCAAACTCCTGGAATAGGCAAAACAGTGTTTAAACTAAATCTGCTCTAACTTATATTTAAAAATTCCAAACACAGAAAAATTATATATTTTTAAAAACTACAGGAAATTTGTGAGCTACTGGAAAAAGAATCAATGTCATTGGACGTAGGGATAAAACGTTGTGATCAAAACAAGATTGAAAGTTTCTGTTTTCGAAATCTGGACAGAAATTACGAAACTGCTAGTGTTAATGAGAGGCACACGTGGCAAGCTTCTAATGGCTGAGATGGAGTGCATGAAATAGAGAGAGAGAGGTTTCTACCTGCTGCTGGAGGTGTTGCACTGGCAAGAAAGGAGATGGCCGGCGAGGAAGGAGGGAGTAGCTCCGGGCGGTGGGGCGTCGGGCGGCGGCGGTGAGGTTCCTCCTCCGCGGGGAAGAGGCGGCGGTGGAGAGAGAGTTCGGGGAGGGCTCCTCCTCCGCGGCGAGGCCGAGGTGCAGCAGCTTTCGGGCTGCTGCCGCTGCTCGCGGCGGCGGCTAGGGCGGCGGTGGGGTGAGGCGCCGGCGGCGGCTTGTGGAGGCGGCGGTGGAGAGACGGCGGCTAGGGTTGGGGAGAGGTGGAGGTGGGGGGGGGGGTTTATATAGGCTTAGGGGAGGAGAGTAGAAAGGAAGGAGAGGGAGAACTTTGGGAAGGAGATCATGGGAGAGAAAAATAGGAAAGAGAGGGAGGAGAAAGAAGGAAGAGAGAAATAAGGAAAAGGGAGAGAAAATAGGAAGGAGTAGACGTGGGGAGGGAGAGAAGAAAAATGGAAAGAGGAGACGTGGGGAGGGAGAGACGTGGAGAGGGGCTTGGGGGCTGCATGCAAGGCTTGCATGCGTGCATGCATGGGGGCTGGCAGTTTTCTTTTTTTTTTTTGAAAAACAAACAAACAGCAGCAACAAAAAGAAAGAAAAAGAAAAAAAACAAAACAGAAAAAATATTTTTTCCTAGCTAACAAAATACTAGAAAAAAACGTACTAATATACATATATGCGCTAGAATACTTAGGAAAACAAAATACATATACAACTAATACATATATAATATATATAGGAACCCTAGTTCCACCTAATGCAACTAAAAAAAAGTTTTATGCACTAGGATCACACAACGCGATCGGAAAAAAAAAACTCGACCAAAATAATTCGGAGTTTGGAAAAATTTGCAAAAATCAAAAATGATGACTTTAACTCACAGGGGAGAAGTCATATTATCTCCGCTCCGATAAATTGCCTGCAGTCACATAACGATAAATTTTTTCAGAGGAACGCAATGATGCATAAAATGTGGGATGCAAATGAATGATCTATTAACATCCGAATTTATGAAAAGTGGGATGTTACAGTGACAAAGCAAGAAGCTCTCAATCATGAAGAACATGGTGCTATTATGAAGCACAAGTATGGAAAAAGATAGTAGCATTGTCCCTTCTCTCTTTATCTCTCTTTTTTTATTTTTATTTTTTTATTTGGGTCTTGGGCCTCTTTTCTTTTCTTTTCTTTTTTTATTTGGGATCTTTGGCCTCTTTTTTCCTCACATGGGACAATGCTCTAATAATGATGATCATCACACTTTTATTTACTCACACCTCAAAGCTTACAAATGACTATATAGGAAATGTCGTCGGCGGTGTACCGGGATGTGCAACGATCTAGCATAGCGTCTGACGTCGAAACATCTCGCTAGCTATCTTACGATCATGCAATGGCAATATGAGAGTGACGGCACAAGTCATGAGACGGAACGGTGGGAGTTGCATGGCAATATATCTCAGAATGGCTATGAAAATGCCATAGTAGGTAGGTATGGTGGCTGTTCTGAGGAAGGCATATGGTGGGTTTGTGCACCGGCGAAAGTTGCCCGGCACTAGAGAGGCTAGAAAAGGTGGAAGGTGAAAGTGCATCTATACCATGGACTCACATACGTCATGAAGAACTCACATACTTGTTGCGAAAGTTTTTATTAGTAATCAAAATAAAGTGCTAAACACATACTCCTAGGGGGAGGGTTGGTAGGTGTTAACCATCGCGTGATCCCGACCTCAACACAAAGGATGATAATCAATAGATCAATTATGCTCCGACTTCCTAACATAGCGGTTCACCATACGTGCATGCTACGGGAATCACTAACTTCAACACAAGTATTTCTAGATTCACAACACCCTACTAACATAGCTCTTAATATTACCAAATCCACGTCTCAAAACTAATTGAGAGGAATCAAGACTTCTCTTTCTACTCAATGCACATGAAGATGGAGGTTTTTTGTATCCTCTTTGGGTACCTATCACCTTTGGGACTACTTTCATAGCATAATCCAACTACCAAGTCACGCACCTCCATGCTCTAAAAGATATAAGTGAAGCACATAGAGCAAAATTATCTAGATCAAAAGATATAAGTGAAGCACTATGAGCATTCTAGCAAAATTACGATGAGTGCATGTCTCTCCCTCTCAAAAAGGTGTGCACAAAGATCATTGTGACACAACAAAAAGAAAAGACTCCTACGATACAAGATGCGCCAAGCAAAACACATATCATGTGATGAATAAAAATATAGCTCCAAGTAATGTTACCGATGGATTGAAGACGAAAGAGGGGATGCCTTCCCGGGGCATCCCCAAGCTTAGGATTTTTGGTGTCCTTGAATTTCGCTTGGGATGCCTTGGGCATCTACAAGCTTAAGCTCTTTCCACTCCTTATCTCTTTGTCCATGAGAACATCACCCAAAACTTGAAAACTTCACAACACAAAACTTAAACAGAAACTCGTGATAACATTAGCACAAGAAAACAAACTACCACTTCTTTTGTTACTGTAGCAAACTTGAATTCCATCTATATTGGTGTTGGGCTACTGTATTCTCACTTTTCCATGGCTAGTACCCCCCGATACTAACCATAGTTTCATCAAAACAAGCAACCAACTCAACAAAAATAGAATCTGTCAAAAACAGACCAGTCTGTAGCAATCTGTATACTTCGTATACTTTTGGTACCTCAAAAATTCTGAACAATTACGACTGCCTGGGCAAAAGGCATATCAACCAGCAGCAAAAAGAATCAACTCAAAAGCACTTTCTGAATAAAAATGAAAAACCATCTCGTGAGCGAAAAGTTTCTGTTTTTTTCCAGCAGGATCAAACAACCATCACCAAGACTAGTCATAAAGGTTTTGCTTGGCTCAAACACAAAAAGAAACACAAAAACACAATCACAACAGAATTATGATGGTGTGGACGCAACAAAATAGAAATAAAAAGATAAATTAATTGGGTTTCCTCCCAACAAGTGCTATTGTTTAACGCCCTTAGCTAGGCATAAAAGCGATAGAATCACGTATCGTCGTCTTTGGTGCTCAAACCATAAGTGGCCCTCATCATGGATTCATAAGGAAATCTTATTTTCTTTCTAGGAAAGTGCTCCATGCCCTTCCTTAAAGGAAAATGAAATCTAATATTCCCTTCCTTCATATCAATGATAGCACCTATAGTCCTTAGGAATGGCTACCAAGAATAATAGGGCATGTAGGATTGCAATCAATGTCAAGCACAATGAAATCCACGGGTACATAGTTCCTATTTGCAATAATAAGAACATCATTGATCCTTCCATTGGGTTTCTTGACAGTAGAATCAGCAAGATGCAAATTAAGAGAACACTCTTGAAAATTATTAAAACCCAGAACATCACATAAAGACTTTGGAATCGCAGAAACACTAGCACCCAAATCACACAAAGCATTGCATTCATAGTTTTTGATTTTGGATTCGATGGTAGGTTCCCACTCATCATGAAGCTTTCTAGGGATAAAGACTTCCAATTCAAGTTTCTCTTCAAGAGATTTTATCATAGCTTCAACGATATGATCGGTAAAGGCCTTGTTTTGGCTATAAGTGTCTGGAGAGTTTAACATGGATTGCAACAAAGAAATGCATTCAATCAAGGAGCAACTATCATAATTGAATTCCTTGAAATCCACGGTAGTAATTTCATTACTATTTAAAGTTTTAACATCTTCTACTCCACTTTCAATGCTTTTAGCATCAAGATAGATGGACTCCGAATCATTGGGGCACTTTTCAACCAAAGTGGATTCATATCCAGCCCCATAATCATTAGGTTTGACACAAGAAATCAAAGATTCAATGGGAGTCACACCAAGCACTTTAAGATCTTCGTGATTCTCATCACGAGAACACGCCTTTTTAAGGCATTCATGTCAAGCACAAATTTGGGTGGTTCTTTCTTGGCTCTCAATCATGGAAACACGCATAGCTTTCAAAGTTCCATCCATGTTGATTTTGGGAGGAGCACATCTAACTTTCAAAGCATCAACATCACTAGACATTCTATCAATGCTCTTAGCCAAATCGTCAATTTTGAGTAGCTTTTCCTCTATGGACGCATTCAAAATCTTTTGAGAGTTGATGAACTCTTTAAAATTACTCTCTAGATGAGAGGGTAATCTATTGTAATTTTCATGAGTATTGTTGTAGGAGTTGCCAAAATTATTAGAGGAGTTACTAGGAAAAGGCCTAGGAACATAGTTTCCTCTAAAAGCATTGTTGTTGCCTAAGTTATTCCTACCAACAAAATTAACGTCCAAGCTAGTGTTGCTACTCTCAATCAAAGAAGACAAGGGAATATCATTAGGATCCAAAGGCGCACTTCTACTAGCAACCAAATTCATTAACTTGTCCATCTTAGCACTCAACGAGTTAATTTCTTCTATAGCGTGTACCTTCTTACTAGTAGGTGACCTTTCAGTGTGCCACTGAGAGTAGTTCATCATGATGTTGTCTAAGAGCTTTGTGTCTTCTCCTAACGTGATTTCCATGAACGTTCCACCTGAGCCGGAGTCCAAGATATTTCTAGAAGCGAAATTCAAGCCAGCGTAAAAGATTTGAATAATCATCCAAAGACTCAAGCCATGATCGGGACAATTTCTAATCATTAATTTTATTCTCTCCCAAGATTGGGCAACATGTTCATGATCAAGTTGCTTGAAATTCATGATATATTACGGAGAGAGATCATCTTAGCCGGCGGAAAGTACTTGGATATATAAGCATCTTTGCACTTATCCCAAGAATCGATACTATTTTCGGGCAAAGAAGAAAACCAAGTTTTTGCGCGATCTCCCAACAAGAAAGGAAAAGGCTTCAATTTAATCACGTCATTATCCACATCTTTCTTCTTTTGCATGTCGCGAAGTTCAATGAAGTTATTGAGATGGGATGCGGCATCTTCACTAGGAAGGCCGGAGAATTGCTCTTTGATAACAAGATTCAGCAAAGCGGCATTGATTCCGTATGACTCTGCACTAGTGGCGGGAGCAATCGGAGTACTAATAAAATCATTATTATTATTATTCGAGAAGTCACAAAGTTTGGTGTTTTCATTCATGGTGACTTCGGCAAGCAAGCAAGCACAAAAGCGAACAAAGAGCAAGCGAGAAAAAGCCGAACGAAAAGGCAAACGAAAAAGGCAAATTGGTGAAGTGGGGGAGAGGAAAACGAGAGTCAATTCGCAAACAAAGTAAATGCAAGAGATGAGTTTGCGACACCTACTTGGATGAGTTCTTGACTTGATCTTCCTCCCCGGCAACGGCGCCAGAAATTCTTCTGCTACGGCAACAAAAGTACTTCCCCGGCAACGCCAGGAATTCTTCTTGCTAGTTCTCTTGTTTGCGTTAGTTTTTCCCTCGAAGAGGAAAGGGTGATGCAGCACAGGAGCAGTAAGTATTTCCCTCAGTTTGAGAACCAAGGTATCGATCTAAAAGGAGGGTATCGTCAATTCCAGAGTACCTGCGCAAACACAAACGAGCTTGCACCCAACGCTTCAAAGGGGTTGTCAATCCCTTCAAGATTGTTTGCAAAGTGAGATCTGAAGGCGGAAAGTGCAACGAAGTAAAAAGTGTAAGGCTGAAAATATGGTGTGGAGTATACCCAGGGGCCATAGTGTTCACTAGAGGCTTCTCTCAAAATAGCAAATATCACGGTGGGTGAACAAATTACTGTCGAGCAATTGATAGAACCGCTCAAAGTCATGCAGATATCTAAGGCAATGGTCATGCATATAGGCATCAAGTAAGAGACAAGTAGACCGATACTTTCTGCATCTACTACTATTACTCCACACATCGACCGCTATCCAGCATGCATCTAGTGTATTGAGTTCATGACTAACAGAGTAACGCTTTAAGCAAGATGACATGATGTAGAGGGATAATCTCAAACCAATGATAAAATCCCCATCTTTTTACCCTTGATGGCAACAACACGATGCGTGCCTCGCTAACCCTTCTGTCACTGGGTTAGGTCACTGCACAGTATGAACCCAAAACAAAGCACTTCTCCCATTGCAAGAATCATACATCTAGTTGGCCAAACAAAACCCACAACTCGAAGAGAATTACAAGGATATGAAATCATGCATAAGAGAGATCAGAAGAAACTCAAATAAGATTCATAGATAATCTGATCATAAATCCACAATTCATCGGATCTCGACAAACACACCGCAAAAGAAGATTACATCGGATAGATCTCCGTGAAGATCATGGAGAATATTGTATTGAAGAACCAAGAGAGAAGAAGCCATCTAGTTACTAGCTATGGACCCGTAGGTCTATGGTGAACTACTCACGCATCATCGGAGAGGTCATGGTGTTGATGAAGAAGCCCTCCGTATCCGAATCCCCCCTCCGACAGGGCACCAGAACGTGCCCCAGATGGGCTGTTGTGGAGACGGAAGCTTGCGGCAGCGGAAAAGTACTTTCAATGATCTCCTGATTTTTTGTGGAATTTTTGGGGATATATAGGCACAAGACCTAGGGCAGAGGGCGTCCAGGGGGCCCACAAGCCTGTGAGCCACGGCCTCCCCCCTGGCCGCGGGGTGAGGGCTTGTGGGGCCCCTGGGCCCCCCTGCCTTGGCTCTCAAGCCTCCTGAGGGCTTGTTACGGAAAAAAATCTTTTCGGGGATTTTCTTCCATTTGGTCTCCGTTTCGAAATCTCCTCTAAAATGTAACATCCCAAATTTTGGAATGTTAATAAAATTATTAGATTGATTGTTTGTTTGTTTGAGTGATTGAAACTTGAGTGAAATTTGAAAACTTTTCAAAACTTTTGAATGAGAGGGAATAAAATGACTTTCCCCTTCTCCGGTAAATTCAAATTCATCCAATTAAAAGCAATGAGAGAAGATGACATGAGTTCTTCAACTATAAAGAATTTGAACGGAGTTTTGCATTTGAATTCTTTCAAATATTTGCCCTTGCTTCTATATTTTTCTTCCCCGAGAAATACCCCGAAAATAATCCTTGCCAAGCAAGAAAGAGAGGAGGAACATGACCCTCCAAACCGGGGATATTCCTTTGAAATATTTGGACCATAAAACTCAAGGTTTATTTTAAAAAAATTTGCAAAAAGAAAATAAACCAATTTAGGGATTTTCTAAGAAAACATTTTTTTGAAGTATTTATTTTGGTAGTGGAAAAATGCCCATCTTTTTGGATTTATTTTTCTGAAAATTTTAATATATATTACCCCTATATTCCGAGGAATATTCCATTTCCTTTTAATAGTTTTAATTCCGTTTTCATAAATATGGAAAGAGATCTTTGTTTTAGGAAAGTCCCTGGGCCACTTTAGGAAACAAATCAGGCCCATAACTCACCTTCTTCTTCCTCCCCTCGTTCTTTCTTTCTCTGCCATGGCCACGCACGAGGAAGCTTCCTCCCAAATTTTTTTTCTCCGGGATTCGCGAAGCTCCTTCCCTCCCAGCACCTCCCTCGCCCCTATAAAGGATCTCCTCGTCCTCCTCGTTCCATTCCCCTCGAGAAACGCCCCGTTCCCATGCCCGTAGCATCTCTCCACCACCTCCCCTTTTCCATGTCAAGAACGCACCAGGGAGCTCTCCCCTGTCGCCCCTGCGCCACCTCCAGCCCCCCTGCACCACCTCCCGCGACTTCCCTACCTCGCCGCCACCCTCCTCCACCGCACCCCCACCCCCGCCGGCGACCTCCCCACCTCGCCGGAGCAGCTACCTCGCCGGAGTTCTTCCTCTCTGTCACCCATGGTGAGATTCACAAAATCCCGTATTGCAGTTTTTTTAGAAAATTGCAATCTTAGAAAATTCATATCTATTAGTCTATAACTCCGAATTAGGTGATTCTGTTTGCGTTGGATCACAAATTTTATGTAGTTTTTGTAGATATATAATTTGTCTATGTTTGGATTTATAAAATTTGAATTAGATCAGATTTGATTTAAAGCTTGTTTTGCTTATACCGGGAGTTTAAAACATCTTTTACATTAATTCTTTTTGCTACTGTTTCCTATTGATCATATCTTTGAGTAGTTTAAGTTTCAATTTTTTTTTAAAATATTTTTACTTAGGGTTTTAAGCAAAACAGATTCTGTTTTAGCCTTTTTTGTTTTCTTGCTATTTCTTTTGTATTAATTGTTCTTAATTTGTTTTTTTTGTAATTGTGACAAGTTATATTTTCTTTTCTGATATTTACCAGTAACTTTTCAACAACAACAAAATTTTATTTTATTTATTCTTATTTGTTTGCATGGAATCAATTCTAGTTTTGTACTAACTTGCGAATTGATTGCATTGCTAGTTTGATTTCCTATTTTGAAAATACTTATAAAATAATATTGTTTTGTAAATTTTACTTCTGTTATCTTAGTTATTTTATATTTTGTTTTCTGTTATTTTTCTATTTTAGTGTTTTATTTTCAGTTAGAACAAAAACAATATAGTGTTTGATGTAGTAGAAGGCTTCCTAGCTTCTTTGAAGTTTCCTTTGGATTTTTATCCGCTCTCTCTTAATGATTTTTGATTGCATCAACTTTTATTGTTGTTTGCTAATTGATTGCAAGAATGATTGCTAGTGTGAGTGCTTATGTGAATACTATGTTTGATTATATAGATTTCATCGGAGAGTGACGAATAGTTCTATCACGTATTTCCCGAGAACGAAAATTCTTCTTCGTCAACATCACCACGTAAGTCATTTGATCATGTATCACCTATGTTTTATGCATCGTAGTTCTACCATCCTATGCCCAATTGCATGCTGACTAGGTACTTGGAAATTATGGTTACATATTGTAGTATCATGTGGTAGGCACCCAACAACCCCGTTACTAGGCCCGGGATGACAAATTTCATATTGCTATGATTGAGTAGACGGGATTCTGGTTGAGAGTTTATCACAAGTGATGTGAGGATACTTTAATAACCAAGACCGGTTAAGTCAAGACTTTTCAAGACCTCGTAATGCAATGCAACTCTGGGTGAAGGACGCTTGATCGGCTCCCTGGAGAAACCAGTGGATGACCCGGGATGCTGGAGACGGCCATGACATCTTGCGGAAAGCTTCACCCATGCTCAAAGAGACGGACGGATATTTTCAAGACCCAATGCTTACCTGCACAGCCACAAGTCATTATGGGCTCTGTCTTGGTTGGACAACGTGGCGACTCTGGACAGGCGGTGCTAGCAGATGTAGAAGAACGATAGGAATGGATGGGCACCGACAGGGATTCAGAGGGACCCGTTGAAAGACCATGTTTTGATCATCCGGTCTTCAAACACCCTAAAGTGCGAGGACATACATGGAGGCGATCAAATCTTGTGGGGAACGTGTGCAAAACTCTGCAGAGTACTCAAACCTAATCGATTAGCCGTGTCCACGGTCATGGATAACTTGAGCCAAAGGAACTGAAGTTATCTGAAATTCTCAACACAAATAATAATATTGATGTGGGTATTATTGACAACATGGGTACGAGAATTGGTTGGTGGAACCATCTCTTTAACAACCAACAATGTAGTAACATTTTTCTTTTAGCCCTCTCTTGATGTAGGAGAAAACATGCTTTCGCAAAAAAAAATTATAGCCCCACCTGCCATATATGCATATAGTATAGATGATTACTTTTCACCCCTCTCTCATGTGACTTGCCGGCATATTCAATATGCTGACCTACACGGCTGCAACGTCTTATGTTGCAGATATTTTTCTTCGACGAGTAAGAGTACGATTCAGGGTTACGGTCTACACTCAACTTGCCGTTGGTGTTTATTGGGACTCCACTCCCTTGACTGCTTCCGCTGAAATATTTAAGGTATATATCAGTTTTACGCTATTTACATGTGATTGCGCTTTGATATATACATTGATGTACTGTGTGTGCCAGCATACTGATCCAGGGATGGCACAGAAACACAGAGGCTTGACTCGTTTTGAGTCGGGTCGCTACAGAAATGGTATCAGAGCACATGTTGACTGTAGGACGTGACCCCTAGAAACTGGAAATTTCTTAGGAAAGGATCTCTCAAAAAATTTCTATTTTTCAAGAACACCTTTTACTTCTCATCTCTTCTGATTTCATCAAACGTTCTCTCTCACCTCAAATAGTTAGACAATGCCCTTTCCACTTTGACCACGTGAAGGATCAACCGACCCCCACTTCAAAGTAAAGAGGATTTCACCACGCGTTTGAAGAATTGAAGCTACACCAACAGTAGACTCTCAAGACCCGAAGAACTGGAAGACCCTGAAGTGTTCGAATAATTATATGACCATTAGAAGTCCAAACCCCTTTTATGTACCCACGTTAGATACGATGATTTGTGAGCCGTCATTGGTGTGTGTTTTCCGACGGCCACAAATAAAACCCATTCTCAAAAATATTGTTTGTATTGTGTGTATCTCCCTCCCTCTCTTACCCGTCTCATCCCCAAAACCTCAACCCTAGCAGATGGAGTATGAAGTTGGACTTGTAGTCTCTGGACCAATGACCCAGCTAGAGGCTGAAATATGGATTCAGAACATGGAGAACCACTTTGGGAGCAACTTGATCTCAAGGAAGTATGAAGTGGAACACGCTCTCCAGTACTTTACCGAAAGTGCTGCTATCTGGTGGAAAATGCACCATGCCATACAAGGATTTAGTGGAGCAGAAACCTCGGACGAATTCAAGAAGACTTTGTTAAGATCCCATCTTATTCAGAAGTGCTATGATAATCCGGAGGAGAAGACTTGTGCATGCAAGATCTGTGGAGAAATAGGACACACCCAGGAGGAACACAAGGATGGATGCACTCATTGTGAAGAAAATCACCCAGCTGAGGAGTGCCCAAGTAGTGAGGTGACTTGTTTCCTTTGTGAAAGAACCACCCACTACCCAGCTCAGTGTCACATTTACCCTAAGGTGCAACAAGTTGTCAAGCAGCAGAAAGATGGAATGAAGAAAACCCTCAAGAAGAAGATTCTAGAAGAACCTGTGATGAACGAATATATTGAAGACCCTGATGGACAAGGTCTGACCAGATTTTTCTCCAATGCATGCTACTCATGTGGAGAAGAAGGACATTATTCACAGGATTGCACGAAGGGAAGCCAAGAGTATCTGGGAAACTTCCCGACGGAAAAAGTGGAGTTTGATCCACTTGAAATAGAAGAACTGGCCAAAATAAAGGAGTCCGGAAAGAAGAAAAAGTACCCTCGGAAGAGCCAAATCTCTGTAGATATAGACCTGAGTCATGTCAGATGTTACAAGTGCATGGAGTTTGGCCACCACAAATACATGTACTCAGGAACAAAGCCGGAAATCCAAGGAGCAAAAGCAAACGCTAAGAAGCCTCGAGACTTGTCAGAACTCATTTGCTTTCGTTGCAAGGAAGCAGGACATTATGCTAGTGATTGTCCACAAAGGAAGAAAGCTAAAAAGGAGTAGTTAAGTTTTGACTGCGGCAATTAGTGTAATATGAAGAACTCTTGTTTTTCATGAGATCATGGAGTGAAATTTTTTGTAACAGAAGTCCCTGAGATTGTAATAACATCATGAATAAATGGAATTTATTGTCTCATGATTGCCTATGTTGAAACTGTATGCGTTGTTTCTCATCGAACAAAGATCTCTGAACATTATGAGGATATGAGAAAATATGGTCTATGCAGGCATGGGTATGTCTCATTTTAAGTGGGGTAGTAATCAGTGAACCCACAGGATCCAATGAGTACGAATGTACCATGCATTACCAAGGAGACACATACACTCCTCTGAGTACCTATTTACTGACACCTGCAGATGACAACTCTCTACGAGTCATTCCTCAAGGGCCCAGAAACGATCATGACCCTGCCCAGTGAGCATGATTACCCGAAAATCCTGAAGGACATGATGAAGCATATTCGTCTTGAAGGATATGCAGTCTACAAAGGCTACCCATTCATGGAAAGTGGAGTAGAACTTTGGTACGTGGAAGTACACCTCCACCATGTGAAAGGAGTTTGTCCAAAGACTATGGGGCAAGACTTTTTCATTTCACGTGTACCACGAGCAACCTTCTTTGATGCTGTTCGTGAAGCTGCCATGGAAGCCATACGTCAGATTGGAGAAATACTTGAAGCAAGACTCCGTCATACCCAGGAATACCTGAGTGAAGTGCATGCGGAGATGATGGAGATGAAGCTAATGGCCACCATGATGAAGCGAAAGATGGATGATTTCAAGGAACACATTGGAAAGTTCCAGTGGAACTAAAGTACCTCCAAGAGAGGCAGATGAATAAAGTTGGCAGAAATGCTTGACCATACCGAACAATGTGGATGGCAGCATTTGTAATAAATTACTTTAGATTTGGAATTTTGAGGAGTTAAGGATGTAATAAAGGATTGATTATGAAATGAGTATGATTTATGGATGAACCAATACATTTTCATGGTAAACACACCAGCGGAAAGCATCCCACAGAGTGGAGTGTCTACCAAAGATAAGTCTGAGGATTATTATTATATGATGGTTACCCCAAGAGTATGATGGAATCAAACACTATGGAAATTTAAAGGCGGAGTAATCCCAAGTATGCCTGAAACCCACAGACCCCGGGACTAATAAGGATCAAGTACTATCTTTTGGAGAAGGAAACTTGGATTAGCAAATGTTTTCTTAGGAGCATACGAAAACCTGAGAGTTGTGAAGTTACGATAGATGTTTTGTTCAGCTTGCAGAATCATTGGATTTGTCCGAACTTCGCTCATGTACAAGAGAAATTCTGCAACGCTTGTGAGGATGCCCAAGTGTTAGAATACGAGATTCACTAAGCCTTATACAAGGTAATGATTTCAGTGCGACATGGCTTGGCCACCATGACGACTTACGATTATCATTCTCTTGCTATTTGGAATGGTAAATCTGAGAGACTTACCCATAGTGAGAGACGACATTCTTTGAAGATTTTGTTTAAGCCTTAGAATGGTAGGATGAAAGCCCCATGTACATGGCACTTGTTGTAACGCGTAGCAAATTTTACGGTGAGGATGAAGACAAGACCCCTCTCTCTGCAGGATAGCCACAAATGGTAGACCACCAAGAGAATCATCGATAGGTTATTTAGAATTGATCACGAGACTGTCAGTTAAGAAGACCCAGTAAAGGAAGAAGCTTATATCAACAGAAGGACCCTCATTTTAATGGAAACGTTATGAATAAAGCGGAAGATATGAAGACTGTGAGGAGTCAGATGCCAAAAACCCCAGAGGTTTGTTAAAATCTTAAGGGACCAGTAGCACTCATTTTAAGTGTGGTAGCATCCCACTTTGCCGGAAGTTGGATTTGTTAGAAGACCCCCAAACCCTAACCTTTCTTTCTAGCCTCTTTGAATCTCGAGGATGAGATTCATTTTAAGTGTGGTAGGTTTGTAACATCCCAAATTTTGGAATGTTAATAAAATTATTAGATTGATTGTTTGTTTGTTTGAGTGATTGAAACTTGAGTGAAATTTGAAAACTTTTCAAAACTTTTGAATGCGAGGGAATAAAATGACTTTCCCCTTCTCCGGTAAATTCAAATTCATCCAATTAAAAGCAATGAGAGAAGATGACATGAGTTCTTCAACTATAAAGAATTTGAACGGAGTTTTGCATTTGAATTCTTTCAAATATTTGCCCTTGCTTCTATATTTTCTTCCCCGAGAAATACCCCGAAAATAATCCTTGCCAAGCAAGAAAGAGAGGAGGAACATGACCCTCCAAACCGGGGATATTCCTTTGAAATATTTGGACCATAAAACCCAAGGTTTATTTAAAAAATATTTGCAAAAAGAAAATAAACCAATTTAGGGATTTTCTAAGAAAACATTTTTTTGAAGTATTTATTTTGGTAGTGGAAAAATGCCCATCTTTTTGGATTTATTTTTCTGAAAATTTTAATATATATTACCCCTATATTCCGAGGAATATTCCATTTCCTTTTAATAGTTTTAATTCCGTTTTCATAAATATGGAAAGAGATCTTTGTTTTAGGAAAGTCCCTGGGCCACTTTAGGAAACAAATCAGGCCCATAACTCACCTTCTTCTTCCTCCCCTCGTTCTTTATTTCTGTGCCATGGCCACGCACCAGGAAGCTTCCTCCCAAAAAAAATTTCTCCGGGATTCGCGAAGCTCCTTCCCTCCCAGCACCTCCCTCGCCCCTATAAAGGATCTCCTCGTCCTCCTCGTTCCATTCCCCTCGAGAAACGCCCCGTTCCCATGCCCGTAGCATCTCTCCACCACCTCCCCTTTTCCCTGTCAAGAACGCACCAGGGAGCTCTCCCCTGTCGCCCCTGCGCCACCTCCAGCCCCCCTGCACCACCTCCCACGACTTCCCTACCTCGCCGCCACCCTCCTCCATCTATTTTATATTTTGATTTCCTATTTTTAAAATACTTATAAAATAATATTGTTTTGTAAATTTTACTTCTGTTATTTTAGTTATTTTATATTTTGTTTTCTGTTATTTTTTTTATTTTAGTGTTTTATTTTCAGTTAGAACAAAAACTATATAGTGTTTGATGTAGTAGAAGGCTTCCTAGCTTCTTTGAAGTTTCCTTTGGATTTTTATCCGCTCTCTCTTATTGATTTTTGGTTGCATCAACTTTTATTGCTGTTTGTTAATTGATTGCTAGAATGATTGCTAGTGTGAGTGTTATGTGAATACTATGTTTGATTATATAGATTTCATCGAAGAGTGACAAATAGTTCTATCACGTATTTCCCAAGAACGAAAATTCTTCTTCGTCAACATCACCAGGAAAGTCATTTGATCATGTATCACCTATGTTTTATGCATCGTAGTTCTACCATCCTATGCCCAATTGCATGCTGACTAGGTACTTGGAAATTATGGTTACATATTGTAGTATCATGTGGTAGGCACCCAACAACCCCGTTACTAGGCCCGGGACGACAAATTTCATATTGCTATGCTTGAGTAGACGGGATTCTGGTTGAGAGTTTATCACGAGTGATGCGAGGATACTTTAATAACCAAGACCGGTTAAGTCAAGACTTTTCAAGACCTCGTAATGCAATGCAACTCTGGGTGAAGGACGGTTGATCGGCTCCCTCGAGAAACCAGTGGATGACCTGGGATGCTGGAGACGGCCATGACATCTTGCGGAAAGCTTCACCCATGCTCAAAGAGACGGACGGATATTTTCAAGACCCAATGCTTACCTGCACAGCCACAAGTCATTATGGGCTCTGGCTTGGTTGGACAACGTGGCGACCCTGGACAGGCGGTGCTAGCAGATGTAGAAGAACGGTAGGAATGGATGGGCACAGACAGGGATTCAGAGGGACCCGTTGAAAGACCATGTTTTGATCATCCGGTCTTCAAACACCCTGAAGTGCGAGGACATACACGGAGGCGATCAAATCTTGTGGGGAACGTGTGCAAAACTCTGCAGAGTACTCAAACCTAATCGATTAGCCGTGTCCATGGTCATGGACAACTTGAGCCAAAGGAACTGAAGTTATCTGAAATTCTCAACACAAATAATAATATTGATGTGGGTATTATTGACAACATGGGTACGAGAATTGATTGGTGGAACCATCTCGTTAACAACCAACAATGTAGTAACATTTTGCTTTTATCCCTCTCTTGATGTAGGAGAAAACTTGCTTTCGCAAAAAAACTTATAGCCCCACCTGCCATATATGCATATAGTATAGATGATTACTTTTCACCCCTCTCTCATGTGACTTGCTGGCATATTCAATATGCTGACCTACACGGCTGCAACGTCTTATGTTGCAGATATTTTTCTTCGACGAGTAAGAGTACGATTCAGGGTTACGGTCTACACTCAACTTGTCGTTGGTGTTTATTGGGACTCCACTCCCTTGACTGCTTCCGCTGAAATATTTAAGGTATATATCAATTTTACGCTATTTACATGTGATTGCACTTTGATATATACATTGATGTACTATGTGTGCCAGCATACTGATCCAGGGATGGCACAGAAACACAGAGGCTTGACTCGTTTTGAGTCGGGTCACTACATGAAAGGGGTCAAAAACATGGAAAAAAGCAGGAACTGGCACTTGGCACTGAGTTAATAAGTTAGTCCCAAAAAATATATAAAAGGCATGCAAAACATCCAAAGTTTGACAAGATAATAGCATGACACCATCAAAAATTATAGATACATTGGAGACGTATCAGGGGGCCCGCGCCTGGTGGGCTTGTGGGCTCCTTGCTCCACTTCCTCCGTTGATTCATGCGCCAGTATTTATTATATATTCCACAAAAATTCTCCGTAAATTTTCAGGTTATTCCGAGAACTTCTATTTCAGCGCAAAAACAACACCATGGCAATTGTGCTGAAAACAGCGTTAGTCCGGGTTAGTTCCATTCAAATCATGCAAATTAGAGTCCAAAACAAGGGCAAAAGAGTTTGGAAAAGTAGATACGATGGTGACGTATCAGGTATCCTATTCCTCAGTCCTGAAGATATGCAAGAAGCTAAGAAATCTATGAAAGAGAAAGGCATGAAATCTGAAGATGTCAAAAATCTACCACCTATCGAAGAGATCCATGGTCTTGATAACCCGATACAGGTAGTAGAGGTAAATTATCTACGTAGATTCAATTAGAGTGATATTCCTTTTGATAAACCTACTAGCTTATGCCTGGATGAATTTGATAACTTTGTTGCCAAACAACACAGTTTCAATGATTATGTTAGCAGACAATTGGAACAGAATGCTCGTATGCTTAGTCATTTAAGTGCTTGTGTGGACAGAAACGTCAATGATCTTAAGCTCCTGAGTAAACATGCCTCTATGGTTACTACTCAAGTAGAACAAGTACTTAAGGCTCAGAATAACTTGCTCAATGAGTTGATTGACAATTCTGTTAGAGTCGTCACTAGAGGCGGTAGAATGACTCAGGAACCTTTGTATCCTGAGGGTCATCCTAAGAGAGTTGAACAAGATTCTCAAGGAGTTAGCACTGATGCACTTAGTCATCCTAGGAAAAAGAAGAAAGATGATAGGAACTTGCATGCTAGCAACCCTGATGTTGTTACACCCGAGAATCCAAACGATGTCTCTATTTCTGATGCTGAAACACAATCTGGTGATGAACATGAGCCTAATGATAATATCGATAGTGATGCTCATGAAGATGCTCAACCTAGCAATGATAAGGATGTGGAGATTGAACATGTTGATCTTGATAACCTACAACCTAAGACTAGGAGATATGATAAGAATGACTTTATTGCTAGGAAGCATGGTAAAGAAAGGGAACCATGGGTTCAGAAACCCATGCCCTTTCCTCCCAAATCATCCAAGAAAAAGGATGATCAGGAATTTGAGCGATTTGTTGAAATGATTAGACATGTCTTTCTGCAAATACGTTTGACAGATATGCTCAAAATGTCTCTGTATGCTAAGTACATGAAGGATATTGTTACTAATAAGAGGAGGGTACCTGAGGTTGAGATTTCCACCATGCTCGCTAACTACACCTTCAAGGGTGGAACTCCTAAGAAACTAGGTGATCCCGGAGTGCCCACTATACCTTGCTCCATTAAAGGAAACTACGTTAGAACTGCTTTATGCGACCTTGGAGCCGGTGTTAGTGTTATGCCTCTCTCTCTTTATCGTAGGCTTGAACTAGATAAGTTGACACCCTCTAAAATCTCTGTGCAAATGGCTGACAAATCAACTGCATTCCCTATCGGCATTTGCGAGGACGTTCGTGTTGTGGTTGCTAACGTTACTATCTTAACGAACTTTGTTATTCTGGATATTCCCGAGGATGATGCCATGGCGGTCATCCTTGGAAGACCCTTTTTAAACACTGCAGGGGCTATTATAGATGGCAACAAAGGCAATGTACTTTGCATGTCAACGGTAATGAGCATACGGTGCACTTTCCGAAGAAACAATATCGAGTACATTGCATCAATGCTATTGAAAAAACTTCATCGATTCTTATTAGGAGCTTTGAATGCCCTATACCTACTGTCAAGATGAAGTATGATTTGATTGTTGGAGATATGCATATCCCCATTGAGATAACCTAGTGACTATTCGAAAATTCTCTGTTCCTTTTATGCGATTCGAAAAAGTTTGTCAAGGAGACTTGATCAACCTCATTGACGGATTTATTTCGATGACCATGGGATGGATGAATCAAGGAGTCACAAACCTCTGTTTTAAGTTTTCACCTTCGGTTGTTTAGAAGAAAAATGATAGATTTAGCTTTAGTTTTCCCTGTTTTCTGCTTTTTGCGTCCCGTAGAAAAGTGTCCCAAAAATAAAAGTTCTTCGAATGTCCTGAAAATCAAGTATGATTTTTTCTAGAATTTTTGAAAAATTCTGAGACGGAAAGCTAGTCACGGGGATGCACCAGTGGGCCACAAGCCCTGCAGGTGCGGGCATCCCCCTGGCCGCGCCTACCAGGCTTGTGGGGCCCACGTGTACCCCCTCCACTCATTCTAGCTCCCATCTCCTTCTCCTACCTCCAGAAAAAACCGTTTCGCAGCTCAAACCCGTGTTCTTGCTCTTCTTGCTGCGATTTTCGATCTCCTTGTGCAAAGCCCCATTTACCAAACTGTTTTGGGGAAATTGCTCCTTGGTATGTGACTCCTCCATTGGCCCAATTAGTTTTTGCTCTAGTGCCTTATACGTTGCATATTTTGGCTGCCTTGGTGACCCTGTTCTTGAGCTTTGCATGCTAATTTTAGCTGGTCCCAAGTAGTTTTGATGCGTGATATGTCCTCTAGGCACTTGTCGGAGTAGTTGCTATAAGTTTCGTTGAGCCTTGTTCACCTTTCCTTTGAGTCACTGAAAATTTCAGAAAAGGAAGATGTTCAGGAGAAACTATCATGGTGATTCCTCAAGCAAGAGAGGTCCCCGTCTCGCGATTCGGGAACCCAATCCTTACCAACTGAGGAACGCACACATACAACCATGTGAATGGCCTTCTGATGAATTCATGATTGAGGCAGGTTTCAAAGACGAGTTTGATATATTTGTTCACAACGCCGGGCTCGAAGAATTTATCTCCGATAAATGTGAACAATATACTACTCTCACTGCCTCTTTTGTTCGTAGATTCAAATTTTCAGCTGGCCGTGACACATCGGTACTGTTTGATCTCTATGACAAATCGTATACCATGGATTTAGAGGATTTCAATAGAATTTGCAAGATACCTGATTAGGGTAGTCTCAATGATCCTCCTAAATCTTCGGTTAGAGATTTTTCTCTAGTATAACTGTTGGAGAAACTAGAGATATTACGCAGGCTACCATGGGGAGCATTCATTTTCCTGCCTTGCATTACTTTGCCCTCTTCATAGGTAGATGCATTAACGGCAAGATCGAGCATTGTCACCTTGCGCACCCGACCTTAGTGTTCTTAAAAGCGCAGTAACGGGTGATAGAAGTTTCAACATGGGAGCTATAATAGCAAGGAGGCTGAATAATAATGCTAATGAAGGGGATTTCTTTGGTGGGATCTATGCCACTCCCATAGCAATTTTTCTTGGAGTACCCATCCTCGAAGGAGATCCCCCGCTCCATACAGCTTTCCTTGATCACGCCACTATGACACGCTATCAGTTCCTTGAGAGGGATAATGAATCCCTCCTATACCGGTTAATATTTAACCGACAGCGTGTTTTCCATATTACCCTTCCTGCTCCTGCCTTCTTTGACTTTCAGGTAAAACCGAGATATTCCATAACCAGAGGAGAGGCAGAGGAGTATGAGAGGGAGGCAAAGGCTGCTCGCCTCCGTGAGGCACTATTCTGGCAGTAGCTGCAGCCCTCCCGTACAACCCCCATTATGATTTTGGGTATTGCCCGGACCATCCATGGGAGTAGACCAACTTAGGCCAAAAGCCTAAGCTTGGGGGAGTACGTGTTTCTCACCGACTTTATATTCATGCTTACACTTTCACTTTGATAGTCGGTGTTCACACCTTGCCACTGTATGATCCATGCTAGTTTATTTCTTTTTCTTGCTTTCCTCTCGTGTGTTTTTCTAGTTTGAGAAAACCCAAAAAGATTTCTTGTTATTCTTTTGCTTGTTGGCAGCTTTCTCGTGTAAATAGTTTTCTTTTTCTTTGGGTCAAGGTAGAAGACCATGGTTACAATGTTTAGTGGCTCTCGCATGCATACCTGTTTATCTGTCAAAGAGCCATATTACTTTGTCTTCTCCTTTGTGTTTGCTTGCAGATTCCAGCTTAGTCCAATGCATGAGCACTCTTATTATTGTTCACATCATTCGGTCGTGCAAGTGAAAGGCAATAATGACGATATATGATGAAGTGACTGAGCTTGGAAAAGCTGGTATGAACTCGATCTATTTTGTTTTTGTAAATATGACTAGCTCATCGTTCCAAATTCAGCTTTGTTGTGAGAGAAACATGTTTGCAATGACAACTTAGAGATCATAGTTTCTGATGCCATGCTTAATTAGCTAGGAGCTTATAATGGTTTTGTCTTGGATGGCAACATGAATTTCACGATGATTATGATGTAGTATGATAGGATGGTATCCTCCTTTGAATGATTCAACTGGCTTGACTTGGCGCACGTTTACGCATGTAGTTGAAACAAAATCAACATAGCCTCTATGATATTCATTTTCATGGTGATTTATGTCCTACTCATGCTTGCACTCAATGTTGGTTAATCTCAATGCATTTTGATGACTGTTGTCGCTCTCTAGTTGGTCGCTTCCTAGTCTTTTGCTAGCCTTCACTTGTACTAAGCGGGAATATTGCTTGTGCATCCACTTCCATAAACCCAAAGTTGTTCCATATGAGTCCACCATACCTACCTATACGCGGTATCTACCTGCCGTTCCAAGTAAATTTGCATGTGCCATTCTCTAAACCTTCAAGAAATAATCTGTTTTGCATGCCTGAACCGCTCATGTGGTGACTGATACGTCTCCGTCGTATCTACTTTTCTGAACTCTTTTGCCCTTGTTTTGGACTCTAATTTGCATGATTTGCATGGAACTAACCCGGACTAACGCTGTTTCCAGCAGAATTGCCATGGTGTTGTTTTTGTGCAGAAATAAAAGTTCTCGGAATGTCCTGAAAATTTATGGAGATTTTTTCTGGAATAAAATAATAACACCTACGCAAAGATCCACCGGAGGGGGCGTGCCAGTGGGCCACAAGCCCACAGGCCGCGGCCACCCCCCTAGGCCGCTCCGTGAGGGCTTGTGGGGCCCATGTGGCACCACTGCCCCCAAACTCAGCTCTATATCTTCCGTCTCGCCCGGAAAAAAATTAGAGAGAAGGTTTCATCGCGTTTTACGATACGGAGGCGCCGCCACATCCTGTTCTTCGTCTGGAGGGCAGATCTGGAGTCCGTTTCGGGCTCCGGAGAGGGGAAATCGTCGCCATCGTCATCATCAACCTTCCTCCATCGACAATTCCATGATGCTCTTCATCGTTCGTGAGTAATCTCATCATAGGCTTGCTGGACAGTCATGAGTTGGATGAGATCTATCATGTAATCGAGTTAGTTCTTGACGGGGATTGATCCCTAGTATCCACTATGTTCTAGATTGATGTTGCTACTACTTGGTTATGCTTAATGCTTGTCATTAGGGCCCGAGTGCCATGATTTGAGATCTTAACCTATTATGTTGTCGCTGATATATGTGTGTTTTAGATCCTATCTTGCAAGTTGTAGTCACCTACTATGTGTTATGACCCGGCAACCCCGCAGTGACAATAGCCGGAACCACTCCCGGAGATGACCATAGTATGAGGAGTTCATGTATTCACCACGTGTTAATGCGTTCGTCCGGTTCTTTATTAAAAGGAGAACCTTAATATACCGTAGTTTCCATTAGGATCCCGCTGCCACGGGAGGGATGGACAATAGATGTCATGCAAGTACTTTTCCCTAAGCACGTATGACTACATACGGAATACATGCCTACATTAGATCGACGAACGGGAGCTAGTTACTTATCTCTCCGTGTTATAGTTGTTACATGATGAATCACATCCGTCACACTCATCCATCACCGATCCACTGCCTACGAGTCTTTTACTACTGGTCCTCGCTACGTTACTTTGCCTAGGCTTGTCCCTTGCTACACAAGGGATTGGGCCACTTTGCTACTACTGTTGCTACTGTTGTTACTTTGCTGCTGCTGCCACTGTTGTTCCTTGCTACTTTGTTGTTACTTATTGCAAGACTTTTTCGACACCGTTGCCGGGGAAGAATAGTTCCCCGTCCACGTGCAACTTACTGGCACCATTGATACGAGAGTTAGGAATAGTCTGTCGTCAACAGTTCTATTTCTGACACCGTTGCTATCATACTACTTTGCTACTGATACATTGCTTGCAGACACTAATCTTTCAGGTGTGGTTGAATCTCACACACTCTGCTGCTAATACTTGAGAATATTCTTTCGCTTCCCCTTTGGCGAATCAACAAATTAGGGTTGAATACTCTACCCTCAAAAACTGTTGCGATCCCCTATACTTGAGGGTTATCAAGACATTTTTCTGGAGCCGTTGCCGGGGAGGCACAGCTATATTTTCTGAGTCACTTGGGATTGACGTCTGCTAGTCACTATGAGGAATCCAAAAGATCCAAGAACTGAAATCTTGCCTTCCACTACGAGGAGAGGTAAGGAACTGCCATCTAGCTCTGCACTAGATTCACTTTCAGTTTTGATTAAGTTTGTGACTTCGCCTCCTGCTAGAAATCTTGATATGTCGCCTATGCTTGATGATGCTACTTCTGCTTCCCATGATGCTATGCTTGATACTATCCTTGATACTACGCATGATGATGCTATGCTTGATACTATGTCTGATGATGCTATGCCTGACACTGCTTTGCCACTAGGTGCATTCCTTGATGCACATATTGCTAGAGTTGCTGCTAGACGTGATGATACTTGTGAAACTGCTGATACTATTGAAGTAGAACCTGCTACTATGCCTGAATTGCCTAATATGCCTGATACGCGCTATGTTATGAAGGGAGAGATAGCTGAGGACTTTCTTGCGTGTAAGGATAGCTATGATGTTGAGAAATTACTACGCAAGTGCAAAGAAAAATCTCTGAACGATGGGATGAAATACGACCCGAAGTTTGCTACTTCGCCTATCTTTGTGACCGATAAGGATTATGAATTCTCTGTCGACCCTGAGATAATCACTCTGATCGAATCTGATCCTTTTCACGGTTACGAATCTGAAACGGTTGTAGCTCATCTTACCAAACTGCATGATATAGCCACCCTATTCACTAGTGAGGAAAAGGTCCACCGCTACTATGTCATCAAGTTGTTTCCTTTCTCGCTAAAGGATGATGCTAAGACCTGGTTCACTTCTCTTGCTCCTGGTTGTGTGTGTAGCCCCCAGGATATGGTCTACTACTTCTCTGAAAAATATTTCCCTACCCATAAGAAGCAAGCTGCCTTGCAGCAAATATACAACTTTGCTCAAGCTAAAGAAGAGAGTCTCCCACAAGCTTGGGGGAGGCTCATCCAGCTACTGAATGCTTTGCCTGATCACCCTCTTGAGAAGAATGAAATACTTGATATCTTCTATAATGGACTTGCCGATGCTTCCAAAGACCACCTAGATAGTTGTGTTGGTAGTGTTTTGAGGGAACGAACTGTAGAACAAGCTGAGATTCTACTGAATAACATCTTGTGCAATGAGAATGCTTGGACTATTCCCGAACCACCTCCTAAGCCAACTCCGAAGAAAAGATGTATTCTATTCCTCAGTCCTGAAGATATGCAAGAAGCCAAGAAATCTATGCGAGAGAAAGGCATTAAATCTGAAGATGTCAAAAATCTACCACCTATCGAAGAGATCCATGGTCTCGATAACCTGATACAGGTAGTAGAAGTAAATTCTCTGCATAGGTTTGATGAGAGTGATATTCCTTTTGATAAACCTGCTAGCTTATGCTTGGATGAATTTGATAACTTCGTTGCCAAACAACAGAGTTTCAATGATTATGTTAGCACACATTTGGAAAAGAATGCTCGTATGCTTAGTCATTTAAGTGCTTGTGTGGACAGAAACGTCAATGATCTAAAGCTTCTGAGTAAACATGCCTCTATGGTTACTACTCAGGTAGAACAAGTACTTAAAGCTCAAAATGACTTGCTCAATGAGTTGAATGACAATTCCGTTAGAGTCATTAATAGAGGCGGTAGAATGACCCAGGAACCTTTGTATCCTGAGGGTCATCCAAAGATAATTGAACGAGATTCTCAAGGAGTTAGCACTGATGCACCTAGTCATCCTAGAAAGAAGAAGAAAGATGATAGGAACCTGCACGCTGGCAAGCCTGTTGCTGCTACCCCTGAGAGTTCAAACGATGCCTCTGTCTCTGATGCTCAAACACAATCTAGTGACGAACATGAGCCTAATGATAATATCAATAGTGATGTTCATGTTGATGCTCAACCTAGCAATGATAAGGATGTGGAGATTGAACATGTTGATCTTGATAACCCATAGCCTAAGAATAGAAGATACGATAAGAATGACTTTGCTGCTAGGAAGCATGGTAAAGAAAGGGAACCATGGGTTCAGAAACCCATGCCCTTTCCTCCCAAACCATCCAAGAAAAAGGATGATGAGGATTTTGAGCGATTTGTTGAAATGATCAGACCTGTCTTTCTGCAAATGCGTTTGAAAGATATGCTCAAAATGTCTCCATATGCTAAGTACATGAAAGATATTGTGACTAATAAGAGGAGGATACCTGAGGTTGAGATTTCCACCATGCTTGCTAACTATACCTTCAAGGGTGGAACTCCTAAGAAACTAGGTGATCCCGGTGTGCCCACTATACCTTGCTCCATTAAAGGTAACTACGTGCGAACTGTGTTATGTGACCTTGGAGGCGGTGTTAGGGTTATGCCTCTCTCTCTCTTTATCGTAGACTTCAACTGGATAAGTTGACACCCACTGAAATCTCTCTGCAAATGGCCGAAAAATCAACTGCTTTCCCTATCGACATTTGTGAGGATGTGCCTGTTGTGGTTGCTATCGTCACTATCTAAACAGACTTTGTTATCTTGGATATTCCTGAGGACGATGCCATGGCGGTCATCCTCGGAAGACCCTTTTAAAACACTGTAGGGGCTGTTATAGATTGCAACAAAGGCAATGTCACTTTCCATGTCAACGGTAATGAGCATACGGTGCACTTTTCGAAGAAACAATATCGAGTACATTGCGTCAATGCTATCGAAAAAACTTCATCAATTCTTATTGAGCTTTGAATACCCTATTCCTCATGTCAAGATGAACTATGATTTGCTTGTTGGGGAGATACACATCCCCATTGAGGTGACCTAGTGACTATTCGAAAATTCTCCGTTCTCTTTTGCGATTGGAAAAAGTTTGTCAAAGAGACTTGATCAACCTCACTGACGGATTTCTTTCGATGACCATGAGATGGATGAATGGAGGAGTCACTAACCTCTGTTCCAAGCTTTCACCTTCGGCTGCTTAGAAGAAAAATGATAGATTCAGTTTAGTTTTCCCTGTTTTCTGTTTTCGCTTCCGGTAGAAAAGTACCCCAAAAATAAAAGTTCTCCGAACGTCCTGAAAATCAAGTATGATTTTTCTGGAATATTTGAAAAATTATGGGACAAAGAGTTTGTCTAGGGGCCACACCAGTGGGCCACAATCCCTAAGGGCGTGGGCACCCCCTGGTCGCGCCACCTAGGCTTGTGGGGCCCACAGGCACCCCCTCCACTACTTCTTGCTCTTATCTCCTTCTCCTACCTCGAGAAAAAATCGTTTCGCAGCTCAAACCCATGTTCTCGCTCCTCTTGCTGGGATTTTCGATCTCTTTGCTCAAATCACCATTCTCCGAACTATTTTGGGGAAATTACTCCTTGGTAAGTGACTCCTCCATTGGTCCAAATAGTTTTTGCTCTAGTGCCTCATACTCCGCGTATTTTTGCTGCCTTGGTGACCTGTTCTTGAGCTTTGCATGCTGATTCTAGCTTGTCGCAAGTGGTTTTGATGCGTAATATGGCCTCTAGGAACATGTGGGAGTAGTTGCTACGAGTTTAGTTGAGCCTTATTCACTTTTCCTTAGAATCACTAAAAATTTCAGAAATTTTCAGAGATAGAAAATGGAAAAGATGAGGAGGTTCTTGAGAGGATCTTCAAGCCGTGACCCCAAGGATGATGGGAGTGAGAAGAAGCCCAAGTATCTGGTCCCTCGAGTCGCAGAAGTTCGAGCATGCCACTGGCCAAGCGACGTGTTCTTATGCCCCGCTGGAATTTATGAGGACTTTTATCACTTGGTGGAAAACGCAGGCCTAACGCCTTCGTTGAAGATAAGTGTCCGCAATATCTCCTCCTCACTAATATCTTCGTACAAAGCTCTAACTTCTGTCCGAGGAAGAATCCTCCTATGGTTGAGTTCAAACTTTATGATATCCCCCAGCGCATGTCACTCCAGGATTTTTGCAATGTTTGCAAATTACCTTACGTTGGGGACATTCATGAACCTCGTCCACGGGACTTGGAAGCTTTCATCGATACAATTGATGTAGGAGAGGATACAGGAGTGTCTTGTGCTAGAGTTGCTAGCATTCATTTTGCCGTGCTTTGGTACTTCTCATTATTTGTGGTAAAATGTTTGATTGGCCGTGGGAAAGCTGGGTCACTTAGTTCCTGAGATCTTGCGGTCTTGCGCGAAGCCCTTTATAACGATAAAATTTATAGCTTGGGCGCTATAGTAGCTCAACGGTTGAACCTGAACCATTCTAAAGGTGTCGTCTATGGAGGTATCTATGCTACCCGTCTTGCCAGACACTTTGAGATACCCATTAGACTGGATGAGGAAGAAGAGGTTCTTCTCGAGAGAGATATCTAGATTACGATAGCATGGTTCGCCATGACTTTCTTGATAGAGATATAAATAGAAGGATGATTTATAACCTGGTGTTTAGTCAGGGTACTCGTGAGACTATTACTTTGCCTGCTCCTTCTTTGTTCAATCTTCATGCAGGCAGGTACACTATTATGCCATCGGACATCTACGCATATTGGGGCTTATCCCAACCATAGGTGCCCGTGCCCGAGCCACCAGTCGAGTACCAGACGCCAGTTTATCAGTGGGAGCCGGAGGACCTCACGCAGCAGTGGCATCCTCAGTCCACTCCGGAGTACCCCGGAGCTGGTTATTTCCCTCCTTGGGAGTAGACCAAGCTAGGACAAAAGCCTAAGCTTGGGGGAGTACGTGTTCTCACCGACTTTAGATTCTTTCTTATGCTTTCACTTTGTTAGCTGGTGTTCACACTTTGCCACTGTATCATCCATGCAAGTTTATTTTCTTTTTCTCGTTTTCTTTTTGTGTGTCTGTCTAGTTTGAGAAAAACCAAAAAGATTTTCTTGTTCTTCTTTTGCTTGTTTGGAGTTTTCCCATGTAGATAGTTTTCTTTTTCTTTGGGTCAAGGTAGAAGATATTGGTTACAATGTTTAGTGGCTATTGCATGCATACCTGTTTAGCTTTCAAAGAGCCATATTACTTTGTCTTGTCCTTTGTGTCTGCCTGCAGATTCCAGCTTTAGTCCAATGCACGAGCACGCTTATTATTGTTCACATCGTTTGATCGTGCAAGTGAAAGGCAATAATGACGATATATGATGAAGTGATTGAGCCTCGAAAAGCTGGTATGAACTCAATCTATTTTGTTTTTGTAAATATGACTAGCTCATCATGCCTGGTTCAGCTTTGTTGTGAGAGAAACATGTTTGCAATGACAACTTAGAGATCATAGTTGCTTATGCCATGCTTACTTAGCTAGGAGCTTATAATGGTTTGTCTTGCATGCCCACATGAATGTTGAGATGACTATGATGTAGAATGATAGGATGGTATCCTCCTTTTTATGATTCAAGTGGCTTGACTTGGCGCATGTTCACGCATGTAGTTGAAACAAAATCAACATAGCCTCTATGATATTCATGTCCATGGTGATTTATGTCCTACTCATGCTTGCACTCAATGTTAGTTAATCTCAATGCATTTTGATGACTGTTGTCGCTCTCTAGTTGGTCGCTTCCCAGTCTTTTGCTAGCCTTCACTTGTACTAAGCGGGAATGCTGCTTGTGCATCCACTTCCATAAACCCAAAGTTGTTCCATACGAGTCAACCATACCTACCTATATGCGGTATCTACCTGCCGTTCCAAGTAAATTTGCATGTGCCACTCTCTAAACCTTAAAGAAATAATCTGTTTTGCATGCCCGAACCGCTCATGTGGTGACAGGGGGCTATGAGTATCTTCCATGCTAGGTGTCGTGGGTATAAGTCTGACAGTAGATGTGTAGGGTACGAAAGGATGGGCAGAGCCTTAGCTACGGCGAGGTTGTATGAGTTCAGGCCCCTCTACGGTGGACGAAAATCCCTACGTCTCAGTGCTCTTGGGAGCTTGATGTCGAGTGGATATGGATTACGGTGAAATGCTAACCCCTGCACCAGTGGGGAAGGGCGGCTTATATAGAGTGCGCTGCCCTCCACAACGGTTCGGTGCACAGGGGTGGTCTAGTGGCGAATAAATGCCTACGTTACAGGTAACGTATGCCTTAAATGCTAATAATGGTACATGAAAACGTATGACCATTGCCCTCCAGGGGGTTACGATGTACAGAGTGGAATCCACTCGGTAAGTTCGATACGTTCCGAATGCTCATCTCCGACTGGATGATGGAGGAATCGTCACCGACTGGACGATGGGAAGTCCTTAATTCAGTCGGAACTGACTAAGGGCCTTGTCCCTTATGAAGGGTAGTCCTTGGGTAGGACCTATAGGGCAGGCCTATGACCCTACCCTGGGACTATAACCCCATCATTAGTCCCCGAATGGATCGGGGTTGGAACGACGAGGCGATGGTTGGAGTACGGATCCGACTGGTATGGATGCGACTTTGGCGTTGCTTGCCTCGATCCATTTTATCCTCTTGACCAGTGATCCGAGTGGATATGTCTGTGAAACGAACCTTCAGAGACCGAGTGCTTCCGCGGAATCTTTTGACGTGACCGGTCAACTGACAGCGGCGGATTTTCTGGGATCCTCAAATTTCGGTTGCCGCGCGCTCAGCGAGGGTGACGACATCGTCATCGAGTAGTTTCTGCCGCCTCGATTACCGCGCCTTCATCTCCTCCACTAATATCGCAGCAGCCGGTTGGGGGATAAGATTTCGGGGCCACCTGCTAGTGACCCAGTCGGAACCTTATTTAAACCTCCCCAGTGAGGGTTTCTCGTTGCGCTCGCCTGATAACTCGCACTCGCCCCGCTTCTCCCGTGGCTTCCTGCGCACCTCAAGCTTCTTCCTTCCTCTCCTCCCCCGCGGATCTGCAGCGTCCACCATGACGAAGGGGCAGACGAGCAAGCTCGAGGCGAAGAAGAAGAAGAAGAAGAAGGCGGCTCCTGCTCAGCGGCGACAGCGGGCACTGCCGGCGGGTTGGATCCAGGGGGATTTCCTCCCCTCCACGGTGACGAAGAACGACATGCTGGAGCTGGTGGAGCAAGGTATGATCGAGAACAAGTCGTGGAGGCTGCCGGCGGAGGGCGAGACGGAGCCGGCGCCCCAGGAGGGGGAGCGCGTCTTGCTCCTCAGTCACGTGTACCAAGGCTTCTCTCTGCCTCCTCATCCCTTCTTCAGAGGTATCATGAACCACTTCGGGGCGCAGCTCCACCATTTTCCTCCCAACGCAATAGCTCATCTTTCTGCCTTCGTCATGCTTTGCGAGTGCTTTATCGGTTGTCCTCCCCATTGGGGGCTCTTTAGGTACATCTTCTCCGCTAGATCCCAAACCATCAAAAGACTTAGCCAGTCGGACAACAAAACTCATATCCTCCAGCTCTGCGGAGGCTTAGGCTTCCAGAAGAAAAACAAAAGTAGCTATCCCGCTCTCCAGTTGTCCGAGTCCGTTAGGAACTGGCAGTCGACTTGGTTCTATTGCCAGGACGTTGCTTGCCCGAATGCCGCGACTAGACTGCCACCTTTTAGCCTAGACCGACCGGCTCCGCCCAGGCAGCTTGCGCTCATGAAGATGGAGAAGATCCAGATTCAGCCTCTGGTCGAAGCGCTGATAGATGTCGTCCGCAAGGGAGTCACCGGCACGGATCTGCTGGAGATTTTTCTGGGTCGGCGCATCCAGCCTTTGCAAGCTCGACACCACGCCATGTGGCACTACACAGGGCCTGAGGACTCCACTCGGACTCACCCCGAATGCGTGACCGGGGAGGTTGTGACGGCGTGGGTCCGCAGCATCACAGGCGCCTGCGACAACCCTAGAGGAGCACGACGAGTGAAGCCCTTCCGCGCTGACAACCCTCCTCGAATAAGGTGTGTATATCTTGTCGAGTGCTTACAATTCTCTTAGATTTATCGCTTTTTCTTGTATCACTGTCTGATGTCTGATGTTGTTGACTGTATCTCGTGCAGGCGTGGACTAATTGGTTTTCTCCCGTCTCGAACGGGAATCCGGCTAAGGAAGAGGAAGGCAGCCAGGAGGGCAGCGTGGAGAGCGTCGAGTACGTCTCCGACAGTGGGGAGACGGAGGAGGAGTCCAAAGAGGAGGAGGGGGAAGATGGGGAGCAGAGCTCGCCACCCCCACCACCAGAGCCTCGAACTAAGAGCCATCACGAACCCGTGACTCCGTCAGCTCCTCCAGCGGCCCCGAGTGCCCCGCCAGTTCTTCCCGTGGTTCCGAGCGCCTTGTCAGCTCCTCCCGTGGTTCCGAGCGCCTTGCCAGCTACTCCCGTGGTTTCGAGTGCTCGGAGCACAAAGAGGACCAGGGACGCTGCTACTGAGCCCGCGGGCCAACCTTCCAAGGTGGCCAAACCGAGTGGATCCAAGCCTCGGAAGGCTTTGCCTCGGATGAGGATCGCCGTTCCCGTTGCCTCAGCGTAAGTGTCTTGTTCTCCTATCTTCTTTCAGTATTTGATTGAACTCACGCTTATTGGTTGAGTGTATTTTATTCGACAGAGCTGCTACCTCCGCCACTTCTCCGCCACGCCAGGAAGACGATCCCATGGATACGGACAATGTTGCCACATCCCAGCAAGTTACGTCGTGACGACTCCGAGAGCTTACATTATTGTTTCGCGAATTCTGTCTTTGATCTTGCCCTTTTTCCGTGGTCTCATGTCGTTCAGTCGGGCTTCCTTCAAAGGTGATTCATCTGGAGGAGGATGACCAGAAGGGGTCCGGGCAAGCTTTGGTTCCTGTCCTTGAGGTTGTTCCATCTGCTACTGCTCCCGCTATGGACGCGCCGCCGACCGAGACGATGCCGTCGACTGAGACAGTGCTCCTCGCGGCTGAACCGACTGGAGTGGGACTTGGGATGCCCAAGGAGTCTCCTATGGTGTCGGGTCCGTCGACTGTGGAGTACGACGCCCGACACCTCCCGGAAGATCAAGTGGGAGCCGCCAAGGAGGCTATGGTGCAGGTGGAGTTGATGGCGGGTGATGCGAAGGGGGCGTACGACTCCATCGCATCTTTGTACAAGAGAAGCTTGGAGCTCCGGGACGATATCCGAGTAAGTGCGCTAGTAAGTATTTTCTTTTCTCTTGTAACCCACTGGGGGTTTAAGCGATATACTCGGATACAGTAGGATTATTTTGCAGTGGGTTCACTCTGAGTGAACCCAGTGGGTGTAGTCCCCGAGACTTCTGTCGAGTGCTTGCACCAGCAGTTGTCTGTATATACATTGTCTTTGACTTGATCTGATCAAAACTAATCTGTCCGAATGGTGCCAGTGGGGGCACTCCGAGTGCACCTGCTGGAAGTAGTCCCCGAGAGTAATTTTACTCAGGTCAGGTGGTAGTAGCCTCATAGGCTTGTTTTTTTGTTATGTAGTTCAATAGGGCGGACCTGTTTGAGCTTCATGCCAGTGGGGTCACTCTCAGTGAACCCACTGGGTGTAGTCCCCGAGACCGCTGTCGACTGCTTGCGTCGGCAGGGGTCTGAAGAACTTTGAGCTTTTATTGTTTTCCTTGTTGAATTTATCTGATCTTCTCTTTGCGCTGATTTGCAGAAGACTTGCGAGATGGGATCAGCGTACAACGCTCTAAAGGCTGAAAAGATTCAGCTTGCTGCGGAACTAGAGGCAGCTGTGCATGACTTAGCTGGCGTGAAGGGTCCTCTTGCTGAACGAGAGAAGTCCTTGGAAGAGTCCCGTGAGGCAAACAAGGCATTGGTGGCTGAAATTGAGAAAATGGGCAAACAAAGAACTGAGCTGATGGGTCAGATGAAGGTGATGAACAGTCGGTGCATATCACAGGAGAAGTACGTCAGTGACTGGGCAAGGAAGATGATTGCGCTTCTCGGTGGTAAGTTTTTTCCGAGTGCTTCTTGACTTTGTATTTCATGCTGCGCTTACTTTCTGCTCGTCTTGTCTTTGCAGATTTTTGTATGGACGCTGAGGCTAAAGCAGCTGACATTGAGCGGTCGGTTATTCCGAACGTTCCACTCGGCGACGACGCCAATCGAGACATGCTCTGAGCGCACATTCGCCTTGGCAGAGTGGGACCTTTCATCAGCCGCCTGAGAGAAATCGTCGGCCGAATCGACAAGGAGCTGTGGCCCGAAGACGAGTCCCGGCGGGAGATAGAAGGGTTGATGACTCGGCTGGAGGACGTCCCGAACCGAGTGCAGGCGTGGAAGAAGTCTACTGCTCGCTGTGGTGCGGATGTAGCGTTGTCGCTGGTCCGAGTGCACTGCAAGGAAGCTTGCGAAGAGAAGCTGAAGGCGTTGTAGGTCGCCAACACCAAGAAGCTTCGATTCAAAGATTTCATGGAGACCTTCCTTGAGAGCGCCACTCGCATCGCAGACGGGATCGACCTCGACACTTTCGTGGAGCCTGCCAGTCCGAGTGCCAGTCCTGACGACGCTTGAAAAACTTAACCTCGGTATGCCGAGTGGTATTTGTATCAAACTTTGGCCACTGCTGTTGGCCGTCACATTCGTGGTTCTGTGTGGATAAGCTTGATCTACACCGAACCGACTATCTTTGAACCAACTTTGAATTTGAATCGAATATTTTTCTCTTCCTTCGCCAAAAAATTCTTGACACGATTTTGGCTCGTGGTTTCTGTTTGGCGTTTCTTGGTGAAGCCAGTGGCAAATATGCGGAGCATGTAGTTGTCAGTTGTCTTGACATCTGCATGAGCCTCGATGAGGGTCTGCTAAGCCTCCGAGTGGATCTCTAGGATACACTCGAAGGGAGTTCTTTACTTAGGCGATTCGTGATCGCAGCTAAGTCTTCGAGCGCGACTGTAAGGTCGCACTCGGAGCGAGTTGCTGCTCATGTAATTGTTAGTTGTCTTGACATCTACATGAGCCTCAATGAGGGCAGTTGCTACTCATGTAATTGTCAGTTGTCTTGACATCTACATGACCCTCAATGAGGGTCTGCTAAGCCTCCGAGTGGATATCTAAGATACACTCGAAGGAAGCTTTTTACTTAGGCGATTCTTGATCGCAGCTAAGTCTTCGAGTGCGACTGTAAGGCCGCACTCGGAGCGAGTTGCTACTCATGTAATTGTCAGTTGTTTTGACATCTACATGAGCCTCAATGAGGGTCTGCTAAGCCTCCGAGTGGATCTCTAAGATACACTCGAAGGAAGCTTTTTTACTTAGGCGATTCTTGATCGCAGCCAAGTCCCCGAGTGCGACGTTTAGAGCACACTCGGAGAAAGTTTGTACTTAGGCGATTCTTGATCACAGCTAAGTCCCCGAGTGCGATGTTTATTGCACACTCGGAGAAAGTTTGTACTTAGGCGATTCTGGATCGCAGCTAAGTCCCCGAGTGCGACGTTTAGTGCACACTCGGAGAAAGTTTGTACTTAGGCGATTCTGGATCGCAGCTAAGTCCCCGAGTGCGGCGTTTAGTGCACACTCAGAGAAAGTTTGTACTCAGACGATTCTGGACCGCAGCTAAGTCCCCGAGTGCGACGTTTAGTGCACACTCGGAGAAAGTTTGTACTTAGGCGATTCTGGATTGCAGCTAAGTCCCCGAGTGCGACGTTCAGTGCACACTCGGAGAAAGTTTGTTCTTAGGCGATTTTGGATCGCAGCTAAGTCCCCGAGTGCGACGTTTAGTGCACACTCGGAGAAAGTTTGTACTTAGGCCATTCTGGATCGCAGCTAAGTCCCCGAGTGCGACGTTTAGTGCACACTCGGAGAAAGTTTGTACTTAGGCGATTCTGGATCGCAGCTAAGTCCCCAACTGCGACGTTTAGTGCACACTCGGAGAAAGTTTGTACTTAGGCGATTCTGGATCGCAGCTAAGTCCCCGAGTGCGACGTTTAGTGCACACTCGGAGAAAGTTTGTACTTAGGCGATTCTGGATCGCAGCTAAGTTCCCGAGTGCGACGTTTAGTGCACACTCGGAGAAAGTTTTTTTTTTGAGACCGGAGTCTACCAACGCGGAAGAATTTTGAATCTGCAAAAAATCAATCTGCTTTGTATTACTTCAATGATACTTGTTCTTTACATTGCTCCGGTCGGCGGTCACGTGAAGAAGCGCTTCAGGAGATCTCCATTCCATGCTCGTGGCTCATCCACTTCCCTGTCGAGGCTGTAGAGTTGATATGCTCCGTTGTTCAGCACCTTGGAGATGATGAAGGGTCCTTCCCACGCGGGAGCCAACTTGTGAGGTCTCTGCTGATCCACTCGGAACACCAGGTTGCCTGCTTGGAATGTACTACTCCTGACGTGCCGCGCGTGAAATCGTCGCAGATCTTGTTGATAAATGGTTGAGCGAGTCAGTGCCATCTCGCGCTCCTCTTCGAGAAGATCCACTCCGTCTTGCCTGGCTTGCTCTGCTTCGGCTTAGGAGAAGAGTTCGACTCATGGAGCGTTGTGAAGCAAGTCACTCGGAAGGACTGCCTCTGCTCCGTAAACGAGGAAGAACGGGGATCGCCCTGTAGATCTATTTGGAGTTGTGCGGAGGCCCCACAGCACCGAAGGCAGCTCGGTGACCCATGCGCCGGCAGCATGTCCAACTTCTCGCAGGAGTCGAGGCTTCAACCCTTGAAGAATAAGTCCATTCGCCCGCTCTGCTTGTCCGTTTGTTTGGGGATGCGCCACAGATGCAAAATCCACTCGGATACCTTGACCTATACAAAAACCTTTGAATCTGTCCGAGTCAAAGTTTGTGCCATTATCGGTGATTATGCTGTGTGCTACTCCGAATCTGGAGATGATGTCCCTGACAAATTTGTGGGCCGTAAGGGCGTCGAGCTTCTTGATGGGCTTGGCTTCAATCCACTTTGTGAACTTGTCGACTGCCACCAACAGATGCGTGAATCCCCCTTGGCCTATCCTGAATGGACCGACTGTATCCAACCCCCATACTGCAAACGACCAGACAAGAGAGATTGTCTTTAGCGCGGATGTTTGCTTGTGAGACTTGTTCGAGTAGAATTGACAGCCTTCGCATCGGTCGGCCATTTCCTTTGCCATTTCATTCACCTGCAACCAGAAGAAACCAGCTCTGAATGCTTTGGCGACGATTGCTCTTGAGGAGGCATGATGACCACAGGTTCCCGAGTGAATTTCTTCCAGGATTAACTGTCCCTCCTTAGGGGAGATGAATCGTTGAAGGACGCCTGAAACACTTTCTTTGTACAACTGGCCATCAATGACGGTGAACGACTTCGACCTGCGGACGATCTGCCTGGCTTGGATCTCATCTTCTGGTAATTCTTGCCGTAGGATGTACGCAATGAATGGCACAGTCCACTCGGGGATGACAGCGAGAATCTACATGATCAGATCAACCACAACGGGGACCTCTACTTCAGTCGGATCTGTCCACCTCTTTTATTGTACTGGTTCCTCTGTGAAGGGGTCTTCTTTAACTGAGGGAAGGTGTAGGTGCTCGAGGCAGACATCACCCGGGACTGGTCTCCGAGTGGGTCCAAGTTTCGCCAATTCATCAGCTGCTTGGTTTTTCAGTCGCGGAACATGGTGGAGTTCCAGACCTTCAAACTTTTTCTCTAGCTTCCTCACTGCGTTGCAGTATGTAGTCATGGTGGGGTTCCTTACGTCCCACTCCTTCATCACTTGATTAACCACCAAATCTGAATCGCCATAGACCATCACGCGACGGACGTCGAGTGTGATGGCCATGCGCAATCCATAAAGGAGAGCTTCATACTCTGCCTCGTTGTTGGAGGAATTGAAATGTATCTGCAACACATACTTGAGTTTGTCACCCTTTGGCGATATGATCACAACGCCAACGCCGGAGCCATTCAACATCTTGGACCGATCGAAGAACATTGTCCAATGAGCCGAGTAGATGTGAGTCGGTTGCTGTTGTTCTACTCATTCTGCTATGAAGTCAGCCAGAGCTTGAGACTTTATAGCTTTCTTGGCCTCGAACTTGATGTCACAGTATAACATCTCGATTGCCCACTTTGCCACTCGGCCCGATGCGTCCCGATTGTGGAGGATTTCCGACAACGGAGCATCAGAAACGACAGACACCGAGTGGTCTTGGAAATAATGAGCCACCTTCTTCGCAGTCATGTAAATCCCGTAAATAAGTTTTTGATAGTGGGGATACCTCTTCTTGGAAGGAGTCAGGACTTCGGAGACATAATACACTGGCCACTGAACCTTGTATGTTTTGCCTTCTTCTTCGCGTTCGACTGTGAGAACAATGCTGACGACTTGATTTGTAGCCGCGATGTACAGAAGAAGGGGTTCTTTACTGAGCGGAGCAGTAAGAACCAGCTGGGTGGAAATTAGGACTTTGAGGTCGTCGAATGCGATTTGGGCTTCGTCTGTCCACTCGAAAGTATCTGATTTCTTCATGAGTCGGTACAGAGGTAGTGCCTTCTCGCCGAGTCGACTGATAAACCTGCTCAAAGCCGCTAGGCAACCTGTGAGCCTTTGAACATCGTGTATTCTGACCGGCCGCTCCATTCGGACGATGGTCCCGATCTTTTCGGGGTTGACATCGATCCCTCGTTCGGAAACGAAGAAACCAAGTAACTTTCCGCTGGGAACACCGAATGAACACTTGGCTGGGTTGAGTTTGATATCGTACCTACGAAGGTTGGCGAATGTTTCTGCCAAGTCAATCAGTAGGTCGGAACCTTTGCGTGACTTGACTACGATATCATCCATATACGCCTCCACATTTCGACCTATCTGGTCAAGGAGGCATTTTTGGATCATGCGCATAAAAGTTGCTCCTGCATTCTTCAAACCGAATGGCATAGTGATGTAGCAGAAGCACCCGAATGGGGTGATGAAGGCTGTTTTTAATTCGTCGGGGCCATACAGACGGATCTGATGATAGCCCGAGTAGGCATCAAGAAATGACAAACGCTCGCAACCCGCAGTCGAATCGACAATTTGATCAATGCGGGGGAGCGGGAAATGGTCTTTCGGGCAGACCTTATTGAGATGCTTGAAGTCGATGCACATTCGGAGAGACTTGTCCTTCTTGGGCACCATGACAACATTGGTGAGCCACTCGGAGTGGTGTACCTCGCGAATGAAGTTGGCTGCCAAAAGCTTAGCCACCTCTTCTCCGATTTCCTTCCTCTTGTGCGCGGCGGACCGACGCAGGCGTTCTCGGACAGGCCGAGCAGCAGGATCCACATGCAGTCGGTGCTCAGCCAACTCCCTGGGTACACCTGGCATGTCAGCGGGCTTCCATGCAAAAATGTCCCAGTTCTCACGGAGGAATTGGATGAGCTCGGCTTCCTATTTTGGATCGAGGGTGGTGGAGATGTTAGTCGGGGCAGCAGTGTCGTCCGTCAGGTGGATGCTGACCTTCTTCGTTTCTCCCGCCGACTGGAATGCGGACTCCGAAGCTGGCTTCTTCGAACGCATTAAGTCAGCGGGGTCGGCTGTCTTCTTGTACTCGTCGAGCTCGAGGACAACCATCTCCTGATCGGCGATCCTCGATCCCTGCTGCAGACACTCTTCGGTCCGCCGCCGATTGCCTGTGACAGTGATCACACCTTTGGGACCTGGCATCTTCAGCTTCAGGTATATGTAATATGGACGGGCCATGAAACGCGCATACGCCGGACGGCCGAGAATTGCGTGGTATGCACTCTGGAAGTCTACCACCTCGAATGTCAGCTTTTCCTTGCGGAAGTTCTTGTTGGAGCCGAAGACGACGTCCAACGCGATATGGCCGAGTGACTTGGCCTTTCGTCGAGGGACGACTCCGTGGAACTGCATGCTGCTCTTGCTAAGTTTGGACATCGGAATGCCCATCCCCTTGAGAGTGTCGGCGTACATGATGTTCATGCCGCTGCCGCCGTCCATGAGGACTTTGCGTAGTCGGACTCCTTCCACCACCGGGTCGACGACCAGAGCCTACCTCCCTGGGGTGGGCACGTGTGCTGGATGATCCGACTAGTCAAAGGTGATCGCAGTCTGAGACCATTTGAGGAACGTGGGGTTGGTTGGGGTGGCCATGTTCACCTCCCTGTTCACCAGCTTCAGTCGACTCTTGCTTTCCACGTCAGCAAAAATCATCAGTGTTGCATGGACTTGGGGGAACGGATCCTCCGTGTCCTCCTCATCCTGTTCATTGTCCTTTTCACTCGGCTGCCCTTCGCCGAACCCTTGGATTAGGACGCGACATTGCCGAGTGGTATGCTTCGGAAATATGGCGTTGCCTTCTTCATCCATCTTCGTGTGGATTGGACATGGCTGATCCAGGATGTGGTTTCCGAACTGTTTCTTCTTGGGGTGAACTGAGCCTTCCCCTTGCCCTTGAACTTGGCATTGGTAACGGATGCGGCCTCTGCCTGCGGAGTGGACGGTGCTTTCTGCTTCTACTTCCGAGTGTTGTTCCCATCTCCATCGGCAACTGCTTTATGCTTGCCGCTACGAATGCGGTCCTCTTCTTCGCCATTTGCATAGCGTGCCGCTATCTCCATCAGCTTTCTCATGGAGATGTCGCCTGTCCGACCGAACTTCAGGTACAGATCCCTGTACCGCACGCCTGCCTTGAAAGCGCAGGCTGCTTGGTGCTCTGTGACGTTCTCCACCGTGTGGTAGAGGGTTGTCCAACGCTGGATAAAGTCGCGCAGGGGCTCATTCTGCTTCTGGACACGGTGCTGGAGCTCCACGAGACTAGCAGGGCGTTTGCACGTCCCTTCGAAAGTCCTGATGAAGACTCGGGCCAGATCTGCCCAGCTGTAGATGCTTGAAGGAGCCAACGGGTTCAGCCACGCTCGTGCCGAGCCGTCGAGCATCAGGGGGAGATGTTTCATGGCGACCTGGTCGTCCCCACCACCGATCTGGACTGCCACTCGGTAATCGTCCAGCCACGTTTCTGGCATGGATTCTCGTGTAAACTTGTTGATCCCCATCGCCAATCAGAAGTTGGGAGGGATGTCAGCCGAACGGATGGCTCGACTGAAACACTCGGGGCCAGAGACGATGGTCCTGCTTCCACTCGGGCGGTCTCTATCGTGACCGTCACGGTGGGCTCGGCTCATGTCGACCTTCCTCTGGGCGATGTATCCTCTTGTGTCGGGCCTTGGATCACAAGTGTCACCGACCGAACGCCGATCATCATGATGTCGGGGCCCGTAGGGCCCACCCCGCGGAGGGATGCGTGAACGGCGACGATCTTCGGGATTCATGGAACGGTTGCCTCCTCTGTGTCGCTGATGAGAATCGGGGCTGAAAACTGACCGATGTGTGTTCGCGTGAACAGAACCGTTGTGGATCCTGTTGTGCGACTGGGAGACCACCGAATTCTGCTGTTGCGCCGTGCACAACAAGGCACGGATCTGCTCGATCCCTCTGCCAGCCTCTGAATTAGTCGGCTGGAGGGAATCGGCAATCTTGGCGGCGGCAGCCAAGTTGAGGACGGCTGTGCGGAACACATCCATGTTGCTCTGACGAGTGCGTCGACTGGCAGAACGACGGGGCTGACGGCGAGCACCGGATGTCTCGCCAACCTCGTGCTCGTTCCGACCGGTTTGGCAGGGACTTTCATGGGAATTGGCCATGTGCACTTCGGTTGCAAGCCCACGACCCACGTACTCGGAAGGCAACTCAGTCAGAACTGAGTCCGAGTGCTGGGACAGCAGCGCAACTACAACCGACTCGAGGACCGCCACTTGAGAAGACGCATTCTGGCGCGCCTGGGCGTGTTGCACCCATCGCTGGAGCCGCGGACAGTGAGACCACTTGTTGCGACGCGTGACGGGGGCGAAGATCGACACCGGAGCCGACTGCTGGAGAAGAAGGATGCCGCGGGCGCCTGCACGGAAGTGCGTAGCCCCGTGACTGGGGAGCGCCTCGACGTCGAGAGGGGCATCCCGAAGCCATGCCGAAGAGGATCTCATGACCCAAGCACAAATCTCCACCGGATGACATGATGAAAAGATGTAGTTGCAAACTCGCCGGAAGTCGCTTAGACGCCTGCCCCATGGTGGGCGCCAACTGTCGTGGGTATAAGTCTGGCAGTAGATGTGTAGGGTACGAAAGGATGGGTAGAGCCTTAGCTACGGCGAGGTTGTATGAGTTCAGGCCCCTCTACGGTGGAGGTAAAATCCCTACGTCTCAGTGCTCTTGGGAGCTTGATGTCGAGTGGAATATGGATTACAGTGAAATGCTAACCCCTGCACCAGTGGGGAAGGGCGGCTTATATAGAGTGCGCTGCCCTCCACAACGTTTCGGTGCACACGGGTGGTGTAGTGGCGAATAAATGCCTACGTTACAGGTAACGTATGCCTTAAATGCTAATAATGGTACATGAAAACGTATGACCGTTGCCCTCCAGGGGGGTTACGATGTACAGAGTAGAATCCAGTCGGTAAGTTTGATACGTTCCGAATGCTCATCTCCGACTGGATGATGGAGGAATCGTCACCGACTGGATGATGGGAAGTCCTTAATTCAGTCGGAACTGACTAAGGGCCTTGTCCCTTATGAAGGGTAGTCCTTGGGTAGGACCTATAGGGCAGGCCTATGACCCTACCCTGGGACTATAACGCCATCACTAGGCGTGTTATCCTCGATATGTGTTTATTCACTATCACTCACGAGAAAGGGGCCGGTAATTGGAATTCCCAGTTCCATACTCAAATCGAAAAGATATTTGCAAACAAAACTCCCCCAGGATTGATGTTGGTATGTGAAAAGGACGTGGATGTCGCCTAGAGGGGGGGGTGAATAGGCGCTTTAAAATAGTTAAGGTTTAGGCTTGAACAAATGCGGAATAAAACTAACGTTTAATATGTCAAGCACAAAACCTACAAACAACTAGGCTCACCTATGTGCACCAACAACTTATGCTAAGCAAGATAAACAACTAAGTGATAGCAAGATATATTACAATAAACAATATGTCTATCACAAAGTAAAGTGCATAAGCAAAGGGTTCGGGTAAGAGATAACCGAGGCACGGGGAGACGATGATGTATCCCGAAGTTCACACCCTTGCGGATGCTAATCTCCGTTAGAGCGGTGTGGAGGCACAATGCTCCCCAAGATGCCACTAAGGCCACCGTAATCTCCTCACGCCCTCGCACAATGCAAGATGCCGTGATTCCACTAAGGGACCCTTGAGGGCGGTGACCGAACCCGTACAAATGGCAACCCTTGGGGGCGGTCACCGAACCCGTACAAATGGCAACCCTTGGGGGCGGTCACCGAACCCGTACACGTGGCAACCCTTGGGGGCGGTCACCGAACCCGTACACGTGGCAACCCTTGGGGGCGGTTACCGGTACCCGTACAAATTGCTCGGGGCAATCTCCACAACCTTATAGGAGACCCCGACGCTTCCCGGAGCTTCACACCACAATGATTGAGCTCCGAGACACCACCAAGCTTCTAGGACGCCAAAGCATCCACGAAGAACAATATCAAGGGTACTAAGTACCGAAGGTAGTAAGCTTCTCAACTTCTCACTTCCACGTATCACCGTGGAGAACTCAAACCGATGCAACTAATGCAATGGCAAGAACACACGAAGTGGTCAAGTCCCTCACACTCAAATCCCTCCACAACAACAAAAGCTATGGAGAAATATGAGAGGAAGAACAAGGAGCTCACAAAGAACTCCAAGATCAAGATCCAAGGGGTTCCCCTCACATAGAGGAGAAAGTGATTGGTGGAGATGTGGATCTAGATCTCCTCTCTCTTTTCCCTCAAGAGCAAGCAAGAATCATTGGAGGGATTGAGAGTAATCAAGCTCTAAGAATGTCAACAATGGAGGTAGAACAAGAGCTCAACGGATGGATAAGGCAAGGGGGAAGAAGACCCCCTTTATATAGTGGGCGGAAGAATCAGACCGTTACCCCCACTCTCTGCCCGAGCTCCAGCGGTACTACCGCTGGCTGCAGCGGTACTACCGCTGGCACTCCAGTGGTACTACCGCCAGCTAGCGGTACTACCGCTAGCTACAACGGTACTACCGCTGGCACTCCAGCGGTACTACCGCTGGCCCCAGCGGTACTACCGCTGGGCCCCTGGTAGTGCAAAGGCACTACCACCGCCAAGAAAGTCTTCGCAAAAAGGTCCGTCCACGAACAACCGCTAGGCAGGCGGTACTAAGCTCCTGGGGCGGTACTACCGCTGACCAGGGGCGGTACTACCGCGAGCCAGCGGTACTACCGCTAGGGCCAGCGGTACTACCGCCAACTCTAGCGGTACTACCGCTAGGTCCAGCGGTACTACCGCTAGGTCGAGCGGTACTACCGCTAGGTCCAGCGGTACTACCGCTCGCCACTGAAACAGCCATAACTTTCGCATACGAGCTCCGAATCGAGCAAACCCAAGCTTGTTGGATTCAGGACTACAAGGGCTATCCAGACAGCGATTGGAAATATTAAGACCATGCGGTTATGAATATGCCAAAGATATAGAGATGTGAGATCTCTATGAATGAAGAACCGGCAAAAACTCCAACATCGAAAACATCATAGTAGATGCATATGGACTCCGTTTTCGATGAACTCGAGCTTGTCATGAAGATGACCATAAGCTCTAAAACTCACAAAGAGAAACACCAACTAAGAACCAAGAAGTATGATGCAATGATGCAAATGGTTTGAGCTCTCAACGAACGATACGATCAAGCTACTCACTTGAGAGCCCCCCTTGATAGAACAACAATCTATCCTAACCAGAAAACCTATCAAGGGCAAACCTATACCTTGCACATCATCCTCTTGAGCTAGATGATGATGATCTTGGCATCCTCAAGATGGACCACCTTTCTTGATTGTGTTGGCTTGATGAATACTAGTTGATTGCTCCCCCATACTCACTATGGGTGAGCCACTCTTCAGCATATCTTCACAAGTCCATTGCCACCATAATGGACGGCAAGCTTCAAGCATGCTATCTTCGTGCTGATCCACTTGAACTTGCACGTCGCAATCTTGATGACGATCACAACTTGACGTCATACTCCATGGGTTGTATGAGATCTTCCCTTTGACGCAAGCTCATGGAAACACACCTAACCCCCACATAGAACTCTCACGAAGACCATGGGTTAGTACACAAACACGTAATGGACAATGCTTACCATACCATGGGATCACTTGATCCCTCTCGGTACATCTTGTACGCTTTGTGTGTTGATCATCTTGGTTTACTCTTTGTCTGAGATCTTGATCAACCATTGATGATGATCACAACTTGACGTCATACTCCATGGGTTGTATGAGATCTTCCTTTTGACGCAAGCCCATGTAAACACACCATACCATGGGATCACTTGATCCCTCTCGGTACATCTTGTATGCTTTGTGTGTTGATCATCTTGATTTACTCTTTGTCTGAGATCTTGATCAACCATGTCTCTCTATGACCATTCTTTGGATAATACCTTGGATACCATCTTGGTCATCATATAAACTCCTTGAACCCAACAGATGGACTTCAAGAAGTGCCTATGGACAAATCCATACCATGGGATCACTTGATCCCTCTCGGTACATCTTGTAGGCTTTGTGTGTTGATCATCTTGATTTACTCTTTGTCTGAGATCTTGATCAACCATGCGTCTCTATGACCAGTTTTTGGATAATACCTTGAATACCATCTTGGTCATCATATAAACTCCTTGAACCCAACAGATGGACTTCAAGAAGTGCCTATGGACAAATCCTATAAATGTAACTTAAGGCAACCATTAGTCCATAGGAATTGTCATCAAGTACCAAAACCACATATGGAGATATATGCTCAATATATGCTCCAACAGTATGGACGGTACCCGAGGATTCGGCTAGCCGTGGAGTGTGATTGATTGGTGGTGGGGGAGTCAAAACTTTACTTTTCTATTTGGGAACCGCCTATAGCATGTGTAGCGTGGAAGATGTTGAGAACTCTTATTCATTGCGTTGACAATGAAATCATGCCACCCAAAATTATTATCTCTGTTTTCAAAGCTTGAGCTCTGGCACCTCTGTAAATCAATGCTTCCCTCTGCGAAGGGCCTGTCTATTTATGTTCCTGTTGAGTCATCCTCCTCTTATAAAAGAACCAATTAGAGAGCACCTCTGTCATTTTTATGCTTTGCTTTTAACTGTGTTGAGTGTGACTATGACTGGATCTTCATTGCCATGAGTTACAATGTTTAGTCAGCCCTTGGTCTTTGAAGGTGCTCTGCATTTATGTTTTGCGGTCTCAGAAAGAGCTAGCGAGATACCATCTATTCGTACTGCTTCATGTTGTTTTGATCGAAGTGTTGACATTTGAGGCTTATTATTATTTGCTCGCTAGTTGATTATGCCATTGATATGAGTTTACCGTGAGACCTAGATGTCATTTTCTTAAGTGGTTTACTTGTGATCTTGCTGAAATTCTGGTTGTGAGTTAGACATACTTGCAACAACAAGATCAAACACAGTTCGTCAAAGTTTTTCTTTTGTCTCTCTCAGTTTGTCAACTTAGTTGCTTGAGGACAAGGAAGTCTTTAAGCTTGGGGGAGTTGATACATCTCCGTCGTATCTACTTTTCCGAACTCTTTTGCCCTTGTTTTGGACTCTAATTTGCATGATTTGAATGGAACTAACCCGGAATGATGTTGTTTTCAGCAGAATTGCCATGGTGTTGTTTTTGTGCAGAAATAAAAGTTCTCGGAATGTCCTGAAAATTTATGGAGATTTTTCTGGAATAGAAGAAAAATACTTGCGCAAAGATCCACCGGAGGGGGCGTGCTAGTGGGCCACAAGCCCATAGGCCGCCGCCACCCCCCTAGATCGTGCCGTAAGGGCTTGTGGGGCCCACGTGGCACCACCGCCCCCAAACTGAGCTCTATATCTTCCGTCTCGCCCGGAAAAAAATCAGAGAAAAGGTTTCATCGCGTTTTACGATACGGAGTCACCGCCACATCATGTTCTTCATTTGGAGGGCAGATGTGGAGTCCGTTTCGGGCTCCGGAGAGGGGAAATCGTCGTCATCGTCATCTTCAACCTTCCTCCATCGACAATTCCATGACGCTCTTCATCGTTCATGAGTAATCTCATCGTAGGCTTGGTGGACGGTGATGAGTTGGATGAGATCTATCATGTAATAGAGTTAGTTCTTGACGGGGATTGATCCCTAGTATCCACTATGTTCTAGATTGATGTTGCTACTACTTGGCTATGCTTAATGCTTGTCACTAGGGCCCGAGTGCCATGATTTCAGATCTGAACCTATTATGTTGTCGCTGATATATGTGTGTTTTAGATCCTATATTGCAAGTTGTAGTCACCAACTATGTGTTATGACCCGACAACCCCGGAGTGACAATAGCCGGAACCACTCCCGGAGATGACCATAGTATGAGGAGTTCATGTATTCACCATGTGTTAATGCGTTGGTCCGGTTCTTTATTAAAAGGAGAACCTTAATATCCCGTAGTTTCCATTAGGACCCTGCCGCCACGGGAGGGATGGACAATAGATGTCATGCAAGTTCTTTATCCTAAGCATGTATGACTACATACGGAATACATGCCTACATTACATCGACGAACGGGAGCTAGTTACTTATCTCTCCGTGTTATAGCTGTTACATGATGAATCACATCCGTCACACTCATCCATCACCGGTCCACTGCCTACGAGTCTTTTACTACTGGTCCTCGCTATGTTACTTTGCCTAGGATTGTCCCTAGCTACAAAAGGGATTGGGCCACTTTGCTACTACTGTTGCTACTGTTGTTACTTTGCTGCTGTTGCTACTGCTGTTCCTTGCTACTTTGATGTTACTTGTTGCAAGACTTTTTCGACACCGTTGCCGGGGAAGAATAGTTCCCCGTCCACGTGCAACTTACTGGCGCCATTGATACGACAGTTAGGAATAGTCTGCCGTCAATAGTTCTGTTTCTGACACCGTTGCTATCATACTACTTTGCTACTGATACTTTGCTTGTAGACACTAATCTTTCAGGTGTGGTTGAATCTGACAAACTCAGCTGCTAATACTTGAGAATATTCTTTCGCTTCCCCTTTGGCGAATCAACAAATTTGGGTTGAATACTCTACCCTCGAATACTGTTGCGATCCCCTATACTTGAGGGTAATCAGTGACAAGGGGAGATCAGTATCTTCCATGCTAGGCGTGTTATCCTTGATATGTGTTTATTCACTATCACTCACGAGAAAGGGGCCGGTAGTTGGAATGCCCAGTTCCATGCTGAAATCGAAAAGATAATTGCAAACAAAACTCCCCCTGGTTTGATGTTGGTATGGACGGCACCCGAGTATTCGGCTAGTCATGGAGTGTGATTGATCGGTGGTGGGGGAGTAAAAACTTTACTTTTCTGTTTGGGAACCACCTATAGTATGTGTAGCATGGAAGATGGTGAAAATTCTTGGTCATTGCGTTGACAATGAAAGCATGCCACACAAAATTATTATCTCTGTTTTAAAAATCTTCAGCTCTGGCACCTCTACAAATCAATGCTTCCCTCTCCGAAGGGCCTATCTATTTATGTTTCTGTTGAGTCATCCTCTTCTTTCAAAGAGCACCAATTACGGAGCACCTCCGTCGTTTCTATGCTTTGCTTTTAATTGATATTGAGTATGACTGTGATTGGATCTTCTTTGCCATGAATTACAATGTTCGATCAGCCTTGGTCTTTGAAGGAGCTCTACATTTATGTTTTGCGGTCTCAGAAAGAGCTAGCGAGATACCATCTGTTCATACTGCTTCATGATTGTTTTGATTGAAGTGTTGACATTTGAAACTTATTATTATTGCTCGCTAGTTGATTATGCCATTGATATGAGTTTGCCAAGAGACCTAGATGTCATTGCTTATGTGGTTAGCTTGTGATATTGCTGAAATTCTGGATATGAGTTAGACATAGTTGCAACAACAAGATCAAACAGAGTTTGTAAAAGTTTTTCTTTTGTCTCTTTCAGTTTGTCAACTGAATTTCTTGAGGACAAGCAAGGCTTTAAGCTTGGGGGAGTTGATATGTCTCCGTCGTATCTACTTTTCCAAACTCTTTTGCCCTTGTTTTGGACTCTAATTTGCATGATTTGAATGGAACTAACCCGAACTAACGATGTTTTCAGCACAATTGCCATGGTGTTGTTTTTGCGCACAAATAAAAGTTCTCGGAATGACCTGAAAATTTACGAGGATTTTTTGTGGAATATATAAAAAATAATGGCGCAAGAATCAACCGGAGAAGTGGAGCGTGGAGCCCACAAGCCCACCAGGCGCGGGCCCCCTAGTCGCGCCTAGCAGGCTTGTGGGGCCCACAGAGCTCCACCGCCTCCAACTCCAGCTCTATTTAGTCCCTTTCGTCAAGAAAAAAATCAAAAAAAGAGTTCATCGCGTTTTACGATACGGAGGCACCGCCACCTCCTGTTCTTCATTTGGAGGGCAGATCTGGAGTCCGTTCTGGGCTCCGGAGAGGGGAGATCGTCGCCATCGTCATCACATTGTGTAGCGAGGTGAAACGTAGCAAGCAAAGAGTAACAAGTAACAAGTAGTAACATTGGTGCAGCAAGTGGCCCAATCCCTTTTGTAGCAAGGGACAAGCCTGAACAAAGTCTTATAGGAGGAAAAACGCTCCCGAGGACACACGAGAATTCCTGTCATGCTAGTTTCATCATGTTCATATGATTCGCGTTCGTTACTTTGATAGTTTGATATGTGGGTGGACCGGCGCTTGGGTACTGCCCTTACTTGGACAAGCATCCCACTTATGATTAACCTCTCTCGCAATCATCATCAACTACAAAAGAAGAATTAAGACAAAGTCTAACCATAGCATTAAACTAGTGGATCCAAATCAGCCCTTCACGAAGCAGCGCACAAACTGGGGTTTAAGCTTCTGTCACTCCAGCAACCCATCATCTACTTACTACTTCCCAATGCATTCCTCTAGGCCCAAATATGGTGAAGTGTTATGTCATCAACGTTCACATAACACCACTAGAGGAAAAACAACATACATCATATCAAAATACCGAACGAATATCAAATTCACATGACTATTATCAGCATGACTTATCCCATGTCCTCAGGAACAAAAGTAACTACTCATGAGACATAATCATAATCATGACCAGAGGTGTAATGAATAGCATCAAGGATCTGAACATAAACTCTTCCACCAAGTAATCCAACAAGCATCTACTACAAATAGTAATCAACACTACTAGCAACCTTACAAGTACCAATCGGAGTCGCGAGACGGAGATTGATTACAAGAGATGAACTAGGGATTGGAGAGCAGATGGTGCTGATGAAGATGTTGATGAAGATGCCTCCCCTCCGACGAGAGGAGTGTTGGTGATGACGATGGCGACGATTTCCCCCTCCGGGAGGGAAGTTTCCCCGACAGGATCGTCCTGCCGAAGCTCTAGATTGGATCTGCTCAAGTTCCGCCTCGTGGCGGCAGCGAAACCACGAAAAAGCTCCTGTATGATTTTTTCCAGGTCAGGACACATCATATAGCAAAAGTGGGGGGCTAGTGGGCCTTCACGCAGCCCACAAGCCTGCCCTGCGCCACCAGGGGGGTGGTGGCGGTGGGCAAGCTTGTGGGGCCCTGGTGGCCCCCCTCCGGTAGTTCTTTCGCCTAGTGTTTTTAATATATTCCAGAAAAAATCCACGTAAATTTTAAGGGCATTTGGAGATGTGTAGAATAGTGGACTAGGATTTGCTACTTTTCCAGTCCAGAATTCCAGCTGCCTGAGTTCTCCCTCTTCGAATAATCCTTGCAAAATAAGAGAGAAAAGGCATAAATATGGTACCACAAGTAATATAACAGCCCAAGAAGCAATAAATATCAACATGAAAGCATGATGCAAAATGGATCTATCAGTATCCACCATGTAGACATCGTGTGTGGAGGTGGCAGTCCATCGTCCCGTTATGGGAGAGCTGGGTGATTGAATAGCCATTTCCATATCTTCGGCTTCTTTAGAGAAGAAGTCTAACAGATCAGTTAGATCTTCGATAGTTGAGATGAAGTGGGTGGTGGGTGGGGAATAAAGTTCCCCGCACCTAGTCCCAAAGTCACAAGGGTCTTGGATCGGGATCGGTCCTTCCGCACCATCAGCGATTTGGGTTTGAGTCTCGTTTACCGTGAGAGATTTTCTGCAAAAATCCTTGGAGCCCTAATAGAGTTGAACTTCGATGCTACATCGTGGGGAGAGTTTTTAGGTGGGATTACCCTCGGGCCTCCGAACACCATGGTCAGTGATACGTCTCAAACGTATCTATAATTTTTGATGGTTTCATGCTGTTATCTTGTCATCTTTGGATATTTTATGTACCTTTTTTATCTTTTTTGGGACTAACTTATTAATTCAGTGCCAAGTGCCAGTTCTTGTTTTTCTGTGTTTTTGGCTCTTTTCAGATCTGATTTTGGAACGGAGTCCAAACGGAATAAAATCCCCGAAATAATTTTTTCCTGAACGGAAGAAGATCAGGGGGCTTGAGGGCCAAGCCAGGAGGGCTATAGGGGGCCCACAAGCCCCCCATCCGCCACCAGGGGGCGGCGGATGGCAGGCTTCTGGCCTCCCTGCCCCCCCCCCCTGACCTAGATCCTTCGCCTATATATTCCCTAAAATACACAAAAAAATCAAGGGGATCCACGAAAATACTTTTCCGCCGCCGCAAGCTTCCGTTTCCGCGAGATCTCATCTGGAGACCCTTCCCGGTGCCCTGCCGGAGGGGACTTTGGAGTTGGAGGGCTTCTACATCAACATCATCGCCCCTCCAATGACTCGTGAGTAGTTCACTTCAGACCTACGGGTCCGTAGTTAGTAGCTAGATGGCTTCTTCTCTCTCTTGGATCTTCAATACAAAGTTCTCCATGATCTTCATGGAGATCTGTCCGATGTAATCCTCTTTGGCGGTGTGTTTGTCGAGATTCGATGAATTGTGGATTTGTGATCAGATTATCTATGATATATATTTGAGTCTTTGCCGATTTCTTATATGCATGATTTGATATCCTTGTAAGTCTCTCCGAGTCTTGGGTTTTGTTTGGCCAACTAGATCTATGATTCTTGCAATGGGAGAAGTTCTTGGTTTTGGGTTCTTACCGTGTGGTGACCTTTACCAGTGACAGTAGGGGCAGCAAGGCACACATCGTGTAGTTGCCATCAAGGGTAACAAGGTGGGCTTTGTCGTAGATCTGAGATTGTCCATCTACATCATGTCATCTTGCTTAAGGCGTTACTCTGTTCTTTTGGACTTAATACACTAGATGCATGCTGGATAGCGGTCGACGTGTGGAGTAATAGTAGTAGATGCAGAAAGTATCGGTCGACTTGTTTTGGACGTGATGCCTATAGATATAATCATTGCCATAGATGACGTCACGACTTTGCGCGGTTCTATCAATTTCTGGCAGTAATTTGTCCACCCACCGTCTACTTGCTTTCATGAGACAAGCCACTAGTAAACACTACGACCCCCGGGTCTATTCACACCTATCGTTTCCACTTTCGCTTTTACTTTGCTTTGTTACTTTGTTGCTTTCAGTTCTCCCTTGGCGAACAATCTATAAGGGATTAACAACCCCTTCATAGCACTCGGAGCCAGCTTTTTGTGTTTGTGCAGGCACTTGAGATACTCCTTCACTGGATCGATACCTTGGTTCTCAAACTGAGGGAAATACTTACCATCGCCGCGCTACATCACCCTTTCTGCTTCGAGGGAACACCAACGCAAGGCTCCAAGGCCACGGGGGAAATCCTTTGCATATTTGCCTAGGAAGTCCCTTAAGGCGTAGCCGTAGCAGAAGGATTCCTGGTGCCGTTGCTGAGGAGTATCAAGACAAGAACAGTCTCCCGTCAACATGCCTATTTCTGGCACCGTTGGAAGGTCTTTTGTTGCAGTAGCAGAAGTATTTCTGGCGCCGTTGCCTGGGAAGGAGAGATCTATCCAAGTAGGTCTCACAAACTCATCTCTTGCATTTACTTTTTTTGCCAGTTGCCTCTCGTTTTCCTCTCCCCCACTTCACATTTGTCTTTTCATTCGCCATTTCTCTCGCTTGCTTTCTGTTCGCCTGTGTGCCATGTGCCTTCAAAATGCTTGCATCTTCGCTTGCTAAAAATCTAGTGATATGGATCCTCATCCACTTCCTAATCTTTTCAAGAGGTCCAACTATGTTGAACCAATTGTTAGTGAGCGTACACTAGATTATCTTTATGAAGTTTTGCTTAAGATGCGTGAATCTGAAAATCGTGATGAGGAAATTTATGAAGTGATTCACGAGGGCTCCTTGGATGAAAAGCATGATTGTAATGGTTTCACTATAAATTCTATTAGTGACAATCATGCTAAAAATATGCAAAACCCTAAGCTTGGGGATGCTAGTTTTGCTTTGTCCACTACTTGTTGCAAAGATCATGATTGGGGTGATGATTTTTCTTATGATCTTGAAAATTTGTTCAAGCCTCATGATGAATATGATATTTGCAATGACACTGAAAGTGGGTTTGGAGACGTCATGACTTTAGTTGATGATAATCCCACTATTTTTTATGAGCATCAACTTTGCATGCATGTGGATCATGAATTTGAATATGATCCCACATGTAATTATTATGAGAGAGGAAAATGTTTTGGTAGAAACTTTCATGTTACTAAGCTACCTCTCGTCATGTTGAGATTGACATTGCCTCTTTCCTTTTCCTTGCATATGGCAGCTATTGGTTGTCTTGGCAATTTGCTTTTCTATAAAATGCCTATGCATAGGAAGCATGTTAGACTTAGATGTGATTTTCACATGCTTTATGATTCTCTCGTTGTGCTTCAATTCTTGTCTTTTGTGTGAGCATCATTGAATTATCAATGCCTAGCTAAGGGCGTTAAACAATAGCGCTTGTTGGGAGGCAACCCAACGAATTTATCCTTTTTATTTTTGTTTTGTATTTTCCACACTTTCATAATTCTATTATGATTGTGTTTTTTGTGTTTCTTTTTGCGCTTGTGCCAAGCAAAACCGTTATGATTAGTCTTGGGGATGATCGTTTGGTCATGCTGGAAAAGACAGAAACTTTCTGCTCACGAAAAGAAATTTCATTTTTTCTGTAAGAGCTTTTGAGTTGATCCTTTTTGCTGCTGACGGCTACACAAATTCTTCAAACTGTCGTAATTTGTCAGAATTTTTGAAGTACCAGAAGTATACGAAATATACAGATTGCTACAGACTGGTCTGCTGTTAACAGATTCTGTTTTTGTTGTGTTGGTTGCTTATTTTGATGAAACTATGGATAGTATCAGGGGGTATTAGCCATGGAAGATTGAAAATACAGTAACCCAACATCAGTATAAGTAGAATTTAAGTTTTCTATAGTACCTAAGGTAGTGGTGGTTTGCTTTCTCATACTAATGTTATCACGAGTGTGTGTTTAAGTTTCGTGTTGTGAAGTTTTCAAGTTTTGGGTGAAGTTCTTATGGACAAAGAGATAAAGAGTGGCAAGAGCTCAAGCTTGGGGATGCCCAAGGCATCCCAAGAGATTCAAGGATGCCATAAAAGCCTAAGCTTGGGGATGCCCTGGGAAGGCATCCCCTCTCTCGTCTTCAATCCATCGGTAACGTTACTTGGGGCTATATTTTTATTCACCACATGTTATGTGTTTTTGCTTGGAGTGTCTTGTATCGTAGGAGTCTTTTATTTTTTTGTGTCACAATCATCCTTGCTGCACACCTAGATATAGAGACATGCACTCACCGTGATTTTGTCGAGCTTCACTTATACCCTTTGGTAGACAATTCAGCTCACATGTGCTTCACTTATATCTTTTGAGCTAGTTGATTTTGCTCTGCGTGCTTCACTTATATCTCTTATAGCACAGCGGTGCGTGGCTTGGTAGTTGATCTATGCTTTGAAATTAGTCTCAAAAGGGGTAGTTATCCAAAGGGATACGAAAACTTCCACCTTCATGTGCATTGAATAGTTAGAGAAGTTTGATTCATCTCAATTAGTTTTGAGTTGTGGTTTTGGTAATATTGAAGTCATGCTAGTAAGGTGTTGTGGATCTAGAAATACTTTTGTTGAAGTTAGTGATTCCCGTAGCATGCACGTATGGTGAACCGCTATGTGATGAAATCTGAGCATGATTAGTCTATTGATTGTCATCCTTTGCATGGCGATCGGGATCGCGCGATGTTTATACCTACCAACCCTTCCCCTAGGACTATGCGTTGAATGCTTTGTTTCGATTACTAATAAAACTTTTGCAACAAGTATATGAGCTCTTCATGACTAATGTTGAGTCCATGGTTTAGATGCACTTTCACCTTCCACCATCACTATCTTCTTAGTGCCGTGCAACTTTCGCCGGTGCACAAAACCCACCATTAGCCTCCCTCAAAACAGCCACCATACCTACCTACTATGGCTTTTTCAAAGTCATTCCGAGATATATTGCCATGCAACTACCACCATGACATGGCCCACCACGTCTACATTGTCATTGCATGATCGTAAGATAGCTAGCATGATGTTTCCATTAATGTCTATGCCATGCTAGATCATTGTCACGGTACACTACCGGAGGCATTCCATATAGAGTCATCGTTGCTCTAAGTTTTGAGTTGAAAGTGTGATGATCATCATTGATGGAGCATTGTCCCATGTGAGGAAATAAAAGAGGCCAAAGATGCCCACCAAAAAAAAAGAGGCCAAAGAGCCCACCAAAAAAATGAGAGAAAAAGAGAGAAGGGACAATGCTACCACTTTTCCACACTTGTGCATATTAAGCACCATGATATTCATGATTGAGAGTCTCTCGTTTTGTCACCACCATATAGCTAGTGGGAAATTTTCATTATATAACTTGGCTTGTATATTCCAATGATAGGCTTCCTCAAAATTGCCTTAGGTCTTCGTGAGCAAGCAAGATGGATGCACACCCACTAGTTTTCTTTAAGAGCTTTCACATACTCTTAGCTCTAGTGCATCATTTGTATGGCAATCCCTACTCATTCACATTGATATCTGTTGATGAGCATCTCCACAACTCATTGATATGCCTAGTTAATGTGACCATCTTCTCCTTGTTTTTTCTTGCAACGTCCACCACACTCCACACCACTTATAGTGCTGAAACCATGGCTCACGCTCATGTATTGCATGAGAGTTGAAAAGGTTTGAGAAAGTAAAGGTGTGAAACAATTACTTGGCCAATACCGGGGTTGTGCATGATTTAAATTCATTGTGCAATGATGGTAGAGCATAGCCAGACTATATGCTTTTGTAGGGATAACTTTCTTTTGGCCTTGTTATTTTGAAAGTTCATGATTACCATGCTAGTTTGCTTGAATTATTATTGTTTCCACGTCAATAGAAAACTATTGTTTTGTATCTAATGGAAGTGAACATTCACGTCACATAAGAGGAGTTACAAAGGACATCTATGCTAGGTGGCATGAAAGCATCAAAAATTCATTCTTTATCACTTCCCTACTCGAGGACGAGCAGGAGTTAAGCTTGGGGATGCTTGATATGTCTCAAACGTATCTATAATTTTTCATGGTTTCATGTTGTTATCTTGTCATCCTTGGATGTTTTATGTAAATTTTATATCTTTTTTGGGACTAACTTATTAATTCAGTGCCAAGTGCCAGTTCCTGTTTTTTCTGTGTTTTTGGCTCTTTTCAGATCTGATTTTGGAACGGAGTCCAAACGGAATAAAATCCCCGAAATAAATTTTTCCCGAACGGAAGAAGATCAGGGGGCTTGAGGGCCAAGCCAGGAGGGCTACAGGGGCCCACAAGCCCCCTATCCGCCACCACGGGGCGGCGGATGGCACGCTTGTGGCCTCCCTGGCGCCCCCCTGACCTAGATCCTTCGCCTATATATTCCCTAAAATACAGAAAAAAAATAAAGGGATCCACGAAAATACTTTTTCCGCCGCCGCAAGCTTCCGTTTCCGCGAGATCTCATCTGGAGACCCTTCCCGGTGCCCTGCCGGAGGGGAGTTTGGAGTTGGAGGGCTTCTACATCAACATCATCACCCGTCCAATGACTCGTGAGTAGTTCACTTCAGACCTACGGGTCCGTAGTTAGTAGCTAGATGGATTCTTCTCTCTCTTGGATCTTCAATACAAAGTTCTCCATGATCTTCATGGAGATCTATCCGATGTAATCCTCTTTGACAGTGTGTTTGTCGAGATCCGATGAATTGTGGATTTGTGATCAGATTATCTATGATATATATTTGAGTGTTTGCTGATTTCTTATATGCATGATTTGATATCCTTGTAAGTCTCTCCGAGTCTTGGGTTTTGTTTGGCCAACTAGATCTATGATTCTTGCAATGGGAGAAGTGCTTGGTTTTGGGTTCTTACCGTGTGGTGACCTTTCCCAGTGACAGTAGGGGCAGCAAGGCACACATCGTGTAGTTGCCATCAAGGGTAAAAAGGTGGGCTTTGTCATAGATATGAGATTGTCCATCTACATCATGTCATCTTGCTTAAGGCGTTACTCTGTTCTTTTGGACTTAATACACTAGATGCATGCTGGATAGCGGTCGACGTGTGGAGTAATAGTAGTAGATGCAGAAAGTATCGGTCTACTTGTTTTGGACGTGATGCATATAGATATAATCATTGACATAGATGACATCACGACTTTGTGCGGTTCTATCAATTGCTTGACAGTAATTTGTTCACCCACCGTCTACTTGCTTTCATGAGAGAAGCCACTAGTAAACACTACGGCCCCGGGGTCTATTCACACCTATCGTTTCCACTTTCGCTTTTACTTTGCTTTGTTACTTTGTTGCTTTTAGTTCTCACTTGGCGAACAATCTATAAGGGATTGACAACCCCTTCATAGCGTTGGGAGCAACCTTTTTGTGTTCGTGCACGCACTTGAGATACTCCTTCACTTGATCAATACCTTGGTTCTCAAACTGAGGGAAATACTTACCACTGTTGCGCTACATCACCCTTTCCGCTTCGAGGGAACACCAACACAAGGCTCCAAGGCCATGGGGGAAATCCTTTGCATATTTGCCAAGGAAGTCCCTTAAGGCGTAGCCGTAGCAGAAGGATTCCTGGTGCCGTTGCTGAGGAGTATCAAGACAAGAACAGTCTCCCGTCAACACGCCTATTTCTAGCACCGTTGGAAGGTCTTTTGTTGCAGTAGCAGGAATCCACTCCCTTTGACTGTTTCCGCTGACATTTTGAGGTATATATCAGTTTTACGTTATTTACATGTGATTGCACTTTGATATATATATTGATGTACTGTGTGTGCCAGCATACTGATCCAAGGATGGCACAGATACACAGAGGCTTGACTCTTTTTGAGTCGGGTCGCTTCAGATATGGTATCAGAGCACATGTTGAGTGTAGGACGTGACCCTAGAAACTGGAAATTTCTCAGGAAAGGATCTCTCTAAAATTTTATTTCCAAGAACATCATTTACCTATCATCTCTTCTGATTTCATCAAATGTTCTCTCTCACCTTAAATAGTTAGACAATACCTTTTCCCCTTTGACCACATGAAGGATCAACTGAGTTCTACTTCAAAGTAAAGAGGACTTCACCATGCATTTGAAGAATTGAAGATTCACCAATTGAAGACTCTGAAGACCCGAAGAAATTAAAAGACCCTGAAGTGTTCCAATATTTATATGGCAATTAGATGTCCAAACCCCTGTTATATACCCACATTAGATACGATGATTTGTGAGCCTTCATTTGTGTGTGGTTTCCGATAGCCACAAATAAAACCTATTCTCAAAAATATTGTTTGTATTGTGTGTATCTCCCTCTTTCCCTCTATATATTACCCATCCCATCCCAAAAACCTTGGACCCAATAGATGGCGTATGAAGTTGGACTTATAATCTCTGGACCAATGACCCAGTTGGAAGCTGAAATATGGATTCAAAACTTGGAGAACCACTTCGGGAGCAATTTGATTTCAAGGAAATATGAAGTGGCACACGCTCTTCAGTACTTTACCCAAGGTGCTGCTATCTGGTGGAAGATGGATCTCAGGATTTTCATGAAGGTTATCCTAAGAGCATGAAGGGAAAAGCTATGATGGATCAGCCAACGTTTTCTTAGGAGCATACAAAAACCTGAGAGTGATGAAGAATACGATAGATGTTTGTTCATCTTGCAGAACCAATGGATCCATGCGAACTTCGTTTGTGTACAAGAGAAATTCTGCAATGCTTGTGAGGATGCCCAAGTGTTAGAATACGAGATTCACTAAATCTTATACAAGGTAATGATTTCAGTGCGACATGGCGTGGCCACCATGACAACTTACTCTTATCATTTCTCTTGCTATTCGGAATGGTAAATCTGAGAGACTTACCCATAGAGAGGGACGACGTTCTTTGAAGCTTTTGTTTAATCCTTAGAATGGTATGATGAAAGCCCCATGTACATGGCATTTGTTGTCATGCGTAGGAAATTTTATGGTGAGGACGAAACCAAGACCCTTCTCACTGCAGGATAACCACAAATGGTAGACCACCATGAGAGTCATCAATAGGTTATTTAGAATGGTTACGAGACTTGTGAGTTAAGAAGACTAGTGTTGGAAGAAGCTTATATCAACAAAAGAGCACTCAATTTTGATGGAAAACATTATGAGTATAATGGAAGATCATCACCAAAGGAGTTACCATGAAGAATGTGAGGAGCCACAGGCCAAGACCCCAGAGGATTGTTAAAAATTTGAGGGACCGGTAACTCTCATTTTAAGTGTGGTAGCACCCCACTTTGTAGGAGATTGGATTTGTTAGAAGACCTCCAAAACCTAAACCTTTTCTTTCTAGCCTCTTCGAATCTCGAGGACGAGATTCATTTGAAGTATGGTAGTTTGTAACATCCCAAAATTATAAATTTTGGAATGTTATAACAAATAAATAATTAGGATTTTTTTGCTTGAATGATGTGTGATTGATTGTTTGAAATTGAGTGGAATTTGAAACTTTTTAGAAATTTATTGAGAGGGAATAAAATGACTTTCCCAAAATTTTCTATTTTGAATCCCCATTCTATTTTTTAGTTTGAATATTTTCAAAACCCTCTGATAAAAAAATTCAAATGATGAGGAGAAAAATGACACTCCAAAATCAGAGACAATATCTTGATTCAAATTTTAAGTATTTGCAATTTATTTGAAATTCAAAATTCTTTCCGTTTTAAAGTTATTGCAAAAAATAATTTTTCTAAAAAAGTATTTTATTTGGTCTTGAAAATATGTTCATGTTATAGGAAATATTATTTTGAAAATTCTTATATATAATATGCCTATATGAAATATCCTCTTAATTTCGTTTATAATTGTTTTTTCTGTTTATTTTAAAAAAACAAAGGCACTGTTCACTCGGTACTGTTCATCCAAGGAGAAAAAAAGCTGGTCGGATTTTCCTATCCGGCTGGCCGAATCCTTTTGGCCCATGGGGCTCCTCTCTCTCCTTTTCTTCTCTTTTCGTGTATGTTTAGTCCCACATTGCCTATCTATTGACCTTTAGACCTTCTTTCCACCTATAAATATAGATCCATAGGAGCATCCAAAAATCGTCTACTTCGGATTAAATCAATCTTTTGGTTTGACTAGGTTCATTGAATAAAAATATTTTCTTCTCTCCAACGGGATTTCTGGAAGTGGTCTCTTCTTTGGAATTAATTCTTACTCTCCATTCTAAAGGTATTTCTCTTCGCATTTTTCTTTTATACTCTTGTAGTTTATTATTTCAAGACTAGTATTCCTACACTAGTATACGGTAGAGTAATTAGATTTATCAATTAGTCTATGTATTTACACATTAGTCCTAAAATTCTTTTAGACATAGCACTTTTCTTCCGTAAAACACCTTGGCCCTGATTTTTCAAATAGCCATAATTTTTTACTCGTTTATCTGAATTAGATGAAACCAACGCCAAGAGTTTCGTCTTGATCCCACATATTCAAACTTTTGATCCTCTATCTCAAATCTAGTAATACTTTTTGTCTACATGTTCATATTGATCTCCTATATCCAGTAGCATCATTAGTTTCGACGTTTGAACCTTACAAATTTGAGCGATTCAAATTTGTATTCGAACATTCATTTGATCTTATCTTGCAAATCGTAACACCTTTTCAATTGATTCCTTTTACCCCTAAATACTCATGTCATATATTTTTGTACATAACCATCGTACTTCAGTTCAACTTCTTTTGACCTTCTGAATGCAAATTCAATTCATACTTCAATTCGCTATAACTTGTGTTGTAGTTGTAGTGCTCCATTTGAAGAAATTCTTTCTACAAATAAATTCTTATGTCTTATACTATTTTTCAAACAACATTCATGTTGTTCTCCCAATATTTTTTATCATCTCCCATAGTGTATACAAGTCGAGCTTATATAGCGATAGTTGATCATCCTTTGACTCTTTTGAGTTGACCCCTTTCACTTTTCCTTTTACAACACCATAAGGCCCTATCTTTTCTTATTAAATCTTGGTATGTTGTTATTTTGCACCAAGACAATGTTTGTTCTTATGTTATTTTGGTTCTTCCTTTTGGCATGAATGTTTATTGAATGCTATTAATTTACGATAGATTGCTCGGAGTGTGACGAGTAGAATTATCAGGATTATGAGAGTGACTATCGTCATCAAGTAATACCAGGCAAGTTCACATTGATCATATTTTTACCTATGGTTTTATTTCATTAGTTTCAACCTTCTTCACCCATTGCATGCAAGTAGGTACTTGGAAACTTTGGTTATTGAGTAGCATGTTATGATAGGCACCCCTAAACCCTTGTTACTTTAGCCGGGACGTTATTTTTCTATGCTCCTAGTAGACAGGGTTTGGTTGAGTGTTTATCATGAGTGTTGTGAGAAACTTAATAATCAAGACCTGAAGACTCCAAGACTTGTAAGACCTCAGAACGAAATATACCTCTGGGTGAAGGACGGTTCAGATGGGCTCCCTGGGAAAACCAGCGGAGGACCCGACATGCATGGAGAAGCGCCATGACATCTTGCGGAAAGCTACACCCAGGCTCAAAGAGATGGATGGATATTTCAAGACCCGAGGCTTACATGCACAACCACAAGTCATTATGGGCTCTGGCTTGGTTGGACATCGTGGTGACTCTGGACGGGCGGTGCCACGAGATGTAGAAGAACGGTAGGATTGGATGGGCACCGACGGAGGCTCAGAGGAACTCGTTGAAAGAACATGTTTTGATCATCCAGTTCTCAAACACCCTGAAGTACGAGGACTTCAATGGAGGCGATCAAATCTTGTGGGGAACGTGTGCAAAACTGTGTAGAGTACGCAAACCTAATCGATTAGCCGTGTCCATGGTCATGGACAATTTGAGCCAAAGGAACTGAAACTATCTCAAACTCTCAACACCATTAATTATTGATGTGGGTACTACTGATAACTTGGGTATGAGAAATGGTTAGTGGAACCTTCTCATTAACAACCAACAATGTAGTAAATTTTGCTTTTACATCTCTCTTGTTGTAGGAAAAAATTGCTTTACGCAAAACTTAAACTACAGCCCCACCTGCCATATATGCATATAGTATAGATGATATTTTCACCTCTCTCTTTTGTGACTTTCCATCATATTCAATATGCTGACCTACATGGCAGCAACGTTTTATGTTGTAGATACTTTCTTCGATGAGTAAGAGTACGATTCAGGGTTACGGTCTGCACTCAACCTGTCGTTGGTGTTTATTGGGAGTCCACTCCCTTTGACTGTTTCCGCTGAGATTTTGAGGTATATATCAGTTTTACGTTATTTACATGTGATTGCACTTTGATATATACATTGATGTATTGTGTGTGCCAGCATACTTATCGAGGGATGGCACAAATACACAGAGGCTTGACTCTTTTTGAGTTGGGTCGCTGTACCTTTGTTCTCGTCGAGAAGGAACCAAGTGGAAGTACCGCGCAAGGCAGTGGTAGTACCGCATACATGAGTAAGCAATAGTACTGCTCTCAGCACCACTAGTACTACTTACTGGCGGTAGTGACATTGCGTAGTACCATGCCCTATAACGTTGGCTTCGGTATCTCAACTTTTCGTGCCGGACTAAGCGGTTTTTGCTCGATAGTACGGCGTGGTAGTACCGCCTGTTACTACCATGCCACTACCGCCCTTCTTTATGTGTGTGGAACCCTCTATGAGCGGTAGTAGGGAGAGGTACTACCGCCTATAAGCAGTAGTACCGCTCTCGCGAGCGGTAGTACCGCTTGGCCGAGAGGTAGTATCGCTCTCGTGCCATTCCCCTGTGCAGCTAGCTCAACCGTCCAAGTGGTAGTATCGCTCCCATAAGCGGTAGTACCGCTTATGTGTAGGCTAAGAGAGAATAACGGTTGTATATGTTCCCCCACTATATAAAGGGGGTCTTCTTCCCCAAGAAGAACACCTCTGCTAACCCTAAGCTCCATTGTTGCTCCAAGCTCCATTTTCACCCGATCTTTTTTCCATAGCCAACAAAACTTGTTGATCTTCTAGGGTTTGCTTGAGAGGGCCTCGATCTACACTTCCACCAATAGAAATTTGATTCCCCCCACTAATCCCTTGCAGATTTTGTTACTCATGGGTGTTTGAGCACCCTATACACTTTACGTCACCTCGGAGCCACAATCCATTGTTGTGTGAGGGCGTGAAGAGAATACGATGGTCTTAGTGGCATATTGGGGAGCATTGTGCCTCCACACCGCTCCAACGAATACGTAATTCCCCTCAAAGGGAAGGAACTTCGGTAACACAACCTCGCCTCCACCGGTTTCACTTGTGGTTATTTCTTACCTTTACTTTTTGCAAGCTTTACTTGTGTTGTATCATATGCTTTCTTGTTGTGGTTGTTGTTAGCATCATATAGGTTGCTCACCTAGTTGCATATCTGGACAACCTATTTTTTGCTAAACCTAATTTGTTAAAAAAACTTAAAATTGGTAGTTACCTATTCACCACCCCCAATGCCTCTAATCAACTATATCGATCCTTTCATCCTATAAGCCAGCCTCCCAACTAAAAACATGAGATCGGTAAAATAGAAAACCTAACAAAGACAAACCTTTGCCTTATCCATAATACACTTGAGTTGGATGATGACGATCTTATCCTCCTTAAGATGGACCACCTTTCTTGATTGTGCCGCCGCGATGAACAATAGTAAATTTCTTACCAATACTCCACTATGAATGAGCCTCTCTCTTCGACACATCTTCACATGTCCATTATCACCATAATGGATGGCAAGCTTCAAGCATGTCTCTTCATGATGCCCCACTTGAAGTTGCACAACACAACCTTGATTGCGATCATCACTTGATGTCATCCTCCATGGGTTGGATGAGATACTCCTCCTAATGTAAGCCCATGGGAAAATACCTAACCCCTCATAGAACTACCACGCAAGTTTACTAGTACAATGGATGAATCTCACAATGGACAATTCTTATCATATCGTGAGACCACTTGATCCCACATGATACATCTTGTATGCTTTCTGTGTTAACCAACTTGAGTCCACTCTTTGTACTTATTTCTCGATCAACCTTGTCTCTTATATTCTATTCATAAAGATGATGTCTTGAAGGTAAACATGAACGCTCACACAATCTTCTTCTTCAAGCCGTGCTTGCAATAAGCTCAACTCTCACATGACCAATCTTTGGATAAATCTTTGAATACCACATTGGTCATCACATAAACTCCTTTAAACCAACAAATGGTCTTCAATAAATGCCTATGGAAAAATCCTTCGAATATAACTCAAAGCAACCATTAGTCCGTAGAGAATGTCATCAATTACTGAAACCACACATGGGGGCATCATGCTCTTTCAACAATGTGAGGTCGTTATCGTGTTGGTGGTACGCTATCCAAACCATTGTCACCAAGTTTTGTGACATTGTTGCTCAGTTAGAGCCAGTCAATTCGCGCGACAACGGAGGAGAATGAATTTTTTCTTCTTCTTGCTCAACTTGTCGATTAAATCATTCATTCACTCAATGTTTCTCAACACATTGTGTAGCCCATACGCCCCTTGTCGTGATGTACCACATGACAGAGGGATGACCATTTAGGTACATACATTATTGGATGAAGTCAAAACTATGGGACGACATGATCTGTTAATGAAAAACTTATTGAACATCCCGTTAATCTAGTTGAATATGAACTATTGTTGTACCAAACTTATTTGTGTGTTATGTAAGGATGATGTGTGTTATTTTATATCCGAATTTTTATGAATTCCGTCGGGTTTGCATGAATTTGGTTTGGCATGTTTAAATTTGATTTCAATTGTACGCGGACAGTGTTGGACAGTCAGCTTACGTATTCGTGCCCATGAACGCATACGGGAGCAAATTTTTTGGGTCAGCGTTGGACATGCCCTTACACACTTGAACAAGAACACATCTTACATCTACCACAAGTGCAATCAACACTTTCTTTTTCTCATTATGTTAACCATTAACACTTTTTCCCTTATCTTCTTTGCCTTACATACTTGTTTTTTCTCTGTATCCTAATGCAGAAATTTGAACATTGCATCCTCTGTAATACGTTCTCTAGCAACTAGCGCACCAACATCCAATAGACCTCTCTAAATCAATAGATTAATGTATTCTTATTCCTAGTACCAAATGTTTAAATGTTTTTCTGCAATATTTAAGCCAACATTGAACTCATATAGCTTGAAATTGAAAAATATCCGCATAATATTGCACTTAATTTTCCTTATCACACTTATAGTGCACCCATCTGGAATGTTTTCCATCGTGTAGACTCGTCGTAGCACCAATCGCCAAGAGTGGTCACATTTATGACCGACAGAGGGGTGCCAACAAGTTGTTGGACGACGGTTGTGTCCGACTGAGCGGCTGATGAGGATGTGTCGACACTTAGAAGAGTGGTGAGAGGCGAGTACCAAGATGAGGAGGACATCCTGGGGGAGCTCTGGAGCTGGCGCGGGGCACTCAGGGCGGTGCGAGATTTCGTTCTCGATGAAGCGCGGTGGTGACCCACAAGTATAGGGGATCAATCGTAGTCCTTTCGATAAGTAAGAGTGTCGAACCCAACGAGGAGCAGAAGGTTGTGATAAACGGATTTCAGCAAGGTAATAACTGCAAGCACTGAAAGTAGCGGTAACAAGTGATTGTGTAGCGAGGTGAAACGTAGCAAGCAAAGAGTAATAAGTAACAAGTAGTAGCAATGGTGCAGCAAGTGGCCCAATCCCTTTTTCAGCAAGGGACAAGCCTGAACAAAGTCTTATAGGAGGAAAAACGCTCCCGAGGACACACGGGAATTTTCTGTCATGCTAGTTTCATCATGTTCATATGATTCGCGTTCGTTACTTTGATAGTTTGATATGTGGGTGGACCGGAGCTTGGGTACTGCCCTTACTTGGACAAGCATCCCACTTATGATTAACCTCTCTCGCAAGCATCCGGAACTACAAAAGAAGAATTAAGACAAAGTCTAACCATAGCATTAAACTAGTGGATCCAAATCAGCCCCTCACGAAGCAACGCATAGACTGGGGTTTAAGCTTCTGTCACTCCAGCAACCCATCATCTACTTACTACTTCCCAATGCCTTCCTCTAGGCCCAAGTATGGTGAAGTGTTATGTAGTCTACGTTCACATAACACCACTAGAGGAAAAACAACATACACATATCAAAATACCGAACGAATATCAAATTCACATGACTATTATTAACATGACTTTTCCCATGTCCTCAGGAACAAAAGTAACTACTCACAAGACATAATCATAATCATGACCAGAGGTGTAATGAATAGCGTCAAGGATCTGAACATAAACTCTTCCACCAAGTAATCCAACTAGCATCAACTACAAAGAGTAATCAACACTACTAGCAACCTTACAAGTACCAATCGGAGTTGAGAGACGACGATTGGATACAAGAGATGAACTAGGGATTGGAGAGGAGATGGTGCTGATGAAGATGTTGATGAAGATGCCTCCCCTCCGATGAGAGGAGTGTTGGTGATGACGATGGCGACGATTTCCCCCTCCGAGAAGGAAGTTTCCCCGGCAGGATCGTCCTGCCGGAGCTCTAGATTGGATCTGCTCAAGTTCCGCCTCGTGGCGGTGGCGAAACCATGAAAAAGCTCCCTTTTGATTTTTTTTCCAGACCAGGACGCTTCATATAGCAAAAGAGGGGGGCTAGTGGGCCTTCAGGCAGCCCACAAGCTTGCCCACCGCCACCAGGGGGGTGGTGGCGGAGTGGGGCTTGTGGGGGCCTGGTGGCCCCCCTCCGGTAGTTCTTTCGCCCAGTATTTTTAATATATTCCAGAAAAAATCCACGTAAATTTTCAGGGCATTTGGAGATGTGCAGAATAGTGGACTAGGATTTGCTCCTTTTCCAGTCCAGAATTCCAGCTGCCTGAATTCTCCCTCTTCAAATAATCCTTGCAAAATAAGAGAGAAAAGGCATAAATAGGGTACCACAAGTAATATAACAGCCCAAAAAGCAATAAATATCAACATGAAAGCATGATGCAAAATGGACGTATCAACTCCCCCAAGCTTAGACCTCGCTTGTCCTCAAGCGAAAACCAAGTTCCATAAACATGTCCACATGTTGAGGGACGAAGGTGTCGATAAAACATAATACGGACATGAGGGCATCATGATCACACATAGAACAGCAATATATCATAAAGATTCTTATGGTAAATTAACAATTCCTTCACAAAACAAAGCATGAAGCAAAAACCTTACCGAGAAGTAACCAACAGTAATCTGTAGTCATTGAAGCAATTGCAATTTATCACAACATCAGAAAGAGTCAAATAAGAGCTTGTAAGGCAAACCCACATACTCAATCATCTCTTTCGTTTTCCACAATTGTTACAACTCACATGGTACTCATGGTGTCAAAGTTTTAGCTGGACACAAAGGAAGATAGGGGCTTATAGTTTTGCCTCCCAACGGTTTACCTCAAGGGTAAAGTCAACAACAATAAAGCATAAGTACTCAACTCCAAGTTGATATATGAATATAGATCTTTCCCAAGCATGTGACGGTAGCCAATACAAAGGCAAAAAGGGAATTGGTGATGATCACCATGACTCTTTCAAGGGCAAAAAGTAAAGGTACAAGATAGGCCCTTCGCAGAGGGAAGCAGAGGTTGTCATGCGCTTTTGAGGTTTGAATGATTGTCCTCTTAGTGCGGAGGAACGTCACTTTATATTGCGGAGGTTGTCATGCGCTTTTGAGGTTTGAATGCTTGTCCTCTTAGTCCCCCCAACTCTTTATATTCCTCACATTATGTGTTGATGATTTTCACTGTCACTATTTGAAGAATTTGCTGAAGACTTTTTCTGAAATTCCTCAACCCCAAATTCTTCATGCAAGTTAATCCTCATTTGTTTTTTCCGTGCCTGCTTATTGTGCAATCAGTTTTCATATTCCTCATCCTGAAAAACTGTTGTAGTGAAACTTTGCACTCCTGATCCTTTACTGTTTCCGCTGTAAGTTAGTTATCAGTGAGGAATTTCCTCAAAAGGAATTTCCTCAGTGATGAAATTATAAAAATCTCTTATTCACCCCCCCCCCCTCTAGTCGATATAACGCACTTTCAATTGGTATCAGAGCGAGGTACTCCCTTGTTCTGTGTGATTTTGGTTTAACCACCTGGAGTTTTAGTTATGTCGACTGCAGGCATGATTAAGGTTACTCCAGCATGTGCTACTTTCGAAGGAAAGAACTTTCCCTTCTGGAAGACCAAGATGCAGATGCATCTATAAGCTATTGACAATGATCTCTGGTATATTGTGGAACATGGCGTCCCCATCATCTCTACTAGTATGTCTGCTGCTGATGTGAAGAAATTCAAGCAACTTGATTCTCAAGCGAAGAATATCATGTGTGGCCATATGAGCCCAGGCCAGTTTGGCAGAGTGAGTGCTTTGGGCTCAGCGAAACTTATCTGGGAAAGACTGTCCAAAGTAAATGAAGGAGTATCAACCGAGCGTGATTCTCGTGTTGATGTTATTCGCAATCTCTTCAATTGCTTCAAGAGGTTTGACAATGAAAGCTGCCAAGATACCTTTGATCGCCTCACTGGCATATCAAATGAACTGCAAGCACTGGGAGCTCGAGACATTATTGATCACGAAGTTGTCAAGAAACTGCTAAGATCTTTGGATTCTTCATTTGATACTTTAGTTCTGATGATTCAAGAAAGACCAGACTACAAGATGCTTGATCCAGCTGATATACTCGAAAGACTCAATACTCATGAATTCCAGCAAGAAGAAAAGAGAGATCTATATGCACCAATCTATTCCAGACCACGTGCACTGAAGGCTAGAGCAATTTCCTCATCTGAAGAAGAAGACTCGGATGATAGCATTGGTGATCCTGAAGAATTTGGACAGGAGCTTGCAATGCTCGTGAGGAAATTCCAGAGATTTACACGACGTGGCCAGTTCAGTAAATCTTCAAGAAGAGATATGAGGAAATCAGAATCTTCATCTAAGGACTACAAGAAAAGAACCTGCCACAAATGCAAGAAATCAGGTCACTACATTGTTGATTGTCCCCCTTGGGGAAAGGAATCAAAGAAGAAGAAATACAAGGACGACACTTCTGATGACTCAAAGAAGAAGAAGAAGAAATCTTCAAAATCCTCATCTTCAAAGTCCTTATCGCACAAGAAGACCAGTTTCAGAAAGGCTCGGGCACTTATTGGCAAGGAAATGGATTCCGAGGCAGAATCAGAGGAATGTGATGAAGAGGAGGGTTCTGATGAAGACTCACAATCCGGACAGGCTAGTCTTGCACTTGCAACCACTTTCGTCCGCAAGTCAATCTTCAACCTTGAAGAAGATGATAACACCATCCACACTGATGACTATGCTGATGACTTCGCTCCAACCTATTGCTTCATGGCAAAAGGTTCAAAGGTACCAAATGATGCCTCCTCCTCTGATTCAAGTGACTGCGAACCTGATGATTATAAAAAACCCAGTTACAGTAAAATTGCTATCATTGCCACTAAACAACAAACTGTCATGGAAAAACTTCAGAAACTGCTAGATAGAAGCGATGATCTGTTGAATGATGAAATGAATCTTACCCAAATCCTTACTGATGACATGAAAAGTCTTCAGTCTAAATTTGATAATCTTCAAGATCGTCATGTTACACTACTCGCTGATCATGAGAAACTTACCTATGAATTTCTTCAAAGGAAGCTTGATCTACAGAAGTTGAGGATTTCTCATGATGATCTTTGAATGGAAAATGATTCATTACTAGCTCAACAGATCAGCGCTGCTCAAGCTGAGTTCATTCCTCCATGTCTTAAATGCATTGAACGTGAAACTGCTAATTCTTCACCAGAATCATCAAATGCTTCAATTGCTACAAATTCTTCAACTACTCCTGTAGTGTCAAATTCCTCACTTGAGGAAAACACAAATGTCACTGATGAAAATGCAGGGCTGAAGGAATTGTATGTGACAGGCATATACAAAAGCCTCAAAGGACATCAAACCCTTTGTGATGTGCTCAAAAGGCAGATCTTGAACAGGAACCCGAGGAAAGAAGGAATTGCCTTTGAGAGGAAATTGAATGCTGATGGATCTTATTGGAAACCTGAGAAGTATCCCAAAACCCCATGGGTTGCTGCTACTGGGCCTCCTTTTGATCCATCCAATCTAACTGGTTTTTCATGTGAATTATCCTATTCCTTAGATGAGTCATTTGATTCCAACTATAAACTGTTCAAAAATCAATCTGGTGAAGTATTTGCTAGATATGTTGGAACTAACTGCAGGAATGGGCCTCCCTTGAGGAATATCTGGGTTCGCAAAAGTTGTCTTGAAAATATTCAGGTGAATGTCCTCATGACACCACCGATGAAGAATTCGAACCCCAGATCAAATTCCTCAGGAGGACCAAAGTCTTCAAGAGGACCAAAATCCTCAACTGGTCAAAACTATGCTCGTACCCGTGCTAATGCTTCTAACATGCAGGGAAACTACAAGGAATATGAATATAAGCGTTATTCTTCAAATCATTATGTTCATAAATCCTCAAACCAGTTCTCTGCATATTCATATGAGTACTTTAACCCCCCCTACTGTTAAGAGAAGTGCATTAGCTTCAATGCCCCCTTTCTCATATGGTGCTCGCAGGATGATGAATGCTTTACCACCCCTTTAGATGTGGGTGGTGAAGAAATTGAACTAATCACTTCAGCAGGTCAGGTTTCGAGATGAAAATCATCATCTGAAGAATTTGCTGGAGACCTGAGGAAATGCTTGATAGGACGCAAGCTAAGATTGATGAAATAGAAATATTTCACACGTCCTTATAATTCTGTTATGATGAAATTCCTATCTGATGAAATTGATATCATATTCTTCAAATCTGAAGCATATGAGATGGTAAGCTGTACTAATTCATCTGCAGGATGACAAACCCAAGAGTACTGGGTGGGTTCTTGATAGTGGTTGAACGCATCACATGACTGGTGATAAAAGCTTGTTGATTAATATGCCACTAATTCCATCACCTCTGAAGCAAATCACATATGCTGAAAAAGGTAAAAGCAAGGTATTGGGACTTGGCAAAGTGGCTATTTCCAAGGATAGGCATATGGACAAAGTGATGCTTGTTGAATCCCTTGGATTTAACCTAATGTCAGTCTCGATGCTTTGTGATCTTGATATGATTGTTATCTTTGGTAGATATAGATGTGTTGTGATCATGGAATCTGACAAATCCAAAGTCTTCGAAGGTGTCAAAAGTGGGGATTTGTACATTGTTGATTTCTCTACAGGTCCTCAACCAGCCACTTGCTTACTAGAAAAAACCTCAGAAGGGTGGCTATGGCATCGAAGACTCGGTCATGCAGGCATGAGGAATTTGCACACGCTCGCAAAGAAGAAGCATGTCATCAGCATCGAATCAGTCAAATTCCTCAAGGATCATCTCTGCGGTGCATGTGAATCTCGGAAAATGACCAGATCCAAGCATCCCTCGAAGACTATCATGACCACTACTCGTCCATTCGAAGTGCTTCACATGGATCTATTTGGACCTACTCCCTATGCCACACTAACAAATGCAGCATCTTTATATGGCTTCGTCATAGTTGATGATTATTCCAGATATACATGGGTGCATATCATCTTATATAAAACTGAAGTGGAGGAAATCTTCAAACGATTTTCTTCAAGGGCCTCGACGAACTTCGACATCAAGATCAAACATATCAGGAGTGATAATGGAACATAGTTCAAAAACACTAGTCTTGATGATTATCTTGATGAACTTGGTATTACTCACGAATTATCTGCTCCTTATACTCCTCAACAGAATGGTGTCGTCGAAAGGAAGAACAGGACTCTGGTTGAGATGGCAAGAACCATGCTTGAAGAATATCAGACTCCTCGTCGCTTTTGGCCTGAAGCAATCAACATTGCATGCCATATCATCAACAGGGTATATCTTCACAAATTCCTCAAGAAAACCTCATATGAACTCCTCATTGATAAGAAACCCAACGTAAGTTATTTCAAAGTCTTCGGAGCAAAATGTTGGATTACAGATCCTCACCATAGCTCAAAATTAGCACCTAAAGCACATGAGGGTTTTATGCTCGGTTATGGAAAGGACTCGCACACCTACAGAATCTTTAACAACTATCACAACAAAGTTGTTGATATTGTAGATGTGCAGTTCGATGAAACTAATGGCTCACAAAGAGAGCAACTGCCTTCTAATCCAGATAAATTGTCTCCTGAGGAAGCAATAAAGCTCAAACCTATTGAAGACATTGTTCCCGCTGAGGAAATTGATGAAGAAATCATTCCCATCACTGAGGAAAATCAAGAAGGTGCTCCTGAGGAAATTGTTCCAGAACCAATTGCTCAGCCCAGACGAAATCCTCAACCTGCTCATCCGAGGATTGCACATGAAGTGGAACTTGACAAAATCCTCAATGACACAAACGCGCCAGGTCCTCTCACTCGCTCAAAAGCTTCACACTTAGTTAACTTTTGTGGGCATTTCTCTTTTGTATCTATCACAGAACCTTCAAAAGTTGCTGAGGCTTTCCTAGAACCGGAGTGGATCCAAGCTATGCAAGACGAACATCTTCAATTCAAGCTGAATGATGTATGGGAGATCGTCAAACGACTAGATCCTCGCAAGCACAATATCATCGGAACCAACTGGATTTTCCGAAACAAGCAAGATGAGGATGGTCAAGTGGTGAGGAATAAGGCACGACTTGTAGCCCAAGGCTACACCCAGGTTGAAGGAATAGATTTCGATGAAACTTTTGCACCTATTGCTAGACTTGAAGCTATTCGAATACTACTTGCTTATGCTAATCATCATAACATCATATTATATCAAATGGATGTCAAAAGTGCATTCCTCAATGGTAAGCTTGAGGAAGAAGTATATGTTGTTGGGTAACGTAGCATAAATTCAAAAAAAATCCTACGCATATTCAGATCTTCCTATGAAGAGACCAGCAACGAGAGAGGGTGAGTGCATCTTCATACCTTTGAAGGTCGCTAAGCGGAAGCGTTACTAGAACGCGGTTGATAGAGTCGTACTCGCGGTGATTCCGATCTAGTGCCGAACTACGGCACCTCCGTGTTCAACACACGTGCAGCCCGGTGACGTCTCCCGCACCTTGATCCAGCAAGGAGGAGGGAGAGGTTGGGGAAGAACTCCATTAGCACGACGGCATGGTGTCGATGGAGAGACGAGGTCTCCCGGCAGGGCTTCGCCAAGCACCGGCAGAGAGGAGGAGGAAGAAGCGCAGGGCTGCGCCGAGAGAGAGAGAAAATTGTGTGCCAAACAGCCCCGAAATCTCAACTATATATAGGGGGAGAGGGAGGGGGCACAGCCTTTAGGGTTCCCACCCCCAAGGGGTGCGGCAGCCCCAGATGGGAGAGGGGGCGGCGGCCAGGGCAGGGAGCAGGGGTGGTAAACCCCTGTGGTGGGCCATAGGCCCACCTGCGCTAGGGTTCCCCCTCTCCCCTCTTCCTGCGCCATGGGCTGAGTTGTGGGGCACACCAGCCCACCTAGGGGCTGGTTCCCTTCCCCACTTGGCCCATCTAGACTCCCGGGGTCATTGCCCCCCTTCGTTGGACCCCCGGGGCCACCTCCGGTGGTCCCGGCGATCCCGGTACGTTATGGTGATGCCCGAAATACTTCCGGTGTCCGAAACCATCCGTCCTATATATCAATCTTTACCTTCGGACCATTCCGGAGCTCCTCGTGACTTCCGGGATCTCATCTGGGATTCCCAACAACTTTCGATAACCTCGTATATCAATTCCCTATAATCCTAGCGTAATCGAACCTTAAGTGTGTAGACCCTACGAGTTCGGGACACAGGCAGACATGGCCGAGACACCTCTCCGGTCAATAACCATCAGTGGGGTCTGGATACCCATGGTGGCTCCCACTTTCTCCATGATGATCTCATCGGATGAACCACGATGTCAAGGATTCAATCAATTCCGTATACAATTCCCTTTGTCTGTCGGTATAGAACTTGCCCGAGATTCGATCGTCGGTATACCTATACCTTGTTCAATCTCGTTACGGGTAAGTCTATTTACTCGTTCCGTAGCACGTCATCGTGTGACTAACTCCTTAGTCACATTGAGCTCATGATGATGTTCTACCGAGTGGGCCCAGAGATACCTCTCCGTCACACGGAGTGACAAATCCCGATCTCGATTCGTGCCAACCCAACATATACTTTCGGAGGTACCCGTAGTGCACCTTTATAGTCACCCAGTTACATTGTGACGTTTGATACACCCAAAGCACTCCTACGGTATCCGGGAGTTGCACAATCTCACGGTCGAAGGAAAAGACACTTGACATTAGAAAAGCTTTAGCATACGAACAATACGATCTAGTGCTACGCTTAGGATTGGGTCTTGTCCATCACATCATTCTCCAATGATGTGATCCCGTTATCAATGACATCTAATGCCCATGACAAGGAAACCATGATCATCTATTGACTAACGATCTATCCAACTAGAGGCTTGCTAGGGACACATTGTGATCTATTTATTCACACATGTATTACTGTTTGATGTTAATACAATTATAGCATGAACAATAGACGATTATCATGAACAAGGAAATATGATAATAACCATTTTATTATTGCCTCTAGGGCATATTTCCAACATATGTTGCTTAGCCCCAAGATTTTGAGGATTCAAAGAATCCAGACAAAGTCTTCAGACTCAAAAAGGAACTCTATGGTCTCAAGCAAGCCCCACGGGCATGGTATGATACATTGAAGGAATTTCTCATGAAGAAAGGCTTCAAACCTGGTTCACTCGATCCAACTCTTTTCACTAAATCCTATGATAATGAGCTATTTGTGTGCCAGATATATGTCAATGACATTATATTTGGTTGTACTGACAAATGATACAGTGATGAATTTGCTTACATGATGAGTGAAGAATATCAGATGTCTATGATGGGGGAGCTGAAATTCTTCTTAGGTCTTCAAATTCGTCAACAATGCAATGGAATCTTCATATCACAGGAGAAATACCTCAAGGATGTTCTGAGGAAATTCGACATGCATGAATGCAAAGGTGCCAAGACTCCAATGCCTACCAACGGCCACCTCGGCACTGAAGAAAATGGTAAAGAATTCGATCAGCAGGTATATCACTCTATGATTGGCTCTTTATTGTATTTATGTGCATCTAGGCTAGATATAATGCTTAGTGTTTGCATGTGTGCACATTTTCAAGCAAAACCGAAGGAATCACACCATAAGGCTGTGAAGCATATTCTTCGATACTTAGCTCACACACCAACACTAGGATTATGGTACCCCAAGGGCTCAAATCTTCATCTGGTAGGGTATTCTGATTCTGACTATGCTGGTGACCGTGTGGATCGCAAGTCAACCTCTGGCACATGCCATTTCCTCGGAAGATCACTAGTCTGCTGGTCCTCAAAGAAGCAGAACTGCGTATCACTCTCCAATGCCGAAGCTGAGCACATTACTGCTGGTTCATTCTGTGCTCAATTGCTATGGATGAAGCAAACCCTCAAGGACTACGGCATCAACATGAAGAATGTGCCTCTCTAGTGCGACAATGAGAGTGCAATCAAGATTGCATACACACAATGAATCGATGTTCTTCAACCAACGAAGAATATAACTCTTAGTGTGAAGAAATCAACGAAGAAATTGATTCTCAGGGCCCTACGATAATTGTACGCGGCGTCTGTAATCAACATTCTTATATGGTGGGTCACGCCACCGCCCAACGTGAAATTCCTCAAGTTGAATTTCTTCAAAGCTTCATTTCTTCAAAATTTGATTTTCTTCAAAACAGTTGTTCTTCAAAATCGTTTTTCTTCAAAATTGAAATTCATCATAGTGACGATTTGTCATAAAATCCTCAAGTCATTCAAATCTTCAAAAACACTTGAGATTTTCATTTATCTAGATAGGCTGTGGTTTCAAGTCCTCAACAGCATTCACTTATAGCTATTTCTTCAATTTGATATTTCATCTAAGTGAATGTGATCGGACCCTACTTTCCCTCTATACTATTCTCATCCATTCTATTCAATTCTTCATATGCGTTCTAATTGAAACCTTGTTCGAAATCCTCACTGCATCCTTGTCAGCTGATGATTTTGTAGCAAAATCCTCAAATCTTCAAAAATGTTTTTTAATGAACAGTAACTGAACCCCCAGTTTCCTCGTTCGGATAACCATGATCTCCACGATCTCCACCACTTCTCCCATGAGCTACACGTGTCCTGCGGAGTCGTAGAGGCAGGGGCTGTTTGGTCCGATTTCCTCGCGCCAACAGTTACCGCCTGGCTATAAAAATGTCCCCATCTCCCTCGGTAAAATCTTCTTCGCTCCATCGCCCTCCTGCTACAGCAAATCTCCAAACCCTAGCGCCACCGCTAGAAGTCTCGACGTCGGCGAAGAAGAGCTTCACTGTCTCGACTTTTCCGTCGCCGAAACCACGCCGGAGTCGGACCATCCTCGTCCGCCGCCACCGTAGACGTCCTCTGCTGCCGAGTTAGGGCGCATTGGACACGCATCGAAAGAGCTTCTACTACTACTGTTCTCTGTTCTTCGTGCGCGCCATCTAGGGTAAATAAAAACCCTATTTTTACAGCAAGTTTGATCTACTATTTTACCTCTGAGATGTGAAATCTGTTTTTCCTCAAGAATCCATCCGTTTCATTCCTCAAACACTACCTATCACCAAACTATTGATGAACTTCACTAAGCATCTAAGTTTTTCACGAGATTCCTCAGTTGTGCGAATTTTCGGATCTGTACAACTCTGGAACCCAAGAACAGTATGCTTAGGCAAATTCCTCAACCACTAGTCAAATTCCTCAACTGTCAAATTTTTTCATTTTCTTCAAATCTGAGAACGCATATGACCTCTCCAAATTCCTCGCAACTATATTCTATTCACAGGTACACACATGTCAGCTGATGAATCTCTCGGTTCTCATCAAATTAACTCATTTGCAGCGTTTCTTGAAGAAAATCTTCAAGTCTCATCAGAATTCTCAAGAGTTCAATCTCATCAGCAAAATCCTGAGGTGAAGAAAATGGAGGATGAAAGGAAGCAAAAGGGAGGCAAGAAACTTGAGAAAAACACTGTCGCAGATATCCCTGAGGATATATACCTAGATTACTGCACTCCTGATGAAAATGAAACTATGCCCAAGAGAAAAATCAGGCTTCAGAAGATAGAACATCGATGGGCTAAGGAGTGGAAGGAGTACAGATTCATCACTCCCAAATATGCGAAGAAATTCGCTCTGAAGCCTCCTGGGAAACGGGCTCCTCTTGAGGACTTTCAAGCAGCAGATCCCTCAAACCTCAAAACACTTGATGATTATCCGGATGAAAAGGCAAAACACTTGTCAAAGCTGAAGAAGCAGGCAGAGGCTGCTATGAGAAAATTCAACGAATCATCTGTTGTTGCTTCAACTGCCGCTACTTCCTCCGCTGCTGAGACTTCTGGTACGGCAATTCCTCAACAAAAGTCTGTGCCACCAAAACCAAAGGCTTCAAAGCCTTAAGAGAAAACAGCTCCAGCATCAGCACCAAAACCATCAGCGCCAAAACCCTCAACACCAAAATCCTCAGCACCACCACAGGCTTCAAAACCTGAACAGAAGCCAGTAGTGAAGCCACTGCCCACTGCCTCCAGCTCCTCACTCCCATCTGCAACAAGCTCGGAGACAAAGTCTTCACCAACTACTCTGAAGACTAAGGTGACTGCTGGGAGAGGAACAAGACCCAGCCCAAGAAAAATCATCACGGTCCCTTCTGCATCAGAAGGTAGTGATGAATTTGATAATGAAACTCTACAAGCAATGATCAGAAACAAGCAAGAGAGGGTAGCTCAAGCTTCTGGCAGCTCCATTCCTCTGGCCATGGACCCAAAAGTCCTCCTCGACTACATCAATATCTGGTATGAGGACCCCAACACTCCACTTGATGATTTGAAACTTCCCCCAGGCATCAGCCACATGGTGGCCACATTCATCAACGAGGCCAAGTGGAAAGAGCAGCAAGCCAAACAGGCCAAGGTTGTTAAGCTCAAGAAGGAGAAATTCCTCAGGCAGAATCTCCTCAACCTGACGCCTGATGACCTTGTGTCAACACAGGCAGAGTTGAAGACTCTGACAGATAAGTACTCCAAGCTTTCTGACCATCAAAGTCTCAAAAGCAGTTTCATCAAACTTGCCACTCAAGTTGTTGACAACTACAACAAGAAGGCTGCCCCTCCAGTACAAACTCCTCAGCCTCTGATTAAAGAACCAGCTGATGAAACTGCTCATGATGAGGAAATCCCTCAAGGAAGTCGTGTGGATGAACCGGCAATTGAGGAAATCACCACGGAAAATCCAGCTGATGAATCTGCTACAGCTGGTGAGACTGACTCTGCTCCAGCTGCTGCTTCAAAGCAAGCTGATGAATCTGTTCCAGCTGCTGCTTCAAAGCCAGTTGATGACTCTGCTCCAGCTGGTTCCTCAAAGCCAGCTGATGAAAATGTCTCTGTTGAGAAAACACCTTCACCAAAAGCTTCAAAGGTGAAGAAGATGACTCCTTCTGCATCAGACGTGAAAAAGACAAGATCTGCTGAAAAGGAAGCCACGAAGAGAAAAGCTTCATCAGCAGAAGAACACACTGAGGCCAAGCGCCTCAAAGCACTTGAAGAAAATGCTCCTTTGGATCATGTGCCTCTTAATAGCGCTCCATCTTATGAGATGATTCCCTTCGCAAGCGAAGACCAGGAGCAAGGGGTAGATGAGGAAATGAAGAATGCCGAAACCGAGGAACACACTGATGAGGAAATTCGCATTGACGATAGTCCTCAGCCTTCCATTCCTCATGCAGAAACTGCACAAGGATCAGCTGCACGAGCTGATGAATCTGGATCCGTCACCAAGCAAGCTGAGGAAGAACAAAGTGAAAATCCTCAAGCTGATGAAAGTCGTAGTCCTGAGCAAAATCCTCAACCTGAGGATCACGCTGACCCAACTCCTCCTCCTGAGCAAGATCCTCAAGCTGAGGCTCACGATGAACCTATTCCACCTCCAGAGCAAAACCTTCAACAAGATGCTCCAGTTGATGACATTCCTCGGCCAGAAGCTCAACCAGACCCCATTCCTCAGCCTGAAGCGCAACCAGACCATATTCCTCAGCCTGAAGCGCAACAAGAGCATGCTCCTCAGACTGAAGCTCAAGCTGATGAAATTCCCCACCCTGAGGACCATGCTGAGGAAAATGCACCAGACCCAGACAATGCCTACGTCGTCCTTAACCCAGAGTCTGCAATTGTTGTCTCCCCTCAGGTCCAACAGCAAAACCTTCAGCCCATGCAGCGTCAGCCGTTCTCCAAGCGGCCAAAGTTTCAAAAGGAGTCCTTCTTTGAAGAACGCATGTTCTTCATCGGAGAAAATCCCTATGACAAGCCTCGCATCAGGCATCTGAAGTTTTGGACGAGGACACAGCTCAATTACTATGCCTCTGTGCTGTGTGGAAGAAACAAGATTTTCCAGCACAGGCATATTCCTCATGTTGAGCTTGAAGAAATACCATGCCTGGCTCCAGTCATCAATGTCCTTCATGAAGCTGGACTCCTCCCAATGTGCTCAGATATCTGTGATTGGAACAGTGAGCTCATTCTTCAATTTTATGCAACTTTTCACATATCAGGAGATCCCACAGACATCAACACATGGGTGTTTGACTGGATGACGCAAACAACACACTGCAAGTCTCCTGCCATTGAGCTACTGCGTGAACTACCAGTGTCAATTCCCTCAGAGCAGGCCGTGAAGCTCTATGATGAGCGTGAGATGCCTAACAAGATGATGGAAGTCCTCATGAAGCCTTTGACTAAGGGGCAACCACCAAGAACAACCTTCCTCATCCATGAGCTCAAATATGAACCAAGAACTGTTTACAGAATCCTCTGCAGCGTTCTTGCGCCGATCAAGGGCCATGATGATGAAGAAGATGTCGTAGGCATCATGAAGAATATCCTCTTCAACATCATCCATGGTATTCCTATCAACATCCATGATTTCTTCTTGAGGACTTTGGCCGACAATGCTATGTGTCCTTTTGATCACAAGATATATGCTCCATGGATCATGAGATTCATCAGAACAAGGTCAGGCGTCAATTATCACGCTGATTTCAACAACCATGTTGGTTATATGCCTCCTATAAGGGTCAACAAGAAGACTTTCGAGCCTGTTGAAGCAAAAGGCAAGTCTGTCATTGATAAAGGCCGTAGGCCCCTTGATGGCCAGTTCAGAGAGCCCGAAGCTTATTCTTCATGGGATGACACTGAGACTCATCATCCAAGTCCTGTTGCTCCTCGTGTGCTGAATACCAGAGAACTTCTTTTCAGTCTTCACCAGAAGGTGGATCGGAATCACAAGTGGGTCAAACGCCAGTTCGGCGCCATTGTGAAAACCCTCAATGAAACGCAGAATGTTGTGAAGCTTAAACATCATTATCTTCATGAGGTTTTTGATCGCACCTGGGCCACACTTGATCATCTGAAGACTCCGACAGAACTTGAATAATTGGAGTTTCTGCGAGACTTTGACTGGTCGTGGCCACCCAAGAAGAAATTCAGGCCAATTCCAGTTCCAGACCTTGAGGACAGTTCTTTTTCTTCATTCAGCACTGCTGAATCTGATGAAGAACAACAAGACAATGCCACCGGTCCAACGAAGAAGACTGCTCCCAAGAATCCTCACGCGTCTTCATCAACTGCCAAGGAGTGAAAGTCTTCACGGGCGTTAGTCCTCAGTTTGTCCCTTTTTGTCACTTGATGACAAAGGAGGAGAAACTTGAGAGTTAGTCTTCACACGGGATATTTTGGGGCTTATGAACTATATTTAAGTTACAAACTCTTGGCTCTTCTGAAGTGTTTATGTAATGAGTTGTAACTTAAGCCCGATGGTACTCTGACGCTTTTGAACGTTTTTCTTCGCATGCTTATTCCTCAAAATTTAAATGCACGCATGCTGGAATTCGCCAGATACCATTTGTCATCATGCATCCTCAATTTTTTCATACTATATGTCGTATGTATGCATGATTTTCAAGACTCAGGGGGGAGATCTCCATGATATAAATCATCAATGTGCATTTGTTGTGAAAAGCAAAATCCTCAAGATATGCACATCTTCAGGGGGAGTCTCTCAATTCCTCAAATGAGTATTTACACTTCATATTTTTATCCCTGTTGAAGACTTAACCTAATTATCATCAACCACCAAAAAGGGGGAGATTGTAAGTGCATCTAGTGCCCCTTTAGTGATTTTGGTGGTTTGAAGACTTATAGGTGAAGTATCTAATGTGTTCATGAGTGTACACAGGATCTATAAGTCGCTGAGGAGTTTGAAATATTCGATGAATATCGACCCCTAAAAATGTATATCTTCGGTTGAAGAAATTGGTGTGAAGCTGAAGATTTGAATCACGAAGAATTTGCGATGAAATTGATATTCCTCATGAAGATATTGAAATTGAGGAATTCGGTGTGTCCTGAAGAAAATCATTCTGAAGACTTTGAAGCATGAAGATTTACTCTTTCTGTTTTGTTTTCTTCACATTTGAGTAATAGGAACATCGTACTGTTAAAGGGGGTCGAGGTAACACATTGGAATGAATTTCCTCATGATGCTCAACCCAAGCCTAATCCTACCAAAAGCCTCAAGTGAGGAATATGAGTGACATGAGGACTCTCACAATTGAGGGTCCCGACTGTTTCGATAGCCACGCCACATCATTGGTCTTATCCACACCAACGGTCATATTAGTTAAGGGCATTAATGTCAAATCATGTCGGGATGCTCCCAGGCTATAAATAGCCGCCCCCACAACCATTAGCTGGTTGGTTGCTCCATTAGAAACTAACACTTGTCATAAGAGCAACCCAAATTCCTCAGAGTCTTCGAGAGTAATTCATCAGTGAGGAAATACCCCAAACACCAAACCACAAAACGAAAACCAAGTAATTGAGCATCACTGAAGAAGTTGTTCCTGTGTGGGACTGAAGCCTTTTACCTTTGAGGACTGTGCATCCTCCAAACGGTTAGGCGTCATGGTCTAGAGCAATCCAGCAGTCAATTGTGGATCGCCGGGTGACCAAGTTTGTGAGGTTTGGAAGTCTGCCCTGAAGACTTACAACGAGTGTTGGGCGAGGACTGTGTGTTCTTAGCCCAAGGAGAATACGGTAGGGACTGTGTGTTCCGGGACTGTGTGTCTTTTGGTTTCAATACCAAGCCGCTCCAAACCAGATGTACAACTGTCACAGCAGTTGGAACTGGGTCATCAACTACTGTCTTCGCTGTGAAACAGGTTCTAATTCCTCAACTCTTTATATTCCTCAGATTATGTGTTGATGATTTTCACTCTCACTGTTTGAAGAATTTGCTGAAGTCTTTCTCTGAAATTCCTCAACCCCAAATTCTTCACGCAAGTTAATCCTCATCTGTTTTCTGCGTGCCTGCTTACTGTGCAATCAGTTTTCACATTCCTCATCCTGAAAAACTGTTGTAGTGAAACTTTGCACTCTTGATCCTTTACTGTTTCCGTTTTAAGTTAGTCATCAGTGAGGAATTTCCTCAAAAGGAATTTCCTCAGTGATGAAATTCTAAAAATCTCCTATTCACCCCCCCCCCTCTAGTCGATATAACGCACTTTCAGCTACAGATTAACTCCTTAAAAAGGAATATTTTGACGAGATAAGCCCATTTGAAGGTTTGGCCCAACCCTTACATGTAAAATCCTTCCTCCCCCTCCAACTAACACAAATATTTAGTGTTGATTTGTCCAAGGTCACGTCGCCGCAATTATGAAGGGACACATTCCATGGAGTAACAACTTCTCAAGCCAGAATGGTCTATTTTGACCCCTCATATATCAACAAATGCGTGTGTGCACAAGAGGATGCGGACCTATATTTGCCCGCCCCCATAGTTGTTCCGCTCATATGAGAACCCTCAAATTCATACAAGTTATTCAACGATCATCGACACATGCATAGTTCATACATCATATGACATAAGCCAACGAATGGCAAAATCAAACTAAGACAAGAATGGTGCGATAACAACATTAAGTAAGACTAGATAGTTCGATGGCAACATTAAATTAGACTAGGTAATTCGATAGTATAAACTAAAGAGAAACAAGTATTAAAGGGAAGTTCACCGACGACCTCTCTTACCCTTGCCCTTGTCGTTGTTGTCGCGGAAGTAGCGCTCACATGCGAGATAGGGGGCGAGGTTGATCCTCACGTCGTTAGAGCGGGAAGTGTCGGAGGAGGCACCAAACATACTATCGCCTTTCTAGTACCTCAAAATAGTCGCCTTAGCTACCGCGTCTTTCGTATCTGCGGCCATGGTTCTTGTCATTGGCCTCGGCGTCGTGGAGACAAGCATCCAGTGTCGGAATGGTGACGCGTCGTGAGCTTTTGCCACACACGACGTTATTGTTGAATCCGTGTCGAAATGGTGAAGAAGGCGCGCGACTGCTTGATCCAGGTCTAGGTAGCTCCAAGTACACGATTTGGGTCTTGATGAGTGCTTAGAAAACAACCCGATTTTTATTTAAGCACCGGCCCTCATTTGTGTAGTGTAGGCTTTTAATTAGGCACCTCTATTAAAGTACGACACAAATAAGAACTGGTATTTTAGGGGAGAAAAGTAGCCATAAAACATGTGGTTTTGCGCAACTAGCTTTTCCCATAACATTATGATGGTAAAATTTTAGCCAATATTCAAGATAAAGAAATCATTTTTAAGAAGACGTCGGAGCCAATATTTGGCCGTGCAGTCATCGACAGCATACCTGGAGAACGTTGTCGGTCCCATCCTAGATTCCTAGTGCAGGCGCTAGTTAATTGGGCGGGCGTGCAAACATGACACCCAGTCACCTACTTGGCTTGTGCTTGGTGGGCGGATTAACCTACGCCGCGGCGGCGGTGGACACATCAGAACAGGTCAGCCGGTGCGCGAGCGTTGGCGTGTGGTGTGGTGCGAGTTGCGCGGCCGGCGATGCCAAAGCAGCGCGTTGCATCCGCGGTGGCGTCATCCAAATGTCAATTTAGGTTCCTTTCCTCTGGATCCAGTCAATTTGGTCTCCTGCACTGCATGCCTGTTTATTACAGTGGATTGAAATGGGAACGCCATGTGATGATGACGTGCATACTGTCCGCTGTTGTTTCAGAGGCATGGCCTGCGGTTGCAGCTCCAGGTGAGAAATGTATGGTTCCACGAGACACTGAGTAGAGAACAAATGCCCTTGTAAAATACTTTGTGCCAATTTATATGACCTGGAGAAATTTCTGTATGCGGCCTGGTCAGCCCAGTTAGCGAACTTTGAAGAAGCTTCTGGCCCTCCTATGATAACGACTAGACAAGGAATGTTTGGTCTATGGGTGAATATACACCCTATCTAGAAAAAAATGTAATTAAGTAAATAGTGTGAATAGTGACTATTATAGCAGTAAAAAATATTTTTTCCTGAAGTCAAAGCTAGTTTTTCATTCGCGAAAATTTATATAGTACTCCCTCCATTTCTAAATATAAGTATTTTTAAAGATTCCATTACGGAACAAAATAAGTGAATTCATACTTTAAATTATGTCTATAAACATCTGTATGTAGTCCACAGTGAAATCTTTAGAAAGATTATTTTAAGAACGGCGGAAGTATTATAAAAGAAAGTCAACTTTTTTCTAAAGAAACTTATAAACATTTTTGAATTTCCTAGACGCATAAACCCACAAACCAAAAGGTATTTCCTAACGGGAGGTCCTTAGAGAATTTCCTTGCGACAAAACGTCTACCTGACCCATATGTTGTAGCCGTGAGTGAACTGTAGCGAGCCGGTTGTGCTAAGAAAAAGCTAGAGTGGCAGCCGATTTAAACTATTTTTATTTCCGTTTTCCAAAAATAAACATAGGTAAAATGTAGGCGTGAGTGAACTGTAGCGAGCCAGTTGTGCTAAGACAAGAATTTTGAGACGGAGGGAGTATTTTACAAGTTCACTTTTTTTGAACAATTTCGAAATATTTTCTGAACCAAATTTTTTTTGGAATTTCGAACATTTTTTGAAAACACGATGTATTGAGAACGTGAATATTTTTCGGTTTTTTGATATTTTCTGGAAATGATGACAGTTTTTTGAATTTGTGCGCGGTTTTTTGAAAAACTAAAATTTTATTAAGATGCGAACAATTTTGAATTTTTCTTTTATTTTTTGAAAAAAAACAAACAATTTATTAAAATGTGAAAATTTCTTTAAACGCCAAAAAATTGAAAATTCCACATCATTTTTGAAATTCTGAATAATTCCTAAAGTGTTTGAATAATTTTTAAAATTTGTGAATTTATGAAAAAATACTCCTAAATATATTTAAATTGACGAAATGTCTTACATTGAAAAATAAATGTAGCAATGATAAATCCGTTTAACTAGTAAACAAAGTAAAACAAAACAAAAACTGGTTTTGGAACCTTCTCGAAGGTTTTCAAAACCGGAACCAAAAACCTCTGCTTACAACTGAAATGGGATGGTCACTCCTCGCTCCTCCATGTGTGTTAAAGCAACACTGTGCCACCCTAAAAAACAGCAACACCGTGCCACGATGTGCGGCATATAGGATTTTCCAAGGAATATGACTCCACTCCAAGCCCATGAATGTACATATGTTATTTATCCTTGTGAGGCCACCCTACTTTAAATAATTATTTTAATAAAGGTTCTTTAATTAACTCATCATGCAATATGAATCCGATAGAAAAGATAATGAGGTGAAACTGAAAACCGTCGTCGGTACATGTACGAGAACTGCCTCCAAAGCTCAATTTTATAATTGAAGAAAATTCCTTATTTAACACAAGCTTATTATTATTTTTTGTCTTATTTAACACTGCAAAAGTTTTTCTTCCTTATGTAACACCAACACTAAAATGTGTTCCCTTCGTAACATTTCTATTCATTTTGACCACTAAAGGTTTGAAATGATACCTGAGAAGACGATTTTACCCCTCATGAACTTGTGCCCAAAATTCTTCACATACAAATTAGTTCAAAATTGGAGAGAACCTTCCCTATAATTTGATGCATATCAAGATCATACAATTCACATACACATATATTTCAAAAATTAGTATTCAGATTCTTCATAAACATCCAGGCCCACATTCAAATACACATATATCATTATTTCAAAAAAAACACATATATCATTTACAACATATCCAGGTTCACATATAGGTCCAACATCCAAATCCACATCATATGAGCGACACAAAAAGTTTGTCATCATATTCAGGTTCGCTTACATAGTTCAAGTCCATACATACATGATATCGACTACACAAAAGTGACTTAAGCTTCTCATACATGAGTCCAAGTCCGCACAACATGACATGAGCAGCAACAAAAGTGACTTTAACCAAAAGAAATGAATTTTTGTTCACAAGCTAAGCCTTCTTTTGCTTCTTGTGCTCATTGCGGGGTTGGCTCGGTTAGCATTTTTTGGTTCTCGTGCCCATTGCATGGCTGTCAAATGGCACCATATGACAACTTCCATCCTTTTTAGCAAGCACCCTCTTCTTCCCCTTCCCTCATCTGCACCTCTGCATATATGACAACAGTAATTTGAGAGCAAATAACGACATGAACTATGCATAATATGTGATATTAAAATTCAAAATTAGCAAAGGTCACCTTTTATGCCCTTTTCCATTTTTCTTATTTGTAGTCTCCAAGGTTTGGATATGTTTTCCGAGGGACGTAGCCAGGATTATCAACCATTGGGTTCAGCTCTACTAAAGAGTGGGTCATTTCTTAGTTTAGTCTTAGGATAGTGTACATCTATAAGGGACATGTCAAATTTCATTGGGTTCACTTGAACCCAATGCTAATGAGTTGGCTCCGCCCCTGGTTTTCCCTTCTTCTTGGTTGCAATTTCTAAGCTTTGGCTATGGATTAGATGAATACACACAAATCAAACATAGTTTTCATTTGGGACTAATCAAACTCAGTTTTCATTTGCAACAAGCATAGGTGTAGAATTGTTAATCTTGGTGGAAAATACATAGCGGCTCCCGGTGCTTCATCACCTCTTGGCACAACGGGTGACTCGGCTGATTTGGTAGTCTTCCGCCTCTTCTTTGGTGGTTCTCTACACGAGCAATAAGAAAGCAGTTCACGTGTATAGTTGATTACAAAATAGTAATGCAAGAAAGTAGTTAATATGGAATAAGAAAGTAGAATGCATAGGTGATTACCTCACATCCATCAAAGTAGCAATGTCATATTTGTTCTCCTTCTTGCACTTGTGCCAATGGTGCATCTATTCCTTAAAAATAGGACATAAGTGCTGGCCACTTATCCTCTTTTTCTCACTACAACCCTTATGCCTCTTTGTTTGGGGACGACCATCAATGACTTTTAGCAAAGGGTGGATGCATGAAGAATCCATGGTTAGATTCACGCCAATGGTTCTTGTCACACATAGCAGGGATTAGTTGGCTATAAGATGCTCTAAACTTGCCAATGGAGTAATACGAGTCCACATAACTTTGTATGTGTGCATTGACAAGAGATGTGATGAATGCCACAACATATTTGCAAGGAAGACCAGAAAGTATTGTCTACAAGAACATATGTTGTCATGCAAGTTGACGACAAACCTAAACCCGCTTCCTCCCAATTGAGTAACTTTAGCAACTTCTTCCAAGCTTTCTACCACCTCCAAGTTTAACTCTCTACTCTTTGCATTCAACTTATTAATTTTGTGGGGCGAAACTAAGAGAGATAACTTCTTTGCTACTTTTGTCGAACGATTCCATATGATCATAATCATCTGCCTAAGCTTGTCCATTAAGTCATCCAAGTTCAAAGACTTGTGGTGCTTAATCCAATTATTGAAGCACTCGTCGAGGTTTTTGGTTACATGGTCAAACTTAGAAATGGCTGAGAACTAACTCCTAGTCCACAACCTAGTGTGTCACTTCCTAAGATATGCAGTTGCCGGTGGCTTTGTTGTTTCCATTGCAACCCATTTTTTCTCAAATACATATGTGTTCCATGAGTAAGCATCAACCCAAAGGCGGTCGTCAAATACCTTTCCGTGATATTTTTTCTTTAAATTTGACACCAAGTGAAACATGCACTCCCTATGTTCTACTTCTGGGAAAACTCATTTACCCCTCTCATCATCGCGTGCCCAGCATCAGTGCTTATGGCTAAACCCCTAGTCCCCTAGGTGAGATACATCCAACTATGGCCATCTACAACGGTAGCACTAGCGAGCTGCCCCTTGAATCTGCCCGTTATGGATGTGTTATCTACTACCAAATATGGCCTGCAACCACTAAGTAAACCGCCTATGCAAGGTTTCAAAGCAAAGAAGAACCTTCTAAACCCGATTTTTCCTTTTACAGTGTAATGATCAATATGAACTGTGCTACGAGGGCAAGAGATTTCAACTTGCTCTTTAAGCCTATACAAATTGTCAAAGCTGCTATCCCAATCACCATACAATTCTTTTAGAGCTAGCTTCTTACCGATATATACTCTCTTGTAGTGGAGGTTAATCTTGTGGTGTTCTTTAATCTTCTTCTGCAATGCCTTCGTTACGAGAGTTGCATCTTCAAACAGCTAATCCTTCACCTTATCACATACCCAATGCTTGGTTCCATTCTCCGTCTTCTTTTTCCTTCTTGTACTAGAGAGATCATGACCACGTGTGTTTTTCTTCACCTTCAAAAGAGAAAACAGATGTAATTAGCTAAAACACTTAACAATTATGTAAGAAATTTTCACAAATGGGTATTGAGAGAGACAATTTTGCATCAAACTTATGCATGACTATTGCTAAACAGTTTTGATCATTAAGTGAAATTAAATGAAGAATCATATGCATGAGTATTGCTAGATAGTTCTGATCATTGCTAGTGGTACAAACATCATACAAACCTACCCAGTGCCATGAACTTGCCCATCTGGACACGCCCATGTAGCCGAGGCCAGCCGAGATGCACCCTGGCCTGACCCTATAGTTGTTGCTGAGGAAGATCGATCAGTGTACCTCGCGTGAGCCTACATCTGTCGTCGAGGCCGGCCCAGCCATGCCTTGGCTCGAGCCTCCAGCCACGCCGGCGGTCAAGCCCTCAGCCCATGCGCCGCCCTGGCCAGATATTGCTCCAGCCGAGACACCACCTCTTGCCAAAGTCATGCGCTGACCCAGCCCCTCCGCACCCATAGCCGCACGCCGGCCGGACCCCTCCGTAGCCTCGTCGTCGCCTAGGCTCACCATCGTCGGATCCGCAGGAGCGCCAAGGTCACCCCCCCCCCCCTCCGCAGCAGCGCACTAGCCATCCTTTGCGGCGCCTTCCCCATCCGCAACACCGCCTCCATCCATAAAGTCGAGTCTTCACCGCCGCCGCCAGCAGGTTATCAGTCGCCGCCGCTGTTAGGGTCAAGATAGGGGAAGAGGCATGTGGACCGTGGAGAGAAGAGAGATGCACGGTTCAGTCGCTTTTTGTTCTTTTTTTCTCAATGCTTACGGGCAGGGCCACTTTTGTTCACCTAAAAAAATCTGACATCGGTCCATGCTTGTTTTAATGGTGTAAGCTAACAGAACTGATAGGAGTGTTGGAAAGAACAAAAAAATTATACATGGTGATAGATAAGGAAGAAAAAAAGACTTTAGTGTTAAATAAGGAAAAATATTTAAAACAATGCTATATAAGGAACTTTCTCATATACTAATGGTAGCACGCAGCAACCCGTGGGCACATATGGGACGGCACGTCTATGTCAAGATTATGAAAGTTGGTTGGTACATTGCATGTGTTTAGGCCTTGATTACACACATGCTCTTCTCAAAAGAAAAATACATGCATGCTTTTATCCGAGAATAGATGCTCCATGCGCCCCACTTTCATATTTTTATTTGATTTTTGAATTTAAATGTATTGATTATTGTTATTTTTTTAATAATGATTATTATTATGTTGTATATATTTTAAACTGGACGTCTGATTTGTGTTTTCTTTACATATTTGTGTTCCTTGCCTTTGAAATAAGATCATTCTTTAGTACACTTTGACAAGTTTTAGAAGTCTCATCAAGTTTCAAAGATTAAAACTTGATAAAATCACCAAGTTTCAATATACTAGATGAAAAATCTAAACCCTAAACCTAACCAGAAATTTAATAGTAGACTAGTCAGCCGAATAAGGAGAATCGCCGTAGATGCATTCCACTCATGGCACCCACATATCTTCGGTTGATCAAGGCTTAGAACAACTTTAATTGGCCGACCCAAATTGCATGTGCGTGTCCATTTAGGTCGATAAAAATCAAAGAGGAGACCCAACACGCGGACCCAAACCCAAAACACGTCAGTTTGGTGTTCGCGATGAAACATTTTAGGCTCAAATTTGCATCTCGTTTGCGTCAGCATGGACACGAAATGGAAACAATGTGCGTCCTCTCGATATCCGCCAAGCCCCCCCCCCCCCGGTCGGCCGGCCAACCAACGCACGCGGTCATATTAAATGAGACCACCTACTTCAGGCCCACTTGGCAGTGGGTAGAAGCGTCGGGTCACTGTCCTTTTTAATGCAAGCGGGGGGAGGCTCATCCACTTTCACCCCCGTCCACAACTAGCCTAGCTTGCCCCCTCATCGGCGATAGGTAAACCCTAGCGTGTCATGGCTTTCTTCAGCGACAAGGGCAAGGAGAAGCAGACCCCGAACCCGGCCCGGCCCGCGTGCCCCCTCCTCCTTCGTCGACGCCTAGACGTGGTGTGCCACCATGGGGAAGGGAGCGGCTGAACATCCCGGTGCACTAGGCAATGTGGCACTGGCTGTCGAGGGAATGATCTTGACAATAGTACTAAGGATACGAATGAGGGCGAAGCCTAACTATGACAGAGTTATCTCACTCGAATTTAGCGAGTTCGGTCCCCTCTTTGAGAGGTAAATACCCTACGTCTCGTGCCCCTAAGCTTTGTGTTCTCTCCGGGGTGTGTGTGATTATAGTGGGTGTTGAACCCTTGTCCAGGGGCGCAGGGGTGGCTTATATAGAGTTGGCCAGGACCCGACGTGCGTCGTTACAAGGGCAGTCAATGCGAGTAACTACAAGCATTACTAGAAATTGTAGTCCTAACTACGGCCGCTACTGGTAAGGTTAGTCATCACTGTACTTCACGTGTGGTGTTAAGTACTTCGGTCGTTGTAGCTTCCACGTCGTTCACGCCTCTTCTCTGTCCGAGTGCTGGTGCCTGACCGACTGACTGGAAGATGTCCAAGTGACTTCATGGGTTCAAGTGGATCCGGTGTATACATCCGAATGCATTTGTAGTTCTAGAACTTTAATGGTCGTGTGGGGCCCTAGGTGGGTCCTGGATGTCTGGTTGATGACCCTACCACTAGTAGGTGTCCCCATCATTGGCAATACCGGCAATTGATGCCCTATCCAGATGTCAACAATGTCGTCGCCGTCGCAAACACCGGAGGAGGTGGCATTGGCGGCGTGGCACATCGCTTTTCCGTGGGCCTGGCCTCCGCCACCCTTCATCGACCTCACCAACAATGACGACGACAAGGACAAGGGCAAGATCTAGGGCAACGTGCGGGTGTGTTTTTAATATTTTTTATTAATGTTTAAGTGGACTTTAGCTACTCCCTTCATCGACCTCACCGACAATGACGAGTAGCATTTGACCGACCATTTAATGTTTAATTATGTTTATTTTAACCACATGGTTTCAAACCTTTATTTTTTACGTTAAAAAAATGATTACACCACCCCTTAAACGCATCGGTCGGCCCAAATCGAAAAGAAGACACGTCCGTCCGCTTGATCAATTCAAACGGATAAAAAAGGATTAAAATGTGCGTTCAATTGGATCGACTTGTTGAAGTTGTTCCTATCGTCACATACCAACAGTGAACCCACAACTGAAGCAAGTGACACGAGGCAAAGCCGCAAGTGACACGCGCGCCACACATGGCCGGAACCCCAACCGGAAAAGCGAGTATTAACTTGGGCATTAATCCACTAACAAACGCCGGGAAAACAATGCACATCTAATAACACGCGGGCACGTCCTCCATAAAACGCACAAAGATCGTGCTGTTGGCGACCCAGGACGGGGACCATGCACGCACGCACGCACGCTCGCTCCAACCTTTCTCCCTTTGCATTTGCTTGCTTCGTCTCGCAGGTTCTTACTCGCGCTTTTCCTCATCCGCCCGCCCCCACGCGTTCGCGCGCGTCGCCTCCGGGGGGCACCCTTCACGCGCAAGAAAGCGCGGGCGCGAACCCTTTCCCTTGTCCCCTTGCTGCCATGGACGACGGAGGCTGCTGCTCGCCGGGAGACGCAACCGAGATGGGCACCGTTGCTTGCGCGCCAATGCACCCGCCCATGCGTCGCCGTTCGTGTGCGCGGGACAAGCGCAAGGTGGCGGCCACAGTTGATGGTTGACGCGGCCATCTCAACCTACGGATCGGCCGATTCCCCGGACGCGCGCGCGCCCGGAAAATTACGACTTCTTTCGGGTGTTCGCCGACGCTTTCACTTTTCCAGGGCGGCGATGGGTCGATCGATCGACTTGGCGTCCCTAGCGGACGCCGCTTTAGCACGGAAAAGCCAACTGCCTCTTCCTGGGGTGAAAGCAATGAGGTAACCACCGCCGCTAGGAAATGCTAAGGAGCTGGTGGTAATACGTACGCGCGCCGTGCGTGGAGGCGGCCGACGGCCGGGAGATGGAGATGGAGATGGAGATCGGATCGTCCGGGTTGGTTGCTTGCCGCAGGCTCCCGTTGGAGCAGCGTTCGGTGCATGTGTGTATGCATAATGCATGCGCCCGAATCTGTGCATGGACGCCAGTTTAATAATGCATGATACACGGAAACTCATGCCCAGTGGTACCGATCAGTACCAAATTTTCCTATTTCGGGAGGCCAGTGTTCATCAACTAGAGAGATCGAGTGATCAGTTATTAGTGTACAATGCTGCCCGACTGTCTGCTCAGCACAAGACAGACAAGACAGGCAGGAGCAAAATTTTGTGCGTTTGATCTCGCAGGTTCATCGAGACTAATTACGAGCTAACCATGTGATTTCGTTGCCTCTTCGCTTTCCTACTATATATATTTATGAGCTAACTATGCGATTATGTTGTCTCTTCGCTTTTTTAACCGAAGCCCTCGGAGCTAGCCAGTGATGTCCCTGCCCGTAGTACCATATATACGCACGGCCAAGTTGACTTGATTGCTCAACTGAAATCGTGGCACGATGAGAGCCGAGGTTGATCAGCTGTCCTCGGGCCGGCCTTTTTTCTTCTTCGATCGAACGGTCTCCCGGATCTATTAATAGAAATATGGTAGCTGTTCAGAAATAGTAGAGCGCTCAGCGGTGCCAAACCAGCTCAGGATTAATAAAGAGAGCGGGCTAACAGACAAACCATGCAATGCTTCTTGGCTGAGAAGGCACCGTATTTTCTAGACATACCACCAACTTTACTGTCTCGCGGCCAAACAATCGTCCGTACTTACATACACACATGGACGAAGCCAACATGAAACCATGGGGGCAAGTCTGTACATGAAGAGGACAAAGTTTATATGAAATGAAATTTTTCGGCTACAATAATCATTATTATAGTAGAAAAATCAATTTGTTAGGGGGGTCCAGCCCCCCCTCGCCCCCCCTAGAATCGTCCCTGCATACACGACCAGGGTTTCATGAGGCGATATATGATATGAGCTTCATCCTGCGAGAACTCCTTCGGGCCATGGGCGTCACGTGTCGCCTGGCGTCTGGACTGTTTGTCTCGGAGGGGGTGGGACTCTAGAGGGCGCGTCAATGCGGCACATGATGACGTGGGTTCATCAAGAAATGCCAACCCGTTTAAGAGCTACTCCTTAACGCTCTGTTTGGAACCATAATAGATTATGATAATCTGAATTATGAAAATATATTATATAATTTGGTTTATAAAATAATATAGGTGGACATGTTTGAAGGTCAGATTATATAAACTGTAATTCAGGTTTTACATTGCGTAATGACCTGTTTGTCCTTTGTTTTTTTTAAAGGAGGGCGACGGTGGTAGAAATATAATTATCTCCAACTTTACAAGAGTAATGGGTCATTAGCAATTCATAATTTGATTTTAGCTGGGGTAGAGTAGATTGTGAGTTTTTAATAATCTATCCATTTAGTTTTTGTAATCTACACCATAATCTGTCCTGTTTGGAGACAGAATAAATTATAAAAACGGGATTATATAATCTGAGTGGTTCCAAACAGGGCCTAAAACCATGACAAGTATTTCAAAACGAAGGAAGTAATAAGGTTGTTCGTAATGAAAGTATCATATAATATTATCATGCATATGATACTAGTGTATGATATTATTCAGGGACGAATCCAGCTATATGGTAAGGTTTGGCAGCTGTCATACCTAAAATTTGAGGAAAATGCATATATTATAATGTATGTATGAAGATAAGAGCTGAGTCAATGGATTTCACGTCAGTTTCATCAATTTGGAGGAGGAGGTGACTCGGAGGGGCATGCGACTCAGGGCCTGCAATGTATTTCTTCAGGTAGTTGTAACGTTGATATGTATTTCTGGCTGATTAGAGGCCTAACTATAGCTGAATGAGAGAATTAAGCAATAGATGACTTGCATCACATAAGCCCATCACATTTGGCTAAAAGGAAAAGTTGATTCGAGGCACACAATCGATCTGTTTCTTTCGAGCAGAGATCGGCCAGCGAGGTAACGAGCGGGAACGACACATTTTTCTTTCGTGAAGCATGTCATACCTATAAAATATTCTTGGCTCCGTCACTAATATTACTTCTGTAATGCATAGTATCATAAGTTAGTATTTTAAATTGCTTTATTAATTGTCATGCATGACAAAAAGTAGTACTTCCCCCATTCGAAAAATAGTTGTCGTCGAAATGAATAAAAATAAATGTATCTAAAACTAAAATATGTCTAGATATACATCCATTGCTTCGACAAATATTTCGGACGAGGAAGTATACCATTTAATATAATACGGTATCATAATATGATATCACATCCTTTTTTCCATATTTAATGATGTGCAACATCGTAAAAAAAATCTCATTAACATGCAAGATACTACTTATGATACTTTCATTAGAACAAGGTTAAGAGACGGAGGTGGGCTACAGAAAAGAATCATGGAGACGGTCGCAGTAAACTCATTGCATTCGCCTTCACATTGTTTCGCTACACAACACTAACAGTTCTCTTGACTAATCATGTTTTAATTAATCTACACGCAGCTATGACGTCGATTGAGGGATAGCTTGTCGTGCCAGCGATGTATTTTACAAGATTATTTTGTTAGAATCATTCTAGACACAGATACCGTTCATTTTCATCTCAAGATACAAGGTTTTTTTTTTTGGGCGGGTATCTCAAGATAGAAGTCATGACCCATCTTTCTCATACACATGTCCTGAAATATTGTTCTGTCACCCGCAAAGTACTGTTTATCACCAGCAAAGTACCATGCCCGGTATAGATCCCCAGAACACTACTTTTAAAGTTGGTGGCGTCTATGAGTGGAGTGTCTCCAAAGTAAAATAAAATGTCTCTACATACGTTATATATAGTCAATTTTGCTATTTCTCATACAGTCGATGCATAACTGTTTCCAAGTCGTCGTTGAAGTCATTCCATCGGATGATTGAAATTGCTGCAAGCGCAAAGAGATGAGAAGTGCTTAAACCGCTATATGAATGCCAACTAACAAATTCAATACACGATCCAAGTCTACCCAACAATAGTTGATGCCTTTTGTAATAATGATTTATCCCTTTCCTGTGATTACATGGATGGTGAAGTGACACCCCCATATTTTCGTCCGAAAATCGTTTCTCGGGGCTGTCTTCTCTCTCACATCCTACATAAATTATAACGCACAGACATCCCACAACTCAAAGCATCAACTTAAACATTAGAAAATCTTGGGGCATAGCACAGACACCCTTATAATTCTCGGGAAATCTCTCCACGGGACCGTTGGTTTGTGGCGACTAGTTAGCATGCACGTGCAACGCACGACTAACCGAATAATTTATAAATTGCTTTTTATATTAAATTTTTAGTATATATATATATAGCTGCAAAAATATTGAAACACACACAATATACACATTACTTGCACTTCATTAAAAAATTGAAAACAAATGTATTCAACGGAATAATGAAAAAAATGTTTGGAGTAACATAAGACAAGGAAAAACATTGGGCTCACTTGAAGGTTGCAGCAAGCTGGAATGAATCCTAACTTTTTCACTTGATGCATCATATCTAGCTTCGATGTCTGAAAAAGGCTTAAAATACAGATAATCTGGCATTAGAACAAGACACAACCTGGTATTTCAAAGGAAATATATACAACCTGAGATCTTTTGGCACTTGCATATAAAGGTTGAGGTATCACCTGCAAAAACTCCAAAAAATCAAACAGAAATCCGTTGTGAGTAACTGCAAATCACAAAAAATATCAACAGTCCCAACATATATAACCAGTGAACGGAAACGGTAGTGTAAAATCAAAATAATAGGTAGGTCCTTTCCTGAGCACAAATCATAATAATCGGTTGACGTGAAATTAAAGCTTCTAGAGCTACCTCACAGGTGAAGAATTGTGGCTTATTAATGGGGTATGCCGGTCTTGTGACATCCTCAGCTTTTGCTACAGTGAGCATTGTAATTAAGCTACAGTGATGACCATGATCAACAACTAATCATTTTGCTAAATTGGATATGATCAAGTTGAAATTCATATCTCTTTTCAAATTCCACGCAAAATGACTCTGAATTATATGGAAATAAAATAATTCCCCAAACAGCATCGGAAAAATGTTGCACAATTGTGGAATAATCCAAAACAATTATTATTAAGGAAACCAACATCACCCTCGATGTTGGTGTGGACCCCCACCATCAAAACAGAGTCATTTTTGCATTTAAAAGTGCTCTTAAATTCCATGGAAAAATCCAAACATATTCCAATGGGCCCAATTATTTTTGTGGTACTAATCAAATGGAGCTCTCTTGGTCTCTTGGTCTCTTCAGCCCTCCCAGCCTTTTGCATCTTTTGTTGTTCTAGAGATGCACCGGGAGATCTACAATTTGAGGCTAAAAGTTTCAGAAATGACAAGTTATGCTATATTTGCAAGGAAAATAGACTATAGTTAAATTAAAATGGGACTATCTTATGTTAAGTGTCCACTCCTCCAGTGGAATTAAATGGACTATTTGTTGAGATTGTAAATTGATTAAGTTAAACAATAGGTATTGAAGTGAATCATGTTTTGAACAGTTTTCAGCTACTAACTGAAATTGTTGAGGTTCTGAAAATGTTCAGGTTTGCACTTATAGCTGTACTTTTACAATTTAGGACCATTAATCTATAGATAATGTTGTGGATTAATTCCAAAAATGAAGTGCAATCTCTACAAAAAGAGTGTACCTGCAATATTATTCAGATTAAATGCAGTCTAGTTTGTTAACTGAATTTGTTACTACTCCATGAGTCTAGTTTTTCTGTTTCCTAGTTTGTTAACTAAATTCGTATTAAATTCATTCTAGACTGACTTTTAGACTGATTTTCCACCAAAATTCAAAATACACTGCTCAGTTTCAAAATGGAAAATACACTTCTTACTTTTACAAACTAAAAATTACTGTATGACAGTACAAAACTTGCTTGCAATAAAAGCCCAACTCTCTAAAAGTGAAACCTTAACTAACTTTTAGACTGTATTTTTACTCCAACTTTTTTTTATATTCAGATCATTTTAACTGACATTTAGACTGACTTCTAGATAGAATTTTAAACTTGTTTGCTTGCATTAAGCCGACAGTACACTTCATATTCAGATCAGGAGCCAAGCTCTAAAATTGAATTTTTAACTTACTTTTCAACTGAATTTTTACTACAACATCTGTTACAATTTCAGTTTCAGATAGAGATTATATTCAGATTAGGAGACTGACTTTTTATTCAGTTTAAGATAAGGAGAACAGAGAATCTACAATTCTATTGTAACATCCCAATCAATTCAACTTAAGCAAAGAATCTATAGTACTCAGGCCAATCAGTATGAAAGCATCTGTCTAAGCAATCGAAGAATCTACAACACCGACGAGGAGCAAACCTTCAGGTTGGTGTGCTTGACGATGGAGTCCCAAAGCGGGCGGATGAACATGTCAGAGCTGGCCGCTCTCCTGCAGCCGCGGCTGCTGTGTGGCCGTAGCCATGCCGTAGTCAGACCTGCACCTGATGCACAAACCGGCTCGAGTGTAAGATGGATCGAAAGAATAAGCTTCGTCGCACTGTCTTGTTAGTACCCGCCGCAGATCGAGCACGGCCACTGCAGATCAGAGCCCACGACGGGAAAAAATGTTGGAATTATGCCCTAGAGGCAATAATAAATGTATAGTTATTATTATAATTCCTGTATCAAGATAATAGTTTATTATCCATGCTATAATTGTATTGAATGAAGACTCATTTACATGTGTGGATACATAGACAAAACACCGTCCCTAGCATGCCTCTAGTTGGCTAGCCAGTTGATCAATGATGGTCAGTGTCTTCTGATTATGAACAAGGTGTTGTTGCTTGATAACTGGATCACGTCATTGGGAGAATCACGTGATGGACTAGACCCAAACTAATAGACGTAGCATGTTGATCGTGTCATTTTGTTGCTACTGTTTTCTGCGTGTCAAGTATTTATTCCTATGACCATGAGATCATATAACTTACTGACACCGGAGGAATGCTTTGTGTGTATCAAACGTCGCAACGTAACTGAGTGACTATAAAGATGCTCTACAGGTATCTCCGAAGGTGTTAGTTGAGTTAGTATGGATCAAGACTGGGATTTGTCACTCCGTGTGACGGAGAGGTATCTCGGGGCCCACTCGGTAATGCAACATCACACACAAACCTTGCAAGCAATGTAACTTAGTGTAAGTTGCGGGATCTTGTATTACGGAACGAGTAAAGAGACTTGCCGGTAAACGAGATTGAAATAGGTATGCGGATACTGACGATCGAATCTCGGGCAAGTAACATACCGAAGGACAAAGGGAATGACATACGGGATTGTACGAATCCTTGGCACTGAGGTTCAAACGATAAGATCTTCGTAGAATATGTAGGATCCAATATGGGCATCCAGGTCCCGCTATTGGATATTGACCGAGGAGTCTCTCAGGTCATGTCTACATAGTTCTCGAACCCGCAGGGTCTGCACACTTAAGGTTCGACGTTGTTTTATGCGTATTTGAGTTATATGGTTGGTTACCGAATGTTGTTCGGAGTCCCGGATGAGATCACGGACGTCACGAGGGTTTCCGGAATGGTCCGGAAACGAAGATTGATATATAGGATGACCTCGTTTGATTACCGGAAGGTTTTCGGAGTTACCGGGAATGTACCGGGAATGACGAATGGGTTCCGGGAGTTCACCGGGGGGGGGGGCAACCCACCCCGGGGAAGCCCATAGGCTTTGGGGAGACACACCAGCCCTTAGTGGGTTGGTGGGACAGCCCCAAAGGGGCCTATGCGCCAAGGATAAGAAATCAAAGGAAAAGAAAAAAAAAGAGGGAGGAGGTGGGAAGGGAGGAGGACTCCCTCCCACCAAACCTAGTCCAACTCGGTTTGGGGGGGGAGAGTCCTCCCCTTGGCTCGGCCGACTCCTTGGGGGTCCTTGGACCCCAAGGCAAGGCCCCCTCCCTCCTCCTATATATATGGAGCAATTAGGGCTGATTTGAGACGACTTTCTCACGGCTGCCCGACCACATACCTCCACGGTTTTTCCTCTAGATCGCGTTTCTGCGGAGCTCGGGCGGAGCCCTGCTGAGACAAGGTCATCACCAACCTCCGGAGCGCCGTCACGCTGCCGGAGAACTCTTCTACCTCTCCGTCTCTCTTGCTGGATCAAGAAGGCCGAGATCATCATCGAGTTGTACGTGTGCTGAACGCGGAGGTGCCGTCCGTTCGGTACTAGATCGCGGGATTGTTCGCGGGGAGGATCGAGGGACGTGAGGACGTTCCACTACATCAACCGCGTTCTCTAACGCTTCTGCTGTACGGTCTACAAGGGTATGTAGATCACTCATCCCCTCTCGTAGATGGACATCACCATGATAGGTCTTCGTGCGCGTAGGAAAATTTTGGTTTCCCATGCGATGTTCCCCAACAGTGGCATCATGAGCTAGGTTCATGCGTAGATGTCTTCTCGAGTAGAACACAAAAGGTTTTGTGGGCGGTGATGTGCGCTTTGCTGCCCTCCTTAGTCTTTTCTTGATTCCGCGGTATTGTTGGATTGAAGCGGCTTGGACCGACATTACTCGTACGCTTACGAGAGACTGGTTTCATCGTTACGAGTAACCCCGTTAGCTCAAAGATGACTGGCAAGTGACGGTTTCTCTAACTTTAGTTGAATCGGATTTGACCAAGGAGGTCCTTGGATGAGGTTAAATAGCAACTCATATATCTCCGTTGTGGTGTTTGCGTAAGTAAGATGCGATCCTACTAGATACCCTTGGTCACCACGTAAAACATGCAACAACAAAATTAGAGGACGTCTAACTTGTTTTTGAAGGGTATGATTGTGATGTGATATGGCCAACGATGTGATGTGATATATTGGATGTATGAGATGATCATGTTGTAATAGAAATATCGACTTGCACGTCGATGGTACGGCAACCGGCAGGAGCCATAGGGTTGTCTTTATACTAACGTTTGTGCTTGCAGATGCGTTTACTATTTTGCTAGGATGTAGATTTAGTAGTAATAGCATAAGTAGCACGACAACCCCGATGGCAACACGTTGATGGATGATCATGGTGTGGCGCCGGTGACAAGAAGATCGTGCCGGTGCTTTGGTGATGGAGATCAAGAAGCACGTGATGATGGCCATATCATGTCACTTATGAATTGCATGTGATGTTAATCCTTTTATGCACCTTATTTTGCTTAGAATGACGGTAGCATTATGAGGTGATCTCTCACTAAAATTTCAAGACGAAATTATGTTCTCCCCGACTGTGCACCGTTGCTACAGTTCGTCGTTTCGAGACACCACGTGATGATCGGGTGTGATAGACTCAACGTTCACATACAACGGGTGCAAAACAGTTGCGCACGCGGAACACTCGGGTTAAGCTTGACGAGCCTAGCATGTACAGACATGGCCTCCGAACACATGAGACCGAAAGGTCGATCATGAATCATATAGTTGATATGATTAGCATAGGGATGCTTACCACTGAAACTATACTCAACTCACGTGATGATCGGACTTGGGATAGTGTAAGTGGATCATGAACCACTCAAATGACTAGAGAGATGTACTTTTTGAGTGGGAGTTTAGCATATAATTTGATTAAGTTGAACTCTAATTATCTTGAACATAGTCTAAGTCCACTTTGAATATATTTGTGTTGTAGATCATGGCTCATGCGACAGTCATCCTGAATTTTAATACGTTCCTAGAGAAAGCTAAGTTGAAAGATGATGGAAGCAACTTTGTAGACTGGGCTCGTAATCTTAAGCTAATCTTACAAGCTGGGAAGAAGGATTATGTCCTTAATGCTGCGCTAGGAGATGAACCACCCGCTACGGCTGATCAGGATGTTAAGAACGCTTGGTTAGCACGTAAGAAGGACTACTCAATAGTTCAATGTGCAGTCTTGTATGGCTTAGAACCGGGACTTCAACGTCGCTTTGAGCGTCATGGAGCATTTGAGATGTTCCAGGAGTTGGAGTTTATCTTTCAGAAGAACGCCCGAATCGAGAGGTATGAGACCTCCGATAAATTCTATGCTTGCAAGATGGAGGAAAACTCGTCTGTCAGTGAACATGTGCTCAAAATGTCTGGATACTCAAACCGTCTAGCTGAGCTGGGGATTGAACTCCCGCAAGAAGCTATCACTGACAGAATCCTTCAATCACTGCCGCCAAGCTATAAAGGCTTTGTGTTGAACTACAACATGCAAGGGATGAACAAGTCTCCCGGCGAGTTGTTTGTGATGCTGAAAGTCGCAGAGTCTGAACTCCGTAAAGAGCATCAAGTGTTGATGGCGAGCAAGATCACTAGTTTCAAGAGAAACGACAAAGGCAAGAAGGGCAATTCGAAGAAGAGCGGAAAGCCTGTTGCCAATCCGCCGAAGAAACCCAAGGTTGGACCTAAGCCTGAAACAGAGTGCTTCTATTGCAAGGGTATGGGTCACTGGAAGTGCAATTGCCCCAAGTATCTGGCAGATAAGAAGGCGGGCAAAGAAAAATCAGGTATATTTGATATACATGTTATTGATGTGTACTTAACCGGCTCTCGTAGTAGTGCCTGGGTATTTGATACCGGTTCTGTTGCTCACATTTGCAACTCGAAGCAGGAACTGCGGAATAGACGAAGGCTGGCGAAAGACGAAGTGACGATGCGCGTAGGAAACGGTTCAAAGGTTGATGCAATCGCCGTCGGCACAGTGTCACTTCAGCTACCATCGGGATTAGTGATGAACTTAAATCGTTGTTATTTAGTGCCTGCGTTGAGCATGAACATTATATCTGGATCTTGTTTATTGCGAGACGGTTACTCTTTTAAGTCTGAGAATAATGGTTGTTCAATTTCTATGAGTAACATCTTTTATGGTCATGCACCGAATGTGAGAGGATTGTTCATATTGAATCTTGATAGCGATACGCATATACATAACATTGAGACCAAAAGAGTTAGAGTAAACAATGATAGCACCATATTTTTGTGGCACTGCCGCTTGGGTCATATTGGTGTAAAACGCATGAAGAAACTCCATGCTGATGGACGTTTGGAGTCACTTGACTTTGATTCACTTGACACGTGCGAACCATGCCTCATGGGCAAGATGACTAAAACTCCGTTCTCCGGAACAATGGAGCGTGCAAGTGACTTGTTGGAAATCATACATACCGATGTGTGTGGTCCAATGAGCGTAGAGGCACGCGACGGATATCGTTATTTTCTCACCTTCACTGACGATTTGAGTAGATATGGTTATGTCTACTTGATGAAGCACAAGTCTGAAACATTTGAAAAGTTCAAGCAATTTCAGAGTGAAGTGGAAAATCATCGTAACAAGAAGATCAAGTTCCTGCGGTCTGATCGTGGGGGTGAATATCTGAGTTTCGAGTTTGGTGCTCACTTAAGACAATGTGGAATTGTTTCGCAGTTAACACCGCCTGGAACACCACAGCGTAATGGTGTGTCCGAACGTCGTAATCGTACTTTGTTAGAGATGGTGCGATCTATGATGTCTCTTACTGATTTGTCGTTATCATTTTGGGGTTATGCATTAGAAACAGCTGCATTCACTTTAAATAGGGCACCATCAAAATCCGTTGAGACGACACCATCAGAACTGTGGTATGGCAAAAGGCCAAAGTTGTCGTTTCTTAAAGTTTGGGGATGTGATGCTTATGTAAAAAAGCTTCAGCCTGAAAAGCTGGAACCCAAAGCGGAAAAATGCGTCTTCATAGGTTACCCAAAAGAGACAGTTGGGTACACCTTCTATCTCAAATCCGAGGGCAAAGTGTTTGTTGCTAAGAACGGAACTTTTCTTGAGAAGGAGTTTCTCTCGAGAGAATTGAGTGGGAGGAAGATAGAACTTGACGAGGTTGTCGAACCTCTCATCCCTCTGGATGGTGGCGCAGGGCAAGGGGAAACCTCTGTCATTGCGACGCCGGTTGAGGAGGAAGTTAATGATGATGATCATGAAACTCCAGTTCAAGTTTCTGTTGAACCACGCAGGTCGACGAGATCATGCGCTGCTCCAGAGTGGTACGGTAATCCCGTCTTATCAATCATGTTGTTAGACAACAATGAACCTGCAAATTATGAAGAAGCAATGGTGGGCCCAGATTCCAACAAATGGCTAGAAGCCATGAAATCCGAGATAGGATCCATGTATGAGAACAAAGTGTGGACTTTGGAGATACTACCTGAGGGCCGCAAGGCTATTCAGAACAAATGGATCTTTAAGAAGAAGACGGACGCTGACGGTAATGTGACCGTTTATAAAGCTCGACTTGTGGCAAAGGGTTTTTCACAAGTTCCAGGAATTGACTACGATGAGACTTTCTCTCCCGTGGCAATGCTTAAGTCCGTCAGAATCATGTTAGCAATAGCTGCATTTTTCGATTATGAAATCTGGCAGATGGATGTTAAAACGGCGTTCCTTAACGGTTTCCTTAAGGAAGAGTTGTATATGATGCAACCTGAAGGTTTTGTCGATCCTAAAAGTGCTAACAAGGTGTGCAAGCTCCAGCGATCCATTTATGGACTGGTGCAAGCATCTCGGAGTTGGAACAAACGCTTTGATGAGGTGATCAAAGCATTTGGGTTTATACAAGTGGTTGGAGAATCTTGTATTTACAAGAAAGTGAGTGGGAGCTCTGTGGCGTTTCTAATATTATATGTAGATGACATATTACTGATTGGAAACAACGTAGAGCTTTTGGAGAGCATAAAAGGTTACTTGAATAAAAGTTTCTCTATGAAGGACCTAGGAGAAGCTGCTTACATTCTAGGCATTAAGATCTATAGGGATAGATCAAAACGCCTGATAGGACTTTCACAAAGCACATACCTTGATAAAGTTTTGAAGAGGTTCAAAATGGAACAGTCCAAGAAAGGGTTCTTGCCAGTGTTACAAGGTACGAGATTGAGTAAGACTCAGTGCCCAGCAACTGATGAAGATAGAGAGCATATGCGCTCCGTCCCCTATGCTTCAGCCATAGGTTCTATCATGTATGCGATGCTGTGCACTAGACCGGATGTTAGCCTGGCCATAAGTATGGCAGGTAGGTTCCAGAGTAATCCAGGAGTGGATCACTGGACAGCGGTTAAGAATATCCTGAAGTACCTGAAAAGGACTAAGGAGATGTTTCTCGTGTATGGAGGTGACGAAGAGCTCGCCGTAAAAGGTTACGTCGATGCAAGCTTTGACACAGATCCGGACGACTCTAAGTCGCAAACCGGATACGTATTTATTCTTAATGGGGGTGCAGTAAGCTGGTGCAGTTCCAAGCAAAGCGTCGTAGCAGATTCTACATGTGAAGCGGAGTACATGGCTGCCTCGGAGGCGGCTAAGGAGGGTGTCTGGATGAAGCAGTTCATGACGGATCTTGGAGTGGTGCCAAGTGCACTGGATCCAATAACCTTGTTCTGTGACAACACTGGTGCCATTGCCTTAGCAAAGGAACCAAGGTTTCACAAGAAGACCAGACACATCAAACGACGCTTCAACCTCATCCGCGACTACGTCGAGGAGGAGGACGTAAATATATGCAAAGTGCACACGGATCTGAATGTAGCAGACCCGCTGACTAAACCTCTTCCACGGCCAAAACATGATCGACACCAGAATTGTATGGGTGTTAGATTTATTACAATGTAATTCACATGGTGATGTGAGGGCTAGATTATTGACTCTAGTGCAAGTGGGAGACTGTTGGAATTATGCCCTAGAGGCAATAATAAATGTATAGTTATTATTATAATTCCTGTATCAAGATAATAGTTTATTATCCATGCTATAATTGTATTGAATGAAGACTCATTTACATGTGTGGATACATAGACAAAACACCGTCCCTAGCATGCCTCTAGTTGGCTAGCCAGTTGATCAATGATGGTCAGTGTCTTCTGATTATGAACAAGGTGTTGTTGCTTGATAACTGGATCACGTCATTGGGAGAATCACGTGATGGACTAGACCCAAACTAATAGACGTAGCATGTTGATCGTGTCATTTTGTTGCTACTGTTTTCTGCGTGTCAAGTATTTATTCCTATGACCATGAGATCATATAACTTACTGACACCGGAGGAATGCTTTGTGTGTATCAAACGTCGCAACGTAACTGGGTGACTATAAAGATGCTCTACAGGTATCTCCGAAGGTGTTAGTTGAGTTAGTATGGATCAAGACTGGGATTTGTCACTCCGTGTGACGGAGAGGTATCTCGGGGCCCACTCGGTAATGCAACATCACACACAAGCCTTGCAAGCAATGTAACTTAGTGTAAGTTGAGGGATCTTGTATTACGGAACGAGTAAAGAGACTTGCCGGTAAACGAGATTGAAATAGGTATGCGGATACTGACGATCGAATCTCGGGCAAGTAACATACCGAAGGACAAAGGGAATGACATACGGGATTGTACGAATCCTTGGCACTGAGGTTCAAACGATAAGATCTTCGTAGAATATGTAGGATCCAATATGGGCATCCAGGTCCCGCTATTGGATATTGACCGAGGAGTCTCTCGGGTCATGTCTACATAGTTCTCGAACCCGCAGGGTCTGCACACTTAAGGTTCGACGCTGTTTTATGCGTATTTGAGTTATATGGTTGGTTACCGAATGTTGTTCGGAGTCCCGGATGAGATCACGGACGTCACGAGGGTTTCCGGAATGGTCCGGAAACGAAGATTGATATATAGGATGACCTCGTTTGATTACCGGAAGGTTTTCGGAGTTACCGGGAATGTACCGGGAATGACGAATGGGTTCCGGGAGTTCACCGGGGGGGGGGGGAACCCACCCCGGGGAAGCCCATAGGCTTTGGGGAGACACACCAGCCCTTAGTGGGCTGGTGGGACAGCCCCAAAGGGGCCTATGCGCCAAGGATAAGAAATCAAAGAAAAAGAAAAAAAAAAGAGGGAGGAGGTGGGAAGGGAGGAGGACTCCCTCCCACCAAACCTAGTCCAACTCGGTTTGGGGGGGGAGAGTCCTCCCCTTGGCTCGGCCGACTCCTTGGGGGTCCTTGGACCCCAAGGCAAGGCCCCTCCTCCCTCCTCCTATATATATGGAGCAATTAGGGCTGATTTGAGACGACTTTCTCACGGCTGCCCGACCACATACCTCCACGGTTTTTCCTCTAGATCGCGTTTCTGCGGAGCTCGGGCGGAGCCCTGCTGAGACAAGGTCATCACCAACCTCCAGAGCGCCGTCACGCTGCCGGAGAACTCTTCTACCTCTCCGTCTCTCTTGCTGGATCAAGAAGGCCGAGATCATCATGAGTTGTACGTGTGGTGAACGCGGAGGTGCCGTCCGTTCGGTACTAGATCGTGGGATTGATCGCGGGATTGTTCGCGAGGCGGATCGAGGGACGTGAGGACGTTCCACTACATCAACCGCGTTCTCTAACGCTTTTGCTGTACGGTCTACAAGGGTATGTAGATCACTCATCCCCTCTCGTAGATGGACATCACCATGATAGGTCTTCGTGCGCGTAGGAAAATTTTTGTTTCCCATGCGACGTTCCCCAACAAAAAAATCACATTTTCACTAATACGGAGGGACATGCGAGAGGAAGAGAGAGCCGCCGGTCGCCGTAGCATCACTACTGCTCCCCCCGGAAGCCACTGTTGTTGGCAATGCAGGAGGCGGCCAACAGGGGATCGGAGGAGAATGGGAAGGGCGTCGGGGGATGGACAGCGGCGCATGGCGCAGCAGCTGCTGCTCGCCGCTGGTGAAAGCGGAGTTGTACTACGACCAGAAGGCGTCGCTGGGGCCGCCGGGGATGACGTCGGACTTGAGCGTGCGGACGTTCAGCGGCCGGTTCGAGAAGGAGCACTACTCGGCCTCCTTCTCCGCGGCGGGGTCCGAGGCGAGCGCACGCCACCGCGGCAAGGCCCATGGCGCGAGCTACATGGCCAACACGGAGTCGTCACGCGCCAAGCAGGCGCGGTCGCAGAGCGCGCCGCGGCATCGCCCCGAGGCGGCCTCGCCGTCGCGGTCGTACGAGCGGCCGCCTAGTGGTAGCGGCGGCCGGCGCAGGGCGTCCCTCGACCCGCGGGATCTCGCTGGGGCGACGACGCCGTGGGGTGGGGCGGGGCACCATCAGCCCCGACACCGACTGCATTGGCGGCGGCGGCACTTCCAGTGGCCGCCGCGACCGCCGCAGCCACCTCCTCGAGGGAATCCCTTTCCCCGACACCCTCCAAGGCTACCCCGCAGCCCTCGGCAGCCCTCTCCGCAGCGAGCCCCGCTTCCCCCTCGTGCACCGCGGCAGGCGTTGGCGGCGCAGCGGCCCCCTCCCAGTTCCAGCGCCGGGCGCCCTCCGCGCGGAACGGCACGGGAATCTGCCGCGACAGCTGCTGCACGGCGCCGCCGACGGAGGCGCCGAGGTCGGAGCCCGCCTGCCCGAGCCGGCCGCCGATCTCGACGAAGGAGGCGACGGCCACGGCGGGGAGGTCGACGCCCCCGCCGCCGACGAAGGGCACGGCGGGGAGCTCGATGTCGAAGGGGATGAGCTTGAGCGGCAGCGGCAGGGCGGGCCACGGGAGGTGCGGCGGCTGCACGTGGAGGAGGTGGCCCGAGACGCCATGCGCGAGCCTGTAGGCCAGGTCCTGCCCGTGATTACAGGGGACGTTGCTGGGCATTTTCTCCTCTTTTTTTCTTGCGTGATTGGAAGTTTCGTTGGTGGAGTATGTTCAGCCAATTGTAATTGCTAAGTACACCCAGCGGACGGTGGATTAACGAGGGCTGTTAGATTAAGATCTGTGGGATTAATCGTGGGGTGCTGATTGGTTGTTTTTTTATGGGGCGTTTGATGGGGTGTCTGTAGTGTAATTCTTGTTCGATTGTTTAATAGTAGTATAGATAAGAATTATAGGTTTTGTTGCTTGCTAAATTTATATCCGGAAGTAACCACACATAGTGCTCAATATCGAATCAAATCTTTATTCTCTCAAACCCTTCATAATTCTAACATGGAGACATCACGCAACGGAAATCATCGACTTGGACATTAGAAAATATCATACGAATTTGACCTCACAAAACACAATATATATTTATTCTCATAAATATAACATACCTATACATGTCCCTTATCTTCTCTAGCATTAGAAGAGTCAAGGATGCATCCAAGCATTGCAAACAAAGGGTTGCATACGAATGCCAGGCATCTTATATAGAAGAATTTCCTTTGTATTACCAATTGTCCTGTTTCGCTCTTTCTAAGGCAACGGAGAACAATTATTTCGATGGCATCACGAAGAACCGCCGTAGAGGCGGGGTACTAATCTTTTTGAAGAAAAAAAATCACTAAGAACCATCCAATTACATTTGAGCATCCATGCATATAGAAAAGTGATGAGAAATGTGTTACAAATTTTTAAAAAGAAAAATAAATGTACATAAAGATCAACCTACGTGCCTACAATTTTCAAATTAAAACATGTTTCTATACGTGCATTGAAAATAATTTGCTACACACGACCCCATTTTCTATCTCTAATTACTTTGATAAATTATTTTCAACTATGAAAAACAACTTTATAATGAAAATATTGTGACTTTGGACCAGTCAGTCAAGCAAACATGCAATTATTCCAAAAATGCAAGCAAAAAGACCAATAGAAGTAAGAAAACACCATTTCTACAGAACGAAAAGTCACTTGTGTCAAAAAGGTAATTAAAAAGATAATAGAAGTGAGAAAAGGCCATTTCTATACAATTAAAATGCACTTCTACCAATGTCATTGAAATCCGACACATCATATATAAAAAAGGCACTTTATGCCAATGGGTGTGTAGCTACCATCATGCATAGAAAATCGTCTCTCATACGTGCATATACAAACAAACAATGCACCATTTGAAAATAGCAAACAGTAAACACATGATTTTCTATTACAAACAACAAATTTGTTTGCGTAGCTCACATGGTAAAGTATCCCCTAATGAGTTTACAAATATAAATAGGTGTGGATTCTTTTTTGTTTGAGGATTTGATATAAAAAATATCCAATTTGCCTTATTTCAAAACCTGGGATCTCTGAAGCCCGAGACTCCAAACTTTTTCTCTCATTGTTTGCTTCATAAGGGTCCACAATAAACATGGTAACCGGTCATGTCCACCATTTTCTTTAGAGAAAAGTATAGTTTTGGTCCCCTAAGTTTACCAAAAGTTCAAATCAAGTCCCTCAACTTTTACCGAGTGACATTTAATCCCTCAATTCTAAAATTCGGACAAGCTTTCTCCAAAACAAAATTAGAGTGAAAAACCAAATTGTCTTCATATTTTCATTTGTTTTACGTTGTCACATTTTTGGTTGCAAAACATGAATACATGATGCTCCAAGTTTTCCCTTTAATCGACCATTGGGTCCTTGCCCGGGGGTCTTGTCTCCTTTGTGGAACTATATCCTCTCTCGGTCAGTACTCGCTCCATGCTTTAGCAGTCCTTTATTTTTTCAAAGAGGTCCCCACCGCTCGCCGCAACTTTATTAAAATCAAGGCAAAAACCAGATAACATTTTGCAGCTCTCAGCTACAACCAACAATAACTGGAACAAAATATTATAATTGCCATCCAACAATCAAAGTTTTCAATATCTGGACTAGGATCTAGGAAGAATACAAGCACAATGGAGTGTTGACCTATTTAAAGTCCCGGAGAAGATCTCGGCAAGCCAATCCTATGCAATTCTCCTCGTCGATGTTCTTGTAGCCTAAAGCATTCAGGTAGTAGAGTAGCTTGAGCATTGGGACACAATATCTTCCATTGTTGAACCAACGAATGGACAAACATAGGATGCACTTCACGCTTTGCCATTTTTGTCCCTGAAACACAAATTCATTGCGCAAACGCTACAAACCCCACAAGCAGAGCCGACCCTAAGGTGGGGCGGAAGGGGCGGCCGCCCCGGGCCCCCGAGTACGAAGGGGGCCCTTATGAATAGGTTTTGATATATACGTACGTGATGATAGCCCATGGGATCGATTGATTTCTAAAGAAATGAAAAAAGGCTAACAGATCACAATCATCTCAGCTTGCCGCACGGGCGTAATCTTCTCACCTTCTACTCAGCTTCCCTACCATCAGAGACGCTAATCACCAATGCAAAACTGCCCAACTGGCTAGTGAACTCGCTGCATTTGAAATTTGATCTCATAGGGAAAAAAGTGCAAGCGCTTAATATCTTTCATCGATGCCACACAAGACGATGGGATCAGAGATTGCAACTGTCGAATGCCCTGGAAAACGATCTTGGCGCCATCCAATAGCGCCCCGCGATGGAGATGCCCTAATTGGCAATAAAAAACCCAAGGTCGACTGTGCCCCGCCTGTTTCCTCTAATCGCAATTTTCTACTGCTGCACGTGACTACTCGAAAAAGATAATACAATTTTTCAGATTCCAATCAACCTTCTCTTTGATGCAAATCTCTCTTTTTCTATAGTCTTTATAGGTTGTTGGTTCGTTTTATAAAGATCATCCCGTACATTTCTCTTTTTCATAGTCCAATTACTTTTGTTGGTTTGGATTAGAAAAGATGAGCTCGGAATTTTGTTTGTGACTAGTAAGCAGTAGCAATATCTTACAATTTCTAATTTTCTAGCCATCCAGATCTTTATTCCAAGCCTTTCTTAGCATTTTTTGTTTAACAAACAATGTTTTAATTTCTAGTATCATATGTTTGTGTGCTAATTACCAAGATGTTGTCTATAAAATATGCATATGGTAATGTTTACGGAAAATAAACTTATCATATGAGTTGATTGAGAACAAGAAATGAGATATTGACATTTTTCTAGAATATGTACTTCTGCTAGAAATTCTGAGATATGCCTTTAGTTAAAATTTTAAAAAAGGTGACAAAATATAGTATGATAATAATTAGTGTAGGCACGAACCTAATAATATAAACATTTAAGCCCCGATTGAAAAGGACGACCAAATTTTCTGTGAATGTTTATGACCTTGCTTTGTTGGATGGTCGGCATGCCAATGCAACATAAATTATGATGCATCGAGTAGTTAGATGCAGTTGAGATTGAGAAAAATGTGGCTTTACGACCCTTTGTTTTGTCTTGCCTCGGGCCCCCGAAATATCAGGACCAACCCTACCCACAAGGTGGGAGATGTGACCTAGTTACCGCATATCAGATTTTTCCTTATTCATCGAGAAATAGTCCAAAGATTCAAATGAACATGGTAAATTAATATGAAGAATGTCAACAACGACCAACCAAATGTATTTTGCAAGAGTGTAATCAAACAATAGATGATGTACTAATTCTAGTTCATTGCAAAAGACACAAGTAGGATCATATACAAGCGACATTTAGCTATTATCCCTAGTTAAACTCTTTTTATGAGTGGTAAGCCATAAAGAAGACATGTATATTATGTGGCACCTTAATTTCCAAATACAACTCTCCAGTTCATAAGAAATATCTCCAAAGTTGATCAGTTTATATACTGATTTAGCTGAGTATACACCAGAAGGTTTGAGCACCCATATATGAGTAACATTATCAAAAGATAGGGTTTTAATTTGAATGCTGATAAGAGTTCAAGCCATCTTTGTAGCTCTGCTCATCTACACATCTCCTAAAAGATAGCTTCAAAATGGTACCATCCGAGACCTAGACAACAATGGCATCTTGTTGCTCGCAAATATCAAAAAGATCCGAGAGCAAACTTTTAACGGATTAGTCCCTAACCCAAGAATCATGCCACAAGACAATGTTTTTTCCATTACCTAGTTTTCACATATAAAAAATTAGCAGCAACGAAAGCCCAAGAGATACTTTTCCAAAAGGGAGACCCCAGTCCCCGCTAGGCGATGCGACCTACTACCCACCTTAGTGACACCACCTTCTTCGAGTGTGGTGGCCACCATAGGATTGACACTATGACTCTCAGGATCCATCCCACTCGCCCTGCTTGTTTGATGCTGCTGCGAGCACGTCTGCCTTCCTCTCGATTAGTTTTGTGAATTATATTTCAGTCCTGGTGACCATTTTCTCAAAGCGATCAAGTGACTGTCGCACACTGTGCCTTTATCATTTTTTCTGAGGTAAATAAGAATTTTATTCCAAAGGTGCAAAATTACAATCATCATTTCGTCTCTTATTTTTTTTCTTTTTCTTTGGTCATGCATCAGAGCCTTGTATCACTAACCTCTTTTGGATGCAAATAACATCTTTCTATACATTTGCTAAAATAATTTACACCCAAACAGGTGTATACTATGTAAATATTGTTTCCATCAGACCAAAGCATCAGCCGATTGTAGTGGATACTCAATTGTGACAGAATAAAAGAATAGGTTTCTAGCTATCCCGAGAAAAGTTAGTCGGGCTCACACTTCTTTCAAATTAAGATAAGCCATTGAGAGGATTCTCAACATACTGAAATTTTGCTTTAGCATGTGTGTATTTCCATCCTCTTCACCTCTTGAGGAATAAGGTAGGTGGGATTTTCTTCAACGCACATGACGATATTGAAGTTGACCGAGAAAATTTGGTTGCTCGTATTAAGTTCTAATAATTATAATGAGCAAACTAGCATAAGTTGTACAACAAATGTATACATGCAAGAATGTGTGCTCTTGGAAACTTCTGCCAGTCAAACAGAGGAAATAATTGATCTTAAAAAACGTCGAACACATAAATACATGTGTTGCAACGGTACAAAATACATAAATGCTTATAAATGTAATAATTTAAGTCTAAAACAACCTTGCAAGAAGAAAAACAGCAAAAGTACTCAAAAATACCAAGGGTGATTCTTGAAGAAATATACATTCTCCAATAGAAAATATTTGATGTACTAAATATACAATTTACTGCATGCATTTTCAACATCTCTTCTTCTCTTTGCTCTTGGTTCAGCAGTACGACAAAGCTCCACCGCCCATGGCACGTTGCTCCTAAGCTCGTCGAAATTGTTCCATTTTCTTGCTTTAATTAAGCCTCTTACTACCTCCTCCATGGTAGTCTCAGATCCAGGGAGAGGAAGTGTTAGAGCATATATCTCCATATGTGGTTTTGGTAATTGATGACAATTCCTATGGACTAATGGTTGCCTTAAGTTATATTTATAGGATTTGTCCATAGGCACTTCTTGAAGTCCATCTGTTGGGTTCAAGGAGTTTATATGATGACCAAGGTGGTATTCAAGGTGTTATCCAAAGAATGGTCATAGAGACACAAGGTTGGTCAAGACCGTCAAACAAAGAGTAAATCAAGATGATCAACACACAAAGCGTACAAGATGTACCGCGAGGGATCAAGTGATCCCATGGTATGGTAAGCAGTGTCCAGTACGTATTTGTGTATTAACCCATGGTCTTTGTGAGAGTTCTATGTGGGGGGTAGGTGTGTTTCCATGGGCTTGCGTCTAGAGGAATATCTCATACAACCCATGAAGGATGATGTCAAGTGGTGATCGTCATCAAGATTGCGGTGTGCAAGTTCAAGAGGATCATCACGAATATATCGTGCTTGAAGCTTGTCGTCCATTCTGGTGGCAATGGACTTGTGAAGATATGCTGAAGAGTGGCTCACCCATAGTAAGTATGGGGGAAGCAATCAACTAGTCTTCATCAAGCCAACGCAATCAAGTAAGATGGTCCATCTTAAGGAAGCCAAGATCATCATCATCTAGCTCAAGAGGACGAGGTGCAAGGTATAGGTTTGCCCTTGATAGGTTTTCTGTTTAGGATAGATTGATGTACTATCAAGGGGGGATCTCCAGTGAGTAGCTTGATCGTATTGTTCGTTGAGAGCTCAAACCATTTGCATCCTTGCATCATACTTCTTGGTTCTTGTTTGGTGTTTCTCTTTGTGAGTTTTAGAGCTTATGGTCATCTTCGTGACAAGCTCGAGTTCATCGAAAACGGAGTCCATATGCATCTACTATGATGTTTTCGATGTTGGATTTTTTGCCGGTTCTTCATTCATAGAGGACTCACATTTGTTTGGATAGCTCTTGTCGTCCTGAATCCAACAAGCTTGGGTTTGCTCGATTCGGAGCTCATATGCGAAAGTTACGGCTGTTTCAGTGGCGAGCGGTAGTACCGCTAGACCTAGCGGTAGTACCGCTAGAGGTGGCGGTAGTACCGCTGGCCCTAGCGGTAGTACCACTAGAGATGACGGTAGTACCGCTGTCCCAGCGGTAGTACCGCCCCTGGTCAGCGGTAGTACCGCTCCAAGATTTTAGTGCCGTCATCTTTGCGGTTGTACTGCGTCGGACATTTTTGCGAAGACTTTCTTGGCGGTGGTTGGCCCGGTAGTATCTTTGCGCTACCATGGGCTCAGCGGTAGTACCGCTGCAGCCAGCGATAGTACTGCTGGAGGGTCAGCGGTAGTACCGTTGCAGCCAGCGGTAGTACCGCTGGAGGGTCAACGGTAGTACCGCTGGAGCCAGCGGTAGTACCGTTGGGCTCGGGTTGTAAGTGGGGGTAACGGTCTGATTCCTTCCCCCACTATATAAAGGGGGTATTCTTCCCCCTTGGTCTTATCCATCCGTTGAGCTCTTGTTCTACCTCCATTGTTGACATTCTTAGAGCTTGCTTACTCTCAATCCCTCCAATGGTTCTTGCTTGTTCTTGAGGGAAAAGAGAGAGGAGATCTAGATCCACATCTCCACCAATCACTTTCTCCTCTATGTGAGGGGAACCCCTTGGATCTAAATCTTGGAGTTCTTTGTGAGCTCCTTGTTCTTCCTCTCATATTTCTCCATAGATTTTGTTGTTGTGGAGGGATTTGAGTGTGAGGGACTTTACCACTTCGTGTGTTCTTGCCATTGCATTGGTTGCATCGGTTTGAGTTCTCCACGGTGATACGTGGAAGTGAAGTTTGAGAAGCTTATTACCTTTGGTACTTAGTACCCTAGATATTGTTCTCCGTGGATGCTTTTGCGTCCTAGAAGCTTTGTGGTGTCTCGGAGCTCAATCATTGTGGTGTGAAGCTCCGAGCAAGCGTCGGGGTCTCCAATTAGGTTGTGGATATTGCCCCGAGCAATTTGTACGGGTACCGGTAACCGCCCCAAGGGTTGCCACGTGTACGGGTTCGGTGACCACCCCCAAGGTTTGCCATTTGTACGGGTTCGGTGACCGCCCTCAAGGGTCCCTTAGTGGAATCACGGCATCTTGCATTGTGCGAGGGCGTGAGGAGATTACGGTGGCCTTAGTGGCATCTTGGGGAGCATTGTGCCTCCACACCGCTCCAACGGAGATTAGCATCCGCAAGGGTGTGAACTTCGGGATACATCATCGTCTCCGCGTGCCTCGGTTATCTCTTACCCGAACCCTTTACTTATGCACTTTACTTTGTGATAGCCATATTGTCTCTTGTCATATATCTTGCTATCACTTAGTTGTTTATCTTGCTTAGCATAAGTTGTCGGTGCACATAGGTGAGCCTAGTTGTTTGAGGTTTTATGCTTGACATATTAAACGTTAGTTTTATTCCGCATTTGTTCAAGCCTAAACCGTAATTATTTTGAAGCGCCTATTCACCCCCCCTCTAGGCGACATCCACGTCCTTTCAGGAAGGACCTCATGTTTGGTTTTTAAGACCATAGATTGTCGTTGTGAGCCGATGCATCAACAACGTGATAGTCGTCGGGCCTGCACCTCACCCGCCCTCCTCGAGGATGAAGTTGTAGGCCATAAGAACATGGAAGGTGGAACATACTCATTAACAGGTAGAGATGAAATTGTTGAGATCAAGCAAACAATATTACAAACAAATCGACGGTTCGGTGACAACTGGGTTTAGGTGAGAAAGTTGCTATTGTACGAATGTTAGTTAAAACAAAAAATAATAAATCAACCCAAAGAAAACAAAAAATTCTCAACTGGGGAGAATCCATAAATACGGTGGGCATGTATCCATGATATCCTAGAATGTAGACATGTTATTGTCTTTATTCTCGTATATCATTTTCAACCATTAATCTTTCCTTGTTGTGCAAATATTCCTTTAGAATGTTATCATGTAGCCCCGATGATCGACCAGTTCACCAATATTATAAGAAAAGTGGCAATTAGATGTTATTGCTTCTCCACCTCATGTTCTCTGAAGAACTTATCGATGTTGGATAATTAATCAAAGTGAATTTAGTCATGTAAAAGCACATCTGCCTTATTAGAATTCATTCAATTAAAAAGCTCCTTCATATCAAAGACTCAACTACTTTTGACAACACTTACTACACCACCTATAGTTATGAAGAACATACACGGAGTTGGAGGTTTATATCGCCAGGTTAGGAAATAATTTTAGTTTGTCTTACATATGAGTTGAAGGTAGACCAACTACATGAGAGTTCAAACTAAGTTCAAGTGGCGTCCATTCAAAAACAAGTTCTCAGTTGATCTTAAAGCCACTGTACGGGCAATCAACATAACTTGCTAGACCAAATAGGATGGCCGGTGATGTGTCGGGGTAGTGAAGACCTGATCCTATACAGTTGGTGTGGATGGCTCACGTGTTCGAGATATGGCCGAGAGTGGGCTATTTGGAAGAGACCAAATCTTGCACCATTATAGCTGAAGATATGGCTCCATCCAAAACTCACTCACATTCACGTTTCAAGGTTCTTTAGACAAGTTCAGGTGTTCATTGCTCGCTACCAATTTAGACATTACTAAAAATAAGAAGTTGGAGAAAACTGAACTCAAAAGAAATGTCTCAGACGTGGAAGAGTTCAGTTAAGCGCAACTCCTAATTTTCGAGCCAAAGAGGTCATGTAATTTCGCTGAACATTTCAGACTTTCGATTTATCTAAAAAGGCTTAAAAAATGTCACGAGTACATTGATGGCAATAACATTGTAGCAATAAAATTAATAGCAAATGAAAATCCAATCTTTTCACATACAGAGACCAAAGTATATTGTAATATCATGCTCAAATTTTGGAAAAAGCTCCTTGAGTGGCCTAATCCATAATTTAGACATGCTTAATTACACACATATTTATTTATAACAAAATATAGACCGTGCATTAAAATTGTAAATTTGTATATATACACAACAAGTCATTTTATTTCATTGGCAATATAATTAGATATAATTCTACTCTAAACCATGTCATGTAATGTACCATGCCTCTAAAACACTAAAACAATAGGATGCTTGTTTCATTTAGCTGATTACATACACACAAACCTATAACTACGTTTCAATCCTCCAATACAATCAAGACTGGTGGGTCTATTGTATGATTCTAGGAAAGACGCAGTTGACAAACTTAACATTACGATCATACGTATAAGCAAGTCGCCCTATTATTTTCGTTGCTGAGGCTCTTCACTTGGTTGAGCATGTACACAATAATCTCACTTAAAGTGACCTTAGGTCCTCTTTGACATCACTAAGCTTGCCACATTCTTTTAACTCCATGAAACCATTCAACAAAGCCTTGTGTACCTCTTCCTCATTCAGTCCACACTCCTTGTAGCTTAATGTCATCGTCATTAATAGTCTCTGGATCACACAAGTAGCAGTATAGCATTATAAATTATCAGTTATCACCTCCAAGAACCGATGGAACATAAGCTACGGTATGTAAAAGAACTTGACAAACCTCAGAGATGCCTTCAGCTATGTATGTCTTGTAGGGATACCTCTCCGGCTGAGAAGCTCCAACTCGGCTTCTTTGCGGACAAACTTCCGAAGGCATGCCCCATGTACTTTGTTGTGATTTTGTCTACCGACACCATATCAAGAAATGTCTTAAGACATATAATGTCGATTTCAAAATTATAATCTTTCCCATTGTGTGTAATATCTAATGTTGAACGAAACTAAAACGATTATGTATATGTGTGAACCTTGCGGAGCAGAGTGAGTATATATGAAATATCTTATCTAACATCCCGAAGCTCGATAATAAAACCTTGTTTAGTTCATACCAGAGACATGTTCGGTAACCCCATGCTCCTTAGTATCTTCACTACTATATCCTTCAACCCGCAATTTCCTTTTCTTCATTAATTTTATTAGACATGCAGAAGCAATGTTTCCCTTGACAGCATCAAGCATAGTCTAGGAGGCCCATAAGTTGCTTGCAGATAACACCAGACACAATTTAATCAGTTTACAAGATTATGATCATGGAAGCTATGCATGCTCTATATAGTACACACGAGAGCAATGTGCTTTAGCTTTCTATTATGGACAATGATTCTTACAACTGTACAAAACCTCAGAGAAAAAATAAATACTTCTGTAATTAGACACATAATAAAGAGGAGCCTTACTATCTTAGGATTTTTATTTCTTATGAATGAATATCCTCCAATCTGCATGTTGATTATACTAACCTGCAACAGTATTCTTTCAGATTGGTCATAGAATGGGAATTCCAAGAAATCTAATAATCTCAAAATCTACCACAATAAATCGACCAACAAGCATCAACGACCCCCAAATCATACCTATCGAACCAAAGCTTGGTCGTGGGCGTGTTCGTGCCCACGGGTAGAGGAAGAGCACCTGCGCTGGTCCTCTCGCCGCCGTCCCTGGGCGGATTCCGGCGGCCCGTTTCCGCCTCATCGTCGCTGCGGTCCTCTTCAAAGGGCATCTCCTTGAGGAAGATGAAGCACTTTTTGGAGCTCTTATCCCCTCCTTCGCCGCGCTTCAGCCGCAGAACCATCATCTCCGGTGGCGACAGAAACATTGAGGGGCGGAGGAGGAGATGTCGGGGTCGGTCATCAAGGCCACGGATCCGGATGATGACGATGGAGGCAGCCCATGGTCGCCATTGGGAAGCGATGCAGAAGCGGTCATCTAGACGGCGTAAAGGGCTGGAGCGGTTGTTGGACGAGCACGCGTGGGGGGAGCGGTGCGATGATGTGGTGCCGAGGATGGCGAGCGGCGGCTGATGAACCGAGGGGCAGGGTGGTATTAGAACCGGCAGTAACCCTACCTACCTAGCCAGTTCAAGATAAAGGATGTGCACGTGTGTGTTGTGGTCTTTGCGGGGTAGGGGCGACGGAACATGTGTGGTGATGGAGCGGGGCGAGCGACGATGAAGGGGGACGGAACGACGATCAGACGGACCATCATGACCGCAGACTCCTCCTTGAACAGAGAATATACTTAAAATCCGTTATTTCTTTTCTAAAAATCTGTTATTTGTTTGCTAAAATAAATTGCATTAGCGAGAAGGATTTGTTGATTTGGATAACTTAGGAAAGTTAGATTAAAAACTATTAGTTATTTCTTGAAAATCTGTTATTATTCCCTAAAACAAATTGTATTATTATAAAAGGGATTGATTGATTTGGATAACTCGTGATTTGTTATACGTTAGGAAAGTTCTGATTTTATAATAAAGAGTGAAGAGAAAAATAAATCGATTGAAGGTGTCGGGAGAAGAGACAAAAAAAATCATGCTAAAGTGGAAGATGAAAAAAGAAAACATGAAAGCTATTCAACCAACTGAGCATTTAGGAGTAGAGATACATGTTATAGATTCGTTGTTCTTGCAAACTTCTTTTTAAGAATAACTTGAAAACTTCATTTTTTTTAGAGCAACTTGAAATTAACTTTATCGTTATATTTTTTTTAACAAGTACGCTTACCACATTTTGGTAGACGACCAAACACGCTCAACACTTCCCCATTAATTAGCAGCGTTTTGTCCCATTCATGCCACCACACCCCTCGACCGGTCGAGCCGCACCCGGGGCACCGCACGCACGCACGCGACGGCCAAAAAAAGGCCAACGCAGCGGGGGATCCGCATCCGCCGGCCCCGATCGCTTAATGCGTGCACGGCCAAGTAACGTAAACGTGGATTGTAGCTAAATTCGGCACACCGGCCCGGTCGAGTTCGGCGTCGACCCGCTGGGTGGGAGGGAAATACCACTCCTTCCAATAATTAACTTCGGTCACGCATAGCCGGCCGGCCGCACGTATCTCTCTCCTTTCCTTGTAAACACCCGAGACCTGCCGTAGGCGGCCAAGTACGTACATTACATACCGTGCTACAGCAGCCATCGGCATCGACGGCACCAGAACCGCCTTATAAAACGGTCGCCACTGCCACCTTCGACGGTCACCCGCCCACCCCGACCCCCTCCCTCCCTCCCCGACTCTCGAACAAACAAACGAGCGTGCGTGCAGGCATGGGCAACTGCCAGGCGGCGGACGCGGCGGCGGTGGTGATCCAGCACCCGAGCAGCGGCCGCACGGAGCTGGCCTACTGGTCGCTCCCTGCCGGGGAGGTCATGGCCGCCAACCCGGGCCACTACGTCGCCGCCGTGATCACCGCCCCGCACACTGCGTCCTCCGAGGGGGCCGCCGCCGCCGCCGCCCCGCCCGTCAAGCACCTCAAGCTGCTCCGCCCCGACGACACCCTCCTGCTCGGCCGCGTCTACCGCCTCGTCAGCTTCGAAGGTACGTCGCGTCTACCTCCTCCAACCTCCCGCCGCCCCTCCGATCGACATCGCTTGCGTTTGGTTGAGACGCCGCGCCGAAGATGTTTTCCGGCGTTAACTCGTTGCGCGTGTACGTACGTACGTTACCACCTTCGACTGCGACGGGACGAGGGATTAATTTTCCGATTCCTGCCCCTCGCCGTCGGATTAAATGCCGTTTTTTGACTACCAGGGCGGCGGATTAAGTGGAGCTTTACCCGTAATAACTTTCTGGTCCGAGTACCATTATCGGCTGGTATCTTGTTTCCTATTCTATTCCCACCGAAGAGTGGTAATTGACGAGATCTTCTCCATTGATTTTTGCGTTGTGCGCGCGACGATCTTGCAGAGGTGCTCAAGGAGTTCGCGACGAAGCGGCACGTCAAGCTCAGCCGCGTCATGGTCAAGGCCAAGGACGAGGTGGCGACGACGAAGCCGGCCAAGCCCAGGCGCCGGCGTGGCAGCAGCGGCGCCGGCGGCGGCGGCGACTCCGGCGTCCAGCGCGAGGAATCCCACCGGTCGCTCGCAAAGGTGCGTCCAGTTTCCGAACGTTCACTCGCACATGCATTGCAACCACCGGCTCGCGCGCCCCCAAAATCTTCGGTGATCCGTTCGGTCGCCATCGACGGAGATGAGATGACGGACCGATCCATCGCAGCTCGTACTACCAATATCTTGGACGAATTGAACCGCCAGTCCTCGTCATCGCTGTCCGAACTAGTTAATGTCCCGAAACTGCCATGTCACCAACCCTGCACTTTACTCTCTCGATCCAGATCATGCGACAGTCGGTGGAGGAGGACAAGGAGGCCGCGGCAACGGCTGGGCCGGCCTCCGGCCCCGTGCCGAAGCCAGGAGCAAACGACGGCAATGGCGTCGCGGCGTCGGAGCCTGACGTCGTCGACGACGACGACTGCGACCTGGAGTCGCTGCTGCCGCCCGGCGTGGCGCTCGGCCGGCGGCTCGGCCGGCAGTGGCGGCCGGCCCTCCAGAGCATCGCTGAAGGGCGAGACTGAAGCCTCGTACACGGACGGGTGGTCATCACTCATCAGGCGCGCCGTGCGTCTCTCTCTGTGTGTATGTACTGTATGTAAAATTTACTAGTGACGCCGAGAAAGTATCAGGTGTGTTGCGTAGCTGCGGTAAAATTTACTAGTGACGCCGAGAAAGTATCAGGTGTGTTGCGTAGCTGCGGCTCTACCAGATGCCTAGTGGTAGCAACTGTGCAAGTATGGGTCACTGGGTGTAGTACAAGTGTGATCGTGACAGATGATATCACTCCTCTTAGTAGACGGACTTTTGACTGGTCCTCGAGAAGTAAAATGACCACGCGATCGGACTGCTCGAGCCGTGGGTCGAGCGTCCCGGGCGGCGAGCCTCCCACATTACTACGTATCGGGAGGCTCAATCTCTTTCGGGATGCTGAATTGATCTCCGGTCAGCCAGAGGCTCGTTTGGGCATCTGAGCAGCGGCCTGTCCAAGCGCTGAGCGGCCATCATGCACGTGTAGCAGAGACCATCATCGAACACGTGCACGGCCATCTCTGATGTCTGATCTCCCTCGCTCAGCAGGGGGAAAGCCCCGGTTTCCGCTGCCTGGTCTCTGGACCGATCGGCTCCCCCCCGTGACAAAGCCAGGGAGGGATTCGGCAGTGTTTCAGACGATGGATGTGCGTCAGTGCGTGCATGGATGGATAGATGGACAGATGATGGATGCGTGTGGGAGATGGGCTGGACACTGACCCGACCTGACCTGACCTGATCGAACTTGACCGGCGACGTGATCGCCATGCCCATGCACTGCAGCTGGTAGTATCTGTATCCCACCTATACATTGCATGATCCATCTGAGGGACAACGCTGCACTGCAGCAGGCGTGTAGTAAGCTTGTATACCTAGCTTGGTAGCCTAGGCTTCCGAGACAACAAAAGTCGACACGAAAAGTGCCTGCATAGATAGCTCCTGGAGGGCAAAATTCCTGGCGCTGCATATACTGTACGTACAGGGGCACGTGAGCCGCCCAAAGATTCGTCCCCCTCGTTAACCTGATGGACTGATCGGCAGGAGCACCGGTGCTATGTCCTGACCAGCGGACAATTTTTTGATTTTGACCTAAAAACCTAACAAAATCCAGATCTTATCCAACTTTTTAGAAAAAATCAAATACTCTTAACGTAATGCCAACATCCCTGATGCCTGAATTTTAGGGGAGACGTCAGGTACCTGAATTTTAGGGGAGACGTCAGGTACCATGACGTTTGATACGGGTCCGCTCCTTTCCCTGTTCGTTGACCGGCTAACGTGACAAAGGGCAAGACGTTTGATCGCGAGACCCACGCGCCGCGCACCCTCGCGTCTGGTCCAGCTAACTTCCACAGCGCGTGGGCCCTTTCCCACCCGGCCATCTTCTTCCTCCTCCTCCATCAGAACACATCTCTCTCGCCCCCTCTTCCCCCTCACCCCCCTTAGATCTACTCCCTCCTCCACCAAAATTCATAGATCCGATCCCCCAAAGCTTCATTGAGGTAATCTCCCCGATCCCTTCATTTTTTAACATCTTTTTTTGGCAGTATTTTTGTATATTAGATTATGTTAGATTAGATGATTTTGTCTTAGTTTTAGGGATTATTTTTGTTGGAAATATGCCCTAGAGGCAATAATAAATTAGTTAGTTATTATTATATTTCTTTGTTCATGATAATCGTTTATTATCCATGCTATAATTGTATTGATTGGAAACACAGTGCATGTGTGGATACATAGAAAAAACACTGTCCCTAGTAAGCCTCTAGTTGACTAGCTCGTTGATCAAAGATGGTCAAGGTTTCCTGACCGTAGGCAAGTGTTGTCACTTGATAACGGGATCACATCATTAGGAGAATCATGTGATGGACTAGACCCAAACTAATAGACGTAGCATGTTGATCGTGTCATTTTGTTGCTACTGTTTTGTGCGTGTCAAGTATCTGTTTCTATGACCATGAGAGCATATAACTCACTGACATCGGAGTAATGCTTTGTGTGTATCAAACGTCGCAACGTAACTGGATGACTACAAAGATGCTCTACAGGTATCTCCGAAGGTGTTCGTTGAGTTAGTATGGATCGAGACTGGGATTTGTCACTCCGTGTGACGGAGAGGTATCTCGGGGCCCACTCGATAATACAACATCACACACAAGACTTGCAAGCAATGTGACTTAGTGTAAGTTGCGGGATCTTGTATTACGGAACGAGTAAAGAGACTTGCCGGTAAACGAGATTGAAATAAGTATGCGGATACTGACGATCGAATCTCGGGCAAGTAACATACCGAAGGACAAAGGGAATGACATACGGGATTATATGAATCCTTGGCACTGAGGTTCAAACGATAAGATCTTCATAAAATATGTAGGATCCAATATGGGCATCCATGTCCCGCTATTGGATATTGACCAAGGAGTCACTCGGGGCATGTCTACATAGTTCTCGAACCCGCAGGGTCTGCACACTTAAGGTTCGACGTTGTTTTATGCATATTTGAGTTATATGGTTGGTTACCGAATGTTGTTCGGAGTCTCGGATGAGATCACGGACGTCACGAGGGTTTCCGGAATGGTCCGGAAACGAAGATTGATATATAGGATGCCCTTATTTGATTACCGGAAGGTTTTCGGAGTTACCGGGAATGACGAATGGGTTCCGGGTGTTCACCGGGGGGGGGGGGGGCAGCCCACCCCGGGGAAGCCCATAGGCCTTGGGGGTGGCGCACCAGCCCTTGGTGGGCTGGTGGGACAGCCCAAGAAGGCCCTATGCGCCATAGATAGAAAATCAAAGAGAAAAGAAAAAAAAGGTGGGAAAGGAGAGAAGGACTCGACCTTCCAATCCTAGTTGGACTAGGATTGGAGGAGGATTCCTCCTCCCTTGGTGGTGCAGCCCTTGGGGCTCCTTGAGCCACAAGGCAAGCCTCTCCTCCCCTGCTCCTATATATATGGAGCTATTAGGGTTGATTTGAGACAACTTTTGCCACGGCAGCCCGACCACATACCTCCACGGTTTTTCCCTCTAGATCACGTTTCTGCAGAGCTCGGGCGGAGCCCTGCTGAGATTAGATCACCACCAACCTCCGGAGCGCCCTTTACGCTGCCGGAGAACTCATCTACCTCTCCGTCTCTCTTGCTGGATCAAGAAGGCCGAGATCATCGTCGAGCTGTACGTGTGCTGAACGCGGAGGTGCCGTCCGTTTAGCACTAGATCGGAGCGGATCGTGGGACGGATCGCGAGACGGTTCGTGGGACGGTTCGCGGGGCGGATCGAGGGACGTGAGGACGTTCCACTACATCAACCGCGTTTCTTAACGCTTCTGCTGTGCGATCTACAAGGGTATGTAGATCGGAAATCCCCTCTTGTAGATGGACATCACCATGATAGGTCTTCGTGCGCGTAGGAAATTTTTTGTTTCCCATGCGACGTTCCCCAACAGTGTCATCATGAGCTAGGTTCATGCGTAGATGTAATCTCGAGTAGAACACAAAGTTTTTGTGGGCGGTGATGTGCGTTTTGCTGCCCTCCTTAGTCTTTTCTTGATTCCGCGGTATTGTTGGATCGAAGCGGCTCGGACCGACATTACTCGTACGCTTACGAGAGACTCGTTTCATCGCTACGAGTAACTCCGTTTCTCAAAGATGACCGGCGAGTGTCGGTTTCTCCAACTTTAGTTGAATCGGATTTGACCGAGAAGGTCCTTGGATGAGGTTAAATAACAATTCATATATCTCCGTTGTGGTGTTTGCGTAAGTAAGATGTGATCCTACTAGATACCCATGGTCACCACGTAAAACATGCAACAACAATTAGAGGACGTCTAACTTGTTTTTGTAGGGTATGCTTGTGATGTGATATGGCCAACGATGTGATGTGATATATTGGATGTATGAGATGATCATGTTGTAATAGTTAATATCGACTTGCACGTCGATGGTACGGCAACCGGCAGGAGCCATAGGGTTGTCTTTAAAGTAACGTTTGTGCTTGCAGATGCGTTTACTATATTGCTAGGACGTAGCTTTAGTAGTAATAGCATGAGTAGCACGACACCCCCGATGGCGACACGTTGATGGAGATCATGGTGTGACGCCGGTGACAAGAAGATCGTGCCGGTGCTTTGGTGATGGAGATCAAGAAGCACATGATGATGGCCATATCATGTCACTTATGAATTGCATGTGATGTTAATCCTTTATGCACCTTATCTTGCTTAGAACGACGGTAGCATTATGAGGTGATCTCTCACTAAAATTTCAAGACGAAATTGTGTTCTCCCCGACTATGCACCGTTGCGACAGTTCTTCGTTTCGAGACACCATGTGATGATCGGGTGTGATAGACTCAACGTTCACATATAACGGGTGTAAAACAGTTGCACACGCGGAACACTCGGGTTAAGCTTGATGAGCGTAGCATGTGCAGACATGGCCTCGGAACACATGAGACCGAAAGGTCGAGCATGAATCGTATAGTTGATATGATTAGCATAGAGATGCTTACCACTGATACTATTCTCGACTCACGTGATGATCGGATTTGAGATAGTGGATTTGGATCATGTACCACTCAAATGACTAGAGAGATGTACTTTTTGAGTGGGAGTTCTTAAGTAATATGATTAATTGAACTAATTGTCATGAACATAGTCTAATGGTCTTTGCGAATTACGATGTAGCTTGCGCTATAGCTCTACTGTTTTTTATATGTTCCTAGAGAAAATTTAGTTGAAAGTTGATAGTAGCAAACTTTGCAGACTAAGTCTGTAAAACCGAGGATTGTCCTCGTTGCTGCGCAGAAGGCTTATGTCCTTAATGCACCACTCGGTGTGCTGCACCTCGAGCGTCGTCTGTAAATGTTGTGAACATCCGACGTACACGTTTCTGATGACTACACGATAGTTCAGTACAAAATACTTAATGGCTTAGAAGCAAGGCGTCGAAGACGTTTTGAAACGTCACGGAACATAAGAGATGTTCTAAAGAGATGAAATTGTGATTTCATGCTTGTGCCCTTGTTAAGAGGTATGAGACCTCCGACAAGATTCTTTGTCCACGAAGTAGAGGAGAAAAGCTCAATCATTGAGCGTGTGCTCAGATTATCTGAGTATGACAATCGATTGAATCAAGTGGGAGTTGATCTTCCAGATAAGATAGTGATGGTTCTCCAAAGTCACTGCCACCAAGCTGTGAGAGCTTCGTGATGAACTATAACATATCAAGGATAGATACAATGATCCTTGAGCGATTCGCGATGTTTGACACTGCGAAAGTAGAAATCAATAAGGAGCATCAATAGTTGATGGTTAGTAAAACCACTAAGTTTCGATAAAGGCAAGGGCTAGAAGGGATACTTCGTGAAACGGCAAAGCAGTTGTTGCACTAATGAAGAGACCCCAGATTAAACCCAAGCCCGGGACTAAGTGCTTCTGTTGTGAGGGGAACGGTCACTGAGGCGGAGCAACTCTAGATACTTGGTAGATAAAGAAGGCTGGCAAAAGTCAAAAGAAGTATATTTGATATACATGATGTTGATGTGTACTTTACTAGTACTCCTAGTAGCACGAGGGTATTGGATGCCGGTTCAGTTGCTAAGTGATTAGTAACACGAAATGAAAGCTACGGCATAAACGGAGACTAGCTAAAGGCGAGGTGACGATACATGTTGGAAGTGTTTCCAAGGTTGATATGATCAAACGTCGCACGCTCCCGCTACCATCGGGATTGGTGTTAAACCTAAATAATTGTTATTTGGTGCTTGCGTTAAGCATGAACATGATTGGATCGTGTTTATTGCAATACGATTATTCATTTAAAGAGAATAATGGTTACTCTATTTGCTTGAATAATCACCTTCAATGGTTTATTGAATCTCGATCGTAGTGTTACACATGTTCATGATATTGGTGCCAAAAGATACGAGGTAATGATGATAGTACCACTTACTTGTGGCACTGCCGCTTGACATGTTGGTATAGATTGCATGAAGAGGCTCCATGCTGATGGATCTTTATACTCACTTGATTTTGAATCACTAGTGACATGCAAATCATACCACATGAGCAAGGCCTTGTTTTCATTGAGATGAAACAAGATAGTAACTTGTTGGAAGTGATACATTTTGATGTATGCAGTCCAATGGGTGCTGAGGCACGCAGTGGATATCATTACGTTCTTACTTCAATGACGATTTGAGTAGATACAAGAGTATTTACTTAATGAATCACAAGTCTGAAATATTGAAAAGTTCAATTCTGTTTCAGGAGTGAAGTTCGTCGTAACAAGAGGATAAACTGTCTACGATGTGATCATAGAAATGAATATCTGAGTTACGAGTTTTGGTACGCAGTTAAGACAATGTGGAAATTGTTTCGCAGTTCATGCCACCTGGAACATCATAGTGTGATGATGTGTCTGAACGTCATAGCCACACACTATTTGGTATGGTGCATGCTATGATGTCTCTTATCGAATAACACTATCGTTTATGGGTTATGCATTAGAGACAACAACATTCACTTTAAATAGGGCATCGCGTATTTCCGTTGAGATGACACAGTATAGACTGAGGTTTAGAGAAATCTAAACTGTCGTTTCTTAAAAGTTTGGGGCTTCGACACTTGTGTGAAAAAGTTTCAGTCGAATAAGCTCAAACCCAAAGCGGATAAATGCATCTTCATAGGATATCCAAAACAGTTGGGTACATCTCCTATCTCAGATCCGGAAGCAAAGTGTTTGTTTCTAGAAACGGATCCCTTCTCGAGGAAAGGTTTCTCTCGAAAGAATTGAGTGGGAGGGTGGTAGAACTTAATGAGTTTATTGAACCATCACTTCAACCAGTGTGTAGGAGGGCGCAGGAAGTTATTCCTGTGGCGCCTACACCAATTGAAGTGAAAGCTGATGATGGTGATCATCGAGCATCGAATCAAGTTACTACAAGCCTCGTAGGTTGACAAGGTCGCGTACTACTGCAGAGTGGTACGGTAACCCTGTCTTGGAGGTCATGTTGTTGAGCAACAGTGAACCTACGAGTTATGGAGAAAGCAATGGTGGGTCCGGATTCCGACAAATGGCTGGAAGCCATGAAATCCGAGAGAGGATCCATGTATGAAAACAAAGTGTAGACTTTGGAAGAACTACTTGATGGTCATAAGACTATTGAGTAAAGATGGATCTTTAAAAGGAAGACAGACGATGATGGTGATAAGTCACTATTAAGAAAAGATGGACTTGTCGCAAAGATGTTTCCGACAAGATCAAACAGTTGACTATGATGAGAATTTCTCACTCGTAGCGATGCTAAAAGTCTGTTAGAATTATGTTAGTAGTTGCTGCATTATTTATGAAATATTGCACATAGGATGTCAAAACATTGTTTCCTCGACGGTTTCCTTGAGCAAACATTGTATGTGATACAACTAGGAGGTTTTGTCGATCCTAAGGATACTAGCAAGTATGCAAGCTCCAGCGATCCTTCAATGGACTGGTGCAAGCATCTCGGAGTTGGAATATACACTTTTATGAGATGATCAAAGATTTTGGGTTTGTACAAGGTTTATGAGAAACTTGTATTTCCAAAGAAGTGAGTGGGAGCACTATAGAATTTCTGATAAGTATATGTGGTTGACATATTGTGGATCAGAAGTAATGTAGAATTTCTGTAAAGCATACAAGTTTGTTTGAAAGGAGTTTTCAAAGGAATACCTGGATTGCGCTACTTGAACGTTGAGCATCAAAGATCTATGGAGATAGATCAAAAGCGCTTAATGGAAGTTTCAACAAGATGCATGCCTTGACAAGTTTTTGAAGGAGTTCAAAATAGATCAGCAAAGAAGGAGTTCTTGGTTGCGTTGTAAGGTGTGAATTTGAGTAAGACTCAAAACCCGACCACGGCAGAATAAAGAGAATAGACGAAGGTCGTCTTCTTTGCCTTAGCCGTAGACTCTAAAGTATGCCATGCTGAGTACCGCACCTGATGTGTGCCTTGCAGCAAGTCTGTTAAGAGGTACACAGAGTGATCCAGGATTGAATCACTGATCAGCGGTCAAAGTTATCCTTAGTAACTAAATAGACCAAGGAATTTTTCTTGATTATGGAGGTGGTTAAAGAGTTCGTCGTAAAAGGTTACGTCGATGCAAGCTTTGACACTAATCCGAATAACTATGAGTAGTGAAACGGATTCGTATAGTAGAGTAGATATTTGGAGTATTTCCGAATAGCACATAGTAGCAACATCTATAAGATGACATAAAGATTTGTAAAGAACACACGGATCTGAAAGTTTCAGAACCGTTGACTAAAACCTCTCTCACGAGCAAGACGTGATGAGACCCCATAACTATATGGGTGTTGGATTCGTTGGAATCACATGGTGATGTGAACTAGATTATTGACTCTAGTGCAAGTGGGAGACTGTTGGAAATATGCCCTAGAGGCAATAATAAATTAGTTATTATTATATTTCTTTGTTCATGATAATCGTTTATTATCCATGCTATAATTGTATTCATTGGAAACACAGTACATGTGTGGATACATAGACAAAACACTGTCCCTAGTAAGCCTCTAGTTGACTAGCTCGTTGATCAAAGATGGTCAAGGTTTCCTGACCATAGGAAAGTGTTGTCACTTGATAACGGGATCACATCATTAGGAGAATCATGTGACGGACTAGACCCAAACTAATAGACGTAGCATGTTGATCGTGTCATTTTGTTGCTACTGTTTTCTGCGTGTCAAGTATTTGTTCCTATGACCATGAGAGCATATAACTCACTGACACCGGAGGAATGCTTTATGTGTATCAAACGTCGCAACGTAACTGGGTGACTATAAAGATGCTCTACAGGTATCTCCGAAGGTGTTCGTTGAGTTAGTATGGATCGAGACTGGGATTTGTCACTCCGTGTGACGGAGAGGTATCTCGGGGCCCACTCGATAATACAACATCACACACAAGCCTTGCAAGCAATGTGGCTTAGTGTAAGTTGCGGGATCTTATATTACGGAATGAGTAAAAAGACTTGCCGGTAAACGAGATTGAAATAGGTATGCGGATATTGACGATCGAATCTCGGGCAAGTAATATACCGAAGGACAAAGGGAATGACATACGGGATTATATGAATCCTTGGCACTGAGGTTCAAACGATAAGATCTTCGTAGAATATGTAGGATCCAATATGAGCATCCAGGTCCCGCTATTGGATATTGACCAAGGAGTCACTCGGGTCATGTCTACATAGTTCTCGAACCCGCAGGGTCTGCACACTTAAGGTTCGACGTTGTTTTATGCATATTTGAGTTATATGGTTGGTTACCGAATGTTGTTCGGAGTCCCGGATGAGATCACGGACGTCACGAGGGTTTCCGGAATGGTCCGGAAACGAAGATTGATATATAGGATGACCTCATTTGATTACCGGAAGGTTTTCGGAGTTACCGGGAATGACGAGTGGGTTTCGGGTGTTCACCGGGGGGGGGGGGGGGGGGGGGGGGGCAGCCCTCCCTGGGGAAGCCCATAGGCCTTGGGGGTGCCGCACCAGCCCTTGGTGGGCTGGTGGGACAGCCCAAGAAGGCCCTATGCGCCATAGATAGAAAATCAAAGAGAAAAGAAAAAAAAAGAGGTGGGAAAGGAGAGAAGGACTCCACCTTCCAATCCTAGTTGGACTAGGATTGGAGGAGGACTCCTCCTCCCTTGGTGGTGCAGCCCTTGGGGCTCCTTGAGCCTCAAGGCAAGCCTCCCCTCCCCTCCTCCTATATATATGGAGCTATTAGGGCTGATTTGAGACAACTTTTGCCACGGCAGCCCGACCACATACCTCCACGGTTTTTCCTCTAGATCGCGTTTCTGCAGTGCTCGGGCGGAGCCCTGCTGAGATTAGATCACCACCAACCTCCGGAGCACCGTCACGCTGACGGAGAACTCATCTACCTCTCCGTCTCTCTTGCTGGATCAAGAAGGTCGAGATCATCGTCGAGCTGTACGTGTGCTGAACGTGGAGGTGCCGTCCGTTCGGCACTAGATCGGAGCGGATCGTGGGACGGATCGTGAGACGGTTCGTGGGACGGTTCGCGGGGCGGATCGAGGGACGTGAGGATGTTCCACTACATCAACCGCGTTTCTTAACGCTTCTGCTGTGCGATCTACAAGGGTATGTAGATCGGAAATCCCCTCTCGTAGATGGACCTCACCATGATAGGTCTTCGTGCGCATAGGAAATTTTTTGTTTTCCATGCGACGTTCCCCAATAATTTTGTAGTTGTTAGATGATATAGTTCAATATGTTAGGCAGATTTTATGTAGGGATAGGATTAGATGATTTTGTCTTAGTTTTAGGGATCGGATTAGATGTTAGATAATTTCTTTGTGTAGTTCAATATGTTAGACAAATTTTCTTTTGGCCTTTGGGTCATTTGTTTTAGATGGCAGAAATTAAGAAACAATAAAATAAATCTATTGAGTCCAACGTGGATATTTTCCTTTTCCATCACCAGCTTCTTCTGCTGCCTTGGCCGTACGAGTCCTTTCTTTCTTTCTTTCTCTCCCTCTCAGCATCATGGGCCTCCTTCCGCTGTCTGTAAATCTCAGCCAGTCGAAGTTTCTCTTCTTCGCTTTTCCTGATCATCTCATCAAGAAAAGCCCTCTGTTCCACACAGTACTTTTCCTCTTCTCCTCTGCTTTCTCCTCTGCTTCAGCCTTCGCTCGACGCTCTTCCAAGTCCAAACTAGCCCATGCACGGCGACCTCTTTCACGAATCCCGGTCATCGCCCAGTCCGACATTTTCGTGTCGATCCAACGATAGTACATGCACAGCGGAGGATGAGACTACAAAAAAATAGAAATATATATATCAAGCTAACAATAATAGTAACAACGTGTTTATTCTTGATGACTGAAGCATACCGCAGGACTGATGTACGGTGAAGGAGCAACTGGTGTATCTTCCTCATAATTGGCACACATGAAAAACTTCATGTCCGTCGTGGGTATAAGTCTGACAGTAGATGTGTAAGGTACGAAAGGATGGGCAGAGCCTTAGCTACGGCGAGGTTGTATGAGTTCAGGCCCCTCTGCGGTGGAGGTAATAGCCCTACGTCTCAGTGCTCTGGGAGCTTGTTGTCGAGTGGAATATAGAATACAGTGATTTTCCCACCCCTGCACCAGTGGGGGAGGGTGGCTTATATAGAGTGCGCTGCCCTCCACAACGGTTCGGTGCACAGGAGTGGAGTAGTGGCGAATAAATGCCTACGTTACAGGTAACGTATGTCTTAAATGCTAATAAAGGCACATGGAAACGTATGACCGTTTCCCTCCAAGGGGGTTGCGATGCACAGAGTGGAATCGAGTCGGTTAGTTTGATATTCTCCGAATGCTCGTCTCCGACTGGATGGTCGAGGATCTGTTACCGACTGGATGATGGTGTTGGGGAACGTCGCATGGGAAACAAAAATTTTCCTACGCGCACGAAGACCTATCATGGTGATGTCCATCTACGAGAGGGGATGAGTGATCTACGTACCCTTGTAGACCGTACAGCAGAAGCGTTAGAGAACGCGGTTGATGTAGTGGAACGTCCTCACGTCCCTCGATCCGCCCCGCGAACAATCCCGCGATCAGTCCCACGATCTAGTACCGAATGGACGGCACCTCCGCGTTCAGCACACGTACAACTCGACGATGATCTCGGCCTTCTTGATCCAGCAAGAGAGACGGAGAGGTAGAAGAGTTCTCCGGCAGCGTGACGGCGCTCCGGAGGTTGGTGATGACCTTGTCTCAGCAGGGCTCCGCTCGAGCTCCGCAGAAACGCGATCTAGAGGAAAAACCGTGGAGGTATGTGGTCGGGCTGCCGTGGAAAAGTCGTCTCAAATCAGCCCTAAAACCTCCGTATATATAGGTGGGAGGGAGGGGGGCCTTGCCTTGGGGTCCAAGGACCCTCAAGGAGTCGGCCGAGTCAAGGGGGAGGACTCTCCCCCCCAAACCGAGTTGGACTAGGTTTGGTGGGAGGGAGTCCCCCTCCCTTCCCACCTCCTCCTTTTTTTTCCTTTTTCCTTTGATTTCTTATCCTTGGCGCATAGGTCCCTTTTGGGCTGTCCCACCAGCCCACTAAGGGCTGGTGCGCCACCCTTATGGCCTATGGGATTCCCCGGGGTGGGTTGCCCCCCCGGTGAACTCCCGGAACCCATTCGTCATTCCCGGTACATTCCCGGTAACTCCGAAAACCTTCCGGTAATCAAATGAGGTCATCCTATATATCAATCTTCGTTTCCGGACCATTCCGGAAACCCTCGTGACGTCCGCGATCTCATCCGGGACTCCGAACAACATTCGGTAACCAACCATATAACTCAAATACGCATAAAACAACGTCGAACCTTAAGTGTGCAGACCCTGCGGGTTCGAGAACTATGTAGACATGACCCGAGAGACTCCTCGGTCAATATCCAATAGCGGGACCTGGATGCCCATATTGGATCCTACACATTCTACGAAGATCTTATCGTTTGAACCTCAGTGCCAAGGATTCGTATAATCCCGTATGTCATTCCCTTTGTCCTTTCGGTATGCTACTTGCCCGAGATTCGATCATCAGTATCCGCATACCTATTTCAATCTCGTTTACCGGCAAGTCTCTTTACTCGTTCCGTAATACAAGATCCCGCAACTTACACTAAGTTACATTGCTTGCAAGGCTTGTGTGTGATGTTGTATTACCGAGTGGGCCCCGAGATACCTCTCCGTCACACGGAGTGACAAATCCCAGTCTTGATCCATACTAACTCAACTAACACCTTCGGAGATACCTGTAGAGCATATTTATAGTCACCCAGTTACGTTGCGACATTTGATACACACAAAGCATTCCTCCGGTGTCAGTGAGTTATATGATCTCATGGTCATAGGAATAAATACTTGACACGCAGAAAACAGTAGCAACAAAATGACACGATCAACATGCTACGTCTATTAGTTTGGGTCTAGTCCATCACGTGATTCTCCCAATGACGTGATCCAGTTATCAAGCAAGAACACCTTGTTCATAATCAGAAGACACTGACTATCATCGATCAACTGGCTAGCCAACTAGAGGCATGCTAGGGACGGTGTTTTGTCTATGTATCCACACATGTAAATGAGTCTTCATTCAATACAATTATAGCATGGATAATAAACTATTATCTTGATACAGGAATTATAATAATAACTATATATTTATTATTGCCTCTAGGGCATAATTCCAACAGTCTCCCACTTGCACTAGAGTCAATAATCTAGTCCTCACATCACCATGTGATTTACATCGTAATAAATCTAACACCCATACAGTTCTGGTGTCGATCATGTTTTGGCCGTGGAAGAGGTTTAGTCAGCAGGTCTGCTACATTCAGATCCGTGTGCACTTTGCATATATTTACGTCCTCTTCCTCGACGTAGTCGCGGATGAGGTTGAAGAGTCGTTTGATGTGTCTGGTCTTCTTGTGAAACCGTGGTTCCTTTGCTAAGGCAATGGCACCCGTGTTGTCAGAGAACAAGGTTATTGGATCTAGTGCACTTGAAACCACTCCAAGATCCGTCATGAACTGCTTCATCCAGACACCTTCCTTAGCCGCCTCCGAGGCAGCCATGTACTCCGCTTCACATGTAGAATCTGCTACGACGCTTTGCTTGGAACTGCACCAGCTTACTGCACCCCCATTAAGAATAAATACGTATCCGGTTTGCGACTTAGAGTCGTCCGGATCTGTGTCAAAGCTTGCATCGACGTAACCTTTTACGGCGAGCTCTTCGTCACCTCCATACACGAGAAACATCTCCTTAGTCCTTTTCAGGTACTTCGGGATATTCTTGACCGCTGTCCAGTGATCCACTCCTGGATTACTCTGGAACCTTCCTGCCATACTTATGGCCAGGCTAACATCCGGTCTAGTGCACAACATCGCATACATGATAGAACCTATGGCTGAAGCATAGGGGACGGAGCGCATATGCTCTCTATCTTCATCAGTTGCTGGGCACTGAGTCTTACTCAATCTCGTACCTTGTAAAACTGGCAAGAACCCTTTCTTGGACTGTTCCATTTTGAACCTCTTCAAAACTTTATCAAGGTATGTGCTTTGTGAAAGTCCTATCAGGCGTTTTGATCTATCCCTATAGATCTTTAATGCCTAGAATGTAAGCAGCTTCTCCGAGGTCCTTCATAGAGAAACTTTTATTCAAGTAACCTTTTATGCTCTCCAAAAGCTCTACGTTGTTTCCAATCAGTAATATGTCATCCACATATAATATTAGAAACGCCACAGAGCTCCCACTCACTTTCTTGTAAATACAAGATTCTCCAACCCCTTGTATAAACCCAAATGCTTTGATCACCTCATCAAAGCGTTTGTTCCAACTCCGAGATGCTTGCACCAGTCCATAAATGGATCGCTGGAGCTTGCACACCTTGTCACCATTTTTAGGATCGACAAAACCTTCGGGTTGCATCATATACAACTCTTCCTTAAGGAAACCGTTAAGGAACGCCGTTTTGACATCCATCTGCCAGATTTCATAATCGAAAAATGCAGCTATTGCTAACATGATTCTAACGGACTTAAGCATCGCTACGGGTGAGAAAGTCTCATCGTAGTCAACTCCTGGAACTTGTGAAAAACCCTTTGCCACAAGTCGAGCTTTATAAACGGTCACATTACCGTCAGCGTCCGTCTTCTTCTTAAAGATCCATTTGTTCTGAATAGCCTTGCGGCCCTCAGGTAGTATCTCCAAAGTCCACACTTTGTTCTCATACATGGATCCTATCTCGGATTTCATGGCTTCTAGCCATTTGTTGGAATCTGGGCCCACCATTGCTTCTTCATAATTTACAGGTTCATTGTTGTCTAACAACATGATTGATAAGACGGGATTACCGTACCACTCTGGAGCAGCGCGTGATCTCGTCGACCTGCGTGGTTCAACAGAAACTTGAACTGGAGTTTCATGATCATCATCATTAACTTCCTCCTCAACTGGCGTCGCAACGACAGAGGTTTCCCCTTGCCCTGCGCCACCATCCAGAGGGATGAGAGGTTCGACAACCTCGTCAAGTTCTATCTTCCTCCCAGTCAATTCTCTCGAGAGAAACTCCTTCTCGAGAAAAGCTCCATTTTTAGCAACAAACACTTTGCCCTCGGATTTGAGATAGAAGGTGTACCCAACTGTCTCTTTTGGGTAACCTATGAAGACGCACTTTTCCGCTTTGGGTTCAAGCTTTTCAGGCTGAAGCTTTTTGACATAAGCATCACATCTCCAAACTTTAAGAAACGACAACTTTGGCCTTTTTCCATACCACAGTTCGTATGGTGTCGTATCAACGGATTTTGATGGTGCCCTATTTAAAGTGAGTGCAGCTGTTTCTAATGCATAACCCCAAAATGATAACGGCAAATCAGTAAGAGACATCATAGATCGCACCATCTCTAACAAAGTACGATTATAACGTTCGGACACACCATTACGCTGTGGTGTTCCAGGCGGTGTTAACTGCGAAACAATTCCACATTGTCTTAAGTGAGCACCAAACTCGAAACTCAGATATTCACCCCCACGATCAGACCGTAGGAACTTGATCTTCTTGTTACGATAATTTTCCACTTCACTCTGAAATTGCTTGAACCTTTCAAATGTTTCAGACTTGTGCTTCATCAAGTAGACATAACCATATCTACTTAAATCGTCAGTGAAGGTGAGAAAATAACGATATCCGCCGCGTGCCTCCACGCTCATTGGACCACACACATCGGTATGTATGATTTCCAACAAGTCACTTGCACGCTCCATTGTTCCGGAGAACGGAGTCTTAGTCATCTTGCCCATGAGGCATGGTTCGCACGTGTCAAGTGAATCAAAGTCAAGTGACTCCAAAAGTCCATCAACATGGAGTTTCTTCATGCGCTTTACACCATTATGACCCAAGCGGCAGTGCCACAAAAATATGGCGCTATCATTGTTTACTCTAACTCTTTTGGTCTCAATGTTATGTATATGCGTATCGCTATCAAGATTCAATATGAACAATCCTCTCACATTCGGTGCATGACCATAAAAGATGTTACTCATAGAAATAGAACAACCATTATTCTCAGACTTAAAAGAGTAACCGTCTCGCAATAAACAAGATCCATATATAATGTTCATTCTCAACGCAGGCACTAAATAACAATGATTTAAGTTCATCACTAATCCCGATGGTAGCTGAAGTGACACTGTGCCGACGGCGATTGCATCAACCTTGGAACCATTTCCTACGCGCAACGTCACTTCGTCTTTCGCCAGCCTTCGTCTATTCCGCAGTTCCTGCTTCGAGTTGCAAATGTGAGCAACATAACCGGTATCGAATACCCAGGCACTACTACGAGAGCCGGTTAAGTACACGTCAATAACATGTATATCAAATATACCTGATTTTTCTTTGCCCGCCTTCTTATCTGCCAGATACTTGGGGCAATTGCGCTTCCAGTGACCCATACCCTTGCAATAAAAGCACTCTGTTTCAGGCTTAGGTCCAGCCTTGGGTTTCTTCGGCGGATTGGCAATAGGCTTGCCGCTCTTCTTCGAATTGCCCTTCTTGCCTTTGCCGTTTCTCTTGAAACTAGTGGTCTTGCTCACCATCAACACTTGATGCTCTTTACGGAGTTCAGACTCTGCGACTTTCAGCATCGCAAACAACTCGCCGGGAGACTTGTTCATCCCTTGCATGTTGTAGTTCAACACAAAGCCTTTATAGCTTGGCGGCAGTGATTGAAGGATTCTGTCAGTGATAGCTTCTTGCGGGAGTTCAATCCCCAGCTCAGCTAGACGGTTTGAGTACCCAGACATTTTGAGCACATGTTCACTGACAGACGAGTTTTCCTCCATCTTGCAAGCATAGAATTTATCGGAGGTCTCATACCACTCGATCCGGGCGTTCTTCTGAAAGATAAACTCCAACTTCTGGAACATATCAAATGCTCCATGACGCTCAAAGCGACGTTGAAGTCCCGGTTCTAAGCCATACAAGACTGCACATTGAACTATTGAGTAGTCCTCCTTACGTGCTAACCAAGCGTTCTTAACATCCTGATCAGCCGTAGCGGGTGGTTCATCTCCTAGCGCAGCATTAAGGACATAATCCTTCTTCCCAGCTTGTAAGATTAGCTTAAGATTACGAGCCCAGTCTACAAAGTTGCTTCCATCATCTTTCAACTTAGCTTTCTCTAGGAACGTATTAAAATTCAGGATGACTGTCGCGTGAGCCATGATCTACAACACAAATATATTCAAAGTGGACTTAGACTATGTTCAAGGTAATTAGAGTTCAACTTAATCAAATTATATGCTAAACTCCCACTCAAAAAGTACATCTCTCTAGTCATTTGAGTGGTTCATGATCCACTTACACTATCCCAAGTCCGATCATCACGTGAGTCGAGTATAGTTTCAGTGGTAAGCATCCCTATGCTAATCATATCAACTATATGATTCATGATCGACCTTTCGGTCTCATGTGTTCCGAGGCCATGTCTGCACATGCTAGGCTCGTCAAGCTTAACCCGAGTGTTCCGCGTGCGCAACTGTTTTGCACCCGTTGTATGTGAACGTTGAGTCTATCACACCCGATCATCACGTGGTGTCTCGAAACGACGAACTGTAGCAACGGTGCACAGTCGGGGAGAACAAAATTTTGTCTTGAAATTTTAGTGAGAGATCACCTCATAATGCTACCGTCGTTCTAAGCAAAATAAGGTGCATAAAAGGATTAACATCACATGCAATTCATAAGTGACATGATATGGCCATCATCACGTGCTTCTTGATCTCCATCACCAAAGCACCGGCACGATCTTCTTGTCACCGGCGCCACACCATGATCATCCATCAACGTGTTGCCATCGGGGTTGTCGTGCTACTTATGCTATTACTACTAAAGCTACATCCTAGCAAAATAGTAAACGCATCTGCAAGCACAAACGTTAGTATAAAGACAACCCTATGGCTCCTGCCGGTTGCCGTACCATCGACGTGCAAGTCGATATTTCTATTACAACATGATCATCTCATACATCCAATATATCACATCACATCGTTGGCCATATCACATCACAATCATACCCTGCAAAAACAAGTTAGACGTCCTCTAATTTTGTTGTTGCATGTTTTACGTGGTGACCAAGGGTATCTAGTAGGATCGCATCTTACTTACGCAAACACCACAACGGAGATATATGAGTTGCTATTTAACCTCATCCAAGGACCTCCTCGGTCAAATCCGATTCAACTAAAGTTGGAGAAACCGTCACTTGCCAGTCATCTTTGAGCAAAGGGGGTTACTCGTAACGATGAAACCAGTCTCTCGTAAGCGTACGAGTAATGTCGGTCCAAGCCGCTTCAATCCAACAATACCGCGGAATCAAGAAAAGACTAAGGAGGGCAGCAAAACGCACATCACCGCCCACAAAAACTTTTGTGTTCTACTCGAGAAGACATCTACGCATGAACCTAGCTCATGATGCCACTGTTGGGGAACGTCGCATGGGAAACAAAAATTTTCCTACGCGCACGAAGACCTATCATGGTGATGTCCATCTACGAGAGGGGATGAGTGATCTACGTACCCTTGTAGACCGTACAACAGAAGCGTTAGAGAATGCGGTTGATGTAGTGGAACGTCCTCACGTCCCTCGATCCGCCCCGCGAACAATCCCGCGATCAGTCCCACGATCTAGTACCGAACGGACGGCACCTCCGCGTTCAGCACACGTACAGCTCGACGATGATCTTGGCCTTCTTGATCCAGCAAGAGAGACGGAGAGGTAGAAGAGTTCTCCGGCAGCGTGATGGCGCTCCGGAGGTTGGTGATGACCTTGTCTCAGCAGGGCTCCGCCCGAGCTCCGCAGAAACGCGATCTAGAGGAAAAACCATGGAGGTATGTGGTCGGGCTGCCGTGGAAAAGTCGTCTCAAATCAGCCCTAAAACCTTCGTATATATAGGTGGGAGGGAGGGGGGCCTTGCCTTGGGGTCCAAGGACCCTCAAGGAGTCGGCCGAGCCAAGGGGGAGGACTCTCCCCCCCCCCAAACCGAGTTGGACTAGGTTTGGTGGGAGGGAGTCCCCCTCCCTTCCCACCTCCTCCTTTTTTTTCCTTTTTCCTTTGATTTCTTATCCTTGGCGCATAGGGCCCTTTTGGGCTGTCCCACCAGCCCACTAAGGGCTGGTGCGCCACCCTTATGGCCTATGGGCTTCCCCGGGGTGGGTTGCCCCCCCGGTGAACTCCCGGAACCCATTCGTCATTCCCGGTACATTCCCGGTAACTCCGAAAACCTTCCGGTAATCAAATGAGGTCATCCTATATATCAATCTTCGTTTCCGGACCATTCCGGAAACCCTCGTGACGTCCCGATCTTATCCGGGACTCCGAACAACATTCGGTAACCAACCATATAACTCAAATACGCATAAAACAACGTCGAACCTTAAGTGTGCAGACCCTGCGGGTTCGAGAACTATGTAGACATGACCCGAGAGACTCCTCAGTCAATATCCAATAGCGGGACCTGGATGCCCATATTGGATCCTACATATTCTACGAAGATCTTATCGTTTGAACCTCAGTGCCAAGGATTCGTATAATCCCGTATGTCATTCCCTTTGTCCTTTCGGTATGCTACTTGCCCGAGATTCGATCGTCAGTATCCGCATACCTATTTCAATCTCGTTTACCGGCAAGTCTCTTTACTCGTTCCGTAATACAAGATCCCGCAACTTACACTAAGTTACATTGCTTGCAAGGCTTGTGTGTGATGTTGTATTACCGAGTGGGCCCCGAGATACCTCTCCGTCACACGGAGTGACAAATCCCAGTCTTGATCCATACTAACTCAACTAACACCTTCGGAGATACCTGTAGAGCATCTTTATAGTCACCCAGTTACGTTGCGACGTTTGATACACACAAAGCATTCCTCCGGTGTCAGTGAGTTATATGATCTCATGGTCATAGGAATAAATACTTGACACGCAAAAAACAGTAGCAACAAAATGACACGATCAACATGCTACGTCTATTAGTTTGGGTCTAGTCCATCACGTGATTCTCCCAATGACGTGATCCAGTTATCAAGCAACAACACCTTGTTCATAATCAGAAGACACTGACTATCATCGATCAACTGGCTAGCCAACTAGAGGCATGCTAGGGACGGTGTTTTGTCTATGTATCCACACATGTAAATGAGTCTTCATTCAATACAATTATAGCATGGATAATAAACTATTATCTTGATATAGGAATTATAATAATAACTATATATTTATTATTGCCTCTAGGGCATAATTCCAACAGATGGGAACTCCTTAGTTCAGTCGGAACTGACTAAGGGCCCTGTCCCTTATGAGGGGTACTCCTTGGGTAGGACCTACAGGGCAGGCCTATGACCCTGCCCTAGGACTATAACCCCATCATTAGTCCCCGAATGGATTGGGGTTGGAACGACGAAGCGATGCTTGAAGTTTGGATCCGACTGGTACGGATGTGACTTTGGCGTTGCTTGCCTCGATCCATTTTATCTTTTCTGACCAACGATCCGAGTGGAAGTATTTGTGAAACAAACTGTCGGAAACCGAGTGCTTCCGTGGTATGTTCTGACGTGACCGGTCAACTGACGGCGGCGGATTTTCCGGGATCCTCAAATTTCGGTTATCGCGCGCTCAGCGGGGATGACGACATCGCGCTCGAGTAGTGCCTAACGCCTCGAATCACGCGCCTTCATCTTCTCCACTGATATCGCCGCGGCCGGTCGGGGGATAAGATTTCGGGGCCACTTGCCAGTGACCCAGTCGGAACCTTACTTAAACCTCAGCGGCGAGGGTTTTTTCGTTACGCTCGCCGGATATCTTGCCTTTGCTCCGCCTCCCTCGCCATTCTCCGAGCATGCCAAGATTCTTCCTTCTCCTTCTCCCTCGCGAATCCGCAGCTTCCGCCATGACAAAGGGGCAGACTAGCAAGCTAGAGGCGCGGAAGAAGAGGGGGAAAGCGGCGGCTCCTGCTCAGCGGAGGCAGCGAACGCTGCCGGCGGGATGGATCCAGGGGGACTTTCTCCCCTTCACGGTGACGGAGGAGCATCCGCTGGAGCTGGTGGAGCACGGGATGATCGCGCACAAGTCGTGGAGGTTGCCGGTGGAGGGTGAGACCGAGCCGGCGCCCCGGGAGGGGGAGCGCGTCCTGCTGCTCAGCCACGTGCATCGAGGTTTCTCCCTGCCCCCGCATCTTTTCTTCAAAGGCATAATGAACCACTTCGGGGCGCAGCTCCACCACTTTCCCCCGAATGCCATAGCTCATCTCTCTGCTTTCGTAGTCTTGTGCGAGTGCTTCATCGGCTGTCCTCCCCATTGGGGGCTTTTCAAACATATCTTCTCTGCTAGATCCCAAACCATCAAACGACTTAATCAGTCGGATGATAAGACCCACCTTCTCCAGCTTTGCGGAGGCTTAGGCTTCCAAAAGAAGAGCAAAAGTAGTTACCCCGCTCTTCAGCTGAGTGAATCGGTTAGGAACTGACAGTCGACATGGTTCTACTGCCAGGACATTGCTTGCCCGAATGCCACGACAGGGTTGCCTCCTTTTAGCTTAGATCGACCAGCTCCGCCAAAGCAGATCGCGCTCACGAAGGCGGAGAAGATCCATATCCAGCCTCTGGTCGACGCACTCGTAGAAGTCGTCAGAAGGGGAGTCACCGGCATAGATTTGCTGGAGGTTTTCCTCGGCCGGCGCATCCAACCACTGCAGGCCCGAGACCACGCCATGTGGCACTACACGGGGCCCGAAGACTCCACTCGGACCAACGTCGAGTGCGTGACCGGGGAGACGGTGGCGTCGTGGGTGCTCCAGATCACGGGCGCCTGCGAGAACCCCAGAGGGTCCTGGCGAATGAGGGCTTTCCGCGCGGACAACCCTCCTCCGAACGAGGTGAGTACAACTTGTCGAGTGCACATAACTGTCTTAGATTTATCGCTTTCTTGAATCACTGTCTGACGTCTGATGTCGCCGACTGTATTTTATGCAGAAGTGGACCAATTGGTTCTCTCCTGTCTCCAACGGGAACCCGGCCGAGGAGGAGGAGGAGGGCATCCAGGAGGGCAGCGTGGAGAGCGTCGAGTACGTCTCCGACAGTGGGGAGACGGAGGAGGAGTCTAGGGAAGAGGAGGAGGAAAACGAAGAGCAGAGCTCGCCACCTCCGCCACCAGAGCTTCGAACCAAACACCGACATGAACCTGCGGCTCCCTCGGCCCCTCCAGCATCCTCGAGTGCTCCGCCAACCGCTCCTACTGTCCCGAGTGCCCCGCCAACTGTTCCCGTGGTTCCGAGTGCTCGGAGCATCAAGAGGACCAGGGACGCTGCTGCTGAGCCTGCGGGCCAGCCTTCCAAGGTGGCCAAACCGAGCGGATCTAAACCTCGGAAGGCTTTTGCCGCGGATGAGGGTCATCGTGTCCGTCACCTCAACGTAAGTGCATTGTTCTTCTAACTTCTTCCGACATTCAATTGAACTCCTGTTTATTGGTCGAATGAATTTCACTCGACAGAGTTGCTACCTCTGCTACCTCTCCGGCACGCCAGGGGGATGATCCCATGGACATGGATAATGTTGTCTCGTCCCAGCCAGGTGCGTCGTAGCGAATCCGAAAGTTTACATTATCGCATCACGAATTCTGTTCTTCGGTCTTGCCATTTTTCCTGTGATCTCACGCCATTCGGTCGGGTCTCCCTCAGGGGCGATTTATGTGGATGAGGGTGACCAGGGGAGGTCTGAGCAAGCTGCGGTGCCTGTCCTTGAGGCTGTGCCGCCAGTTATTGCTCTCGCCGCGGACGTGCCGCCGACTGAGGCGATGCCGTCGACTGAAACGGCGCTGGTTGCTGCTAAATCGACTGGAGCGGGCCTTGGGATGCCCAAGGAGCCTCCAACGATGCCAGGCCCAGGCCCATCGACTGTCGAGTACAACGTCCAGCACCTCCCGGAGGATCAGGTGGGAGCGGCCAAGGGGGCCATGGTGCAGGCGGAGCTGATGGCGGGAGAGGCCAAGAAGGCGTACGACTCCATCGCGTCCCTGTACCAGCGAAGTTTGGAACTGCGAGACGATATCCGAGTAAGTGGGCAAGTAAGTACTTACTTTTCTCTTGTAACCCACTGGGTGTGCTCGGATACCGTAAGATTTTTGCAATGGGTTCACTCTTAGTGAACCCAGTGGGTGTAGTCCCCGAGACTTCTGTCGAGTGCTTGCACCGGCAGTTGTCTTTATACACAGTTTCTTTGACTTGATCAGATCAAAAATTAATCTGTTCGAATGCTGACAGTTGGGGCGCTCGGAGTGCACCTACTGAATGAGTCCCCGAGAGTAATTTTGCTCAGGTCGGGTAGTAGTAGCCTCATAGGCTTAGGTCTTGTCATGTAGCTCAATAGGGCGGACCTGTTTGAGTTTCATGCCAGTGGGGTCACTCTTAGTGAACCCACTAGGTGTAGTCCCCGAGACCGCTGTCGACTGCTTGCGTCGGCACGGGTCTGAAGAACTTAGATTTTATATTGTTGAATTTGTCTGACCGTCTCTTGGTGCTGACTGGCAGAAAACTTGCGAGATGGGGACAGCGTACGAGACTGTTAGGGCTGAAAAGGTTCAGTTTGCTGGTGAACTGGATGCGGCATTGGTTGCAATGGCTGGTATGAAGGATGTTCTGGCGGAACAAGAAAAGTCGTTGGAGCATGCCCGAGAGGCAAACAAGGCATTGACTGCTGAAGTGGAGAGAATGAAGGCGCAAAGGAGCGAACTGATGGGGCAGATGAAGACGCTGAACAGGCGGTGCATAGCACAGGAAAATTACGTCAGTGATTGGGCCCAGAAGATGATAGCACTTCTGGGTGGTAAGTCTTGTTTTTCCGAGTGCTTGTGGACCGTGCATTTCATTCTGCGCTGACTGTTTGGTCGTCCTGTCTTTGCAGATTTTTGCATGGACGCTGAGGTTGAAACAGCTGACGTTGAATGTCGATGCTTGAGAACATTTCACTCGGCGAGGACGCCAATCGAGATCTGCTCCGAGCGCACATTCGGCTGGGCAAAGTTGGACCTTTCATCGGTCGACTGAGAGAAGTCGTCGGCCGAATCGACAAGGAGCTTTGGCCTGAAGACGAGTCTCGACACGAGATGGAAGGCTTGATGAGTCGGTTGGAGGAGGTCCCGAACCGAGTGCAGTCATGGAAGAAGTCTGCGGCTCGCTGTGGTGCGGACGTCGCTCTGTCTCTGGTCCGAGTGCATTGCAAGGAGGTGCGTGAAGAGAAGCTGAAGGCATTGCAGGTCGCGAACACGAAAAAACTTCGATTCGAAGACTTCATGGAGACCTTCCTTGAGAGCGCCACCCGCATCGCCGACGGGATCGACCTCGATACGTTCGTAGAGCCCGCCAGTCCCATCACCAGTCCTGATGACGCTTGAGAAAACTTTTACCTCGGTATGCCGAGTGTTGATTGTAATAAACTTTGGCCACTGCTGTTCGCCGTCACATTCTTGGCTCGGTGTGGATAAGCTTGATCGATACCGAGCCAACTATCCTTAGGTGAACTTTGAATTTGAATCGAACCGTGTGCTCTTCTTTTACCAAAGAGTTGCTGATATGAATTTGGCTCGTGCTTTTGTTTGGCGTTTCTTGGTGAAGCCAATGGCAAACATGCGGAGCATGTAATTGTCAGTTGTCTTGACATCTGCATGAGCCTCACTGAGGGTCTGCTGAGTTCCCGAGTGAACCTGCAGGATACACTCGAAGGCAATACAGTACTTAGGCGATTCGTGATCGCGGCTAAGTCTTCGAGTGCGGCTGTAAGGTCGTACTCGGAACGGGCTGTTACTCATGTAATTGTCAGTGGTCTTGACATCTACATGAGCCTCAATGAGGTTCGGCTACTCATGTAATTGTCAGTTGTCTTGACATCTACATGAGACTCAATGAGGGTCTCCTACTCATGTAATTGTCAGTGGTCTTGACATCCACATGAGCCTCAATGAGGGTCTGCTGAGTCCCCGAGTGTATCGGTAGGATACAGTCGAAGGAAGCTTTCTTATTTAAGCGATTCTTGACCGCAGTTAAGTCCTCGAGTGCGACGGTTAGTGCACGCTCGAAGAAAATTTGTACTTAGGCGATTCTTGATCGCAGCTAAGTCTCCGAGTGCGACGTTTAGTGCACACTCGGAGAAAGTAAGTACTTAGGCGATTCTTGATCACAGCTAAGTCCCCGAGTGCGACGTTTAGTGCACACTCGGAGAAAGTGAGTACTTCGGCGATTCTTGATCGCAGCTAAGTCCCCGTGTGCGACGTTTAGTGCACACTCGGAGAAAGTCAGTACTTAGGCGATTCTTGATCGCAGCTAAGTCCCCGAGTGCGACGTTTAGTGTACACTCGGAGAAAATTTGTACTTAGGCGATTCTGGATCGCAGCTAAGTCCCCGAGTGCGACGTTTAGTGCACACTCGGAGAAAGTCAGTACTTAGGCGATTCTTGATCGCAGCTAAGTCCCCGAGTGCGACGTTTAGTGCACACTCGGAGAAAGTTTGTACTTAGGCGATTCTGGATCGCAGCTAAGTCCCCGAGTGCGACGTTTAGTGCACACTCGGAGAAAGTTTGTACTTAGGCGATTCTGGATCGCAGCTAAGCCCCCGAGTGCGACGTTTAGTGCACACTCGGAGAAAGTTTGTACTTAGGCGATTCTGGATCGCAGCTAAGCCCCCGAGTGCGACGTTTAGTGCACACTCGGAGAAAGTTTGTACTTAGGCGATTCTGGATCGCAGCTAAGCCCCCGAGTGCGACGTTTAGTGCACACTCGGAGAAAGTTAGTACTTAGGCGATTCTTGATCGCAGCTAAGTCCCCGAGTGCGACGTTTAGTGCACACTCGGAGAAAGTTAGTACTTAGGCAATTCTTGATCGCAGCTAAGTCCCTGAGTGCGACATTTAGTGAACACTCGGAGAAAGTTTGTACTTAGGCGATTCTGGATTGCAGCTAAGTCCCCGAGTGCGACGTTTAGTGCACACTCGGAGAAAGTTAGTACTTAGGCGATTCTTGATCGCAGCTAAGTTTTTTTTTTTGAGACCGGAGTCTGCGACCGCGGAAGCATTTTGAATCTGCAAAACTCAATCTGCTTTGTATTATTTCACCAATACTTGTTCTTTACATTGCTTCAGTCGACGGTCACGTGTAGAAGCGCTTCAGGAGGTCTCCGTTCCATGCTCGCGGCTCGTCTATTTCCCTGTCGATGTTGTAGAGTTGGTATGCATCGTTGTTCAGCACCTTGGAGATGATGAAGGGTCCTTCCCAGGCAGGAGCCAACTTATGAGGTCTCTGCTGATCCACTCGGAGCACCAGGTCGCCAGCTTGGAATGTACGACTCCTGACGTGTTGCGCGTGGAAGCGCCGCAGATCTTGTTGATAAATTGTTGAGCGAGTCAGTGCCATCTCGCGCTCCTCCTCTAGAAGATCCACTCCGTCTTGCCTTGCTTGTTCCGCTTCAGCTTCGGAGAAGAGTTCGAGTCGTGGAGCATTATGGAGCAAGTCACTCGGAAGGACTGCTTCTGCTCCGTAAACGAGGAAGAACGGTGATCGCCCTGTAGATCTGTTCGGGGTTGTGCGGAGACCCCACAACACTGAAGGTAGCTCGGTGACCCAGGCGCCAGCGGCATGTCCCACCTCTCGCAGGAGTCGGGGTTCAAACCTTGCAGAATAAGTCCATTCGCCCGCTCTGCTTGTCCGTTTGTTTGAGGATGCGCCACAGATGCAAAATCCACTCGAATACCTTGGCTTGCACAGAAACCTTTGAATCTGTCCGAGTCAAAGTTTGTCCCGTTGTCCGTGATTATGCTGTGAGGTACCCCGAATCTAGAGATGATGTCCCTGATAAACTTGATGGCTGTTAGGGCATCGAGCTTCTTGATGGGCTTGGCTTCAATCCATTTTGTGAACTTGTCGACTGCCACCAACAGATGTGTGTATCTTCCTTGGCCTGACCTGAATGGACCGACTGTATCTAATCCCCATACCGCAAACGGCCAAACAAGAGGGATTGTCTTCAACGCAGATGTTGGCTTGTGGGACTTGTTGGAGTAGAACTGACAGCCTTCACATCGGTCGACCATATCTTTAGCCATTTCGTTTGCCTGTAGCCAGAAGAAGCCAACTCTGAATGCTTTGGCGACGATTGCTCTTGAAGAGGCGTGATGACCGCAGGTTCCCGAGTGAATTTCTTCCAGGATCAACTGTCCCTCCTCTGGGTTGAAGAACGCCTGAAACGCTTTCCTTGCACAACTGGCCATCGATGACAGTGAACGACTTCGACCTGCGGACTATCTACCTGGCCTGGACTTCGTCTTCTGGTAACTCCTGCCTCAGGATATATGCGATGATCGACACAGTCCAATCGGGGATGACATCAAGAATCTCCATGATCAGATCAACCACAGCAGGTACGTCGACTTCAGTCGGATCTGTCAAGCTCTTTGGTTGTACTGGCTCCTCTGTGAAAGGATCTTCTTTAACTGAGGGAAGGTGGAGGTGCTCGAGGCAGACGTCACTCGGGACTGGTCTCCGAGTGGATCCGAGTTTTGCCAACTCATCAGCTGCTTGGTTCTTTAGTCGCGGAACGTGGTGGAGTTCTAGACCTTCAAACTTCTTCTCGAGCTTCCTCACTACATTGCAGTATGTGGTCATGGTGGGGTTCCTGACGTCCCACTCTTTCATCACTTGATTAACCACCAAATCCGAATCCCCATAGACCATCAGGCGACGGACGCCGAGTGTGATGGCCATGCGCAGTCCATAAAGGAGAGCTTCATACTCTGCCTCATTGTTGGAGGAATCAAAGTGTATTTGCAGCACATACTTGAGTTTGTCGCCCTTTGGCGATACGATCACAACGCCAGCGCCAGAGCTATTCAACATCTTGGACCCATCGAAGAACATCGTCCAATGAGCCGAGTAGATGTGGGTCGGTTGCTGTTGTTCTACCCATTCTCCTATGAAGTCAGCCAGAGCTTGAGACTTTATAGCTTTCTTGGCCTCGAACTTGATATCACAGTACAACATCTCCATTGCCTACTTCGCCACTCGGCCCGATGCGTCCCGATTGTGGAGGATTTCCGACAACGGAGCATCAGAAACGATAGACACTGAGTGGGCTTGGAAATAGTGAGCCACCTTCTTCGCAGTCATGTAAATCCCGTAGATAAGTTTTTTATAGTGGGGATACCTCTGCTTGGAAGGGGTCAGGACTTCGGAGACGTAATACACTGGCCGCTGAACTTTGTATGCTTTGCCTTCTTCTTCTCGTTCAACTGTAAGAACAGTGCTGACGACTTGATTTGTAGCCGCGATATACAGAAGAAGGGGCTCTTTACTGAGCGGAGCAGTAAGAACCGGCTGGGTGGAAAGTAGGACTTTGAGGTCGTCGAACGCAACTTGGGCTTCATCTGTCCACTCGAAAGTATCTGATTTCTTCATGAGTCGGTACAGAGGGAGTGCTTTCTCGCCGATTCGACTGATAAACCTGCTCAAAGCCGCTAGGCAACCTGTGAGCCGTTGAACATCGTGTATTCTGACCGGCCTCTCCATTCGGACGATGGTCCCGATCTTTTCGGGGTTGACATCGATCCCTCGTTCGGAAACGAAGAAACCGAGTAACTTTCCGCTGGGAACGCCGAATGAACACTTGGCGGGGTTGAGCTTGATATCGTACCTACGAAGGTTGGCGAATGTTTCTGCCAAGTCAGTCAGCAGGTCGGAACCTTTGCGTGACTTGAATACGATATCATCCATATACGCCTCCACATTCCGACCGATCTGGTTGAAAAGGCATTTTTGGATCATGCGCATAAAGGTTGCTCCTGCATTCTTCAAACCAAATGGCATAGTGATGTAGCAGAAGCACCCGAATGGGGTGATGAAGGCTGTTTTTAATTCATCGGGGCCATACAGACGGATCTGATGATAGCCCGAGTAGGCATCAAGAAATGACAAACGCTCGCAACCCGCAGTCGAATCGACAATTTGATCGATGCGGGGGAGCGGAAAATGGTCTTTCGGGCAGACCTTATTGAGATGCTTGAAGTCGATGCACATTCGGAGCGACTTGTCCTTCTTGGGCACCATGACAACATTAGCGAGCCACTCGGAGTGGTGAACCTCGCGAATGAAGTTGGCTGCCAAAAGCTTGGCCACCTCTTCCCCGATTGCCTTCCTCTTGTGCGCGGCGGACCGACCCAGGCGTTCTCGGACAGGCCGAGCGGTGGGATCCACATGCAGTCGGTGCTCAGCCAATTCCCTGGGTACACCTGGCATGTCAGAGGGTTTCCATGCGAAGATGTCCCAGTTCTCACGGAGGAATTGGGTGAGCTCGACTTCCTATTTAGGATCGAGGGTGGTGGAAATGTTCGTCGGGGTAGCAGTGTCGTCCGTCGGGTGGATGCTGACCTTCTTCGTCTCTCCGGCCGACTGGAATGCGGACTCCGAAGCTGGCTTCTTCGAACGCATCAAGCCATCGGGGTCGACTGTTTTCTTGTACTCGTCAAGCTCGAGGACGGCCATCTGCTGGTCGGCAATTCTTGATCCCTGCTGCAGACACTCCTCAGCCCGCTATCGATTGCCTGTGATGGTGATCACACTTTTCAGGCCTGGCATCTTCAGCTTCAGGTATACGTAACATGGACGGGCCATGAAACGCGCATACGCCGGGCGGCCCAGAATTGCATGGTAAGCGCTCTGGAAGTCCACCACCTCGAACGTCAGCTTTTCCTTGCGGAAGTTCTTGTGGGAGCCGAAAACGACGTCCAACGCGATCTGGCCAAGTGACTTGGCCTTTCGTCCAGGGACGACTCCATGGAACTACATGCTGCTCTCGCTGAGTTTGGACATCGGAAAGCCCATCCCCTTGAGAGTGTCGGCGTACATGATGTTCAAGCCACTGCCGCCGTCCGTGAGGACTTTGCGCAGTCGGACTCCTTCTACCACCGGGTCGACGACCAGAGCCTGTCTCCCTGGGGTGGGTACGTGTGCTGGATGATCCGACTGGTCAAAGGTGATCGCAGTCTGAGACCATTTGAGGAACTTGGGGTTGGTAGGGGTGGCCATGTTCACCTCCCTGTTCATCAGCTTCAGTCGACTCTTGCTCTCAACGTCAGCAAAAATCATCAGTGTTGCATGGACTTGGGGGAACGGATCCTCCTTATCCTCCTTATCCTGTTCATTGTCCTTTTCACTCAGTTGCCCTTCGCCGAATCCCTGGATCAGGAGGCGACATTGCCGAGTGGTATGCCTCGGATATATGGCGTTGCCCTCTTCATCCATCTTCGTATGAATCGAACATGGCTGGTCCAGGATGGGATTGTTGAACTGCTTCTTCTTGGGGGTGAACTGAGCCTTCCCTTGCCTTTGAATTTGGCGTTGGTAAAAGCTGCAGCTTCTGCGTGTGGAGTGGACGGAGCTTTTTTGCTTCTGCTTGCGAGTGTTACTCCCATCTCCGTCGGCGACTATTTTGTGCTTGCCGCTTCGGATGCGGTCCTCTTCTTCACCATTTGCATAGCGTGTCGCTATCTCCATCATCTTGCTCATGGAGATGTCGCCTGTTCGGCCGAACTTCAGGTACAGATCCCTGTACCGCACAACTGCCTTGAAGGCGCAGACTGCTTGGTGTTCTGTGACGTTTTCCACCGTGTGGTAGAGGGTCGTCCAACGCTGAATGAAATCGCGCAGGGGCTCATTATGCTTCTGGACACAGTGCTGGAGCTCCACAAGGCCAGCCGGGCGCTTGCACGTCCCCTCGAAGGTCCTGATGAACACTCGGGCCAGATCTACCCAGCTGTAGATGCTTGAGGAGGCCAACTGGTTCAGCCACGCTCGCGTCGAGCCGTCGAGCATCAGAGGAAGGTGCTTCATGGCGACGTGGTCGTCCCCCCTCCGATCTGGACTGCCACTCGGTAATCATCCAACCATGTTTCTGGCTTGGACTCTCCTGTAAACTTGCTGATCCCCGTCGTCAATCGGAAGTTGGGAGGGATGTCAGCCGAACGGATTGCTCGACTGAAACACTTGGGACCAGAAACGATGGTCCTGCTTCCACTCGGACGGTCAATATCGTAACCATCGGGGTGGGCTCGGCCCCTGTCGACCCTCCGCTGGGCGATATGCCCTCTCGCGTCAGGCCTTGGGTCGTAAGTGTCACCGACTGAACGCCGATCATCATGATGTCGGGGCCCGTAGGGCCCACCCTGCGGAGGGGTGCGTGAGCGGCGACGATCTTCGGGATTTATGGAACGGCTGCCTCCCCTATGTCGCTGATGAGAACCAGGGCTGTGAACTGACCGATGCGTATTCGCATGAACAAAACTATTGTGGATCTTGTTGTGTGACTGGGAGACCGCCGAATTTTGCTGCTGCGCCGTGTGCAACAGGGCGCGGATTTTCTCGATCCCCCTGTCAGCCTCTGAATCAGCCGGCTGAAGGGAATCGGCTATCTTGGTAGCCGCAACCAAGTTGAGGATGGGTGTGCAGAACAACTCCACGTTGCTACGCCGAGTGTGCCGACTGGCAGAACGGCGAGGTGGACGCCGAGCGCCGGATGTTTCGCCGATCTCTTGCTCGTTCCGGCCAGCTTGACGGGGACCTTCATGAGAGTTGGCCATGTGTACTTGTGCTGCAGGCCCGCGACCCACGTACTCGGAAGGAAACTCAGTCGGAACCGAGTCCGAGCGCTGGGACGACGGGGCAACCACAACCGACTCTAGGACCGCCACTTGTGAAGACGCGTTCTGGCGCGCCTGGGCGTGTTGCATCCAACGCTGGAGCCGCGGACGGCGGGACCGCTTGTTGCGGCGCGTGACGGCGGTGTAGGTCGACACCGGAGCCGACTGCTGGAGAAGAAGAATGCCGCGGGCGCTGGCACGGAAGTTCGTAGCCCCGCGGCGGGGAAGCGCCTCGTCGTCGAGAGGGGCGTCCCGAAGCCATGCCGAATCATCGACGATGAAGGAGAGAGCGCCGAAGAGGATCTCGTGACCCATGCTCGAATCTCCACTGGATGACATGACGAAACGATGTAGTCGCAAACTCGCCGGAAGTCGCTTAGACGCCTGCCCACGGTGGGCGCCAACTGTCGTGGGTATAAGTCTGACAGTAGATGTGTAGGGTACGAAAGGATGGGCAGAGCCTTAGCTACGGCGAGGTTGTATGAGTTCAGGCCCCTCTGCGGTGGAGGTAATAGTCCTACGTCTCAGTGCTCTGGGAGCTTGTTGTCGAGTGGAATATAGAATACAGTGATTTTCCCACCCCTGCACCAGTGGGGGAGGGTGGCTTATATAGAGTGCGCTGCCCTCCACAACGGTTCGGTGCACAGGGATGGAGTAGTGGCGAATAAATGCTTACGTTACAGGTAACGTATGTCTTAAATGCTAATAAAGGCACATGGAAACGTATGACCGTTTCCCTCTAAGGGGGTTACGATGCACAGAGTGGAATCCAGTCGGTTAGTTTGATATTCTCCGAATGCTCGTCTTCAACTGGATGGTCGAGGATCTGTTACTGACTGGATGATGGGAACTCCTTAGTTCAGTCGGAACTGACTAAGGGCCCTGTCCCTTATGAGGGGTACTCCTTGGGTAGGACCTACAGGGCAGGCCTATGACCTTACCCTAGGACTATAACCCCATCAATGTCCAACCAATATGAAAAAACCGTCACCTTCTTCACCCTGCATAGATCACCACACCAACAACGCAGAACTTCCACACCCCGAGGCAAACTCGCACTCTTCATTTTCCTAGCCCTAATGCTTTGATCCAAACAAGGCAAACTCATACTGACTATGGAGCTGCAGGTGCTTTGATGTCTGGCTGGACGATGGTGAAGAGAGTTTCAGTGCCTCCTTTTATAGGCCCGGGCGGATGTCAAGGCGGGGAAAAATTGCGCGAACACACGAAATTTAGGCGGGAAACATTCACTCACCCATGTGCGAAAACATCAACGAATATTGCCTCAAAATGCGCGTCGTGGGAATAAGTAGCGAATATTGCATCGAAATGGGCGCCGTTACGCTGTTGGTGCGAGAGCAGCACCGTGCAAGCCGGTCGCCTCGAGCAATGGCGGCAGGGTCCAGCCTGCAGGCCGGCCGCCTCGGGCTGTGGCGGCAGGGCCCCACTGCCACCTGTCTGTTCCGTCGCGGCGCATCCGGAACGGGTTGCCCGACAGGTCGCCTCAGGTCGTGGCGGCAGGCCCCAGCCGCTTCGGTCGACGACGGGAGGTGACACGCGTCGCCTAGCGTGCCTGTCGCTACGGTGGGTGGAGGTCTTTTCTGTAAATCGGATCCGCATACATGCATGGCGCAGGTGGCCCTTTCTATCAAATTGATTCGGTTGGGGGTCTTTTTAGACAAAAATTCGGCTCGTTGGAGTTGCCCTTAGATCTGAATTTTTTAGACTTTTAGTTCAAAACCAAAAATTGTCCGTGTCCAGCCGCGCGGAATCGTTTTGTTCTAACCTGGGCATTGTGACTACTCGTCACTGGAAGGCTGCATTCTCTGATCGCTCGTCTGAAACTAATGATACTCCCGGCATTGCCGGTTGGCCGGACAGGAGAGGGATGACCCCGTCAGAGAGGATTTGATCGAGGTCCCGAGCCGATAATCTGGTCGATGCTTTACAGCAAAATCAAATAAAACAACAGCCGTAAACGGCGCTCTTCGTCTGCATGTACTGGCCGGGCTGCTACTGCATGCCTCCTAGAATAGGCGAGTAGCAGCACATCACTCGCGCAGCTTCGTCCGTGCAGATCGGCCTCGTCTGCTCGTCTCCCTCAACAACCGGCAGCCTCCCCTCTTCCGGATCAAGCACCACATTTTCCGTTCGTTTTCTTCACTTCTTGTTGAGAAAACAATACTTCTTCGTCGTCGTCGTCGTCCCCGCCGCGGCATCGACTGATTCCGAGGACCGATGAGCTACTACAACCCGCACGCCCCTGTCGGCGCCCCTCCGCCGCAAGGTGAGACGTGCCAATCATCATCCTCCTCCTCCTCCAAGTTTTCAATTGTGTTCGTCAGAGCCTGTTAAATTACCCGTTTCAACGGGCCGTCGTGGATGCCATGCTCCCATCTGTTCTTTATTCTATGCTGCATCACGCGCACGAAATCTCGTTGACATTGCGTTATTATAAGAACTGTCGGGAACTGTCGCCGACCGACAGTTTGCACGAAATCGGTCATGCGTTTCTCTGCAGCATTTGGCATTTTTAAAATTGGGACGATTGCTGAATCGCTTTGCAGTGACACTGACATGAACTGCGTGGTCGCGGATCGCAGGGTACCCGATGGACCCGTACGCCAAGCCGAGCGGCGTCGAGGAGAGCCAGCACCAGCCGTACCCGCCGCCGCCGGGCCAGCCGTACCCGCCGTCGCCGCCGAACCAGCCGTACCCTCCGTCGCCGCCGAACCAGCCGTACCCTCCTCCGCCGAACCAGCCGTACCCGCCGTCGCCGCAGCAGAACCGCGGGCCGTACGACCCGCCGCCGCCGGGCCAGCCGTACCCGCCGCCGCCTGGTCAGCCGTACCCACCGCCGCCGCCGATGGCGTACCCGGCGCACCCGTACGCGCAGCCCTATGGGTACCCGCCGCCGCAGCCGTACCCGCCGTACGCGCAGCCTCCACCGCCTCCGCGGCACCGGCACGAGGGCCCGTCCTTCGCCCAGGGATGGTACGTACCCGCAACCTCACCTCACCTCACCTCGTCTCGTCATCGGTTGACAGCTTCAAAACTGCGACTAGAGTTAAGAATTCAGCTGGTGATTGCATGGTGTCAACTGCCAAGAAACGTCAGAACAGAAATGGTAAATGGGTGGGCACGAGGCACCGGGAAAACGGGGTCACGACGTGCCACCTTTGAGACAGGAACACGTCTGCGTCCGTCATATGCAGACCATATGTGTATGCGAGATGACGAACTAGGACGCCATTAAATAGCCAACACTGCCCTCTAATCAACATATACATTACTAATTATTAGAAACTAGCCAAATACTCACTCCAACATAAGATGTTTTGGATGTTTTATTTATTGTAGACTAGATATGAGTGAACAAACACAGTAAAACATGTCTATATACAGTTAATTCAGAAAGAAATACGCTAAAACATCTGGAATATTGTCTTTGGAGGTCGAGCTCCATGGAGCTTGGTTTTGAAAAAATCAAAATTCATCAGCTTTCATATTTTCTATGTTTCAAAAAATTCTGAAAAAATACATATATAAATAAAATCATAACACACATGTGTGTAAATTTTCAGAACAAAATACGTTAAAATGAGGATTGTGCAAAAAAGACAAATCTGAATCTTTTTAACACATGATACTATTCATCATCCGAGTCCATGGAATTGTCTTTTTTGTACAAGTTGCATTTCAACGTTTTTCATCCTGAAATTTTACATGCATACACATAACATTCTTGTTTACTGGCACGTTTTTTTTCCAGATTTTTTTGAACCCAAAAAGTTTGAATTTTGATTTATTTTGAAAAAATGCCTTCATGGAGGCAGAGAGCCAAACTTCCGTTCTCAAAATATCTTATATTTGTGAGCAGAGAAAACTAGATCTCACATATCTATATTTTGAGGATATTGTTTTCGTCGTAAAAGTTATCACCTAGTGATTTATGAAGTTACCACTCTTTTTTGATATTAAAGTATTGTCATTCAGCTTACTTGCTTAGTTTATGTCACTGATGATGAGTCTTCGACACAAGTGTGAAAGTGCAAAGTAATAAGGATGTTCTATAACACAAACACTATCAGGTAGTCACTCGTTTGTAGAAATAAATAACCACCACCATAGTGATGACATTGGTGATGTTGTTTTAGTTATCACCAGGATGGTGATGCACTTACAAGAGATGGTACTAACACTGATGTTGTGTATAGTTACATTGAAAACAACACATTTGTCATGTCCTTCGCTGAAAACTTATTCTTTGATGTAATTATCGTGTTTTAGTATCACCTTGGTGGTGCAATGACGTGACATGGTAACCACCCCTTTAATATATTATTATATGTATTTACATACACATTGATCAAATTTGTAAACAGGAGTAGTATCACGGGGATGGTAGTACGACTATATGGTAAGTTGATACAAATAGGTAACTAGTTCCATATTACGCGCAAACAAACGTGTTCGGAAAAAGTTTTTTGATGCATACTTCAGTGAAATATAGCTTTGAAGTCATTGTCGATATAAAGGCAACACGAAAAATTATATTGTGGAACTAGCGGAGGGTTTTAGCTACAAAACTTTATTTAACAATCATGAAACCAAGAATTAGTGGGCTGATGTCATCATCTTTTGTCCATGTATGTGTTTGCATAGCAACTAAACTTCCCCTATGCACACCTTGTAATTTACCTTTTCTATCATGCCTTTGTATACACGCCGGATATCACAGAAAAGAAAACTTGCTAAGACAACAATTTGAACATTCGACCTCTTAATTTTTTAATTTTTTATTAACATCTGTTTACACTTTGGTTCATGAGTTCGTTGCACATACTATAGTATATTATTGTTACGATAATTCCTCACTTCTTTTATATGTTCTCATGTCTAGTCTTGCAGCATGTTGTTGCTGTTGTCTCATGGATGCATGCTTCTAAGAGAAAACATGGATCGCGATATGGAAGACTTGGTACAATAGTTGCGGGACGTCAACATTAGTTCATTTAGACCCAAGAGTTTTGTATCCATTACTCAACACAATTACAATTGTGTTGAGTGCACGTGTTCGATGGAACGATGAAAGTTAGTTCGTTAGGTTGGTATGTTGTAGTTTTAGTAATATATTTAGTCATTGACAAAAATGCTATCATCTAACTAATATATCCATAGATATCAATAAATAAGGTTGTGTTTGCCACTTAGGTGAATAATGATAATCTGACTGTTGAAAACCCATTTTGTGTTTTTTTGTTTTTTCGCTAACTATTTGTATCTGCTTTTATAGATGTTTTTCATAGTAGATTACATAATATTAATATTTTTTAGCATAACGACAATTCACCATGTTGTTGTCACCTAGTTGTGTTACTCTCTTTTGTAGATGTTTTTCATAATAGATTACATAATATTAATATTTTTTAGCATACCGACAATTCACCGTGTTGTTTTCACCTAGTTGTCACTCTTGAGGTCTTACCAGCATTGGAGAGTGACCCATTATTGCGATATCTCTAGTGGTGTCGGTCTTGGAGATTTCTTTGTCGGCCATGAACATGTATCGGAGAGAAGAGATGGTGGGATGATGTCATCCTCGGCCCTACCCAGAAAATGCTTCGAGTGGCTCCTTTGGTCATGTATAATAGAGTAATAATCGCTCACGGGGAAAGTAGCTTCGAGCATGAACCATCCCATATGGTGGAGATTGTCGTAATGTTGTCGAAGCAAAGATTGTAAAAAACCATGGGCGAATCACTCGAACATCCCGAGCTCCTAGCCCCTCTCTAGTTGTGGTCACCAAGGTTGGCTTGTTCACAATTATACATGATTTTGGCCCAGAGTCCATGATTCTATATAACCCAAAACTAGAAAAATCTTAGGAGGCCATCTCCAAGAGGGACAATTGTTTCGGAGAAACCGTCGAAGTTTTGTGTTCATGTTGTCTTGATGAGAAACCGTCGAAGGTTGGCTTGTTCACAATTATACATGATTTTGGCCCAACTGCTAGTGCAAGCTGGCAAATTACAAAATACATTGATAGTGTATATAGGAGTATATGTAGTAAACAATAAGGGGACGAGACAAAGCATCTCACTCATGAGCTCAGACGAGACTAATGTGATGATTGGAATGATTTACACAGGTTCAGACCCCCTATGCATGTAAATTCCTATGACTTGTGTTGATATGTTTTTCTTATAATGTAGATATGATTTGCCACTATGTTTGTGGCCAAAATATTAAACCCTAGATAGGCCAGGGCTTGTTGTTTGTGGCTCCAGAATCGTTTGTTCTCGCTTCCAAGGTTTTTATATACGTGTCATTGTTTGACCGCCCAGTCAGGATCAATTCAGTATGTCATTCAAATCTTACTAAACTAAGGGAACATATATGTTAGTCAGTTTGCAAATCAGAGTCCATACAATACCATCCTTTTACGCGCTCGAGTCCCTTCCTTGCACGAGCTGGGTCGAAACTTTTGAAGAAATTGTACTTGCATGTGGATACATCATGCTATATTTTATAGATATGGTATTCATACCAATAGAGGTATCCGTTACGAATTCTGGCATCTAAGTCGCTCTTCTCGACCCATCTCATTCCCGAAGTGTCGTCTTAGTTGCATTCCAACCCACCTGCTGAAGTGTCACCCAAGTTAGCAGTGGTACTTTAAACACAATAGGAGGGTCCAAAGGTTGTACCGAGCCCCCCAAACTTGAAGTACTATGTCTTTCCCATTAGTAAAGATCAAGACACTCGGCTAAGGAAAATTCAATGGTAATGAGTGATCGAATGAATAATTCAAGGAAAATAGCCCAAAGTGTAATTGGCGCTCGAGTATAAAAAGGAAATACATTACTACTCCCTAGAGATCCCAACATGACATCCTCGTCTTTGCAAAATATTGCACATGAACGACGTGTAGATAAGCTAGCATCGGTGATACAAGAACACCATTTATTGAAGTGTAAACTTCAAGGATGTGTACCTCCTCTTAAACCTTGTCTTCTCATTTTAAGTAGTTTACAAATAATTTCAACATTCAAGTGGATCTGTTTTGTTTAGTACTCCCAGTGTTCCAAAATACTTGTCACACTTTTTGTTCAAATTTGAACTAAAATCACGTTAAGTATTTTGAAACACACGGAGTACGTGGTAATTATTCTCTTTCAAATGCTTAAGTACTTGATGATCTAGTGCAATAGTAAAAAATACTCAATTGATTTGTTGAACCACATTTGGTCTTCACTCAAGAAATAGACTATGAAGGTAACACCAACTAGGATAATTTTTTGAGGCATTGTTGGGTAAATAGGACAAGTATTCATTCTACTTAATCCAATTTTGTGTAACTAAATGTCAAAGTACGTGAACCATGCATCTATATTGTTGAGTGATGACCACAAGTATAGGGGATCAATCGTAGTCCTTTCCGTAAGTAAGAGTCTCGAACCCAATGATGTGTGCTACAATTTTTTTCTTGTACATGTTGCTCGGACTCCAAGTGCAGAGTTTTGTAGGACAACAAAAATTTTCCTTCAAATGGATGAACTAAGGTTTTTATCAATTCGTGGGAGGTGTAGGATGAAGATGGTCTCTCTCAAACAACCATGCAATCGAATATAAGAAATCTCTTGTGTCCCCAACACACCAAATACAATGGTAAATTGTATAAGTGCACTAGTTCGGCGAAGAGATGGTAATACAAGTGTAGTATGGATATTAGGTATAGGGTTTTGTAATCTAAAAACATAAAAACAACAAGGTAACAAGTACTAAACAACGAGAAAAATGTTATGTAAATGCTTGGAAATAAGGCCTAGGGTTCATACTTTCACTAACTCAATCTCTCAATAGTGCTAACATAATTAAATCATATAACCATCCGTGAGTGTGCAATAAAGAATCACTCTAAAGTTCCTATCTAGCGGAGAACATGAGATGAAGTTGTTGTCGGTAGCAAAAACACCTCAAAGCTATCCTTTCCGATCAATCTATTGAGCCATTTCTATAAGTGTCACAAACAACCCTATAGTTCGTACTAGAATAACACCTATGACACACATCAACCAACTCTAATGTCACCTAGATACTCCAATGTCACCATAAGTATCCGTGAGTTGATTATTTGACATGCATCAAACAATTTCAGATTCATCATATCCAGTTGAACACTAATAACTTCAAAGAGTACCCCCAAGATTTCTATCGTAGAATGTATGAAAAGAACGTGTATCAACCCACATGCATAGATTACCCCAATGTCACTACAGAAATCCGCAAGTTGATTACCAAAACGTATATCAAGTGAATCAATAGAACACTCCATTGTCACCACGGGTATCCACATGCAAGACATACATCAAGTGATCTAGAATCTAATATCCAATCCAACATAACAAAATATCAAACGGAAGTATTCAATTCATAACATCAAGATAGCAAGGGACAAACACCATATGATTCAACTATATTAACAAAGACCGTGATACATCTAGATTGTACCATCTCAAGAATATGAGAGAGAGAGAGAGGGAGAGAGGGAGAGGGAGAGAGAGAGGCATGGAGATGGAGAGAGGGGGAGGGAGAGCGGGATAGATAGATAGAGAGAGAGGGAGGTAGGTTGGAGAGAGAGGGAGAGGGAGAGGGAGAAGGGAGGGGGAGGGAGAAGGGGAGGGGGAGAGAGGGAGGGGGAGGGAGAGAGAGGGAGATGGAGAGAGAGGGAGGGAGGGGGAGAGGGATAGGGAGAGAGAGGGAGAGAGAGAGAGAAGGAGAGAGGGAGAGAGGGAGAGAGAGGGAGGGAGAGAGAGGGAGGGAGAGGGAGGGAGTGAGGGAGTGAGGGAGGTGGAGAGAGAGAGAGAGGTGGGAGAGAGAGAGCGAGAGGGGGAGGGGGAGGAGGAGGGAGAGGGAGAGGCCATCTCCAAGAGGGACATTTGTTTCGGAGAAACCGTCGAAGTTTTGTGTTCATGTTGTCTTGATGAGAACATCGTATCGCCCAACGGCTAGTGCAAGCTGGCAATTTACAAAATACATTGATAGTGTATATAGGAGTATATGTAGTAAACAATAAGGGGACGAGATAAAGCATCTCACTCATGAGCTCAGACGAGACTAATGTGATGATTGGAATGATTTACACAGGTTCAGACCCCCTATGCATGTAAATTCCTATGACTTGTGTTGATATCTTTTTCTTATAATGTAGATATGATTTGCCACTATGTTTGTGGCCAAAAGATTAAACCCTAGATAGGCCAGGGCTTGTTGTTTGTGGCTCCAGAATCATTTGTTCTCGCTTCCAAGGTTTTTATATACGTGTCATTGTTTGACCGCCCAGTCAAGATCAATTCAGTATGTCATTCAAATCTTACTAAACTAAGGGAACATATATGTTAGTCAGTTTGCAAATCAGAGTCCATACAATACCATCCTTTTACGCGCTCGAGTCCCTTCCTTGCACGAGCTGGGTCGAAACTTTTGAAGAAATTGTACTTGCATGTGGATACATCATGCTATATTTTATAGATATGGTATTCATACCAATAGAGGTATCCATTACGAATTCTGGCATCTAAGTCGCTCTTCTCGACCCATCTCATTCTCGAAGTGTCGTCTTAGTTGCATTCCAACCCACCTGCTAAAGTGTCACCCAAGTTAGCAGTGGTACTTTAAACACAATAGGAGGGTCCAAAGGTTGTACCGAGCCCCCCAAACTTGAAGTACTATGTCTTTCCCATTAGTAAGGATCAAGACACTCGGCTAAGGAAAATTCAATGGTAATGAGTGATCGAATGAATAATTCACGGAAAATAGCTCAAAGTGTAGTTGGCGCTTGAGTATAAAAAGTAAATACATTACTACTCCCTAGAGATCCCAACATGAGATCCTCGTCTTTGCAAATATTGCACATGAACGACGTGTAGATAAGCTAGCATTGGTGATACAAGAACACCCTTTATTGAAGTGTAAACTTCAAGGATGTGTACCTCCTCTTAAACCTTGTCTTCTAATTTTAAGTAGTTTACAAATAATTTCAACATTCAAGTGGATCGGTTTTGTTTAGTACTCCCACTGTTCCAAAATACTTGTCACGCTTTTTGTTCAAATTTGAACTAAAATCACGTTAAGTATTTTGAAACACACGTAGTACATGGTAATTATTCTCTTTCAAATGCTTAAGTACTTGATGATCTAGTGCAATAGTAAAAAATACTCAGTTGATTTGTTGAACCACATTTGGTCTTCACTCAAGAAATCGACTATGAAGGTAACACCAACTAGGATAATTTTTTGATGCATTGTTGGGTAAATAGGACAAGTATTTATTCTACTTAATCCAATTTTGTGTAACTAAATGTCAAAGTACGTGAACCATGCATCTATATTGTTGAGTGATGACCACAAGTATAGGGGATCAATCGTAGTCCTTTCCGTAAGTAAGAGTCTCGAACCCAATGATGTGTGCTACAATTTTTTTTCTTGTATATGTTGCTGGGACTCCAAGTGCAGAGTTCTGTAGGACAACAACAATTTTCCTGAAAATGGATGAACTAAGGTTTTTATCAATCCGTGGGAGGTGTAGGATGAAGATGGTCTCTCTCAAACAACCATGCAATGGAATATAAGAAATCTCTTGTGTCCCCAACACACCAAATACAATGGTAAATTGTATAAGCGCACTAGTTCGGCGAAGAGATGGTAATACAAGTGTAGTATGGATATTAGGTATAGGGTTTTGTAATCTAAAAACATAAAAACAACAAGGTAACAAGTACTAAACAACGAGAAAACGTTATGTAAATGCTTGGAAATAAGGCCTAGGGTTCATACTTTCACTAACTCAATCTCTCAATAGTGCTAACATAATTAAATCATATAACCATCCCTCAGTGTGCGATAAAGAATCACTCTAAAGTTCCTATCTAGCGGAGAACATGAGATGAAGTTGTTGTTGGTAGCAAAAGCACCTCAAAGCTATCCTTTCCGATCAATCTATTGAGCCATTCCTATAAGTGTCACAAACAGCCCTATAGTTCGTACTAGAATAACACCTATGACACACATCAACCAACTCTAATGTCACCTAGATACTCCAATGTCACCATAAGTATCCGTGAGTTGAATATTTGACATGCATCAAACAATTTCAGATTCATCATATTCAATTGAACACTAATAACTTCAAAGAGTACCCCCAAGATTTCTATCGTAGAATGTAGGAAAAGAACGTGTATCAACCCACATGCATAGATTACCCTAATGTCACTACGGGAATCCGCAAGTTGATTACCAAAACATATATCAAGTGAATCAATAGAACACTCCATTGTCACCACGGGTATCCACATGCAAGACATACATCAAGTGATCTAGAATCTAATATCCAATCCAACATAACAAAATATCAAAGGGAAGTATTCAATTCATCACATCAAGATAGCAAGGGACAAACACCATATGATTCAACTATATTAACAAAGACCGTGATACATCAAGATTGTACCATCTCAAGAATATGAGAGAGAGAGAGAGGGATAGAGGGAGAGGGAGAGAGAGAGAGGGATGGAGATGGAGAGAGGGGGAGGGAGAGCGAGAGCGAGATAGATAGATAGATAGAGAGGGAGGGAGGTTGGAGAGAGAGAGAGGGAGAGGGAGAAGGGGAGGGGGAGGGGGAGAGAGGGAGGGGGAGGGAGAGAGAGAGGGAGAGGGAGAGGGAGAGAGGGGGAGAGGGAGAGGGAGAGAGAGAGGGAGAGAGGGAGAGCGGGAGAGAGAGGGAGAGAGGGAGGGAGAGAGAGAGAGAGCGAGAGGGGGAGGGGGAGAGAGAGGGAGAGGGAGATAGGGATAGGGAGATGTAGAGAGAGGAGAGAGGAGAGAGGGAGCGGGAGGGAGAGGAAGAGGGAGAGGGAGAGGGAGAGGGAGAGGGAGAGGGAGAGGGAGAGGGAGAGGGAGAAAGCGAGAGGGAGAGGGAGAGGGAGAGGGAGGGAGAGAGAGGGAGAGGGAGAGGGAGAGAGAGGAGAGAGAGAGGGAGAGGGAGAGAGGGAGAGGGAGAGAGGGAGAGGGGGAGGGGGAGAGAGAGGGAGGGAGGGAGGGAGGGAGAGAGAGAGGGAGAGAGAGGGAGGGAGGGAGAGAGAGAGGGAGAGAGAGAGAGAGTAGGATCCGAAGTATGCCTAGATGGCGGGTGATTAGACTACTTGACCAAATAAAAACTTAGCCTTTTTCCCAATTTTAGTTGTGGGCAAGTTTTACCAATTGTAGCAAGTCAAGCACATCCTACACATGCAAGTCTATTAGCAGTGGAAATTAAAGACATGCGCATGTAAATAGAGGGTTAGGAAGATCACACACAAAGATTGACACGACGATTTTTTGCATGGTTATGATAGGTGGTGCTATCGTACGTCCACGTTGATGGAGACTTCAACCCATGGAGGGTAACGGTCGCACGAGTCCACGGAGGGCTCACCCCATGAAGGGTCCATGGAGAAGCGACCTTGTCTATTCCATCACGGCTTACGTCCACGAAGGACTTGCCTCACTCGGGGTAGATACCCACAAAGTAGGCGATCTCCTTGCCCTTACAAACTTCTTGATTCAACTCCACAACACGAAGTAGGAGGCTCCCAAGTGACACCTGACCAATCTAGGAGACACCACCCTTCAAAAGGTAATAGATGTGGTAGTATGATGAAATCCTTGCTCTTGTGCTTCAAAAGATTGTCTCCTCAACACTTAATCACTCTCTCATAGATTTGGCTTGGGTAGAAGATATTGATTGGGTGGAAAGCAACTTGGAGAGGCTAGAAATCAAGATTCATATGGTAGGAATGGAATATCTTGAACTCAACACATGAGTAGGTGGCTCTCTCTAAAAAAATGGATATGACAAGTGTTGGGTCGTTCTACGCGCTTCCTCTACGAATGAGAGGTGGTGGAGGGGTATATATAGGCATCTCCAAAAATCCAACCGTTACAAAATTATTTCCCAACTTGATGGGACCAAAGTGAAACTCGGTGGCACCAACTAGTGCAAAGTGGCAACTTTTGTCTTTTCGGTGAGACCGATATATGAATCTCGGTGGTCTGATTTTGGCTGGCCTAGTAAGTCTCCGCAACTGAGTGGGCCGTTTCTTAAAACTCGGAAATTCAGATTTTAAGAAGTTGGTTAACACAGCGAGGGGCACTGATTTTGGTTGCACCAAAATGAAGCTTGGTGGTACCGAGACTCTAGGGTTTGGCATGGGATCTGTCTAATGTAGAACTCGGTAGGGCCGAATGGATAAAGTTGGTGGCACCGACTAGTGGATATTTAGGGTTTGGACAAAATATTTGTGGGTGAATTTCAAGAGTATTTTTGGTGGCTTACTCTAAGCACTTGAGTAACCAGATCATCATAGTCACCTCATCTCCTTTTAATAGTATTTGCTTTCCTAGGGACTCAAACGTGATTTCTCACAAAATATAAAATGTAGAGTCTTCAAGCTTGTTGCCAATAGATGTTCCTTGCATCTAGGGGGTGTCCTCACAATCCTTAGCCAATGCATCATTGAACTTTTCCTGAAATATACTAGATGGAATCAATAGATCAATGACACGTATGTTGTTATTAATTACCAAAATCACATTAGGAAGAAGTTGTGCTTTCAATCTCCCCCTTTTTGGTAATTGATGACAACATATAGATCAAAGCTTTGACATAAGATATAATAAATGAATAGCATCATCGCTTTGAGAATTATGTGATAAGCAAGAGCTCCCCCTAAATTTGTGCATTATTTAAATTTGCAATTGAATGCAAATGCACAATCGATTAGGATCATGGGTCACTATTCCATGTCACATAAATCTTGGTGGTGCGCATAAATGATATGAATGAATAGTAATGCACATAACACAAATCAAATGAGTGAATGATACTCATATAGATAGCTCAAGGATAGGAAATAGTAGCATCAACAGTCGAACGTACGATCCAACACGATAAAGTTTAAGGCATCCAAAAGAACCAATCTTTTAGAAAACCAAAGAGAGCCACAAAAACAACTCTCTCTCTCGAAGCCTGATGTCCAACAAGCGTATGGGATCGCAGCAGTTTTTGAGGGTAGAGTATTCAACCCAAATTTATTGATTCGCTCACAAGGGGAAGCTAAAGAATATTCTCAAGTATTAGCAGCTGATTTGTCAATTCAACCACACCTGAAAGATTAGTGTGTGCAAGCAAAGTATCAGTAGCAAGATAGTATGATAGCAACGACACCAGAAAAAGCTTTGACAATTCTCAGCAACGGTGCTAGAAAAAGCCTCGTTGACGGGATGTTAGCGCCAACAAAGTCTTGCAACAAGTAATAGCGGAGTAGCAAGTAACAGCAGTAGGAACAGTAGCAGCAAAGTGACAGCAGTAGCAATAGTAACAGCAAAATGGCCCAATCCCTCTTGTAGCAAGGGACAGGCCTAGGCAAAGTAACGTAGCGAGAACCAGTAGTAAAAGACTCGTAGGCAGTGGATCGGTGATGGATGAGTGTGACGGATGTGATTCATCATGTAACAGCTATAACACAGAGAGATATGTGGCTAGCTCCCGTTCATCAATCTAATGTAGGCATGTAGTCCGTATGTAGTCATACGTGCTTAGGGAAAAGAACTTGCATGACATCTATTGTCCATCTCTCCCATGGCAGCGGGGTCCTAATGGAAACTACGGGATATTAAGGTTCTCCTTGTAATAAAGAACCGGACCAATGCATTAACACGCGGTGAATACATGAACTCCTCATACTATGGTCATCTCCGGGAGTGGTTCCGGCTATTGTCACTCCGGGGTTGCCGGGTCATAACACATAGTAGGTGACTACAACTTGCAAGATAGGATCTAAAACACACATATATTGGCGACAACATAATAGGTTCAGATCTGAAATCATGGCACTCGGGCCCTAGTGACAAGCATTAAGCATAGCCAAGTAGTAACAACATCAATCTAGAACATAGTGGATACTAGGGATCAATCCCCGTCAAAAACTAACTCGATTACATGATAGATCTCATCCAATTCATCACCGTCCACAAGCCTACGATGAGATTACTCACGAACGATGAAGAGCATCATGGAATTGTCGATGGAGGAAGGTTGATGATGACGATTTCCCCTCTCCGGAGCCCGAAACGGACTCCAGATCTTCCCTCCAGATGAAGAACAGGATGTGGCGGCGCCTCCGTATCGCAAAACACGATGGAACCTTCTCTCTGATTTTTTTCCAGGCGAAACAGAAGATATAGAACTGAGATTGGGGGCGGTGGTGCCACGTGGGCCCCACAAGCCCTCATGGCGCGGCCATAGGGGGTGGTCGCAGCCCAGTGGCTTGTGGCCCACTGGCACGCCCCCTCACGTGGATCTTTGCACATGTATTTTTCTTTTATTCCTGAAAAAATCTCCATAGATTTTCAGGACGTTCCGAGAACTTTTATTTCTGCACAAAAACAACACCATGGCAATTCTGCTGAAAACAACGTCAGTCCGGGTTAGTTCCTTTGAACTCATGCAAATTAGAGTCCAAAACAAGGGCAAAAGAGTTCGGAAAAGTAGATACGACGGAGACTTATCAACTCCCCAAGATTAAAGCCTTGCTTTTCCTCAAGCAACTCAGTTGACAAACTGAGAGAGACAAAAGAAAAACTTTGACGAACTCTGTTTGATCTTGTTGTTGCAACTATGTCTAACTCATAACCCAAATTCCTGCAACATCACAAGCAAACCACATAAGAGAATGACATCTAGGTCTCACGGTAAACTCATATCAATGGCATAATCAACTAGCGAGCAAATAATAATAAGCCTCAAATGTCAACACTTCAATCAAAACAACATGAAGCAGTACGAATAGATGGTATCTCACTAGCTCTTTCTGAGACCGCAAAACATAAATGCAGAGCACCTTCAAAGACCAAGGGCTGATTAAACATTGTAATTCATGGCAATGAAGATCCAGTCATAGTCATACTCAACACAGTTAAAAGGAAAGCAAAAAAATGACAGAGGTGCTCTCTAATTGGTGCTTTTGTAAGAGGAGGATGACTCAACAGGAACATAAATAGACAGGCCCTTCGCAGAGGGAAGCATTGATTTGCAGAGGTGCCAGAGCTCAAGCTTTGAAAACAGAGATAATAATTTTGGGTGGCATGCTTTCATTGTCAACGCAATGACTAAGAGTTCTCAACATCTTCCACGTTACACATGCTATACAGAGTTCCCAAACAGAAAAGTAAAGTTTTGACTCCCCCCACCAATCAATCACACTCCACGGCTAGCCGAATCCTCGGGTACCGTCCAAACCAACATCAATCCTGGGGGAGTTTTGTTTGCAATTATCTTTTTGATTTGAGCATGGAACTGGGAATTCCAATTATCGGCCCCTTTCTTGTGCATGGTAGTGAATAAACACATATCGAGGATAATACGCCTAGCATGGAAGATACCAATAGCCCCCTGTCACTACATGAGCGGTCCGGGCATGCAAAACAGATTATTTCTTAAAGATTTAGAGAGTGGCACATGCAAATTTACTTGGAACGGTAGGTAGATACCGCACATAGGTAGGTATGGTGGACTCATATGGCACAACTTGGGTTTATGGAGGTGGATGCACAAGCAGTATTCCCGCTTAGTACAAGTGAAGGCTAGCAAAAGACTGGGAAGCGACCAACTAGAGAGCGACAACAGTCATCAAAATGCATTGAGATTAACTAACATTGAGTGCAAGCATGAGTAGGACATAAATCACCATGAACATGAACATCATAGAGGCTATGTTGATTTTGTTTCAACTACATGCGTGAACTTGCGCCAAGTCAAGCCACTTGAAACATTCAAAGGAGGATACCATCCTATCATACTACATCATAGTCATCTCAACATTCATGTTGGCAACCAAGATAAACCATTGCAACTATGCTCTCTAAGTTGTCATTGCAAACATGTTTCTCTCACAACAAAGCTGAAACAGGCATGAAGAGCTAGTCATATTTACAAAAACAAAATAGATCGAGTTCATACCAGCTTTTCCAGGCTCAGTCACTTCATCACATATCGTCATTATTGCCTTTCACTTGCACGACCGAATGATGTGAACAATAATAAGAGTGCTCGTGCATTGGACTAAAGCTGGAATCTGCAGGCAAACACAAAGGAGAAGACAATGTAATATGGCTCTTTGAAAGCTAAACAGGTATGCATGCAAGAGCCACTAAACAGTGTAACCAATACCTTCTACCTTGACCCAAAGAAAAAGAAAACTATCTACACGAGAAAGCTCCCAACAAGCAAACGAAGAAAAAGAAAATATTTTTGGGTTTTCTCAAACTAGATAGACACACGAAAAGAAAACAAGAAAAAGAAAATAAACTAGCGTGGATGATACAGTGGCAAAGTGTGAACACCGGCAAACAAAGTGAAAGCATAAGCAAGAATGTAAAGTCGGTGAGAACATGTACTCCCCCAAGCTTAGGCTTTTGGCCTAACTTGGTCTACTCCCAAGGAGGGAAATAACTAGCTCCGGGGTACTCCGGAGTGGACTGAGGATGTCACTGTTGTGTGAGCTCCTCTGGCTCCCACTGATAAACCGGCGTCTGGTACTCGACTGGCGGCTCGGGCACGGGCACCTGTGGTTGGGCCAAGCCCCAATATGCGTAGATGTCCGAGGGAATAATAGTGTACCTGCCTGCATGAAGATTGAACAAAGAAGGAGCAGGCAAAGTAATAGTCTCACCAGTACCCTGACTAAATACCAGGTTATAAATCATCCTTCCACCTATATCTCTATCAAGAAAGTCATGGCGAACCATGCTATCGTAATCTAGATATCTCTCGAGAAGAAGAACCTCTTCTTCCTCCTCCAGTCTAATGGGTATCTCAAAGTGTCTCGCAAGACGGGTAGCATAGATACCTCCATAGACAACACCTTTAGAACGGTTCAGGTTCAACCGTTGAGCTACTATAGCGCCCAAGCTATAAGTTTTATCGTTATAAAGGGCTTCGCGCAAGACCGCAAGATCTAGGGAACTAAGTGACCCAGCTTTCCCACGGCCAATCAAACATTTTCCCACAAATAGTGAGAAGTACCGAAGCACGGGAAAATGTATGCTAGCAGCTCTAGCACAAGACACTCCTCTCTCCTCTCCTACAACAATAGTACCGATGAAAGCTTCCAAGTCCCGTGGACGATGTTCATGAATATCCCCAACGTAAGGTAATCTGCAAACATTGCAAAAATCCTGGAGTGACATGCGCTGGGGGATATCATAAAGTTTAAACTCAACCATAGGAGGATTCTTCCTCGGATATAAGTTAAAGCTTTGTACGAAGATATTAGTGAGGAGGAGGTATTGCGGACACTTATCTTCAACGAAGGCGGTAAGGCCTGCGTTTTCCACCAAGTGATAAAAGTCCTCATAAATTCCAGCGGCGCATAAGAACACGTCGCTTGGCCACTCGCACGCTCGAACTTCTACGACTCGAGGGACCAAATACTTGGGCTTCTTCTCACTCCCATCATCCTTGGGGTCACGGCTTGACGAGCCTCTTAAGAACCTACTCATCTTTCCCTTTTCTATCTCTGAAAATTTCTGAAATTTTTAGTGATTCTAAGGAAAAGTGAACAAGGCTAAACTAAACTCGTAGCAACTACTCCAACAAGTGCCTAGAGACCATATTACACATCAAAACTACTTGGGACCAGCTAGAATCAGCATGCAAAGCTCAAGAACATGGTCACTAAGGGAGCAAAAATACGTGGAGTATAAGGCACTAGAGCAAAAACTAATTGGACCAATGGAGGAGTCACTGACCAAGGAGTAATTTCCCCAAAACAGTTCGGAGAACGGTGATTTGAGCAAAGAGATCGGAAATCCCAGCAAGAGGAGCAAGAGCACGGGTTTGAGCTGCGAAACGATTTTTTCTGGAGGTAGGAGAACTGGATGGGAGCAAGAATGAGTGGAGGAGGTGCCTGTGGGCCCCACCAGCCTGGGTGGCGCGACCAGGGGGTGCCCGCGCCCCTAGGGTTTGTGGCCCACTAGTGTGGCCCCCAGACAGACTCTTTGTCCTAGTATTTTTCAAAAATTCCAGAAAAAATCATACTTGATTTTCACAGCGTTCGGAGAACTTTGATTTTCGGGGTATTTTTCTACCGGACGCTAAAACAGAAAACAGGGAAAACTAAACTAAACCTATAATTTTTCTTCTAAGCAACCGAAGGTGAAAGCTTGGAACAGAGGTTTGTGACTCCTCGATTCATCCATCTCATGGTCATCGAAAGAAATCCATCAATGGGGTTGATCAAATCCCCTCGACAAAACTTTCTCGAATCGCAAAAGAGAACGGAGAATTTCCGAATAGTCACTAGGTCACCTCAATGGGGATGTGTATCTCCCCAACAAGCAGATCATACTTCATCTTGACACGAGGAATAGGGCATTCAAAGCTGCCAAAGAGAATCGATGAAGTATTTTCGATAGCATTGATGCAATGTACTCGATATTGCTTCTTCGGAAAGTGCACCGTATGCTCATTACCGTTGACATGGAAAGTGACATTGCCTTTGTTGCAATCTATAACAGCCCCTGCGGTGTTTAAAAAGGGTCTTCCGAGGATGACAGCCATGGCATCGTCCTCAGGAATATCCAAGATAACAAAGTCTGTTAAGATAGTAGTGTTAGCAACCACAACAGGCACATCCTCGCAAATGCCGATAGGGAAAGCAGTTGATTTGTCGGCCATTTGTAGAGAGATTCAGTAGGTGTCAACTTATCCAGTTCAAGTCTACGATAAAGAGAGAGAGGCATAACACTAACACCGGCTCCAAGATCGCATAACGCAGTTCTAACGTAGTTGCCTTTAATGGAGCAAGGTATAGTGGGCACACGAGGATCACCTAGTTTCTTAGGAGTTCCACACTTGAAGGTATAATTAGCAAGCATGGTGGAAATATCAACCTCAGGTATCCTCCTCTTATTAGTCACAATATCTTTCATGTACTTAGCATACGGAGACATTTCGAGCATATCTGTCAAACGCATTTGCAGAAAGACAGGTCTGATCATTTCAACAAAGCGCTCAAAATCCTCATCATCCTTTTTCTTGGATGGTTTGGGAGGAAAGGGCATAGGTTTTTGAACCCATGGCTCCCTTTCTTTACCGTGCTTCCTAGCAGCAAAGTCATTCTTATCGTATCTTCTAGTCTTATGCTGTGGGTTATCAAGATCAACACTAGGTTCAATCTCGACATCCTTTTCATTTCTAGGTTGAGCATCATCATGAACATCACCGTTGATATTATCATTGGGCTCTTGTTCATCACCAGATTGTGTTTCAGCATAAGAAACAGAGGCGTCGTTTGGACTCTCAGGTGTAGCAGCAACATGGTTGCTAGCGTGCACATCCCTGTCATCTTTCCTCTTATTTCTAGCATGACTAGGTGCATCAGTGCTAACTCCTTGAGAATCTTGTTCAATTCTCTTCGGATGACCCTGAGGATACAGAGGTTCCTAGGTCATTCTACCGCCTCTAGTAACGACTCTGACGGAATTGTCATTCAACTCATTGAGCAAGTCATTTTGAGTTTTAAGTACTTGTTCTACCTGAGTAGTAACCATAGAAGCATGTTTACTCAGAAGTTTAAGATCATTGACGTTTCTGTCCACACAAGCACTTAAATGACTAAGCATACGAGCATTTTGTTCCAATTGTCTGCTAACATAATCATTGAAACTTTGTTGTTTGGCAACGAAATTATCAAATTCATCCACGCGTAAGCTAGCAGGCTTATCAAAAGGAATACCACTCTCATCAAACCTACGCAGAGAATTTACTTCTACTACCTGTATCGGGTTATCGAGACCATGGATCTCTTCGATAGGTGGTAGATTTTGACATCTTTAGATTTAATGCCTTTCTCTCGCATAGATTTCTTAGCTTCTTGCATATCTTCGGGACTGAGGAATAGAATACCTCTTTTCTTCGGAGTTGGCTTAGGAGGTGGTTCGGGAATAGTCCAGGCATTCTCATTGCACAAGATGTTATTCACTATAATCTCAGCTTGTTCTACGGTTCGTTCCCTAAAAACACTACCGGCACAACTATCTAAGTGGTCTTTGGAAGCATCGATAAGTCCATTATAGAAGATATCAAGTATTTCATTCTTCTCAAGAATATGATCAGGCAAAGCATTCAACAGCTGGATAAGCCTCCCCCAAGCTTGTGGGAGACTCTCTTCTTCAGCTTGAGCAAAGTTGTATATTTCCTGCAAGGCAGCTTGCTTTTTATGGGCAGCGAAATATTTTTCAGAGAAGTAGTAGACCATATCCTAGGGGCTACGCACACAACCAAGAGCAAGAGAAGTGAACTAGATCTTAGCATCATCCTTTAGCGAGAAAGGAAACAACTTGAGCATATATAGTGGCGGATCTTTTCCTTACTAGTGAATAGGGTAGCTATATCGTGCATTTTGGTAAGATGGGCTACAACCGTTTCAGACTCGTAACCGTGAAAAGGATCAGATTCGACCAGAGTGATTAACTCAGGGTCGACAGAGAATTCATAATCCTTATCGGTCACAAAGAGAGGTGAAGTGGCAAACTTCGGGTCGTATTTCATCCTAGCGGTCAGAGATTTTTCTTTCCACTTGCGGAGAAGTTTCTCAACATCATAGCTATCCTTACACGCAAGAAAATCCTCAGCTATCTCTCCCTCCATAACATAGCGCGTATCAGGAATAACAGGCAATTTAGGCATAGTATTAGGTTCTACTTCAATAGTATCAGCAGTCTCAGAAGTATCATCACATCTAGTAGCAACTCTAGCAATATGTGCATCAAGGGCACCAAGTGATAAAGCAGTATCAAGCATGGCATCATCAGGCATAGTATCAAGCATAGCATCATCATAAGCATCATGGACAGCACAAGTAGCATCATCAAGCACAGGCAACATATCAATATTTCTAGCAGGAGGCGAAGTCGCAAGCTTACTCAAAACTGAAGGTGAATCAAGTGCAGAGCTAGATGGCAGTTCCTTACCTCTCCTCGTAGTGGAAGGCAGGATTTTAGTTCTTGGATCTTTCAGATTCCTCATAGTGATCAGCAGACGTCAATCCCATGTGACTCAGATAATATAGCTGTGCCTCCCCAACAACGGCGCCAGACAAAGCCTTGATGTCCCACAAGTGTATGGGATCGCAACAGTTTTCGAGGGTAGAGTATTCAACCCACATTTATTGATTCGCTCACAAGGGAAAGCTAAAGAATATTCTCAAGTATTAGCAGCTGAGTTGTCAATTCAACCACACCTGAAAGATTAGTGTCTGCAAGCAAAGTATCAGTAGCAAGGTAGTATGATAGCAACGACACCAGAAAAAGCTTTGACAATTCTCAGCAACGGCGCTAGAAAAATCCTTGTTGACGGGATGTTAGCGCCAACAAAGTCTTGCAACAAGTAACAACAGAGTAGCAAGTAACAACAATAGCAACAGTAGCAGCAAAGTGACAGTAGTAGCAACAATAACAACAAAATGGCCCAATCCCTCTTGTAGCAAGGGACAAGCCTAGGCAAACTAACGTAGCGAGAACCAGTAGTAAAAGACTCGTAGGCAGTGGATCGGTGATGGATGAGTGTGACGGATGTGATTCATCATGTAACTGCTATAACACGGAGAGATATGTGGCTAGCTCCCGTTCATCAATCTAATGTAGGCATGTATTTCGTATGTAGTCATACGTGCTTAGGGAAAAGAACTTGCATGACATCTATTGTCCATCCCTCCCGTCGTAGCGGGGTCCTAGTGGAAACTACGGGATATTAAGGTTCTCCTTTTAATAAAGAACGGACCAATGCATGAACAAGCGGTGAATACATGAACTCCTCATACTATGGTCATCTCCGGGAGTGGTTCCGGCTATTGTCACTCCGGGGTTGCCGGGTCATAACACAGAGTAGGTGACTACAACTTGCAAGATAGGATCTAAAACACACATATATTGGCGACAACATAATAGGTTCAGATCTGAAATCATGGCACTCGGGCCCTAGTGACAAGCATTAAGCATAGCCAAGTAGTAGCAACATCAATCTAGAACATAGTGGATACTAGGGATCAATCCCCGTTAAAAACTAACTCGATTACATGATAGATCTCATCCAACTCATCACCGTCCATCAAGCCTACGATGAGATTACTCACGAACGATGAAGAGCATCATGGAATTGTCGATGGAGGAAGGTTGATATTAACGATGGCGACGATTCCCCCTCTCCGGAGCACGAAACGGACTCCAGATCTGCCCTCCAGATGAAGAACAGGATGTGGCGGCGCCTCCGTATCGCAAAACGCGATGAAACCTTCTCTCTGATTTGTTTTCTAGGCGAAACGGAAGATATAGAACTGAGATTGGGGGCGGTGGTGCCACGTGGGTGTAATATCCCAAATTTTGAATGTTAATATAATTATTATATTGTTTGTTTGTTTGCTTGAGTGATTGAAACTTGTTTTAAATTTGAAACTTTTCAAAAACTTTTGAATGAGAGGGAATAAAATGACTTTCTCCATCTCCGATGAATTCGAATTCAATGTTTCAAAATCAAAGAGAGAAGATGACATGACTTCTTCAACTAATGAGAATTTGAACGGAGTTTGCATTTGAATCCTTTCAAAATATTTGCCCTTGCTTCTATATTTTTCTTCCCCGAGAAAATGCCCCGACAAAATTCTTGCACGCAAGAAAGAGCGGAGGAAAATGACCCTCCAAAATGTGAGGCATTTCTGAAATATTTTGAGCCAAGAAGACCCAAGTTTATGGGGAAAATATTTTGCCAAAAGAAAATAGAGCCTTAGGGATTTTTCTGAAAAAACATTTTTTAAAAGTTTTTATTTTGGTTTTGGAAAAATGATAATCAATTAGAAAATATTTTTCTGATCGATTTGGTATATAATACCCGATATAAATCTTTTTATGTTGTTTCCTTTTATTCTTTTCTTGCTGTTTTAAAAGAAATACAAAAAAAAAACGGGATATTTTTTTGGGGCCAGATCCCATCGCTCGGAGATCCGTGGCCATCCCCACGAGAGCTTCCTCCAGCGCACCCGCTTCCTTTCTTTATTTTTTTTATTTTCTCTTTCTTATCTTTCCTTTCTTTTTTTTTTCTTTCCTTCTTTCTTCTTCCTTTCCTTTTCTACCCCACGTGAATTCTTCCTTCCTAGCGACCAGCCCTCCCATGGCGTGCATTCCTGAATCGACGGGATCCTCCTCCCCACGCCCCCTTCCTTCCCTCGGCCCCCTCTCCCCTATAAAAGCCGCGACCCCCGAGCCCCCCCCCCTCGACCCCTCGCTCCACGCCGCCTCGTCCACTCATTGCCCTCGCCGGAGAAGCTCCAGTAGAACGCCCCCGCCACCCTACCGCGCCACCGCCCGCCTCCCCGCCCCAACCGAGACCACCATCGAGCTTGCCTCGTCCACCGCGCTCCATTTTCGCCTCTGGCCAGCCACCTCGCCGCGCCGCACGAGCTCGCCGGAGCTCAGCCCTACTCGAGCTAGCAGGAACCCCTGCTGCCTCCCCCGTCGCCCCGGACGCCTCCCCTGCTGCCTCCCCCGACGCCCCGGAGCCGACCGCCCCCTCCTCCGAAGCCCACCCTTCCGGCGACCAGCCCCCCCTTGCCGGAGTGCCTCTCCACCCTCGCCGGAGCAGCCACCGGAGCTCCCAGCCTCCTGTGTCCACGGATAGATCCTCTCCCTCCTCTAGTTTTTCTTTTTGTTGTTTTTCCACCATAGGATCTTAGATCAATGGGTTAGATTAGATCCAGCATACCCCTTCGGTTCTTTTAAAAGAACCGACGGTTTTTCCTTATTAGTAAGTTTAGCCGAAGCGGTTTCTTATATAGCGGCCGTCCGCTGTTCAGCCTATGCAACACACACGAATCAGCCAATCAGAAGCCGCCACGTGGATTCCCTGTTTGTTTTACTTTGCAGTTTTAATTCAAAAACAGAGGCAGATTCAATTTTCTTTTGCCCATAACTTTTGATCTAGAGATCCAATGAGGTTGATTCATTTTCCAGTATATCACAATTTTTCTGTACTTTTTAAAAACATATAATTTGTCTATGTTTGAAATTTTCAAATTTGAATTAGATCATATTTAGTTTAAACCTTGTTTTTCTTATTCCAGGAGTTTCAAAATAGCTTTTAATTTGATTCTTTTTGCTACTGATCACTAGTGATCTTAGTTATAAGTGGTAAATATTTCAGAATTATTTGAGTATTTTAGCTCATTGTTTCTTGTGAAACAATTTCTGTTTCACCTCTTTTAGGATTATGGCTATTTCCTTTTCTATAATTGTTTTTAAATTATTTTCTTTTATATTTCAGAAAGATTATGTTTTGTTTCTATTAGTTACCAGTAGGTTTGCAACAAGTTTTGATTTTGATTTTTATATGTTATCATGAAATCAATTCTAGTTCTCTAATAACTTGCAATTGCTTTCTCCACTGTTTCAAATTCCGTTTGGAAATACTTTCAAAATGTTTTGTGAAAAATACTCTATTTTATCTTAGTTAAATTTATATCTTAGTTCCCTGTTATTATTTTCCGTTGGAAAAAAAAACTATTTAGTGTTTGATGTAGTAGAAGACTCCCTAGTCTTATTTGAAGTTTCGTTCGGATTCTTATTCACTCTCTCTTTTGTTTTGATTGCTAGAATGATTGCTAGTATGAGTGCTTATGTGAATGATATGTTTGTTATATAGATTTCATCGAAGAGTGACGAGTAGTCTATCAAGTTATTTCTCGAGAAATTCCTCTTCGTCAACATCACCAGGCAAGTCATTTGATCATGTATCACCTATGTTTTATGCATCGTAGTTCTACCATCCTATACCCAATTGCATGCTGAGTAGGTACTTGGAAATTATGGTTTCATATTGTAGTATCATGTGGTAGGCACCCAACAACCCCGTTACTTGGCCCGGGACGACAAATTTCATATTGCTATGCTTGAGTAGACCGGTTAAGTCAAGACTTTTCAAGATCTCGTGATGCAATGCAACTCTGGGTGAAGGACGGTTGATCGGCTCCCTGGAGAAACTAGTGGATGACCCAGGATGCTGGAGACGGGCATAACATCTTGCGGAAAGCTTCACCCAGGCTCAAAGAGACGGACGGATATTTTCAAGACCCAAGGCTTACCTGCACAGCCACAAGTCATTATGGGCTCTAGCTTAGTTGGACAACGCGGCGACTCTGGACAGGCGGTGCTAGCAGATGTAGAAGAACGGTAGGATTGGATGGGCACCGACAGGGATTCAGAGGGACCCGTTGAAAGACCATGTTTTAATCATCCGGTCTTCAAACACCCTGAAGTGCGAGGACATACACGGAGGCGATCAAATCTTGTGGGGAACGTGTGCAAAACTCTGCAGAGTACTCAAACCTAATCGATTAGCTGTGTCCACGGTCATGGACAACTTGAGCCAAAGGAACTGAAGTTATCTGGATTTCTCAACACCATTATATATATTTGATGAGGGTAATATTGATAACTCGGGTATGAGAACTGGTTGGCGGAACCATCTCATTAACAACCAACTACATAGTAATATTTTGCTTTTAGCCCCTCTCTTGTTGTAGGAGAATATTTGCTTTACGCTAAAACTTACAACACCACCTGCCGTATATGCATATAGTATAGATGATATTTTACCCCCTCTCATATGTGACTAACCGGCATATTCAATATGCTGACCTACACGGCTGCAACGTCTTATGTTGCAGATATTTTCTTCGACGAGTAAGAGTATGATTCAGGGTTACGGTCTACACTTAACTTGCCGTTGGTGTTTATTGGGACTCCACTCCCTTGACTGCTTCCGCTGAGATATTTAAGGTATATATCAGTTTTACGCTATTTACATGTGATTGCACTTTGATATATACATTGATGTACTATGTGTGCCAGCATACTGATCCAGGGATGGCACAGAAACACAGAGGCTTGACTCGTTTTGAGTCGGGTCGCTACAGAAATGGTATCAGAGCACATGTTGACTGTACGACGTGACCCTAGAAACTGGAAACTTCTTAGGATAGGATCTCTCTAAAATTTTATTTCCAAGAACATTCTTTACCTCTCATCTCTTCTGACTTCATCAAATGTTCTCTCTCACCTCCAATAGTTAGAAAATACCCTTACCCCTTTGACCTCATGAAGAATCAACGGAGTTCTACTTCAAAGTAAAGAGGATTTCACCACCCGTTTGAAGAATTGAAGCTACACGAACAGAGGATTCTCAAGACCCGAAGAATTCAAAGACCCTGAAGCGTTCGAATATTTATATGACCATTGGAAGTCCAAACCCCTGTTATATACCCACGTTAGATACGATGATTTGTGAGCCGTCATTGGTGTGTGTTTTTCGACGGCCACAACTAAAACCTATTCTCAAAAATATTGTTTGTATTTTGTGTACCTCCCTCCCTTACCCGTCTCATCCCCAAAACCTCAACCCTACCAGATGGAGTATGAAGCTGGACTTGTAGTCTCTGGACCAATGACCCAGCTGGAGGCTGATATATGGACTCAAAACATGGAGAACCACTTCGGGAGCAACTTGATCTCAAGAAAGTATGAAGTGGAACACGCTCTCCAGTACTTTACCCAAGGTACTGCTATCTGGTGGAAAATGCATCATGCCATACAAGGATTTAGTGGAGCAGAAACCTGGGACGAATTCAAGAAGACTTTGTTAAGATCCCGACTTATTCAGAAGTGCTATGATAAGCCCAATGAAGAAGACTTGTGCATGCAAGATCTGTGGAGAAATAGGACACACCCAGGAAGAACACAAGGATGGGTGCACTCATTGTGAAGAAAATCACCCAGCTGAGGAGTGCCCAAGCAGTGAGGTGACTTGTTTCCTTTGTGAAGGAACCACCCACCACCCAGCGGCGTGTCACATTTACCCCAAGTATGCCTGAAACCCATAGACCCCGGGACCAACAAGGACCAAGTACTATCTTTTTGGAGAAGGAAACATGGATCAGCAAACGTTTTCTTAGGAGCATACGAAAACCCGAGAGTTGTGAAGATACGATAGATGTTTTGTTGAGCTTGCAGAACCAATGGATTATCCAAACTTCGTTCGTGGACAAGAGATATTCTGCAATGCTTGTGAGGATGCCCAAGTGTTAGAATACGAGATTCACCAAGCCTTATACAAGGTAATGATTTCAGTGCGACATGGCTTGGCCACCATGACGACTTACTATTATCATTCTCTTGCTATTCGGAATGGTAAATCTGAGAGACTTACCCATAGTGAGAGATGACGTTCTTTGAAGCTTTTGTTTAAGCCTTAGAATGGTACGATGAGCGCCCCATGTACATGGCATTTGTTGTCACGCGTAGGAAATTTTACGGTGAGGATGAAGACAAGACCCCTCTCTTTGCAGGATAACCACAAATGGTAGACCACCATGAGAACCATCGATATGTTATTTAGAATTGACCACGAGACTGTCAGTTAAGAAGACCCAGTAATGGAAGAAGCTTATATCAACGGAAGAGCACTCGATTTTGATTGAAAACGTTATGAATATAACGTGAGAGCATCACCAAAGGATTTAATATGAAAACTGTACGATGTTAGTTGCCAAAACCCCAGAGGATTGTTAAAATCTTAAGGGACCGGTATCTCTCATTTTAAGTGTGGTAGCATCCCACTTTGCCGGAGGTTGGATTTGTTAAAAGACCCCCAAACCCAAACCTTTCTTTCTAGCCCCTCCGAATCTCGAGGACGAGATTCATTTTAAGTGTGGTAGGTTTGTAACATCCCAAATTTTGAATGTTAATATAATTATTATATTGTTTGTTTGTTTGCTTGAGTGATTGAAACTTGTGTCAAATTCGAAACTTTTCAAAAACTTTTGAATGAGAGGGAATAAAATGACTTTCTCCATATCCGATGAATTCGAATTCAATCTTTTAAAAACAAAGAGAGAAGATGACATGACTTCTTCAACTAATGAGAATTTGAACGGAGTTTGCATTTGAATCCTTTCAAAATATTTGCCCTTGCTTCTATATTTTTCTTCCCCGAGAAAATGCCCCGACAAAATTCTTGCACGCAAGAAAGAGCGGAGGAAAATGACCCTCCAAAATGTGAGGCATTTCTGAAATATTTTGAGCCAAGAAGACCCAAGTTTATGGGGAAAATATTTTGCCAAAAGAAAATAGAGCCTTAGGGATTTTTCTGAAAAAACATTTTTTAAAAGTTTTTATTTTGGTTTTGGAAAAATGATTATCAATTAGGAAATATTTTTCTGATCGATTTGGTATATAATACCCCATATAAATATTTTTATGTTGTTTCCTTTTATTCTTTTCTTGCCGTTTTAAAAGAAATACAAAAAAAAACGGGAGATTTTTTTGGGGCCACATCCCATCGCTCGGAGATCCCTGGCCATCCCCACGAGACCTTCCTCCAGCGCACCCCCTTCCTTTCTTTATTTTATTTCTTTTCTTTCCTTTTTTTTCTTTCCTTCTTTCTTCTTCCTTTCCTTTTCTTCCCCACGTGACTTCTTCCTTCCCAGCGACCAGCCCTCCCATGGCGTGCGTTCCTGAATCGACGGGATCCTCCTCCCCACGCCCCCCTTCCTTCCCTCGACCCCCTCTCCCCCTATAAAAGCCGCCACCCCCTCTCCCCCCTCGACCCCTCGCTCCACGCCGCCTCGTCCACCCACTGCCCTCGCCGGAGAAGCTCCAGTAGAACGCCCCCGCCACCCTACCGCGCCACCGCCCGCCTCCCCGCCCCAACCGAGACCACCGTCGAGCTTGCCTCATCCACCGTGCTCCATTTTCGCCCCTGCCCAGCGACCTCGCCGCGCCGCACGAGCTCGCTAGATCTCGGCCCTGCTCGAGCTAGCAGGAACCCCTGCTGCCTCCCCCGTCGCCCCGGACGCCTCCCCTGCTGCCTCCCCCGACGCCCCGGAGCCGACCGCCCCCTCCTCCGCCGCCCACCCTGAAGGCGACCAGCCCCCCCTCGCCAGAGTGCCTCTCCACCCTCGCCGGAGCAGCCATCGGAGCTCCTAGCCTCCTGTGTCCACGGTGAGATCCTCTCGCTCCTCTAGTTTTTCTTTTTGTTGTTTCTCCACCTTAGGATCTTAGATCAATGGGTTAGATTAGATCCAGCATACCCCTTCGGTTCTTTTAAAAGAACCGACGGTTTTTCCTTATTAGTAAGTTTAGCCGAAGCGATTTCTTATATAGCGTCCGTCCGCTTTTTAGCCTATGCAACGCACACCAATCAGCCAATCAGAAGCCGCCACGTGGATTCCCTGTTTGTTTTACTTCTCATTTTAATTCAAAAACAGAGGCAGATTCAATTTTCTTTTGCTCATAACTTTTGATCTAGAGATCCAATCAGGTTGATTCTTTTTCCAGTAGATCACAAGTTTTCTGTAGTTTTTAAAAGCATATAATGTGTCTATGTTTCAAATTTTCAAATTTGAATTAGATCAGATTTAGTTTAAACCTTGTTTTGCTTATTCCAGGAGTTTAAAAATAGCTTTTAATTTGATTCTTTTTGCTACTGATCACTAGTGATCTTAGTTATCAGTGGTAAACATTTCAGAATTATTTGAGTATTTTAGCTTATTGTTTCTTGTGAAACAATTTCTGTTTCACCTCTTTTAGGATTATGGCTATTTCCTTTTCTATAATTGTTTTTAAATTATTTTATTTTATATTTCAGAAAGATTATGTTTTGTTTCTGTTAGTTACCAGTAGGTTTGCAACAAGTTTTGATTTTTATTTTTATATGTTATCATGAAATCAATTCTAGTTCTCTAATAACTTGCAATTGGTTTCTCCACTGTTTCAAATTCCGTTTGGAAATACTTTCAAAAAGTTTTGTGAAAAATACTCTATTTTATCTTAGTTAAATTTATATCTTAGTTCCCTCTTATTATTTTCCGTTGGACAAAAAACTATTTAGTGTTTGATGTAGTAGAAGACTCCCTAGTCTTATTTGAAGTTTCCTTCGGATTCTTATTCACTCTCTCTTTTGTTTTGATTGCTAGAATGATTGCTAGTATGGGTGCTTATGTGAATGATATGTTTGTTATATAGATTTCAACGGAGAGTGACGAGTAGTCTATCAAGTTATTTCTCGAGAAATTCATCTTCGTCAACATCGCCAGGCAAGTCATTTGATTATGTATCACCTATGTTTTATGCATCGTAGTTCTACCATCCTATTCCCAATTGCATGCTGAGTAGGTACTTGGAAATTATGGTTACATATTGTAGTATCATGTGGTAGGCACCCAACAACCCCGTTACTTTGTCCGGGACGACAAATTTCATATTGCTATGCTTGAGTAGACGGGATTCTGGTTGAGAGTTTATCACGAGTGATGCGAGAATAATTTAATAACCAAGACCGGTTAAGTCAAGACTTTTCAAGACCTCATGATGCAATGCAACTCTGGGTGAAGGACGGTTGATCGGCTCCCTGGAGAAACCAGTAGATGACCCGGGATGCTGGAGACGGCCATGACATCTTGTGGAAAGCTTCACCCAGGCTCAAAGAGACGGACGGATATTTTCAAGACCCAAGGCTTACCTGCACAGCCAGAAGTCATTATGGGCTCTGGCTTGGTTGGACAATGCGGCGACTCTGGACAGGCGGTGCTAGCAGATGTAGAAGAATGGTAGGATTGGATGGGCACCGACAGGGATTCAGAGGGACCCATTGAAAGACCATGTTTTGATCATCTGGTCTTCAAACACCCTGAAGTGCGAGGACATACACGGAGGCGATCAAATCTTGTGGGGAACGTGTGCAAAACTCTGCAGAGTACTCAAACCTAATCGATTAGCCATGTCCACGGTCATGGACAACTTGAGCCAAAGGAACTGAAGTTATCTGGATTTCTCAACACCATTATATATATTTGATGAGGGTAATATTGATAACTCGGGTATGAGAACTGGTTGGCGGAACCATCTCATTAACAACCAACTACATAGTAATATTTTGCTTTTAGCCCCTCTCTTGTTGTAGGAGAAAATTTGCTTTACGCTAAAACTTACAACACCACCTGCCATATATGCATATAGTATAGATGATATTTTACCCCCTCTCATATGTGACTTGCCGGCATAGTCAATATGCTGACCTACACGGCTGCAACGTCTTATGTTGCAGATATTTTCTTCGACGAGTAAGAGTACGATTCAGGGTTACGGTCTACACTCAACTTGCCGTTGGTGTTTATTGGGACTCCACTCCCTTGACTGCTTCCGCTGAGATATTTAAGGTATATATCAGTTTCATGCTATTTACATGTGATTCCACTTTGATACATACATTGATGTACTGTGTGTGCCAGCATACTGATCCAGGGATGGCACAGAAACACAGAGGCTTGACTCGTTTTGAGTCGGGTCGCTATAGTGGGCCCCATAAGCCCTCATGGCGCGGCCATAGGGGGTGGCCGCACCCCACGGGCTTGTGGCCCACTGGCACGCCCCCTCATGTGGATCTTTGTGCATGTATTTTTCTTTTATTCCAGAAAAATCTCCATAGATTTTCAGGACATTCCGAGAACTTTTATTTCTGCACAAAAACAACACCATGGCAATTCTGCTGAAAACAACGTCAGTCCGGTTTAGTTCCATTCAAATCATGCAAATTAGAGTCCAAAACAAGGGCAAAAGAGTCCAGAAAAGTAGATACGACGTAGACGTATCAAAGCCCTATTGATCTATACACTTCTCCCCCTTTGGCAACAAATTAACAAAAAGTTGAAGGATCTAGAACTATGCGTCACTCTGGGCTCGATCTCCTCCGGTAGAAGTTGATGGAGTCGATAGGAGAGCTTCGGTGAAGGCTTCAAGAGATGTCGTCTAAGGTGGTGGCATAGACACTAAAGGTGCATGAGCTGGTGAGAGAGAGAGAGAGAGAGAGAGAGCTAGTGGAACATACCCTCATCCCCCGGGGTGAACTACTCCCTCCTCGTCATGGAGACCACCGGGATACTGAAGATGGCCTCCGTTGATGATTTCCCCCTCCGGGAGGGTACCGAAACAGGGCTACATATAAGACCACTTTGGAACAGAGGCTTGCGATGGAGCAGAAGTTCTAGGTTAAATTTCGGAGGTTTTTGTATATATAGGATTTTTGAGCATTGGAATCACGCGAAACAGAGCCATAGGGGGCCCCAAGGCATCAAGGTGCGCCCTAGGGGTGGGCGTGCTATATTGCCTTGTGGGCAGCGGGTGCCCCATCCGATGGTTCTTCACTCCAGTATTTTTTATATCTTCCATAAAAAAACTCCAGAAAGTGTCGTCCAATTCTGAGAACTTTTCTTTTCTGCACAAAAAAACAACACCATGGTAATTCTGCTGAAAACAACGTTAGTTCGGGTTAGTTCCATTAGTCATGTAAAAGTGCATCAAAACCATAGTAAACATGGGTAAATATTGCATGAATACTTCATAAATTATCGATACATCGGAGCCGTATCAGCATCCCAAGCTTAATTCGTACTCGTTCTTGAGTAGGTGAATGATAAAAGAAGTAATTTATGAAGTGTGAATGCTAGCATAGTGTAAAAGTTTTAAATATGATAATTTCAATCACCTTTTCTAGCATTGTTAGGAACAATTCTTTCTCATAGAACTCATCGATAAAGTAGCAATCAAGTCACATGTTATGGTTCATACAATACATTCTATTGAAACTGAACAACCTATGTTCTTAGTCATCAAACAATTTCAATGCATCTCATTTTCAGCAAAGTATAAGTAAGAGCTCCACATACTAAATTATGATATAGTCTTCTATCGTTGCTAATACTCAAAGCATGTATTTCGAAAAAACAACATCCATTGAACACAGAGAAAGATAGGGGCTTAATGTTTCGCCTCCCAATGCACCTATCATAAAGATAATTGTCAACAATAGTGACTCATGATCAAATATAGTTGTCTAGATGCTGCCTCTTGGGCTTGCGTTGGTTTTTCCCTTGAAGAGAAAAGGGTGATGCAGCACAAGAGCAGTAAGTATTTCCCTCAGTTTGAGAATCAAGGTATCAATCCAGTAGGAGAATCGCGCCAAGTCCAGAGTACCTGCGCAAACACAAAAGAGCTTGCACCCAACGCTATAAAGGGGTTGTCAATCCCTTCAAGATTGATTGCAAAGTGAGATCTGAAGGCGGAAAGTGCAATGAAGAAAAATTGTAAGGCTGAAAATATGGTGTGAAGTAGACCTAGGGGCCATAGTGTTCACTAGAGGCTTCTCTCAAAATATCAAATAATACGGTGGGTGAACAAATTACTGTCGAGCAATTGATAGAACCGCGCAAAGTCATGACAATATCTAAGGCGATGATCATACATATAGGCATCACGTCCGAGACAAGTAGACCGATACTTTCTACATCTACTACTATTACTCCACACATCGACCGCTATCCAGCATGCATCTAGTGTATTGAGTTCATGACGAACAAAGTAACGCCTTCAGCAAGATGACATGATGTACAGGGATAAACTCAAACCAATGATGAAAACCCCATCTTCTTACCCTTGATGGCAACAACACGATGCGTGCCTCGCAGCCCCTTCTCTCACTGGGAGAGGTCACCGCATGGTATGAACCCAAAACCAAGCACTTCTGCCATTGCAAGAATCATAGATCAAGTTGCCCAAACAAAACCCACAACTCGAAGAGAATTACAAGGATATGAAATCGTGCATATAAGAGATCAGAAGAAACTCAAATAAGATTCATAGGTAATCTGATCATAAATCCACAATTCATCGGATCTCGACAAACACACCGCAAAAGAAGATTACATCGGATATATCTCCATGAAGATCATGGAGAACTTTGTATTGAAGATCCAAGAGAGAGAAGAAGCCATCTAGCTACTAGCTATGGACCCGAAGGTCTATGGTGAACTACCCACGCATCATCGGAGAGGTCATGGTGTTGATGAAGAAGCCTTCCGTATCCAAATCCCCCCTCCGGTAGGGCACCAGAACATGCCCCAGATGGGATCTTGCGGAGACAGAAGCTTGCGGCGGCGGAAACGTATTTTCATGGATCTCTTTCGCAGTTTTGGAATTTTTCTGAATTTATAGGCGAAAGAGGTAGGGCAGACGAGCCACAGGGGGCCCACAAGCCTGCTAGGCGCGGGCCCCCTGGCCGCGCCTAGGGAGCTTGTGAGGTCCTCTGGTGGCCCCTGCCTTGGTTCTCAAGTCTCGTGCGTATCTTCTGTTCCGGAAAAAATCTTTTCGGAAGTTTTATTCCGTTTGGACACCGTTTAAAATCCTCCTCTGAAAAGGGTCAAAAACACGGAAAAAACACGAACTGGCACTTGGCACCGAGTTAATAAGTTAGTCCCAAAATAGATATAAAATGCATACAAAACATCCAAAGTTTGACAAGATAATAGCATGGAACCATCAAAAATTATAGATACGTTGGAGACGTATCAAGCATCCCCAAGCTTAACTACTGCTCGTCCTCGAGTAGGGAAGTGATAAAGACTGAATTTTAGATGTGGAATGCTAACTAGCATAGTTGTCCTTTGTAACTTTTTTCATGTGACAGTAAGTTCAGATTCGTAAGATTCAAAACAATAGTTTGCTATTGACATAAAAACAATAATACTTCAAGGAAACTAGCAAGGTAATCATGAATTTTCGAAATAACAAGGCCAAAGAAAGTTATCCCTACAAAATCATATAGTCTGGCTATGCTCCATCATCCCTACACAACTAATTTAAATCATGCACAACCCCGGTATTGGCCAAGTAATTGTTTTCACACTCTTACTTTCTCAAACCTTTTTAAACTCTCACGTAATACATGAGCGTGAGCCATGGATATAGCACTATAGGTGGAATAGAGTGTCGTGGTGGTTGTGAGACAAAAAGGAGGAGATGGTCGCATTGATTCGGCGTATTAAAGGGCTATGGAGATGCCTATTAATAGATATCAACGTGAATGAGTAGGGATTGCCATACAAAGGATGCACTAGGGCTATAAGTATGTGAAATATCAAAAGGAGAATTAGTGGGTGTGCATCCAACTTGCTTGCTCACGAAGACCTAGGGCAATTTGAGGAAGCCCATCATTGGAATATACAAGCCAAGTTATATAATGAAAATTCCCACTAGCATATAGTGGTGACAAAACAAGAGGCTCTCAATCATGAAGAACATGGTGCTATTATGAAGCACAAGTGTGGAAAAGGATAGTAGCATTGTCCCTTCTCTCTTTTTCTCGCTTTTTTTATTTGGGCTCTTTGGCCTCTTTTTTTCTCTTTTTTTATGTGGGCAACTTTGGCCTCTTTTTTTTCCTCACATGGGACAATGCTCTAATAATTACGATCATCACACTTTTATTTACTCACAGCTCAAAGCTTAGAACGATGATGACTCTATAGGAAATGCCTCCGGCAGTGTACCGGGATGTGCAACGATCTAGCTTGGCGTATGACGTTGAAACATCTCGCTAGCTATCTTACGATCATGCAATGGCAATATGAGAGTGATGACACAAGTCATGAGAAGGAACGATGGGAGTTGCATGGCAATATATCTCGGAATGGCTATGAAAATGCCATAGTAGGTAGGTATGGTGGCTGTTTTGAGGAAGGCATATGGTGGGTTTGTGCACCGGCGAAAATTGCGCGGTACTAGAGAGGCTAGCAATGGTGGAAGGTGAAAGTGCATCTATACCATGGACTCACATTAGTCATGAAGAACTCACATACTTGTTGCGAAAGTTTTTATTAGTAATCGAAACAAAGTGCTAAACGCATACTCCTAGGGGAAGGGTTGGTAGGTGTTAACCATCGTGCGATCCCCACCGCAACACAAAGGATAACAATCAATAGATCAATTATGCTCCGACTTCCTAACATAGCGGTCCACCATACGTGCATGTTACGAGAATCACTAAGTTCAACACAAGTATTTCTAGATTCACAACACCCTACTAACATAACTCTTAATATTACCAAATCCATGTCTCAAAACTAACTGAGAGGAATCAAACTTCTCTTTCTACTCAATGCACGTGAAAATGGAAGTTTTATTGTATCCTCTTTGGGTAACTATCACCTTTGGGACTACTTTCATAGCACAAACCAACTACCAAGTCACACACCGCCGTGCTCTAAAAGATTTAAGTGAAGCACATAGAGCAAAATTGTCTAGCTCAAAAGATATAAGTGAAGCACGATGAGTATTCCAGCGAATTCACGATGAGTGCATGTCTCTCTCAAAAGGTGTGCAGCAAGGATGATTATGACACAACAAAAAGAAAAGACTCCTACGATACAAGACGCTCCAAGCAAAACACATAACATGTGGTGAATAAAAATATAGCTCCAAGTAATGTTACCGATGGATTGAAGACGAAAGAGGGGATGCCTTCCCGGGGCATCCCCAAGCTTAGGCTTTTTGGTGTCCTTGAATTTGGCTTGGGATGCCTTGGGCATCCCCAAGCTTGAGATCTTTCCACTCTTTATACCTTTGTCCATGAGAACATCACCCAAAACTTGAAAACTTCACAACTCAAAAAGTTAAACAGAAAGTTGTGATATCATTAGCACAAGAAAACAAACTACCACCTCTTTAGGTACTGTAGCAATCTTGATTTCTATTTATATTGGTGTTAGATTAATGTATTCTCACTGTTCCATGGCTAGTACCCCCCGATACTATCCATAGTTTCATCAAAACAAGCAACCAACTCAACAAAAACACAATATGTCAAAAACAGACCAGTCTGTAGCAATCTGTATACTTCTGGCACCTCAACAATTATGAACAATTACGACTGCCTGGGCAAAAGGTATATCAACCAGCAGCAAAAATAATCAACTCAAAAGCTCTTTCTTAATAAAAATGAAAAATAATCTCGTGAGCGAAAAGTTTCTGTCTTTTTCCAGCAGGATCAAACAACCATCACCAAGACTAGTCATAAAGGTTTTGCTTGGATCAAACACAAAAAGAAACATAAAATACACAATCATAACAAAATTATGATGGTGTGGACGCAACAAAACAAAAATAAAAAGATAAATTCATTGGGTTGCCTCCCAAGAAGCACTATTGTTTAACGCCCTTAGCTAGGCATTGATAATTCAATGATGCTCACACAAAAGACAAGAATTGAAGCACAACGAGAGCATCATAAAGCATGTGAAAATCACATCTAAGTCTAACATACGTCCTATGCATAGGCATTTTATAGGGAAACAAATTGGCAAGACAACCAATAGTTCCCAAATGCAAGGAAGAAGAAAGAGACAATAGCAATCTCAACATAACGAGAGGTAATTTGGTAACATGAAAGTTTCTACCACAATATTTTACTCTCTCATAGAAATTACATGTGGGATCATATTAAAATTCAACAATATAGCTATCACAAATGATATTCTTTTCATGATCCACATGCATGCAAAGTTGACGCTCTTCAAAAATAGTGGGATTATCATCAACTAAAGTCATGACTTCTCCAAACCCACTTTCAATATTATTGCAAATATCATATTCATCATGAGGCTTAAACAAATTTTCAAGATCATAAGAAAAATAATTACCCCAATCATGATGATTGCAACAAGTAGTGGACAAAGCAAAACTAGCATCCCCAAGCTTAGGGTTTTGCTTATTTTTAGCATGATTGACACTAATAGGATTTATAGTGAAACCATTGAAATCATGATTTTCATTCAAGGAGCCCTCGTGAATCACTTCATATATTTGTTCATCACGATTTTCAGATTCACGCATCTCAAGCAAAACTCCATAGGGAAAGTCAAGTGCACTCAACTCACTAGCAATTGGTTCAACATAATTGGATCTCTTAAAGAGATTAGCCAGTGGATGAGGATCCATCTCACTAGATTTTCAGCAAGCAAAGATGCAAGCATATTGAAGGCACATAACACACAAGCAATAGAAAGCAAGCAAAAGAAAAGGGAGAACGAAAAAAAGTCAAACGAAAAAGGCAAACATTTTTGTAAATTTTTGTTTTTCAGAAGTGGGGGAGAGGAAAACGAGAGGCAAAAAAGTAAATGCAAGAGATGAGTTTGCGACACTTACTTGGATGAGTTCTTGACTTGATCCTCCCTGGCATCGGTGCCAGAAATCTTTCTGCTACGGCGACAGAAATCCCCGGCAACGGCACCAGAAATCCTTCTGCTGCCTCATGAGCTTGCGTTGGTTTTTCCCTTGAAGAGGAAAGGGTGATGCAGCACAAGAACAGTAAGTATTTCCGTCAGTTTGAGAACCAAGGTATCAATCCAGTAGGAGAGTCGCGCCAAGTCCAGAGTACCTGCGCAAACACAAAAGAGCCTGCACCCAACGCTATAAAGGGGTTGTCAATCCCTTCAAGATTGATTGCAAAGTGAGATCTGAAGGCGGAAAGTGCAACGACGTAAAATTGTAAGGCTGAAAATATGGTGTGAAGTAAACCCGGGGGCCATAGTGTTCACTAGAGGCTTCTCTCAAAATAGCAAATAATACGGTGGGTGAACAAATTACTGTCGAGCAATTGATATAACCGCGCAAAGTCATGATGATATCTAAGGCAATGATCATACATATAGGCATCACGTCCGAGACAAGTAGACCGATACTTTCTGCATCTACTACTATTACTCCATGATACGTCTCAAACGTATCTATAATTTTTGATGGTTTCACGCTGTTATCTTGTCTTCTTTTATGTACCTTTTATATCTTTTTTGGGACTAACTTATTAATTCAGTGCCAAGTGCCAGTTCCTATTTTTTTTGTGTTTTTGACTCTTTTCAGATCTGATTTTGGAACGGAGTCCAAACGGAAGAAAAACCCCGAAATGATTTTTTCCCGAACGGAAGAAGATCAGGGGGCCTTTGGGCCAAGCCAGGTGGGCTCCAGGGAGCCCACAAGCCCCCACTCCCCCACCAGGGGGAGGCGGCGGTGGCAGGGCTTGTGGCCTCCCTGACCGCCCCCTGACCTAGATTCTTGGCCTATATATTCCCAAATATTCAGCAAAAAATCAGGGGAGCCTCAAAAATACTTTTCCGCCGCCGCAAGCTTCCATTTCCGTGAGATCTCATCTGGAGACCCTTCCCGGCGCCCTGTCGGAGGGGACTTTGGAGTTGGAGGGCTTCTTCATCATCATCATCGCCCCTCCAATGACTCGTGAGTAGTTCACTTCAGACCTATGGGTCCATAGTTAGTAGCTAAATGGCTTCTTCTCTCTCTTGGATCTTCAATACAAAGTTCTCCATGATCTTCAGGGAGATCTATCCGATGTAATCTTCTTTGGCGGTGTGTTTGTCGAGATCCGATGAATTGTGGATTTGTGATCAGGTTATCTATGATATATATTTGAGTCTTTGCTGATTTCTTATATGCATGATTTGATATCCTTGTAAGTCTCTCCGAGTCTTGGATTTTGTTTGGCCAACTAGATCTATGATTCTTGCAATGGGAGAAGTGCTTGGTTTTGGGTTCTACCATGTGGTGAACTTTCCCAGTGATAGTAGGGCAGCAAGGCACACATCAAGTAGTTGCCATCAAGGGTAAAAAGATGGGGTTTTTATCATTGGTTTGAGATTATCCCTCTACATCATGTCATCTTTCTTAAGGCGTTACTCTGTTCTTATGGACTTAATACACTAGATGCATGCTGGATAGCGGTCGACGTGTGGAGTAATAGTAGTAGATGTAGAAAGTATCGGTCTACTTGTTTTGGACGTGATGCCTATAGATATAATCATTGCATAGATATTGTCACGACTTTGCGCGGTTCTATCAATTGCTCGACAGTAATTTGTTCACCCACCGTCTACTTGCTTTCATGAGAGAAGCCACTAGTAAACACTACGGACCCCGGGTCTATTCACATCCATCGTTTACACCTCCGCTTTTGCTTTGCTTTGTTACTTTGTTGCTTTCAGTTCCCACTAGGCAAACAATCTATAAGGGATTGACAACCCCTTCATAGCGTTGGGAGCAAGCTTTTGTGTTTGTGCAGGGTCTTGTGATACTCCTCCACTAGATTGATACCTTGGTTCTCAAACTAAGGGAAATACTTACCACTGCTGTGCTACATCACCCTTTCCGCTTCGAGGGAACACCAACGCAAGGCTCCAAGGCCACGGGGGAAATACTTTGCATACTTGCCTAGGAAGTCCCTTAAGGCGTAGCCGCAACTGAAGGATTCCTGGTGCCGTCGACACGACTATTCTTGGCGTCGTTGCAAGGGAAGCACAGCTGACATCAGAAGTATTTCTGACGCCGTTGCCGGGGAGGAGAGATCACGATCTATCCAAGTAGGTCTCACAAACTCTTCTCTTGCATTTACTTTTGTTGCCAGTTGCCTCTCGTTTTCCTCTCCCCCACTTCACATTTGCCGTTTTCATTTGCCTTTCTCCTTCGCCGTTTTCTTTTGCCTTTGCCGTTTCCCTTTGCCGGTTTTCTCGTTTGCTTTTGTGCTTGTTTGTTTGTTGAAGTCATCATGGCTGAAAACACCAAACTTTGCGACTTCTCGAGCACTAATAATAATGATTTTATTAGTACTCCGATTGCTCCCGCCACTAGTGCGGAATCGTATGAAATCAACGCAGCTTTGCTGAATTTTGTTATGAAAGAGCAATTCTCTAGCCTTCCTAGTGAAGATGCGGCATCCCATCTCAATACCTTCATTGAGCTTTGTGATATGGAAAAGAAAAGAGATGTGGATAATGACGTGATTAAGTTGAAACTTTTTCCTTTCTCGTTGCGAGATCGCACAAAAACTTGGTTTTCTTCTTTGCCTAAAAATAGTATCGATTCTTGTGATAAGTGCGAAGATGCTTACATATCCAAGTATTTTCCGCCGGCTAAGATCATCTCCTTACGTAACGATATCATGAATTTCAAGCAACTTGATCATGAACACGTTGCACAATCTTGGGAGAGGATGAAGCTTATGATTAGAAATTGTCCCGCTCATGGCTTGAGTTTGTGGATGATTATACAAATCTTTTACGCTGGCTTGAATTTCGCTTCTCGCAATATCTTGGACTCTGCCTCAGGTGGAACGTTCATGGAAATCACGTTAGGAGACGCTACAAAACTCCTAGACAATATCATGACCAACTACTCTCAGTGGCACACTGAAAGGTCGCCTGCTAGCAAAAAGGTGCAGGCTATAGAAGAAATTAACTCGCTTAGTGCTAAGATGGACGAGTTGATGAATTTGGTTGCTAGTAGAAACGCTACCGTAGATCCTAATGACATGCCACTATCTTCTTTGATTGAGAGTAGCAACGCTAGTTTGGACGTGAATTTTGTTTGTAGGAACAATTTTGGCAACAACAATGCTTTTAGAGGAAACTATGTTCCTAGGCCTTTTCCTAGTAACTCCTCTAACAATTATGGAAATTCCTACAACAACACTTATGGAAATCACAACAAATTACCCTCTGATCAAGAGAGTAATATCAAAGAGTTCATCAACTCTCAAAATATTTTCAATGCGTCCATAGAGGAAAAACTACTCAAAATAGACGATTTGGCTAAGAGCGTTGATAGGATGTCTTGTGATATTGATGCTTTGAAAGTTAGATGCGCTCCTCCCAAGGTCAACTTGGATGAAACTTTGAAAGCTATGCGTATCTCCATGGATGAGAGTGTCACAGCCCTAGCTTTCATTTGTTTGCCAAGCATTCATGCATGCATTATGAAAACTTTGATGTTTGAAATAGGAAGTGATCAAAACCCAATGATTTGAAAAATTGACAACAAGGCAATACAAATTAATACCTTAAAAGGGACCAAGAAAATGTTCCAAATACTTGGAAAAATAGTGACATAAAATAAATTTGTCAAACCATAATTCTAGGTCACATGAACTTTTGAAAAAGGATTTTTGAGTTGACCAAATAGCTAATTGGAATGGAATTATTTTGATTCCTTCTATTTTAAAGTTTCAAAAATGTTGAAACTTTTATGTGGCATTGGATATTATTATCTCTGTCACATAATAACATTTTAGGGTTTTATTTTTGGTCAAACAATTTATTTTAAAACCTAAAAGCAAATGCCAGAAAGAAATAAAATAGAAAAGAAAGAAAAGAGAGAGAAACACCTTACCTATCGCCCTGGCCAAGCCTAGCCCACCAGGGGGGCACCCATGTCTTCTTCCTCCTGCTAGAAGGCAGGGGAGAAGTTGGTCACGGCGGCAGCCCGAGGAGCCACCTCCTGCTTGCCGTGTCGCCTCCCCCTTGCTCTCTCTCGCCAGCGCGACGTCGACCTCTCCCTTATCTCCGCCTCCTCTCCATTTCTCTCTCTCTGTTTCCTCTCTTCTCTCGCCGCCGTTGCCGAGCACTGCTCAAGCTCATCGCCGTCGACCCCGGTCACTCTTCGCCTCCCTAAAGTGCTCTACGGCTCCGCCCCGACGTGCAGTTCCTCATCGTCAACAACCCCGAGCTCCATGGCCTCCACAGCATCGCATCGCCGTCTTCTTCCCCTCCGGCCGCCGGATCTCGCCACCATCGATTCGTCGGCTACAGAGCCCCTCCAACCTCGCCGATGCCAGGAATCGACCCCCCGTGAGCCTCCGATGCTTTCCCCTCTCTCTCCCGCTCTAAATCCCCCTCCAGAGCATCTCCCCGACGAGCTCGAGTTCCGGCCGTCGTGCACGCTCGTCGCCGACACGTCTCCCAGCCACCCTAGCCCTCTTGCTACCCCGTGCGAGAACGGCCGCTTCCCCAGCAAACCATAGATGCAAACTGCGCGGCAAATGGACCTCTATAGCGCGTTCTAGCACAACTCCGGCGAGCCTCCGCCACGCCCGTGGTCGCCGCCGGCCAGGCTCCGGCAGCCCCTGACGTGCCCAATCATTAGCCAGTGCTAACCCCCCTAGTCGCTGACAGAGGGCCCCACGCGTGGGTCAAACCCCACTTAGTGCGGGTCAACTCGGGATTAGCCCCTGGGTCATTGACCAGTGGACCCCACTGGTCAGGTTTGACCTGGCCCATGCGTTGTTGATTGCTGACGCAGTGATGACATCACAGTGACACAGTAATAGTTTCTCTGATTTAATTTAAATCCAGGAAATTGCTAAAACTTGTAAAAATCATAGAAATTAAGATATAACTCGGATGAAAATAATTTATATATCAAAAAGGATCAGAAAATCCAAAGTATCTGATAATTGCGTTTTCATGCTGGTTTGAGAAAGTTAACAACACCACATAGGAAAAATGATGAATAGGGTAAATGTAATAAATAGCTTGGAGTTGGAATTTGATTCCTATTTGAATTCCACTTAAATTGCTATGCTCATAAATTGAGCTAGCAAAACCAATACCTCAAATTGCCATCTTCATGCATGTTAAAAAAACAAGTTATACTTGAGCATCAGGTCGAATCAATTAAAAGGGTATCCGGAAAATACCTTGTTGAAGTGATGTTTGAATCCTGATTCAAATCCAGCTTCAACCTAAGAAATGGTAGCTATATTGGCCCTATCACATTTCATTTCCATTTCTTGATCATGCATCATAGTGTTGCATTTTTGTGAAGTAATTATTGTTCTTTCCTATTTACCGGTACTGTTCCCTCTCGGTAGACGATGGTTCCGACGATGTGATCGTTGACATTGATGAAGACTCATTGCTATCTTCAGACGTGTGAGGAAAGCAAACCCCCTTGAGCATATTGATATAAACCCACTCTCTCGCTCCTGCTCTCTTTACTGCATTAGGACAAACACGATTCAAGTGTATATGTTATCGGTAGTTGAACCCATTCCTGTGCATGACCTGATTTTGTCATAGTAAATAGTTGAAACCACTTAGCATGAGTAGCAACTGCTTGAGCCTTGTTGTGCTTAGGCCCTGTTTGGAACCAACCAGATTATATAATCCAGTTTTTATAATCTATTATGTCTCCAAATAGGATAGATTATGTTATAGATTATAAAAACTAGATTGATAGATTATTAAAAACTCATAATCTACTCTACACCAGCTAAAATCAGATTATGGATTGCTAATGATCCATTACCCTTGTAAAGTTGGAGATAATTACATTCCTACCACCGCCGCTCTCCTATTTTCTAAATAAAAATAGAGGACAGACAGGTCATTATGCAATGTAAAACCTGGATTACAGTTTATATAATCTGGCCTCCAAACATGTTCACCTAGATTATTTTTATAAACCAGATTATATAATCTATCTTCGTAATCCAGATTATCATAATCTATTATGGTTCCAAACAGGGCCTTACTCATCCGTGCATGCTTACAATGCCTGCTATGCTTAGAGTCTTGTCGGGTCTGATCCATCTGGATGATGAATCGGAATGGTTGTGTTCATGTCCTATAGTGTGAGAGTAAAAGTGTGAATTCGATTTGGTAAAGGTAGCGAGTAGAGGCCATGTAGGAGTACATGGTGGGTTGTCTCATTGGGACCGTCCTTAAGAACTGAGTTCTATGTATGTTATCCAATACTAGATACTACCATGCATTGGGCCCTGAAATATGACCCCACTCGGCTTATTAATTGCCTAGATCCCTATCCAGGAGTTGCAATTAGTTTCTGATGTTTGTAGGAAAAGTGTTGGCGGCCGTGTTTAGCTCTGCCCGACGGGGTAGGCTTCTGTGCGGTAGATACACAGTGGCACGGTGTACCAAGTGGCACCCGGATGGTGGGCTTGGGAACCCTACGCACATCGTTTGGGGCCGTAGAGGAAACCTCGGCCGGACTTCCTTGCGGGTTCAGTCTCAAATAGGTGATAAACCTGGACTAGGGTCTTGTGTGGTTAACGGTCGTGGCCGACACCCGCGCCAGTGCTTCCGCTTGAAGGTTGCCGAGATGCATGACGTGCACATGGTGATAAGTGGTGGGAGTGTGTGTGAAGAAGTATACCCTTGCAGGGTGATTTAATCTGTTCGAATAGCCGCGTCCTCGGATATGGACTACTTGGAAGCATTACATGGTACATAGACAATTTAAATGGATACTCTAAAACATGCAAAATAAGTGTGAGTGCTATGGAAGGCCTTCTCATAGGGAGACGAGAGTGGATCCATAGTTGTGTATTGAATTGGTGAATATGTGGACTCGTGTGTGCTATCCCACCTCAAAGGAAGAACTTGTAGTCGTAGTACAAGTTAGCCAAGAGTCAAAGATGGCTTGCTGCAATCAAACCACACAATCCTTTCATTGAAACATGATGCATATGTAGATAATTCTGATGTAAGAGTTGCTGAGTATCTTTGTACTCACAATTGCTTTAATTATGTTTTGCATAGAAGATTTAGTCTCTTTAAAAGGTTCTACGCGATGTGTTCAATGTTGACCGGAATAGCTTGGAATCCCACACAGAGGTCTGGCTCCTTTGGTAGGGTCGTAGTAGTTTTTCAGGCTATTCCAGCCACTTTTAGTAGATGTCTGTACCCAGACATGTTTTGCTTCCGCTTGTTGTTTGTATGACTTGAGTGTCGGGTCACGGGACCCCTGTTTGGAATAACACACTATGTTGATTCTTATGAGTCCTTAATAAAAGCTTGAGTCATAGAGTTATGTTGTGATGCCATGTTGTATCTACACACATCGTGCATATTGTGTGTATGTTATGAAATGCATTATATGTGTGGGATTCGACACCTAGTTGTGTGCCTTTAGTAGTGCTATTTACAGGGAAATGCCTCTTTGTGCTTCTATCAAGCCTTGGTATCTTGCTACTGCTCTAGACACATTGATTGACCGGCGTGTATCTTTCTTTGCTGCTGTGTCTGTCCGCTCGGGGAAATGTCACGCGGTGTAATGGAGTCCTTGTAGCTTGCTACGACTCGTCTACACACGCTGTTGATCGACACCTGCCTTGCTGGGTTATGTATGCCTGTCCCTGTACGGATGTACCGCTTGGGTTTATAACTAGTCATGTCAACCCGAGTTCTTTGTCGTTTGAATGCTAGCAACATATTCATATACGTGAGCCAAAAGACGCAAACGGTCCCGCCAAGGTAAGGTGGCAGCCGTGGAGTTTACCATGCATGAGGCCGCAAAGTGATGTGATGTGTTACAGGCTAGGTTCTTATGACTCAGGATCGGGGTCCCGACAGCTTTGGTGTAAGAGCTTGACTGCCTGTAGGATAACCAAGCCAAACTGGTCGATGTTGAGTCTAGCAACTCTTTAGTTATATAAGGGAATTGTTTGTGGAAGGGAACGTAAGGCTCTTTTTACTCCTTTCCTTGTGTCATTCTTATTCTGAGTCACCCTCTTCTTTATTCTACGGGGTTTAAGAATTAGGCTTTCTCATCTATTCATTAGGATGACGAGTTACTATGTTGGAGACTTATAGAAAAGTTGTTGTCTTCCTGGATGAGTGTCTTCATAAGAATTCAATGGTTATGTTGTCAGTTTTCTTGCAGGTTGCCTCATATTTCATGCCCGTACAGCCGTTATGCTGTCTGAGTTTTCAAAGGTTTCTAAATAAACTGGTGCAATTGCAAATCCTCTCATCTCGAGTTAATGTCTTTTGGCCAGACCAAGCACACTAATTATCGTGATGAGGTACTCTATTACCTCGACCTATTGTTGATGTATTAGGAAACCATGTCACGTCGAAAACCACCCAATAGTCTAGATGTGCTTTATGTTTCCAGTGTGACCGTTCTGGCCATCATTTTCGAAAAACATCTCGTGATGTTAATTAGTTTGTAGGTATTTTATTTCTGGGGTTCTTGAATCCAAGGATCATTCTGGTCACTTATGTTGATAGTGTTGCTAGTTCCTTTAGAATGATTAGTAACCTTGTTGTAGTTTCCAAGGTTCGTGGTATATCATTCTTCCAACACCATGGATCATTTTTGGCAGAAGTTCTCCGTGAATTAAAGATCATAGCAAGAGTGCTCGTGATGAGTTCTCTAGTCCATATTGTGATTCTGCCAACTCCGCCCTTCTGCATGGGTTATCTGGAAGAATTATGTTGAACTCATTCGACATGCTAATCTATGCATCCACAACTCAATAAATCATGTGCTCTTGAGTTGGCCCTATATAGTTGTATTTTGACCTTCATCATTGAGAGGTTAGTCAAGAGTAGTTGTGCATTCTTGTTATCAATGTCTTCTATTCCTGTGGTCTGTCAAGTTGTGCTATTTCCAATTGACTGGGAGAAGTAAACTCCAGTACCTCATCCATTTCTTGGATTGGGTGAAAGTAGTTGTAATCCGCAGATCAAAATGCCAATCTGGGTTTTGTTCTGTTCTATCTTGGAGTATTATCTTCTTTTGTCAAGAATATTATGAGAATTGCACCATCTCTTATGAGCTCTTGATGTAGTGATACTTCTTGCTATCATTATTCATCCCTCGGTTTCCGTGTTGGTTGTAACCGGAATATCGACAAGTGAACCATGATGTGTGAAATCAATACTCCTCGCAATGCCATTGTTTAGTAGTTAATGGACAATAGATTCACTCTTATGGTTATTATGATTGAATCATCAACCTAAGATTGACCGTGCTACCTAGTCCATGTTTCATGGTGCACTTTTCGATCAATGAGTTTGGATTTTGTCAATCCCTCGTTCTATTGATCACATCATCTTGCCCTGAAAAGCGAGATTGTTCCCGAGCTTAATAATATATCGGTGGTTCATGATTTTCCGAATATCTTCTCGGAAGTATTACCAGGTTGTTTCCTGACTGTTATGATAGAGCTCGTGATCAAGTTGGTTTCTCTATAAGCCATCTTCTCCAAGAATATGTATTGGATTCCCCGAGCTAGTTGGTTAAGCTAAACAACAACTTGGAGAGTTGGAAGATAAAAGCTTCACCTAAACTTAGCTCATTTAAAAAGGATATTTTTCCTGTTGTGTGAGTCTGAAGAAAGATGATATTTTCATCGGTTGATTCGTGTGATCAATTGTTGCATATATTATCTTGTTCAATTTTGATTTGAGTATGGGCTATTGTCAAATCAAACTCAGAACCAAAGATTTTAGTAACGGTGTCTTACTCATGGATTCCCTTGAGCCTACACTATTGTATTCTTTGATCTGACCAATGCTATTATCTTGCTCACATAGTTGTGGAAATCCATTTATACGGGTATCTTGATGAATTGTTGTTGAGCCCATCGGCAACATTCTCATTTGTTCCATGATCTATGTTGGACATTAAGCTAGTGCTGGAAACTTTGTAGACATTGTCTTCGTGTCTCGAGCACGAGGTATATGTTAGGTGTAAGAAGTGACTTCCTCTAATTCATGTGCATCTGACGCAAGTTGCCACCATGAATTCGAGAAAAGTTAATTTGTTTCTTCGGAATCATCCCAAGTCAATCATCCAAGTGCGAAGTATTATATGGTTTGATAGACTGATCATCTTCACTCCATATGTATCTCCTAGCACACCAAGCCACTGATTGATTTGTTCAAGGAAAAGAAGTTAGGTGTTATTCCCGAAGGGCCCAGACGGACTTGCACATAGCTTCGATATCCGCAATGATGGTTCCCAAACTAGAACGCGGTAGTGTTTGTTGTAAGACTTTCATGTGCTCATAATTGTCTTGGGCAGTGTGTTCACATGTGTCTTGCAATCCAGCTCACGTTTTGGAGTTGTCTTCCATAGTTCATTTCTTGAGAATCTTGCAACGTTATCCCGTTGATTTGTGTTGCAAACCTTCTTTTCAGACGTGTCGAGTCTGAAGCATCATGTCACCAACCGGAGCTGAATCTCAGGCAGTTATAATGGTTGGAACTTTCCCAAGAATTATAATATTAGTCTCTATGTAACCCGGTAAAGTGGTGAAATGGCTAACACACCTAGCCGGAAGACTTGATATTATAATATCTGGCATCAGCAACCTTAGCCATCTTCCGTGAGGTTTTTGGTATGACCTATTTTATAAGTTGTTCCTCATGGACTCTATTTAAGCCCCGGAGTCCGAACTATATTTGATGTGCTAGATATAAAGCATGACCTACAATTGGGTTGTGCTAGTACATCAAGGAGAACATTAGAAGCGGAGTGCTAAATGTCTCTCGGTCGATCAACCAGATTTCGTTCCCTTGGCACAGCTAAGGTGAAATCTGAGGAAGTGTTGTCTTCCTTTGCATCTGCATCCTCCATCACTGTTCATCATAGTAGTAAGATGTGTCACCAAGATCTTGGCACGGATGTTGGTAAACCTTGATGAATATGGAAATGCTCAAGTTCTTGAGAGCACGCTCAGACACCAGGTTATATCCTCAGTAGTAATTGGAATGTGCCTTCTGTTCGCTGAGTTGTTCTATAACCCTAGTTTCTTTCCAACCTGAGTATGCCATTCTTTCAAATTCCTTCAAACAATCATTTGTGAATTGCCTTACCCTGGTATGAAGAGTTTCAATGATCTCTGTATCAAAAGTAATTCTTTTTTCCACTTAAGGGAATAACTCTACGAGTCACCCTCCTATGGTACCCCGTTATGGTATGAAGGGCAATTTAATCCTCGCTACTTTGAAAAAACTCGTCACCATATGTCTTAAGCGTGGATTTATTGCCTACCAATTGAACCTCTGTTATATGTCCCATTTCCTCATCCGTGTTATGTGTGTTGTGTCTCAGCTCAAGGGACGTTCTTATGTCTCATTCTATGAGTTGATCTTGAGTTGCTCGATCTTTGAGGAGATTGAATCTTGTAGAGTCTTCCTGTTCTTTTGTCATCAAGCTAGATGAAGACCTCAAAGACAAAGATGTCAAGATCAACATGGTGCGATGAATCAACATCCTCGAGAGGAGCAAATGGATCGGAAGATTGTGATAGTTTAGTGTCTCCTCTTCCTCTTCCCGACTACGCTTGAATCTCGGGACGAGATTCTTGTTTAGTGGGGGTGAGTTGTCATAGCCCTTGCTTTCATTTGTTTGCCAAGCATTCATGCATGCATTATGAAAACTTTGATGTTTGAAATAGGAAGTGATCAAAACCCAATGATTTAAAAAATTGACAACAAGGCAATACAAATTAATACCTTAAAAGGGACCAAGAAAATGTTCCAAATACTTGGCAAAATAGTGACATAAAATAAATTTGTCAAACCAAAATTCTAGGTCACAGGAACTTTTGAAAAAGGATTTTTGAGTTGACCAAATAGCTAATTGGAATGGAATTATTTTGATTCCTTCTATTTTAAAGTTTCAAAAATGTTGAAACTTTTATGTGGCATTGGATATTATTATCTCTGTCACATAATAACATTTTAGGGTTTTATTTTTGGTCAAACAATTTATTTTAAAACCTAAAAGCAAATGCCAGAAAGAAATAAAATAGAAAAGAAAGAAAAGAGAGAGAAAGACCTTACCTATCGCCCCTGGCCCAGCCCAGCCCACCAGGGGGGCACCCCTGTCTTCTTCCTCCTGCCAGAAGGCAGGGGAGAAGTTGGGTACGACGGCAGCCCCAGGAGCCACCTCCTGCTTGCCGTGTCGCCTCCCCCTTGCTCTCTCTCACCAGCGCGACTTCGAGCTCTCCCTTATCTCCTCCTCCTCCTCCCCATTTCTCTCTCTCTCTCTCTGTTTCCTCTCTTCTCTCGCCGCCGTTGCCGAGCACTGCTCAAGCTCGTCGCCGTCGACCCCGGCCACCCCTCGCCTCCCTGAAGTGCTCTACGACTCCGCCCCGACGTGCAGTTCCTCATCGTCAACAACCCCGACCTCCAGGGCCTCCACAACATCGCATCGCCGTCTTCTTCCCCTCCGGTCGCCGGATCTCGCCGCCGTCGATTCGTCGGCCAGAGAGCCCCTCCAACCTCGCCGATGCCAGGAATGGACCCCCCGTGAGCCTCCGATGCTTCCCCTCTCTCTCCCACTCGAAATCCCCCTCCAGAGCATCTCCCCGACGTGCTCCAGTTCCGGCCGCCGCGCACGCTCGTCGCCGTCACCTCTCCCGGCCACCCTAGCCCTCTTGCTACCCCCCGCGAGAACGACCGCTTCCCCAGCAAACCATAGATGCAAAACGCGCGGCAAATGGACCTCTGTAGCGCGTTCTAGCACAACTCCGGCGAGCCTCCGCCGCGCACGTGGTCGCCGTCGGCTAGGCTCCGGCAGCCCCTGACGTGCCCAATCATTAGCCAGTGCTAACCCCCCTAGTCGCTGATAGAGGGCCCCACGCGTGGGTCAAACCCCACTTAGTGCGGGACAACTCGGGATTAGCCCCTGGTCAGGTTTGACCTCGCCGAGGCGTTGTTGAGTGCTGACGCAGTGATGACATCACAGTGACGCAGTAATAGCTTCTCTGATTTAATTTAAATCCAGGAAATTGCTAAAACTTGTAAAAATCATAGAAATTAAATATAACTCGGATGAAAATAATTTATATATGAAAAAGGATCAGAACAATCCAAAGAATCAGATCATGGAATTTTCATTTGGTTTGAGAAAGTTAACAACACCAAATAGGCAAAATGATGAATAGCGTAAATGTAATAAATAGCTTGGAGTTGGAATTTGATTCCTATTTGAATTACACTTAAATTGCTATTCTCAAACTTTGAGCTAGCAAAACCAGTACCTCAAATTTCCATCTTCATGCATGTTAAAAAACAAGTTATACTTGAGCATCAGGTCGAATCAATTAAATGGGTATCCGGAAAATACCTTGTTGAAGTGATGTTTGAATCCTGATTCAAATCCAGCTTCAACCTAAGAAATGTTAGCTATATTGGCCCTGTCACATTTCATTTCCATTTCTTGATCATGCATCATAGTGTTGCATTTCTTGAAGTAACTATTGTTCTTTCCTGTTTACCGGTGCTGTTCCCTCTCGGTAGACGATGGTTCCGACGATGTGATCGTTGACATTGATGAAGACTCATTGCTATCTTCAGACGTGTCAGGCAAGCAAACCCCCTTGAGCATATTGATATAAACCCACTCTCTCGCTCCTACGCTCTTTACTCCATTAGGACAAACACGATTTAAGTGTACATGTTATCGGTAGTTGAACCCATTCCTCTGCATGAGCTAATTTTGTCACAGTAAATAGTTGAAACCACTTAGCATGCGTAGCAACTGCTTGAGCCTTGTTGTGCTTACTCATCCATGCTTGCTTACAATGCCTGCTATGCTTAGAGTCGTGTCGGGTCTGATCCATCTGGATGATGAATCGGAATGGTTGTGTTCATGTCCTACAATGTGAGAGTAAAAGTGTGAATTCGATTTGGTAAAGGTAGCGATGAGAGGCCATCTAGGAGTACATGGTGGGTTGTCTCATTGGGACCATCCTTAAGAACTGAGTTCTGTGTATGTTATCCAATACTAGATACTACCATGCATTGGGCCCTGAAATATGACCCCACTCGGCTTATTAATTGCCTAGATCCCTGTCTAGGAGTTGCAATTAGTTTCTGGTGTTTGTAGGAAAAGTGTTGGCGGCCGTGTTTAGCTCTCCCGACGGGGTAGGCTTCTGTGCGGTAGATACACAGTGGCACGGTGTACCAAGTGGCACCCAGATGGTGGGCTTGGGAACCCTGCACACATCGTTTGGGGCCGTAGAGGAAACCTCGGCCGGACTTCCTTGCGGGTTCAGTCTCAAATTGGCGATAAACCTGGACTAGGGTCTTGTGTGGTTAACGGTCGTGGCCGACACCCGCGCCAGTGCTTCCGCTTGAAGGTTGCCGAGATGCATGACGTGCACATGGTGATAAGTGGTGGGAGCGTGTGTGAAGAAGTATACCCCTGCAGGGTGATTTAATCTGTTCGAATAGCCGCGTCCTCGGATATGGATTACTTGGAAGCATTACGTGGTACATAGACAATTTAAATGGATACTCTAAAACTTGCCAAATAAGTGTGAGTGCTATGGAAGGCCTTCTCGTAGGGAGACGAGAGTGGATCCATAGTGGTGTATTGAATTTGTGAATATGTGGACTCGTGTGCGCTATCCCACCTCAAAGAAAGAACTTGTAGTCATAGTACATGTTAGCCAAGAGTCAAAGCTGGCTTGCTGCAACCAAACCACACAATCCTTTCATCAAAACATGATGCATATGTAGATAGTTCTGATGTAAGACTTGCTGAGTACATTTGTACTCACAGTTGCTTTAATTATGTTTTGCAGAGAAGATTTAGTCTCTTTAAAAGGTTCTACGCGATGTGTTCAATGTTGACCGGAATAGCTTGGAATCCCAGACAGAGGTCTGGCTCCTTTGGTAGGGTCGTAGTAGTTTTTTAGGCTCTTCTAGCCACTTTTAGTAGATGTCTGTACCCAGACATGTTTTGCTTCCGCTTGTTGTTTGTATGACTTGAGTGTCGGGTCACGGGACCCCTTTTTGTAATAACACAGTATGTTTATTCTTATGAGTCCTTAATTAAAGCTTGAGTCATAGAGTTATGTTGTGATGCCATGTTGTATCTACACATATCGTGCATATTGTGTGTATGTTATGAAATGCATTATATGTGAGGGATTCGACACCTAGTTGTGTGCCTTTAGTAGTACTCTTTACAGGGAAATGCCTCTTTGTGCTTCGATCGAGCCTTGGTATCTTGCTACTGCTCTAGACACATTGATTGACCGGTGTGTATCTTTCTTTGCTGCTGTGTCTGTCCCCTCGGGGAAATGTCACGCGGTGTAATGGAGTCCTTGTAGCTTGCTATGACTCGTCTACACACGCTGTTGATCGACACCTGCCTTGCTGGGTTATGTATGCATGTCCCTGTACGGATGTACCGCTTGGGTTTATAACTAGTCATGTCGACCCGGATTCTTTGTCGTTTGAACGCTAGCAACATATTTATATACGTGAGCCAAAAGACGCAAATGGTCCCGGCCAAGGTAAGGTGGCATCCGTGGAGTTTACCATGCGTGAGGCCACAAAGTGATGTGATGTGTTACAGGCTGGGTTCTTATGACTCCGGAACGGGGTCCCGACAGAGAGCAAAGAATGAACCGCCCAAATTCGCGCTAGACATGAATGATTTAAAAGGGTGTGTTCTAGTGATGCAAATCACGAAGATCTTAAAGTGCTTGGTGTGTGTGCTCTTGAATCTTTGTTTTCGCGTGTCAAACCTACTTATGGAGGGGCTGGATATGAATCCACTTTGGTTGAAAAACGCCCCAATGATCCGGAGACCACCTATCTTGATGATAAAGGTGTGGAGAGTGGAGTAGAAGAATTCAAAATTTTGGGTAGTAATGGAACTCCCACTTTAGATTTCAAGGAATTCAATTATTGTAATTGCTCCTTGTTTGAATGCATTTCTTTGATGCAATCCATAGCAAACTCTCCACATGCTTATAGCCAAAGCAAAACCTTTACCGCGCCTACTGTAGATGCTATGATGGAATCTCTTGAAGAGAAGCTCGAACTAGAAGTCTCTATGCCTAGAAAACTTCATGATGAGTGGGAACCTACTATCAAAATCAAGATAAAAAACTATGAGTGCAATGCTTTGTGTGATTTGGGTGCTAGTGTTTCCGCGATTCCAAAGTCTTTATGTGATATTCTTGGTTTTCATGAGATTGAAGAGTGTTATCTTAATTTGCATCTTGCGGATTCTACTGTCAAGAAACCCATGGGAATGATCGATGATGTTCTTATTGTTGCAAATAAGAACTATGTACCCGTGGATTTCATTGTACTTGACATAGATTGCAATCCTTCATGTCCCATTATTCTTGGTAGACCTTTCCTAAGGACTATTGGTGCTATCATCGATATGAAGGAAGGGAATATTAGATTTCAATTTACTTTAAAGAAGGGCATGGAGCACTTTCCTAGAAAGAAAATAAGATTGCCTTATGAATCTATGATGAGGGCTACCTATGGTTTGAGCACCAAACATGACTATATGTGATTCCATCACTTTTTGCCTAGCTAAGGGCGTTAAACAAAAGCGCTTGTTGGGAGGCAACCCAACGGATCTATCATTTTTTCCTTCTTTTTTGTGTTTTCCACACTTTCATAATTCTGTTATGATTGTGTTTTTTGTGTTTCTTTTTGCGTTTGTGCCAAGCAAAACCGTTATGATTAGTCTTGGGGATGATCGTTTGGTCATGCTGGAAAAGACAGAAACTTTATGCTCACGAAAATAATTTTCATTTCTTTTCTGTAAGCGCTTTTGTGTTGATTCTTTTTGCTGCTGATTGCTACGCAAATTCTTCAGACTGTCATAATATTTCAGAATTTGTGAAGTAACACAGGTATACGAAATATATAGACTGCTACACACTAGTCTGCTGTTAACAGATTCTGTTTTTGTTGTGTTGGTTGCTTATTTTGATGAAACTATGGATAGTATCGGGGGGTATTAGCCATGGAAGATTGAAAGTACAATAACCCAACATCAGCACAAGTAGAATTTAAGGTTGCTACAGTACCTAAGGAAGTGGTGGTTTTCTTTCTTGTACTAATGTTATCACGAGTTTCTGTTTAAGTTTCGTGTTGTGAAGTTTTCAAGTTTGGGTTGAAGTTCTTATGGACAAAGAGATAAAGAGTGGCAAGAGCTCAAGATTGGGGATGCCCAAGGTACCCCAAGAGATTCAAGGATGCCGTAAAATCCTAAGCTTGGGGATGCCCCGGGAAGGCATCCCCTCTCTCGTCTTCAATCCATGGGTAACGTTACTTGGGGCTATATTTTTATTCACCACATGTTATGTGTTTTTGCTTGGAGCGTCTTGTATCATAGGAGTCTTTTTTGTTGTTGTGTCACAATCATCCTTGCTGCACACCTAGAGAGAGATACATGCACTCACCGTGATTTTGTCGAGCTTGACTTATATCCTTTGGTAGACAATTCAGCTCACATGTGCTTCGCTTATATCTTTTGAGCTAGATACTTTTGCTCTGTGTGCTTCACTTATATCTTTTAGAGCGCAGCGGTGCGTGGCTTGGTAGTTTATCTATGCTTTGAAAGTAGTCTCAAAATGGGTAGTTATCCAAAGGGATACGAAAACTTCCACCTTCATGTGCATTGAATAGTTAGAGAAGTTTGATTCATCTCAATTAGTTTTGAGTTGTGGTTATGGTAATATTGAAGTCATGCTAGTAAAGTGTTGTGGATCTATAAATACTTGTGTTGAAGTTAGTGATTCCCGTAGCATGCACGTATGGTGAACCACTATGTGATGAAATCTGAGCATGATTAGTATATTGATTGTCATCCTTTGCGTGGCGGTCGGGATCGCGCGATGGTTTATACCTACCAACCCTTCCCCTAGGAGTATTCGTTCAATGCTTTGTTTCAATTACTAATAAAACTTTTGCAACAAGTATATGAGTTCTTCATGACTAATGTTGAGTCCATGGTTCATATGCACATTCACCTTCCACCATCACTATCTTCTTAGTGCCGTGCAACTTTCGCTGGTGCACAAAACCCACCATTAGCCTCCCTCAAAACAGCCACCATACCTACCTACTATGGCTTTTTCAAAGTCATTCCGAGATATATTGCCATGCAACTACCACCATGACATGTGCCACCACGTCTACATTGCCATTGCATGATCGTAAGATAGCTAGCATGATGTATGCATTGATGTCTATGCCATGCTAGATCATTACCACGGTACACTACCGAAGGCATTCCATATAGAGTCATCGTTGCTCTAAGTTTTGAGTTGAAAGTGTGATGATCATCATTAATGGAGCATTGTCCCATGTGAGGAAATAAAAGAGGACAAAGAAGCCCACCAAAAAAAGAGGCCAAAGAGCCCACCAAAAAAATAAAACAATGAGAGAAAAAGAGAGAAGGGACAATGCTACCACTTTTTCCACACTTGTGCATATTAAGCACCATGATCTTCACGATTGAGAGTCTCTCGTTTTGTCACCACCATATAGTTAGTTGGAATTTTTCATTATATAACTTGGCTTGTATATTCCAATGATAGGCTTCCTCAAAATTGCCTTAGGTCTTCGTGAGCAAGCAAGTTGGATGCACACCCACTAGTTTTGTTTAAGAGCTTTCACATACTCTTAGCTCTAGTGCATCATTTGTATGGAAATCCCTACTCATTCACATTGATATCTATTGATGAGCATCTCCATAGCTCAATGATATGCCTAGTTACTGTGACTATCTTCTCCTTTTTGTCATGCAACCTCCACCACACTCCACACCATCTATAGTGCTATAACCATGGCTCATTCTCATGTATTGCGTGAGAGTTGAAAAGGTTTGAGAAAGTAAAGGTGTGAAACAATTACTTGGCCAATACCGGGGTTGTGCATGATTTAAATTCGTTGTGCAATGATGATAGAGCATAACCACACTATATGCTTTTGTAGGGATAACTTTCTTTTGGCCTTGTTATTTTGAAAGTTCATGATTACCTTGCTAGTTTGCTTGAATTATTATTGTTTCCACGTCAATAGCAAACTATTGTTTTGAATCTAATGGATCTGAACATTCACGTCACATAAGAGGAATTACAAAGGACACCTATGCTAGGTAGCATGAAAGCACCAAAAATTCATTCTTTATCACTTCCCTACTCGAGGACGAGCAGGAGTTAAGCTTGGGGATGCTTAATACGTCTCAAACGTATCTATAATTTTTGATGGTTTCACGCTGTTATCTTGTCTTCTTTGGATGTTTTATGTACCTTTTATATCTTTTTTGGGACTAACTTATTAATTCAGTGCCAAGTGCCAGTTCCTGTTTTTTCTGTGTTTTTGACTCTTTTCAAATCTGATTTTGGAACGGAGTCCAAAAGGAAGAAAAACCCCAAATTATTTTTTCCCGAACGGAAGAAGATCAGGGGGCCTTTGGGCCAAGCCAGGTGGGCTCGAGGGAGCCCACAAGCCCCCACTCCGCCACCATGGGGGAGGCGGCGGTGGCAGGGCTTGTGGCCTCCCTGGCCGCCCCTTGGCCTAGATCCTTGGCCTATATATTCCCAAATATTCAGCAAAAAATCAGGGGAGCCTCGAAAATAATTTTCCGCCGCCGCAAGCTTCCGTTTCTGTGAGATCTCATCTGGAGACCCTTCCCGGCGCCTTGCCGGAGGGGACTTTGGAGTTGGAGGGCTTCTTCATCATCATCATCGCCCCTCCAATGACTCGTGAGTAGTTCACTTCAGACCTACGGGTCCGTAGTTAGTAGCTAGATGGCTTCTTCTCTCTCTTAGATCTTCAATACAAAGTTCTCGGTGATCTTCATGGAGATCTATCCGATGTAATCTTCTTTGGCGGTGTGTTTGTCGAGATCCGATGAATTGTGGATTTGTGATCAGCTTATCTATGATATATATATGAGTCTTTGTTGATTTCTTATATGCATGATTTGATATCCTTGTAAGTCTCTCCGAGTCTTGGGTTTTGTTTGGCCAACTAGATCTATGATTCTTGCAATGGGAGAAGTGCTTGGTTTTGGGTTCTACCATGTGGTGACCTTTCCCAGTGACAGTAGGGGCAGCAAGGCACACATCAAGTAGTTGCCATCAAGGGTAAAAGAGATGGGGTTTCTATCATTGGTTTGACATTATCCCTCTACATCATGTCATCTTGCTTAAGGCGTTACTCTGTTCTTATGGACTTAATACACTAGATGCGTGCTGGATAGCGGTCGACGTGTGGAGTAATAGTAGTAGATGCAGAAAGTATTGGTCTACTTGTTTTGGACGTGATGCCTATAGATATAATCATTGCATAGATATCGTCACGACTTTGCTCGGTTCTATCAATTGCTCGACAGTAATTTGTTCACCCACCGTCTACTTGCTTTCATGAGAGAAGCCACTAGTAAACTCTATGGCCCCCGGGACTATTCACATCCATCGTTTACACCTCTGCTTTTACTTTGCTTTGTTACTTTGTTGCTTTTAGTTCTCACTTGGAAAACAATCTATAAGGGATTGACAACCCCTTCCTAGCATTGGGAGCAAGCTTTTGTGTTTGTGCAGGGTCTTGTGATGCTCCTCCATTGGATTGATACCTTTGTTCTCAAACTGAGGGAAATACTTACCACCGCTGTGCTACATCACCCTTTCCGCTTCGAGGGAACACCAAAGCAAGGCTCCAAGGCCGCGGGGGAATTCCTTTGCATACTTGCCTAGGAAGTCCCTTAAGGCGTAGTCGCAGCTGAAGGATTCCTGGTGCCATCGACACGACTATTCTTGGCGCTGTTGCAAGGGAAGCACAGCTGACATCACTCCACACATCGACCGCTATCCAACATGCATCTAGTGTATTGAGTTCATGACGAACAGAGTAACGCCTTAAGCAAGATGACATGATGTAGAGGGGTAAACTCAAACCAATGATGAAAACCCCATCTTTTTACCCTTGATGGCAACAACACGATGCGTGCCTCGCTGCCCCTTTTGTCACTGGGAGATATCACCGCACGGTATGAACCCAAAACCAAGCACTTCTCCCATTGCAAGAATCATAGATCAAGTTGGCCAAACAAAACCCACAACTCGAAGAGAATTACAAGGATATGAAATCATGCATATAAGAGATCAGAAAAAACTCAAATAATATTCATAGATAATTTGATCATAAATCCACAATTTATCGGATCTTGACAAACACACCGCAAAAGAAGATTACATCGGATAGATCTCCAAGAAGATCATGGAGAACTTCGTATTGAAGAGAGAAGAAGCCATCTAGCTACTAGCTATGGACCCGAAGGTCTGTGGTGAACTACTCACGCATCATCGGAGAGGTCATGGTGTTGATGAAGAAGCCCTCCGTATTCGAATCCCCCTCCGACAGGGCACAAGAACGTGCCACAGATGGGATCTTGCGGAGACAGAAGCTTGCGACGGCGGAAAAGTATTTTCGTGGATCTGTTTCACAATTTTGGAATTTTTCTGAATTTATAGGTGGAAGAGGTAGGGCAGACAAGCCAAAGGAGCCCACAAGCCTGCTAGGCGCAGGCCCCCCTGGCCGCACCTAGGGGGCTTGTGGGGTCCCCTGGTGGCCCTTGCCTTGGTTCTCAAGTCTCTTGCGTTTCTTCTGTTCCGGAAAAAATCTTTTCGGAAGTTTTATTCCGTTTGGACACCGTTTAAAATCCTCCTCTGAAAAGGGCAAAAACATGGAAAAACAGGAACTGGCACTTGGCACTGAGTTAATTAGTCCCAAAAAAGATATAAAAGGCATACAAAACATCCAAAGTTTGACAAGATAATATCATGGAACCATCAAAAATTATAGATACGTTGGAGACGTATCACTAGATATATATGCCTGGATAATTCCACACCATATGATGCTTGGCAAGTAATATATTGAGTTTGGAATAAGAAGTTGACTCAACACTAAATGTACATAAAATCAAAGTACATATATTGTCCCTTCGCAAAGGGAAGCAGGGATTTGCAAAGGTGCCAAAGCTCATTGCTTAAAACAGAGATGGATATATTTTGGGTGGTGTTCCTTTCTTGTCCATGTTGCGATAAGGGATTTCAATATCTTCCATGATAATCACACTATTGGCGGTTACCAAATAGAATTGAAATTTTACTCCCCTCAATCATTCAAACATGTTCCGTGGCTAGCCGTATCCATGGGTGCCCTCCAAAGAATCAACTTTCCATAGGGAGTTCTTGTTTATTTATTTTTGTATTATGTAGGACTGGGAATCCTGTTTACCACCCTCTCTCATGTAATGACAAGTGAATAAGCACTTATCATGAGAATAACCCGCTTAGCGTAGAAGATACTAACTGCTCTGATCGCTCCATGAGCGGTACAGGCGCACAACACAGATGTTTATTTGAAGGTTTTAGAGGTCGCACATGCAAATTTACTTTGAATGGCACTGAATTACCATATATTCATGGGTACGGTGGACTCTCATGGAAGAAACTTGGCTCGAGTATTTGGATGCACAAGTAGTATCTCTACTTAGTACGAAGTTTTGGCTATCAGAAGGTTCTAAACAAGCACCACATGTTGGAGGATACATAACAATTTAACTCCTATGCAAATATAACCAGACATAACCAATACGTTGTCTTCCTTGTCCAACTTCAATAATTTGATAAAGGTTGAAAATAATTAATTGGTATTCACAACCATAAAAGATATCCAAGAGGATACATTTGTATGTGAAAATTTACTTTCTTATACTAATCGTTCATGAATTGCTTGTTTGACCAATATTGTGATTGTAAAAATTAAATATATTTTAATTTATAAACTAAATATGAAACTACTACTAAGAATAAAGCACATTGACAATTTAAGATTTATGATTTTCAATTCATTCACAATTTACTCTTAAAATATAAGTGAAGCACAAGAGTAAACATCAAACTACCCTCAAAAGATATAAGTGAAGATCAATGTGTAGTCAAACAATTAAGTTCTATGTGGAGATGTGTATCCATAAATATTTTTAGATCTGAGATTTATTTCTAATATATCAAAGAAAAGAAAAGACACTTCAAGAACAACAGATCTCATGTGAACAAATAATAACTTAGGATCAACATAGGCTAACCGATATATGTTGATGAAGAGAGATGGGATGCGTAGCATCCCCAAGCTTAGATGCTTGAGACTCCTTGTAATATTAACTTAGGGATCTTTGGAATCCCCAAGGTTGATCTTTCATGGCTTGTTAATTCGTCGCATATCCCGGTTTCACCCAAGTCTTGAAAGCATCATCCACACAAAACTTGAAAAGAACTCATGAGATAGGTTAGTACACATAAGAATAAATTAACACTTTATGTACTACCAAGACAAGTAGCATAATAATATTGAAAAATTAGGTAATGTATGTTATCATTTCCATAATTTATATCTACCAATATAAGCCATGAAAACTCTACGATAAGTAGATAACAAAACTTTGACAACAATCTATCCAAAAGAACGGTCTCTAGAAGTTAATCTAAACAATTTACTATCTCCACAAATTCTGAAAATTTAGTACCTAGTAAAGAATTTTTATTACAATATTGTGTAAAAACTTCAGAAAAATTTCACGTTCCTCTAAAATAAATAAATTCAAACACATATCAAACATGCAATTCAAGCATCCTTAAGGCAATTCTTGGTACTTTTTATTGAAATACATGATTATAAGTAGCAGCAAGAAAAGACCAACAAAATAAAAAGGCTCTCCAAGCAAAACACATATTATGTGATGAATAAAAATATAACTCCAAGTAAGATATACTGATAGTGTTGAAGACGAAAGAGGGGATGCCTTCCGGGGCATCCCCAAGCTTAAATGCTTGAGTCTTCCTTGAATATTGCCTCGGGAGTGCCTTTGGCATCCCCAAGCTTAGGGTATTTCCACTACTTATTATCCTCATATCGGGATGTCACCCGAAACTTGAAAACTTCAGTCACACAAAACTTAACGGAACTTATGAGATGGGTTAGTGTAATAAAGATAGATCATTCAATTAGGTAGTGCCAAGACAAGATTCATAATTGTTATCACATACTTCCTAATGTATTCTATCATGAAAATAATTTGTATCACTAAATATAAGTTGTGGAAACACAAAAACAAGCAAAGTATGCATGCAAAACAGAATCTGCCAAAAACATAATAGTTTCTAAAGATCTGAAATAAAACCATACTTCCCTATCTCCAAAAATTCTGAAAAATAGGAAAATATTGGAAATTTTCATTTGAAAACTTTGTAATAAATTCAGACTATGTTGATGCTCGAGTAATATCTGAGATTTTTTTTACTCGACACAAAAGTTTCTGTTTTTGCATAGAATCAAACTAACAAGTATCCACACTATCCCAAAGGCTTTACTCGACACATTATTGAAATAAAAGACACAAAACATGATTAATACAGTAATTTAATCATGTAAACACACAAAACAGAACATATAACTGTTGGTTTATCTCCCAACAAGCGCTTTTCTCTAATGCATTTTGCTAGGCATGATGATTTCAATGAAGCTCATATAAAAAGTAGTAACTGAAACATGCAAGAGAACATCATGAATCACATGGCAATCACATTCAAGTTTAACCCACTTCCTATGCTTAGGTATTTTGTAATAAAAAATAGTGTATCAAGAATCAACTTTCATAGGAAGGCAAAACAAGCACAACTTCATAATTTAGAACACATAGGGAGGAAACTTGATAGTATTGCAATACCTACAAGTGTATGTTCCTCACTCATAATAATTTTCAGTTCCATCATGAAGGAATTCAACAATATAATTATCACATAAGGAATTATTTTCATGATTCACAAGCATGTAATTTTCATAAATACCCACACAAGCAAACTTCTTATGATTCATAATAGTGGGAGCAAACCCAACAAAATAAGTATCATGAGGTATTTGATTGACATGAACACATTGGACATTAAAATCATGATGACGAGTTTCATGGTTAGTATCACTCTTTATAGCATACATGTCTTCACCATAATCATCATATATAGAAACTTGGTTGTCATAATCAATGAGAAGCTCTTCCGAAATAGTAGAATCATTACTAAATAAAGTGATGACCTCTCCAAATCCACTTTCATAATTATTGCCATAATATTCAACACCCTCTAAAATGGTGGAATCATTAGTACCTAGAGTTGACACTCTTCAAAACCCACTTTCATCACTATAATCATCGTAAATTGGAGGTACACTGTCATCATAATAAATTTGCTCATCAAAACTTGGGGGACTAAAATATCATCTTCATCAAACATATAATCCCCAAGCTTGTGGCTTTGCATATCATTAGCATCATGAATATTCATAGAATTCATATTAAAAACATTGCAATCATGATTTTCATTCAAGGATTTAATGCCAAACATTTTCTTAAATTTTTCTTCTAATACTTTGGCACAATATTATGATCCATCATTTTCACGAAAGACATTATAAAGATGAAGCATTTGATGTAACCTAAATTCCATTTTTATTTTTATTTTATAAAATGAAACTAGTGAAAACCAGAATTAAAAGATTCAAGTGCAAGATATAAAGATATACCTTGAAGCACTCACCTCCACGGAAACGACGTGAGAAAAGAGCATGATGTCTACTACAAAACTTTATTTGTGTAGACATTGTTGGCCTCCAAGTGCAGAGTTTGGTAGGACAAGAGCAATTTTCCCTCAAGTGGACGGGCTAAGTTTTGTGAACCCAAGGGAGGCGTAGGATGAATATGGTCTCTATAAAACAACCCTCAATCAAATACAACAAATCTCTTGTGTCCCCAACACACCAAATACAATGGTAAATTGTATATGTGCACTAGTTCGGCGAAGCGTTGGTATTACAAGTGTAGTATGGATAGTAGATATAGGTTTTTGCAATCTGAAAATGTAAAAATAAGCAAGGTAACAATTAGTAAACAATGAGCAAAATGTTATATAAATGCTTGGAAATTAGTCCTACGATTCATACTTTCAGTCGTGAAATCTCTCAACGGTGCTAACATAGTTGAATCATATATAAATTCCTCAACGTGCGATAAAGAATCACTCCAAAGTTTCTATATAGCGAAGAGCATAAGATGAAATTGTTGTAGGTAGGAAAACCACCTCAAAATTTATCCTTTCCGATCAATGTATTGAGCCATTCCTATAAGTGTCAGAAGCAGCCCTAGAGTTCATACTAGAATAACACCTATGACACGCATCAACCAACTCTAATGTCACCAAGATACTCCAATGTCACCACAAGTACCCGTTAGTTGATTATTCAACATGCATTAAAAAAATAATTATTCATAATATCCAATCCATAACTAAGAACTTCAAAGAGTACTCATGTCTAGTACACAAATTTATTCTTGTAGACGTTGTTGGGCATCCAAGTGGAGAGTTTTGTAGGACAACAACAAATTTCCCTCAAGTGGATGACCTAAGGTTTATCAATTTGTGGGAGGTGTAGGATTAAGATGGTCTCTCTCAAACAACCATGTAATTAAATACAAGAAATCTCCTGTGTCCCCAACACACCCAATACAATGAAAAATTGTATAGGCGCATTAGTTCGGAGAAGAGATGTTGATACAAGTATAGTATGGATAATAGGTAGAGGTTTTTCTCATCTTAAAATATACAAACAACAAGGTAGAAAATGGAAAATAATGAGCAAAACATTATATAAATGTTTGTAAATAAGGCCTGGGATTCATACTTTCACTAGTGCAATCTCTCAACTATGCTAACATAATAGAATCATATGATCATCCCTTAACATGCAACAAAGAATCACTCCAAAGTTCATATCTAGCGGAGAACGTAAGATGAAATTTTTGTAGGTAAAAGAACCACCTCAAAGCTATTCTTTATGATAAATATGTTGATCTATTCCTATAAGTGTCACAAACATCCCTAGAGTTCATACTAGAATAACACCTATGATACACATCAGTCAACCATAATGTCACCTAGATACTCCGATGTCGCCTCAAGTATCTGTGGGTTAATTATTCGTTATGCATCAAACGGTTTCAGATTCATCATATTCTGTACAACACAAAGAAATTCAAAGAGTACCCCAAGATTTCTATCGGTGAAAGTAGCACAAGAACATGCATCAACCCCTATGCATAGATTACCCCATTGTCAACACAGGAATCCGCAAGTTGAGTGTAACAGCCAAGATGCGATTCTATCCTTATTTTTGGCTCGAGGGCCTCGACAGGGATATAAGGCATCTCGTCATTTCGCAAGAATGGATATCATTAGAAGTACATCTACAGAATAGAGGAGTGTACGGAATTGGCTTACACTCGCCACAAGCTACATCAAGATCACAACAATATAACAACATATTTAAGCACCATACATAAGAGCAGGGTCCGACTACAGAGGAAACCAAATGATAAAATGGCATCCATCCTTGCTATCCCAGGCTGTCATCCTGGAACCCATCCTAGATCGATGTTGAAGAAGAAGAATAACTTCAAATAGAACAATCATCGCGCTCACATAACAGTATTGCTTTACCTGCACCTGCAACTGTTGTTGTAGTTATCTGTCAACCACAGGGACTAAACAATCTCCTTTCCAAAGGTATCAAGACTAGCAAAGCTTAATGGGTGAAGTATGGTTAAGTGGTGAGGCTGCAGCAAGTGACTAAGCATTTATTTGAGGTGTCTACCTTACGAGTACAAGAATAAAGAGGGGGTGATCTACGCATAGAGGACATGATCTAATAATGATCAAATGAATGATCCTGAACACCTACTTACGTCAGACATAACCCCACTGTGTCCTCAGTCAGAGAAGGAGCTCACAAAAGAGACAGTCACGGTTACACACACAGTTGGCATATTTTAATTAATCTTACTTCAAGTTATCTAGAACCGGATGTTAAACAAAGGTTCCAAGTTTGCAACATAACCATGAGCACGGCTTTCTGAAAGATTTAACCCTGGAGGGGTGGTCTAACTAGTCCATTACAAATTACCACAAGCTGCATAGAAAGCCTCGATCATGAAACTCGTGATCTCCTCGGATTCCTTAGTGGAAAACCTCAACTCTAAGATATCCCAAAGCATCATCGGACTCCCAATGCACAAGATATTTCGTAAAAGGTAAAACAAGTCTAGCAAGGCCACCCGACGTGCCGACAATCCCGATAGGAGCCGCGTATCTCGTTCTCATGGCACAATCGGATAAGCGCAGCGTATAGTGGCCTAATAGAGATATCCCGAGTTGCCCCGGGTGATACGTCTCCAACGTATCTATAATTTTTTATGGTTTCATGCTATTATTTTGTCAAACTTTGGATGTTTTGTATGCCTTTTATATCTTCTTTGGGACAAACTTATTAACTCAGTGCCAAGTGCCAGTTCCTGTTTTTTCCGTGTTTTTGACCCTTTTCAGAGGAGGATTTTAAATGGAGTCCAAACGGAATAAAACTTCCGAAAAGATTTTTTCCGGAACAGCAGATACGCAGAAAGCTTGGGAACCAAGGCAGGGAGTCCCGGGGGAGGCCACAAGCCCCCATGGCGCGGCCAGGGGTCCCGCGCCTCCCAGGCTTGTGGGCTCCCTGGCCTCCCCTGCCCTAGCTCCTTCGCCTATAAATTCCCTAAAAATCCCTAAAAAATCAGGAGATCCACGAAAATACTTTTCCGCCGCCGCAAGGTTCTGTCTCCGAAAGATCCCATATGGGGCACGTTCTGGTGCCCTGCCGGTGGGGAGATTCAGATATGGAGGGCTTCTTCATCAACACCATGACCTCTCCGATGATGCGTGAGTAGTTCACCATAGACCTACGGGTCCATAGCTAGTAGCTAGATGGCTTCTTCTCTCTCTTGGATCTTCAATACAAAGTTCTCCATGATCTTCATGGAGATCTATCCGATGTAATCTTCTTTTGCGGTGTGTTTGTTGTGATCCGATGAATTGTGGATTTATGATCAGATTATCTATGAATATAATTTGAGTTTCTTCTGATCTTTCTTATGTATGATTTCATATCCTTGTAATTCTCTTCGAGTTGTGGGTTTTGTTTGGCCAACTTGATCTATGATTCTTGCAATGGGAGAAGTGCTTGGTTTTGGGTTCATACCGTGCGGTGACCTCACCCAGTGACAGAAAGGGTAGCGAGGCACACATCATGTTGTTGCCATCAAGGGTAAAAAGATGGGGTTTTTATCATTGGTTTGAGTTTATCCCTCTACATCATGTCATCTTGCTTAAGGCGTTACTATGTTCGTCATGAACTTAATACACTAGATGCATGCTGGATAGCGGTCGATGTGTGGAGTAATAGTAGTAGATGCAGAAAGTATCGGTCTACCTGTCTTGGACGTGATGCTATATGTATGATCATTGCCTTAGATATCGTCATGACTTTGCGCGGTTCTATCAATTGCTCGAGAGTAATTTGTTCACCCACCGTAATATTTGCTATTTTGAGAGAAGCCGCTAGTGAACACTATGGCCTCCGGGTCTACTTCACACCATATTTTCAGCCTTACTCTTTTACTTCGTTGCACTTTCCGCCTTCAGATCTCACTTTGCAATCAACCTTGAAGGGATTGACAACCCCTTTATTGCGTTGGGTGCAAGCTCTTTTGTGTTTGCGCAGGTACTCTGGACTTGATGAGATTGTCCTACTGGATTGAAACCTTGGTCTTCAAACTGAGGGAATACTTACTGCTCCTGTGCTGCATCACGCTTTCCTCTTCATGGGAAAAACCAACGCAAGCCAAGTCTCCGTCAACGTGCCAATTTCTGGCGCTGTTGTTTGAGAAGAAGCAGAAGGATTTTTGGCACCATTGCCGGGGAGGATCAAGTCAAGAACTCATCCAAGTAAGTGTCGCAAACGCATCTCTTGCATTTACTTTTTTGCCTCTCGTTTTCCTCTCCCCCACTTCTGAAAAACAAAAATTTACAAAAATATTTGCCTTTTTCGTTTGCCTTTTTCGTTCGCCCTTTTCTTTCGCTTGCTTTCTGTTTGCTTGTGTTACCATGTGCCTTCAATATGCTTGCATCTTCGCTTGGTGAAAATCTATTGATATGGATACTCATCCACTTGCTAATCTCTTTAAGAGATCCAATTATGTTGATCCAATTGCTAGTGAGTTGAGTGCACTTGACTATCTTTATGGAGTTTTGCTTGAGATCCGTGAATCTGGAAATTGTGATGAAGAAATTTATGAAGTGATTCACGAGGGCTCCTTGAATTAAAAGCATGATTGCAATGATTTCATTATAAATTCTATTAATGACAGTCATGCTGAAAATATGCAAAACCCTAAGCTTGGGGATGATAGTTTTGCTATGTCCACTACTTGTTGCAATGATCGTGATTGGGGTGAAAATTTTTCTTATGATCTTGAAAGTTTGTTTAAGCCTCATGATGATTATGATATTTGCAATAATATTGAAAGTGGGATTGGAGAAGTCATGACTTTAGTTGATGATAATCCCACTATTTTTGAAGAGCGTCAACTTTGCATGCATGTGGATCATGAAAAGAATATCCTTTGTGATAGCTATATTGTTGAATTTGATTATGATCCCACATGTAATTGCCATGAGAGAGGAAAATATTGTGGTAGAAACTTTCATGTTACCAAATTACCTCTTGTTATGTTGAGATTGCTATTGTCTCTTTCTTCTTCCTTGCATTTGGTAACTATTGGTTGTCTTGCCAATTTGTTTTCCTATAAAATGCCTATGCATAGGAAGTATATTATACTTAGCTGTGATTTTCACATGCTTTATGATGCTCTCGTTGTGCTTCAATTCTTGTCTTTTGTGTGAGCATCATTGAATTATCAATGCCTAACTAAGGGCGTTAAACAATAGCGCTTGTTGGGAGGCAACCCAATGAATTTATCTTTTTCTTTCTGTTTTGTTGTGTCCACACCATCATAATTATGTTATGATTGTGTCTTTTGTGTTTCTTTTTGTGTTTGAGCCAAGCAAAACCTTTATGACTAGTTTGGTGATGGTTGTTTGATCCTGCTGGAAAAACACAGAAACTTTTCACTCACGAAACTATTTTTCATTTTTATTCAGAAAGAGCTTTTTAGTTGATTCTTTTTTCTTCTGGTTGATAAGCCTTTTGCCAAGGCAGTCGTAATTGTTCATAATTTGTGAGGTACCAGAAGTATACGAAGTATACAGATTGCTACAGACTGGTCTGTTTTTGATAGATTCTGTTTTGTTGAGTTGGTTGCTTGTTTAGATGAAACTATGGATAGTATCTGGGGGTACTAGCCATGAAAAAGTGAGAATACAGTAATATAACACCAATATAAATATAAATCAAGATTGCTACAGTACCTAAAGAGGTGGTAGTTTGTTTTCTTGTGCTAATGATATCACGAGTTTCTGTTTAAGTTTTGTGTTGTGAAGTTTTCAAGTTTTGAGTGATGTTCTCATGGACAAATGGATAAAGAGTGGAAAGAGCTCAAGCTTGGGGATGTGCAAGGCATCCCAAGCCAAATTAAAGGACACCAAAAATCCTAAGCTTGGGGATGCCCCGGGAAGGCATCCCCTCTTTCGTCTTCAATCCATCGGTAACATTACTTGGAGCTATATTTTTATTCACCACATGATATGTGTTTTGCTTGGAGCGTCTTGTATCGTAGGAGTCTTTTCTTTTTGTTGTGTCACAATCATCCTTGCTGCACACCTTTTGAGATAGACATGCACTCATACTGAATTTGCTAGAATGCTCATCGTGCTTCACTTATATCTTTTGAGCTAGATAATTTTGCTCTATGTGCTTCACTTAGATCTTTTAGAGCACGACGGTGCGTGATTTGGTAGTTGGTTTGTGCTATGAAAGTAGTCCCAAAGGTGATAGGTACCCAAAGAGGATAAAAAAACTTCCATCTTCATGTGCATTGAGTAGAAAGAGAAGTTTGATTCCTCTCAATTAGTTTTGAGACGTGGATTTGGTAATATTAAGAGTTATGTTAGTAGGGTGTTGTGAATCTAGAAATACTTGTGTTGAAGTTAGTGATTCCCGTAACATGCACGTATGGTGAACCGCTATGTTAGAAAGTCATAGCATAATTGATCTATTGATTGTCGTCCTTTGTGTTGCGGTCAGGATCGCGCGATGGTTAACACCTACCTACCCTTCCCCTAGGAGTATGCGTTTAGCACTTTGTTTCGATTACTAATAAAAACTTTCGCAACAAGTATGTGAGTTCTTCATGACTAATGTGACTCCATGGTATAGATGCACTTTCACCTTCCACCATTGCTAGCCTCTCTAGTACCGCGCAATTTTCGCCGGTGCACAAACCCACCATATGCCTTCCTCAAAACAGCCACAATACCTACCTACTATGGCATCTTCAAAGCCATTCCGAGATATATTACCATGCAACTCCCACCGTTCCGTCTCATGACTTGTGACGTCACTCTCATATTGCCATTGCATGATCATAAGATAGCTAGCGAGATGTTTCAACGTCATACGCCAAGCTAGATCGTTGCACATCCCGGTACACTGCCATAGGCGTTTCCTATAGAGTTATCATCGTTCTAAGCTTTGAGCTGTGAGTAAATAAAAGTGTGATGATCATCATTATTAGAGCAATGTCCCATGTGAGGAAATAATAAAAAGAGGCCAAATTTGTCCACAATAAAAAAGAGAGAAAAACAGGCTAAAGAGCCCAAACAAAAAAGAGAGAGAAAAAGAGAGAAGGGACAATGCTACTATCTCTTTCCACACTTGTGCTACATAATAGCACCATGTTCCTCATGATTGAGAGCCTCTTGTTTTGTCACCACCATATACTAGTGGGAATCTTTATTATATAACTTGGCTTGTATATTCCAATGTTGGGCTTCCTCAAAATTGCCCTAGGTCTTCGTGAGCAAGCAAGTTGGATGCACACCCACTAGTTCTCCTTTTGAGCTTTCACATACTTATAGCTCTAGTGCATCCTTTGTATGGCAATCCCTACTCATTCACATTGATATCTATTAATGGGCATCTCCATAGCCCTTCAATACGCCGAGTCAATGTGACCATCTCCTCCTCTTTGTCTCACAACCACCACCACACTCTATTCCACCTATAGTGCTATATCCATGGCTCACGCTCATGTATTGCGTGATAGTTGTAAAAGGTTTGAGAAAGTAAGAGTGCGAAAACAATTACTTGGCCAATACCGGGGTTGTGCATGATTTAAGTTAGTTGTGTGAGGATGATGGAGCATAGCCAGACTATATGATTTTGTAGGGATAACTTCCTTTGCCCTTGTTATTTTGAAAGTTCATGATTACTTTGCTAGTTTGCTTGAAGTATTATTGTTTTCATGTCAATAGCAAACTATTGTTTTGAATCTTACGGATCTAAACATTCATGTCACATGAAAGAAGTTGCACAGGACAACTATGATAGGTAGCATTCCACATCAAAAATTCAGTCTTTATCACTTCCCTACTCGAGGACGAACATGAGTTAAGCTTAGTGATGCTTGATACGTCTCCAACGTATCTATAATTTTTCATGCTTTCATGCTATTATCTTGTCAAACTTTGGATGTTTTGTAAGCCTTTTATATCTTTTTTGGGACTAACTTATTAACTCAATGCCAAGTGCCAGTTCCTATTTTTTCCGTGTTTTTGACCCTTTCCAGAGGAGGATTTTAAACGGAGTCTAAACGGAATAAAACTTCCGAAAAGATTTTTTCCGGAACAGAAGATACGCAGAAAGCTTGGGTACCAAGGCAGGGAGTCCCAGGGGAGGCCACAAGCCCCCATGGCGCGGCCAGGGGGGCCCGCGCCTCCCAGGCTTGTGGGCCCCCCTGGGCCTCCCCTTCCCTAGCTCCTTCGCGTGTAAATTCCCTAAAATCCCTAAAAAATCAGGAGATCCACGAAAATAGTTTTCCAGCGCCGCAAGCTTCTGTCTCCGCAAGATCCCATCTAGGGCACGTTCTGGTGCCCTGCCGGAGGAGAGATTCGGATACGGAGGGCTTATTCATCAACACCATGACCTCTCCAATGATGCGTGAGTAGTTCACCATAGACCTACGGGTCCATAGCTAGTAGCTCGATGGCTTCTTCTCTCTCTTGTATCTTCAATACAAAGTTCTGCAAGATCTTCATGGGGATCTATCCGATGTAATCTTCTTTTGCGGTGTGTTTGTCGAGATCCGATGAATTGTGGATTTATGATCAGATTATCTATGAATCTTATTTGAGGTTCTTCTGATATCTCTTATGCATTATTTCATATCCTTGTAATTCTCTTCGAGTTGTGTTTTTTTGGCCAACTTGATCTATGATTCTTGCAATGGGAGAAGTGCTTAGTTTTGGGTTCATACCGTGGAGTGACCTCACCCAGTGTCAAAAGGGGTAGTGAGGCACGCATCGTGTTGTTGCCACCAAGGGTAAAAAGATGGGGTTTTCATCATTGGTTTGAGTTTATCCCTCTACATCATGTCATGTTTCTTAAGGCGTAACTCTGTTCGTCATGAACTCAATACACTAGATGCATGATGTATAGCGGTCGATGTGTGGAGTAATAGTAGTAGATGCAGAAAGTATCGGTCTACTTGTCTCGGACGTGATGCCTATATGTATGATCATTGCCTTAGATATCGTCATGACTTTGTGCAGTTCTATCAATTGCTCTATAGTAATTTGTTCACCAACCGTAATATTTTCTATTTTGGGAGATGCCTCTAGTGAACACTATGGCCCCCAGGTCTACTTCACACCATATTTCCAGCCTTACTCTTTTACTTCGTTGCACTTTCCGCCTTCAGATCTTACTTTGCAATCAATCTTGAAGGGATTGACAACCCCTTTATAGCGTTGGGTGCAAGCTCTTTTGTGTTTGTGCACGTACTATGGACTTGACGAGATTCTCCTACTGGATTGATACCTTGGTTCTCAAACTGAGGGAAATACTTACTGCTCCTGTGCTGCATCACCCTTTCCTCTTCAAGGGAAAAACCAACGCAAGCCAAGTCTCCGTCAACGTGCCAATTTCTAGCGATGTTGTTTGAGAAGTAGCACCGGGTCAGCTCCACACACGACTCTAGTTTGGACCAACACTCATGTTGAGCACTAGCCCGGGTTGTTGATTAATTATCCACGAGGTCCGAAAAGTCCCTTTGCAATTTTATTAGTTATTAGGCAAATGTAGTACCAAAGTTGGGCCTTGCCACACAAGTTGTAAACTAAGATGAATTATCAAGGGGGTCCCCATAACAACCCCGGGCATGTTAGGAGCACTCAATTATGGATTATAACACCGATAGCTAAAACTAAGGCGGCAAAGGTGGAACAAAACACCAGGCTAGAAGGCAAAGCCTTCCACCTTTTAACAGGTAAATACGTGCATTAAATTAAGTAGCAATTGTATGGTGATATAACAAGGAACCCATGTTTTCACATGGAAGCAATTGCACTTGCAACTAGCAACACTATCAAAAGGTGGAGCAAGCAGTAACATAGCCAAACAAGGTTTGCTGGGTAGTGGAGGGGTTTGAGGTTTTCATGGCAATGTTGGGAGGCTTATTAAACAGGTTGTAGACAGCGAGACATAGCAAAAGGAACGGGTCAAATGTAGCGACCCGACTCAAGACGAGTCAAGCCTCTGTGTATCTGTGCCATCCCTGGATCAGTATGCTGGCACACACAGTACATCAATGTATATATCAAAGTGCAATCACATGGAAATAGCGTAAAACTGATATATACCTTAAATATCTCAGCGGAAGCAGTCAAGTGAGTGGAGTCCCAATAAACACCAACGGCAAGTGGAGTGTAGACCGTAACCCTGAATCGTACTCTTACTCGTCGAAGAAAAAAAATATCTGCAACATAAGATGTTGCAGCCGTGTAGGTCAGCATATTGAATATGCCGACAAGTCACATAAGAGAGGGGTGAAAAGTAATCATCTATACTATATGCATATATGGCAGGCGGGGCTATAAGTTTTTAGCGAAAAGCAAGTTTTCTCCTATATCAAGAGAGGGCTAAAAGCAAAATGTTACTACATTGTTGGTTGTTAACGAGATGGTTCCACCAACCAATTCTCGTACCCATGTTGTCAATAATACCCACATCAATATTATTATTTGTGTTGAGAATTTCAGATAACTTCAGTTCCTTTAGATCAAGTTGTCCATGACCGTGGATACGGCTAATCGATTAGGTTTGAGTACTCTGCAGAGTTCTGCACACGTTCCCCACAAGATTTGATCGCCTCCGTGTATGTCCTCAAACTTCCGGGTGTTTGAAGACTGGATGATCAAAACATGGTCTTTCAACGGGTCCCTCTGAATCCCTGTCGGTGCCCATCCAATGCTACCATTCTTCTACATCTGCTAGCACCGCCTGTCGAGAGTCGCCGCGTTGTCCAACCAAGCCAGAACCCATAATGACTTGTGGCTGTGCAGGTAAGCCTTGGGTCTTGAAAATATCCGTCCGTCTCTTTGAGCCTGGGTGAAGCTTTCCGCAAGATGTCATGGCCGTCTCCAGCATCCCGGGTCATCCACTGGTTTCTCGAGGGAGCCGATCAACCGTCCTTCACCCAGAGTTGCATTGCATCATGGGGTCTTGAAAAGTCTTGACTTAACCGGTCTTGGTTATTAAATTATTCTCGCATCACTCGTGATAAACTCTCAATCCAGAATCCCGTCTACTCAAGCATAGCAATATGAAATTTGTCGTCCTGGGCCAAGTAACGGGGTTGTTGGGTGCCTACCACATGATACTACAATATGTAACCATAATTTCCAAGTACCTACTCAGCATGCAATTGGGCATAGGATGGTAGAACTACGATGCATAAAACATAGGTGATACATGATCAAATGACTTGCCTGGTGATGTTGACGAAGAGGAATTTCTCGAGAAATAACTTGATAGACTACTCGTCACTCTCCGATGAAATCTATATAACAAACATATCATTCACATAAGCACTCATACTAGCAATCATTCTAGCAATCAAAACAAAGGAGAGAGTGAATAAGAATCCGAAGGAAACTTCAAATAAGACTAGGGAGTATTCTACTACGTCAAACACTAAATAGTTTTTGTCTAACAGAAAATAATATACTTAAATAACAGGGAACTAATATATAAATTTAACTAATATAAAATAAAGTATTTTTCACAAAACTATTTGAAAGTATTTCCAAACGGGATTTGAAACAGTGGAGAAACCAATTGCAAGTTATTAGAGAACTAGAATTGATTTCATGATAACATATAAAAATAAAAATCAAAACTTGTTGCAAACCTACTTTTAACTAACAGAAACAAAACATAATCTTTCTGAAATATAAAATAAAATAATTTAAAAACAACTAAAGAAAGAAATATAGTCATAATCCTCAAGGAAGTGAAACAGAATGTGTTTCACTAGAAATAATTACCTAAATACTCAAACAATTCTGAAATTTTTACCACTGATCAATAAGATCACTAGTGATCAGTAGCAAAAATAATTAAATTAAAAGCTATTTTTAAACTCCCAGAATAAGCAAAACAAGGTTTAAACTAAATCTGATCTAATTCAAATTTTAAAATTTGAAACATAGACAAATTATATGTTTTTAAAAACTACAGAAAAATTGTGATCTACTGGAAAAAGATTCAACTCCATTGGAGCTCTGGATCAAAATTTATAGGGAAAACAAAATTGAAACTCTCTCTGTTTTCTATCTAAAACAGAAAAAGGAAAAAATCTACTAGTGAACAGGGGGGCATGTGGCGGTTCGGATTGGCTAAGGCGTGTGAGCTTCGGTGACTAATGGGCGAACGCCCGCAATTTAAACAAAAGTCTCCGGCTAAATATTAAGTGGAGAAAAACCATTCGGTTTTATTTAAAAACCGAAGGGGTATAATCGATCTAATCTGATGTGTTGATCCTAGATCTAAGGGTGGAGGGTGAAAAAGAGGGACTCACCGGCTACAGAGAAGAACTCCGGCGAACTTGTGCTCCGGCCGAAGGTGAGGGTGGCCAGGGAAGAGGCTTCGGCGGCCGGCCGAGGTAGGGAAGGGGTCCGGGCGGCGGAGGGGGATCTCCGACGTCCTCTGTTGACGTCGGGGAGGCGTGGGGGCGACGGGAGGAGCAGCAGGGGGCGCAGGAGGTCCTGGTAGCTCGGCTCTGGCGAGGTGGATGCAGGGGGTGGCTGGGGTGCGGGGAATCGGCTGCGGGGAGGTGGATGTGGCGCGGGGAGGTGCCAGCGGGGCCCTGGTGGCGGTGGGGTGCTAGAGGCGATGGATGGGAGCGGGAGGAGATGCTGGAGAGCTCGGCTCCGGCGAGATGGCTGGTGGTGGCAGTGAGGTGAGGAGAGGTCGGGGTGGTGGGGAAAATGGGTTGCGGAGGCCGGTGGGGTTCTTATAGGGGACGGGGGAGGTGCTAGCAGGGAAGGGAATCCGCAAAATCCGGAAGGGAGGAATTTTGGCTCCCTTCCATGGAAGGCAACCGTGCCTGAGATGGAAGGAGCGGGAGGTTAGGGATGATAGGGGATCGGGCCAGATTCATTTTTTTTCCCAAATCGGCCCAGCTAGGTTTCCAAAAAAAAAACGATTCACTTCCTAATAGTTAAAATAGGAAAGAAAAAATTATGAAAAGGAATTAATTCCTCCTCCGAAAATATAAATGTTACATACCACAAATATCAGAAAAATAAATCCGAGAAGATGGGCATTTTTCCACGGCCAAAATAAATACTTCGAAAAAATGTTTTCCAGTAAATCTCTAAAAGCATTATTTCTTTTTGAAATTATTTTCTCAAATTAAATTTTGGTTTTTTTTTCTTGGCTCAAAATTCTTCAACTAATGCCCCTGGCTTTGGAGGGTCATGTTCCTCCTCTTTTTTTTGTTTGACAGAATATTATTCCCCGGCATTTCTTGAGTGAAGAAGAAAACAAAATGCAAAGGAAATATCGAAAGGAAACTCAAGTGCCACCTTGGTTCAAATTCTTTGTAGTTGAAGAAGTCATGCTATCTCCTCTCGCTGATTTTAAAAAGATGAATTTGAACTCACAGGAAACGTGAAAGTTATTTTATTCCCTCTCATTCGAAAGTTTTGAAAAGTTTCAAATTTCACTCAAGTTTCAATCACTCAAGCAAACAAACAAACAATCTAATAATTATTCTAACATTCCAAAATTTGGGATGTTACAACAAATAGCATGGCAATGATAGTAATGGTATCTAGGGAAATGATCATCTTGCATGTGATCCCGCTTGGAAGAAGAACGACTTCGTGAAGCAGACAAACCACACAGTCGAAAGGATCCTCTCACTCCGAAGCGGTTCGGAACTCTATCGAGAAGAAACAATCCGGAACAACAATCAAGACACGATAACACCACAACATATGCACGACATGATGCACAATCAAATATGATGCATGCCCATTTCAATTATGCAAGGGGTATGGCATGACAATTCACAACAATCAAACACTACACTTTAAGTGAAGCTGAATATGCAACGAGTTGCATATTGACGAAACTTGAATACGAATTATTTAGTTCACTCCCATTTTAGTTATATGACAATTTTAAAATGTTGTTAACATGGCAAGAGGTGAAGCATGTGATTCTACACGTCATTCTAGTCGGTTTACACATATAGAACATTTGAACGGAGCTACAGTTAAAAGATACGTGCAACACACGATATTATGCCATGAATGCAACATGCGTAAAATTTTATGAAAACATTGGCAAGAAGGATATGAAGCATGTGTCGCCATGGCAAAAGAAAGGGAACCATTGCGGCAAAACGAAAACGATGCCACGGCAATGTTCCGGTCCCGATAACTCGATCCGATACCGGTGTAAAAGAATTTTGAGTGTGTGCGGTTCATGCCGAAGAATGATGGGGTGATCCCGATTACTAGGTTCCCATGTGTCAGGGGCATGTCAAAAGAGGGACAACATGCAACGAGCAATCATACATGGTGCAAACATACGGTTCATCTCATACATCACATGCATTCATCCTCAAGTGATCTTATCGCACGTTATACCTTTGAAGCGTGCATTCGGGGTGGACCGAGATTCGTCGAGGGAAGTAGTCGTTCACGGGCCATCATGGACGTCATTGAAGTAGTGGTACACGTGTCTTCAGCGACTCTTGTTGTACACTTGCCGAAGAAGTCTTGTGGAATCCAATTTATTGAGGGACCATCACCGTTCGCATTCGATGTAGAGGTACTTGGCATATCGGCCTTGGCGATCCAAAAATAAAGCCAGATGACAAGCCTCGGTTTAGTGTTCGCCGGCTATATTGTGCACGAGTCTCGGTCCTCGACTTGAGGGGGTCTGGCGCGGCCATGGAGGCAGGGTTGCCGGATTCAAGCAACAACAAGGGGACGGAGAGGCTACAGGGAGCCGAGAGGCAACCGAAGGCGGCTCACGCACAGGCAGGGGCGTCGTGGTGTGCGGGGCAGCAGCTACGTGGAAGAGGGGAGACACGGACATGCAGCAACAGGCAGCAGCACAGCAGCCAACGACAGGGGCGGCAACACGACGCAACAAGGACAAAGCCAGGAGGGCGCAGCTCGGAGGAGGCACACAGGCATGCAGGGTCATGGTTTGCGCCGTCCAGGCTTGTGGGCTCCCTAGGCCACCTCTGCCCTAGGTCTTGCGCCTATATATTCCCTAAAAATCCCAAAAAATTCATGAGATCATCGAAAGTACTTTTCCGCCACCGCAAGCTTCTGTCACCGCAAGATCACATCTCGGGCACGTTCTGGTGCCCTGCCGCAGGGGGGGATTCGGATACGGAGGGCTCCTTCAGCAACACCATGACCTCTCCGATGATGCGTGAGTAGTTCACCATAGACCTACAGGTCCATAGCTAGTAACTAGATGGCTTCTTCTCTCTCTTGGATCTTCAATACAAAGTTTTCCACGATCTTCATGCAGATATATCCAATGTAATCTTATTTTGCGGTGTGTTTGTTGAGATCCGATGAATTGTGGATTTATGATCAAATTATCTATGAATCTTATTTAAGTTTCTTCAGATATCTCTTATGCATGATTTCATATCCTTGTAATTCTCTTCGAGTTGTGGGTTTTGTTTGGCCAACTAGATCTATGATTCTTGCAATGGGAGAAGCGCTTGGTTTTGGGTTCATACCGTGCGGTGACCTCACCCAGTGAAAGAAGGGGTAGCGAGGCACGCATCATGTTGTTGCCATCAAGGGTAAAAAGATGGGGTTTTCATCATTGGTTTGAGATTATCCCTCTATATCATGTCATCTTGCTTAAGGCGTTACTCTGTTCGTCATGAACTCAATACACTAGATGCATGTTGGATAGCGATTGATGTGTGGAGTAATAGTAGTAGATGTAGAAAGTATCAGTCTACTTGTCTCGGACGTGATGCCTATATGTATGATCATTGCCTTAGATATTGTCATGACTTTGCACGGTTCTATCAATTGCTCGAAAGTAATTTGTTCACCCACCGTAATACTTGCTATTTTGAGAGAAGCCTCTAGTGAAGACTATGGCCCCCAGGGTCTACTCCAAACCAAATTTTCAGCCTTACACTTTTTACTTCGTTGCACTTTCCGCCTTCAGATCTCACTTTGCAATCATTCTTTAAGGGATTGACAACCCCTTTATAGCGTTGGGTGCAAGCTCTTTTGTGTTTGTGCAGGTACTCTGGACTTGACGAGATTCTCCTACTGGATTAATACCTTGGTTCTCAAACTAAGGGAAATACTTACTGCTCCTGTGCTGCATCACCCTTTCCTCTTCAAGGGAAAAACCAACGCAAGCTCAAGAGACGACAGAAGGATCTGTGGCACCATTGCGAGGGAAGTACTTTTGTTGACGTAGCGGAAGAATTTATGGCGCTGTTGCCGGGGAGGATCAAGTCAAGAACTTATCCAAGTAGGTGTCGCAAACTCATCTCATGCATTTACTTTGTTTGCCAGTTGCCTCTCGTTTTCCTCTCCCCCACTTCACCAATTTGCCTTTTTCGTTTGCCTTTTCTCGTTTGCCTTTTCGTTCGCCGTTTTTTTTCGCTTGCTCTTTGTTCACTTGTGTGCTTGCTTGCTTGATGAAGTCACCATGAATGAAAACACCAAACTTTGTGACTTCTCGAATACTAATAATAATGATTTTGTTAGTACTCCGATTGCTCCCGCCACTAGTGCGGAGTCATACGAAATCCATGCCGCTTTGCTGAATCTTGTTATGAAAGAGCAATTCTCTGGCCTTCCTAGTGAAGATGCCGCATCCCATCTCAATACCTTCATTGAGCTTTGCGATATGCAAAAGAAGAAAGATGTGGATAATGATGTGATTAAATTGAAGCTTTTTTCCTTTCTCGTTGCGAGATCGCGCAAAAACTTGGTTTTCTTCTTTGCCCAAAAATAGTATCGATTCTTGGGATAAGTGCAAAGATGCTTATATTTCCCAGTATTTTCCGCCGGCTAAGATCATCTCTCTCCGTAATGATATCATGAATTTCAAGCAACTTGATCATGAACATGTTGCACAATCTTGGGAGAGAATGAAATTGATGATTAGAATTGTCCCGCTCATGGCTTGAGTCTTTGGATGATTATACAAATCTTTTACGCTGGCTTGAATTTCCCTTCTAGAAATATCTTGGACTCCGCCTCAGGTGGAACGTTCATGGAAATCACGTTAGGGGAAGCCACAAAGCTCCTAGACAATATCATGACGAACTACTCTTAGTGGCACACTGAAAGGTCACCTACTAGTAAGAAGGTACACGCTATAGAAGAAATTAACTCGTTGAGTGCTAAGATGGATGAGTTAATGAATTTGGTTGCTAGTAGAAGTGCTCCTTTAGATCCTAATGATATGCCCTTGTCTTCTTTGATTGAGAGTAGCAACGCTAGCTTGGACGTTAATTTTGTTGGTAGGAATAATTTTGGCAACAATAATGCTTTTAGAGGAAACTATGTTCCTAGGCCTTTCCTAGTAACTCCTCTAATAACTTTGGCAACTCCTGCAACAATACTCATGGAAATTACAATAGGTTACCCCCTGATCTAGAGAGTGATATCAAAGAGTTTATCAACTCACAAAAAATATTCAATGCGTCCATAGAGGAAAAACTACTCAAAATTGACGATTTGGCTAAGAGCGTTGATAGAATGTCTAGTGATATTGAAGCTTTGAAAGTTAGATGTGCTCCTCCCAAGATCAATATGGATGAAACTTTGAAAGCTATACGTGTTTCCATGATTGAGACCAAAGAAAGAACCACCCAAATTCGTGCTAGACATGAATGGCTTAAAAGGGCGTGTTCTCGTGATAAGAATCACGAAGATCTTAAAGTGCTTGGTGTGACTACCATTGAATCTTTGTTTTCTTGTGTCAAACCTAATGATTTTGGGGCTGGATATGAATCCACTTTGGTTGAAAAGTGCCCCTATGATTCGGAGTCCATCTATCTTGATGCTAAAAGCACTAAAAGTGGAGTAAAAGGTATTAAAACTTTGAGTAGTAATGAAATTACTACCATGGATTTCAAGGAATTCAATTATGATAGTTGCTCCTTGATTGAATGCATTTCCTTCATGCAATCCATGTTAAACTCTCCACACACTTATAGCCAAAACAAAGCCTTTACCGATCATATCGTCGAAGCTATGATAAAATCTCTTGAAGAGAAACTTGAATTGGAAGTCTCTATCCCTAGAAAGCTTCATGATGAGTGGGAACCTACTATCAAAATCAAAATCAAAAACTATGAATGCAATGCTTTGTGTGATTTGGGTGCTAGTGTTTCCGCGATTCCAAAGTCTTTATGTGATGTTCTGGGTTTTAATGAGATTGAAGAGTGTTCTCTTAATTTGCATCTTGCGGATTCTACTGTCAAGAAACCCATGGGAAGGGTCAATGATCTTCTTATTATTGCAAATAGGAACTATGTACCCGTGGATTTCATTGTGCTTGACATAGATTGCAATCCTACATGCCCTATTATTCTTGGTAGACCTTTCCTAAGGACTATCGGTGCTATCATCGATATGAAGGAAGGGAATATTAGATTTCAATTTCCTTTAAAGAAGGTCATGGAGCACTTTCCTAGAAAGAAAATAAGATTTCCTTATGAATCCATGATGAGGGCCACTTATGGTTTGAGCACCAAAGACGACGATACGTGATTCTATCGCTTTTATGCCTAGCTAAGGGCGTTAAACAATAGCGCTTGTTGGGAGGCAACCCAATGAATTTATCTTTTTCTTTCTGTTTTGTTGCGTCCACACTTTCATAATTCTGTTGTGATTGTGTTTTTTTGTTTCTTTTTGTGTTTGAGCCAAGCAAAACCTTTATGATTAGTCTTGGTAATGGTTGTTTGACCCTGCTGGAAAAAGACAGAAACTTTTTGCTCACGAGATGATTTTTAATTTTTATTCAGAAAGAGCTTTTGAGTTGATTCTTTTTGCTGCTGGTTGATATGCCTTTTTCCCAGGCAGTCGTAATGTTTCAAATTTTTTGAGGTAACAGAAGTATACGAAGTGTACAGATTGCTACAGACTGGTTTGTTTTGATGAAACTATGGTTAGTATCGGGGGGGTACTAGCCATGGAAAAGTGATAATACAGTAGCCCAACACCAATAGAGATAGAATTAAATTTTTCTACAGTATCACTAGAAATGGTAGTTTGTTTTCTTGTGCTAATGTTATCACGAGTTTCTGTTTAAGTTTTGTGTTGTGAAGTTTTCAAGTTTTGGGTGATGTTCTCATGGACAAAGAGATAAGGAGTGGAAAGAGCTCAAGCTTGGGGATGCCCAAGGCATCCCAAGGCAAATTCAAGGACGCCAAAAAGCCTAAGCTTGGGGATGCCCCGGGAAGGCATCCCCTCTTTCGTCTTCAATCCATCGGTAACATTACTTGGAGCTATATTTTTATTCACCACATGATATGTGTTTTGCTTGGAGCGTCTTGTATCGTACGAGTCTTTTCTTTTGGTTGTGTCACAATCATCCTTTCTGCACACCTTTTTGGGAGAGAGAGACATGCACTCATCGTGATTTTGCTAGAATGCTCATAGTGCTTCACTTATATCTTTTGAGCTAGTGCTTTTGCTCTACGTGCTTCACTTATATCTTTTAGAGCACGGCGGTGCATGACTTGGTAGTTGGCTTATGCTATGAAAGTAGTCCCAATGGTGATAGGTACCCAAAGATACAAAAACCTCCATCTTCATGTGCATTGAGTAGAAAGAGAAGTCTTGATTCATCCCAGTTAGTTTTGAGACATGGATTCGGTAATATTAAGAGCTATGTTAGTAGGGTGTTGTGAATCTAGAAATACTTGTGTTGAAGTTAGTGATTCCCGTAGCATGCACGTATGGTGAACCGCTATGTTAGGAATTCGGAGCATAATTGATCTATTGATTGTCATCCTTTGTGTTGAGGTCGGGATCGCGCGATGGTTAAGACCTACCAACCCTTCCCCTCAGAGTATGCATTTAGCACTTTGTTTCGATTATTAATAATAACGTTCGCAACAAGTATGTGAGTTCTTCATGACTAATGTGAGTCCATGGTATAGATGCACTTTCACCTTCCACCATTGTTAGCCTCCCTAGTGCCACGCAACTCTCGCCGGTACACAAACCCACCATATGCCTTCCTCAAAACAGCCACCATACCTACCTACTATGGCATTTTCATAGCCATTCCGAGATATGATGCCATGCAATTCCCACTGTTCTGTCTCATGACTTGTGCCGTCACTCTCATATTGCCATTGCATGATCGTAAGATAGCTAGCGAGATGTTTCAACATCATACGCCATGCTAGATCGTTGCACATCCCGATACATTGCCGGAGGCATTTCCTATAGAGTCATTTCTAAGCTTTGAGCTGTGAGTAAATAAAAGTGTGATGATCATCATTATTAGAGCATTATCCCATGTGAGGAATAAAAAAAAGAGGCCAAAGAGCCCAAAAAAGAGGCCTAAGAGCCCAAATAAAAAAAAGAGAGAAAAAGAGAGAAGGGACAATGCTACTATCTTTTTCCACACTTGTGCTTCATAATAGCACCATGTTCTTCACGATTGAGAGTCTCTCATTTCGTCACAACCATATGCTAGTGGGAATCTTCATTATATAACTTGGCTTGTATATTCCAATGATGGGCTTCCTCAAAATTGCCCTAGGTCTTCGTGAGCAAGCAAGTTGGATGCACACCCACTAGTTCTCCTTTTGAGCTTTCACAGACTTATAGCTCTAGTGGATCCTTTGTATGGCAATACCTACTCATTCACATTGATATCTATTAATGGGCATCTCCATAGCCTTTTGATACGCCGAGTCAATGTGACCATCTCCTCCTTTTTGTCTCACAACCACCACCACACTCTATTCCACCTATAGTGCTATATTCATGGTTCGCGCTCATGTATTGCGTGATAGTTATAAAAAGTTTGAGAAAGTATGAGTGCGAAAACAATTACTTGGCCAATACCAGGGTTGTGCATGATTTACATTAGTTGTGTGAGGATGATGGAGCATAGCCAGACTATATGATTTTGTAGGGATAACTTTCTTTGCCCTTGTTATTTTGAAAGTTCATGATTACTTTGCTAGTTTGCTTGAAGTATTATTGTTTTCATGTCAATAGCAAACTATTGTTTTGAATCTTACGGATCTGAACATTCATGTCACATCAAAGAAGTTGCACATGACAACTATGCTAGGTAGCATTCCACATCAAAAATTCATTCTTTATCACTTCCCTACTCAAGGACGAGCAGGAGTTAAGCTTGGGGATGCTTGATACGTCTCCAACGTATCTATAATTTTTGATGGTTTCATGCTATTATCTTGTCAAACTTTGGATGTTTTGTATGCCTTTTATATATTTTTTGGGACTAACTTATTAACTTAGTGCCAAGTGCGAGTTCCTGTTTTTTCCATGTTTTTGACCCCTTTCACACGAGGATTTCGAACAGAGTCCAAACGGAATAAAACTTCCGAAAAGATTTTTTCTGGAATGGAAGAAGATTGGGAGACTTGAGAACCAAGGCAGGGGGTCCTTAGGGACCCTACAAGCCCTCACGCCGTGGCCAAGGGGAGCCCGCGCCCTCCAGGCTTGTGGGAGCCCTGGGGCCACCTCTGCCCTAGGTCTTGCACCTATATATTCCCTAAAAATCCCAAAAAAATTAGGAGATCATCAAAAGTACTTTTCCGCCGCCGCAAGCTTCTGTCTCCGCAAGATCCCATCTGGGGCACGTTCTGGTGCCCTGCCGAAGGGGGGGATTCGGATACGGAGGGCTTCTTCATCAACACCATGACCTCTCCGATGATGCGTGAGTAGTTCACCATAGACCTACGGGTCCATAGCTAGTAATTAGATGGCTTTTTCTCTCTCTTGGATCTTCAATACAAAGTTCTCCATGATCTTCGTGGAGATATATCCGATGTAATCTTCTTTTGCGGTGTGTTTGTCGAGATCCGATGAATTGTGGATTTATGATCAGATTATCTATGAATCTTATTTGAGTTTCTTCAGATCTATCTTATGCATGATTTCATATCCTTGTAATTCTCTTCAAGTTGTGGGTTTTGTTTGGCCAACTAGACCTATGACACTTGCAATGGTAGAAGTGCTTGGTTTTGGGTTCATACCGTGCGGTGACCTCACCCAGTGACAGAAGGGGTAGTGAGGCACGCATCATGGTTTTGCCATCAAGGGTAAAAAGATGGGGTTTTCATCAGTGGTTTGAGATTATCCCTCTACATCATGTCATCTTCCTTAAGGCGTTACTCTGTTCGTCATGAACTCCGTACACTAGATGCATGCTGGATAGCGGTCGATGTGTGGAGTAATAGTACTAGATGCAGAAAGTATCGGTCTACTTGTCTCGGACGTGATGCCTATATGTATGATCATTGCCTTAGGTATCGTCATATTTTGCGCGGTTCTATCAATTGCTCGAGAGTAATTTGTTCACCCGCTGATGGGGTTATAGTCCTAGGGTAGGGTCATAGGCCTGCCCTGTAAGTTCTACCCAAGGACTACCCCTCATAAGGGACAAGGCCCTTAGTCAGTTTCAACTGAATTAAGGAGTCCCCATCGTCCAGTCGGCAACAGGTCCTCGACCATCCAGTCGGAGACTAGAATTCGGAGAACATCCAACTAACCGACTGGCTGCCACTCGGAACATCGTAATCCCCCTGGAGGGAAACGGTCGTACATTTCCCTGTGCATTTATTAGCATTTAGGACGTACGTTACCGGTAACGTACGCATTCAATCGCCACTACTCCACCCCTATACCGGAACCGTTGTGGAGGGCAGCACACTCTATATAAGCCACCCTCCCCCTCTGGTGCAGGGGTTAGAAAAAATCATTGTATTCCATATTCCACTCGACAACAAGCTCCCCGAGCATTGAGACGTAGGGCTATTACCTCCACCGTAGAGGGGCCTGAACTCATACAACCTCGCCGTAGGTGGGACTCTGCCCATCCTTTTCGTACCCTACACATCTACTGTCAGGCTTATACCCACGACAGTTGGCGCCCACCTTGGGGCAGGCGTCTGAGCGACCTCCGGCGAGTTTGCGACTACTTCCTTTCGTCATGTCGTCCGGTGGAGATTCGAGCATGGGTCACCAGATCTTCTTCAGCGCTCTCTCCTTCATCGTCGACGATTCGGCATGGCTTCGGGATGCTCCTCTCGACGTTGAGGCGCTTCCCTGTCGTGGGGCTACGCACTTCCGTGCTGGCGCCCGCGGCATGCTTCTTCTCCAGCAGTCGGCTCCGGTGCCGACCTATACCGCCGTCACGCGCTGCAGCAAGCGGTCCCGCCGTCCGCGACTTCAGCGTTCGGTGCAACACGCCCAGGCGCGCCAGAACGCGTCTTCACAAGTGGCGATTCTAGAGTCTGTTGTGGTTGCCTCGCTGTCCCAGCACTCGGGCTCGATTCCGACTGAGTTTCCTTCCGAGTACGCGGGTCGCGGGCCTGCAGCAGAAGTACACATGGCCAACTCTCATGAAGATCCCCGTCAAACTGGCCGGAACGAGCACGTGATCGGCGAAACGTCCGGCGCGCGTCGTCCGCCTCGCCGTTCTGCCACTCGACACACTCGGCGGAGCAACATGGAGTTGTTCCGCACGCCCCTCCTCAACTTGGCTGCGGCTGCCAAGATAGCCGATTCCCTCCAGCCAACTGATTCAGAGGCTGGTAGGGGAATCGAGCAGATCCGAGCCCTGTTGCACACGACGCAGCAGCAGAATTCGGCAGTCTCCAAGTCGCATAACATGATCCATAATAGTTCTGTTCATGCGAATACGCATCGGTCGGTTCACAGCCCAGGTTCCCATCAGCGGCACAGACGAGGCAGCCGTTCCATAAATCACGAAGATCGACGCCGTTCACGCACCCCTCCGCAGGGTGGGGCCTACGGGCCCTGACATCATGATGATTGGAATTTAGTCGGTGACACTTACGGCCCAAGGCCCGACGCAAGAGGGCATATCGCCCAGCGGAGGGTCGACAGGGGCTGAGCCCACGGCGATGGTCACGATATTGACCGTCCGAGTGGAAGCAGGGCCATCGTTTCTGATCCCGAGTGTTTCAGTCGAGCCATCCGTTCGACTGACATCCCTCCCACCTTCCGATTGGCGACGGGAATTAGCAAGTTTACAGGGGAGTCCAAGCCAGAAACGTGGCTGGATGATTACCGAGTAGCAGTCCAGATCGGAGGAGGAGACGACCATGTCGCCATGAAGCACCTCCCTCTGATGCTCGACGGCTCGGCGCGAGCGTGGCTGAACCAGTTGGCCCCCTCAAGCATCTACAACTGGGCAGATCTGGCCCGAGTGTTCATCAGGACCTTCAAAGGGACGTGCAAGCGCCCTGCTGGCCTCATGGTGCTCTAGCACTGCGTCCAGAAGCAGAATGAGCCCCTGCGAGACTTCATTCAGCGTTGGATAACTCTCTACCACATGGTGGAGAACGTCACCGAGCATCAAGCAGTCTGCGCCTTCAAGGCAGCCGTGCGGTACAGAGATCTGTACCTGAAGTTCGGCCGAATAGGCGACATCTCCATGAGCAAGATGATGGAAATAGCGACGCGCTATGCTAATGGCGAAGAAGAAGACCGCATCCGAAGCGGCAAGCACAAAACAGTCGCTGATGGAGATGGGGGCAACACTCGGTAGCAGAAGCAGAAAGCTCCGACTGCTCCGCAAGCAGAAGCTGCAGCCGTAACCAATGCCAGGTTCAAGGGCAAAGGGAAGGCTCAGTTCACCCCCAAGAAGAAATAGTTCAATAACCCCATCCTGGACCAGCCATGTCCGGTTCATACGAAGATGGATGAAGAGGGCAACCCCATATATGCGAAGCATACCACTCGACAGTGTCGCCTCCTGATCCAGGGGTTTGGCGAAGGGCAACCGAGTGAAAAGGACAACGAACAGGATGAGGAGGATAAGGAGGATCCGGTCCCCCAAGTCCATGCAACTCTCATGATTTTTGCTGACGTTGAGAGCAAGAGTCGACTGAAGCTGGTGAACAGAGAGGTGAACATGGCCACCCCCACCAACCCCAAGTTCCTCAAATGGTCTCAGACTGCGGTCACCTTCGACCAGTCGGATCATCCGGCACATGTACCCACCCCGGGGAGACAGGCTCTGGTCGTCGACCCAGTGGTGGAAGGAGTTCGACTGCGCAAAGTCCTCATGGACGGCGGCAGTGGCTTGAACATCATGTACGCCGACACACTCAAGGGGATGGGCATCCCGATGTCCAAACTCAGCGAGAGCAGCATGCAGTTCCATGGAGTCGTCCCTAGACGGAAGGCCAAGTCACTTGGCCAGATCACGTTGGACGTCGTTTTCGGCTCCGACAAGAACTTCCGCAAGGAAAAGCTGACGTTCGAAGTGGTCGACTTCCAGAGCGCTTATCACGCAATTCTGGGCCGCCCAGCGTATGCACGTTTCATGGCCCGTCCATGTTACGTATACCTGAAGCTGTAGATGCCAGGCCCGAAGGGTGTGATCACCATTACAGGCAATCGGCAGCGAGCCGAAGAGTGTCTGCAGCAGGGATCAAGAATCGCCGACTAGCAAATGGCCATCCTCGAGCTTGACGAGTACAAGAAAACAGTCGACCCCGCCGACCTGATGCGCTCGAAGAAGCCAGCTTCAGAGTCTGCATTCCAGTCGGCGGGAGAGACGAAGAAGGTCAGCATCCACCCGACGGACGCCATTGCTGCCCCGACGAACATCTCCACCACCCTCGATCCTAAATAGGAAGCCGAGCTCAACCAATTCCTCCGTGAGAACTGGGACATCTTCGCATGGAAACCCTCTGACATGCCAGGTGTACCCAGGGAGTTGGCTGAGCACCGACTACACGTGGATTCCACCGCTTGGCCTGTCCGAGAGCGCCTGCGCCGGTCCGCCGTGCACAAGAGGAAGGCAATCGGTAAAGAGGTGGCCAAGCTCCTGGCGGCCAACTTCATTCGTGAGGTTCACCACTCCGAGTGGCTCGCCAATGTTGTCATGGTGCCCAAGAAGGATAAGACGCTCCGAATGTGCATCGACTTCAAGCATCTCAATAAGGTCTGCCCGAAAGACCATTTTCCGCTCCCCCGCATAGATCAAATTGTCGATTCGACTGTGGGTTGCGAGCGTCTGTCATTTCTTGATGCCTATTCGGGCTATCATTAGATCCGTCTGTATGGTCCCGATGAGTTAAAAATAGCCTTCATCACCCCATTCGGGTGCTTCTGCTACATCACTATGCCATTCGGTTTGAAGAATGCAGGAGCTACCTTTATGCACATGATCCAAAAATGTCTCCTCGACCAGATCGGTCGGAATGTGGAGGCGTATATGGATGATATCGTAGTCAAGTCACGCAAAGGTTCCGACCTGCTGACTGACTTGGCAGAAACATTCGCCAACCTTCGTAGGTACGATATCAAGCTCAACCCCGCCAAATGTTCATTCGGCGTTCCCAGCGGAAAGTTACTCGGTTTCTTCGTTTCCGAACGAGGGATTGATGTCAACCCCGAAAAGATCGGGACCATCGTCCGAATGGAGAGGCCGGTCAGAATACACGATGTTCAACGGCTCACAGGTTGCCTAGCGGCTTTGAGCAGGTTCATCAGTCGACTCGGCGAGAAAGCACTTCCCTGTACCGACTCATGAAGAAATCAGATACTTTCGAGTGGTCAGACGAAGCCCAAGTCGCATTCGATGACCTCAAAGTCCTACTTTCCACCCAGCCGGTTCTTACTGCTCCGCTCAGTAAAGAGCCCCTTCTTCTGTACATCGCGACTACAAATCAAGTCGTCAGTACTGTTCTTACAGTCGAACGAGAAGAAGAAGGCAAAGCATACAAAGTTCAGCGGCCAGTGTACTACGTCTCTGAAGTCCTGACTCCTTCCAAGCAGAGGTATCCCCACTATCAAAAGCTTATCTATGGGATCTACATGACTGCGAAGAAGGTGGCCAATTATTTCCAAGACCACTCGGTGTCTGTCGTTTCTGATGCTCCGTTGTCGGAAATTCTCCACAATCGAGACGCGTCATGCCGAGTGGCGAAGTGGGCGATGGAGATGCTGTACTGCGATATCTAGTTCGAGGCCAAGAAAGCTATTAAGTCTCAAGCTCTGGCTGACTTCATAGTAGAATGGGTAGAACAACAGCAACCGACCCACATCTACTCGGCCCATTGGACAATGTTCTTCGATGGGTCTAAGATGTTGAATGGCTCCGGCGCTGGCGTTGTGATCATATCTCCAAAGGGCGACAAACTCAAGTACGTGCTACAGATACACTTTGATTCCTCCAACAACGAGGCAGAGTATGAAGCTCTCCTCTACGGATTGCGCATGGCCGTCTCACTCGGCGTCCGTCGCTTGATGGTCTACGGCGATCCGGATTTGGTGGTCAATCAAGTGATGAAAGAGTGGGACGTCTGGAACCCCACCATGACCACATACTGCAATGCAGTGAGGAAGCTTGAGAAGAAGTTTGAAGGTCTAGAACTTCACCATGTTCCGAGACTGAAGAACCAAGCAGCTGATGAGTTGGCAAAACTTGGATCCACTCGGAGACCAGTCCCGAGTGACGTCTGCCTCGACCACCTTCACCTTCCCACAGTCAAAGAAGATCCTTTTACAGAGGAACCAGTACAACCAAAAAGTTCAACAGATCCGACTGAAGTCGATGTACCTGCTGTGGTTGATTTGATCATGGAGATTCTTGCTGTCATCCCCGATTGGACTGTGCGGATCATTGCATATATCCTGAGGCAGGAATTACCAGAAGACGAAGTCCAGGCCAGGCAGATAGTCCGAAGATCGAAGTCATTCACTGTCATTGATGGCCAATTGTACAAGGAAAGCGTTTCAGGCGTTCTTCAATGATGCATCTCTCCAGAGGAAGGGCAGCTGATCCTGGAGGATATTCACTCGGGAACCTGCGGTCATCACGCCTCTTCGAGAGCAATCGTCGCCAAGGCATTCAGGGCTGGTTTCTTCTGGCTGCAGGCAAACGAGATGGCTAAAGATATGGTTGACCGATGTGAGGGCTGCCAGTTCTACTCCAACAAGTGCCACAAGCGGACGTCTGTGTTGAAGACAATCCCTCTTGTGTGGACGTTTGCAGTGTGGGGATTAGATACAGTCGGTCCATTCAGGACAGGCCAAGGTGGATACACACATCTGTTGGTGGCAGTCGACAAGTTCACGAAATGGATCAAAGCCAAGCCCATCAAGAACCTCGATGCCTCAACAGCCGTCAAGTTTGTCAGGGACATCATCTCCAGATTCGGTGTACCTCACAGCATAATCACGGACAACGGGACAAACTTTGACTCGGACAGATTCAAAGGTTTCTGTACAAGCCAAGGTATCCGAGTGGACTTTGCTTCCGTGGCGCACCCGCAGTCCAATGGACAAGTAGAGCGGGCGAACGGACTTATTCTGCAAGGTTTGAAGCCCCGACTCCTGCGAGAGGTAGGACACGCCGCTGGCGCTTGGTTCACTGAGCTACCTTCAGTGCTTTGGGGTCTTCGCACAACCCCGAACAAATCTACAGGGCGATCACCGTTTTTCCTCGTCTACGGAGCAGAAGCAGTCCTTCCGAGTGACTTACTTCACAACGCTCCACGAGTCGAACTCTTCTCCGAAGCTGAAGCAGAACAAGCAAGGCAAGACGGAGTGGACCTTCTAGAGGAGGAGCGTGAGATGGCACTGACTCGCTCAACCATTTATCAACAAGATCTGCGGCGTTTTCACGCGCGACACGTCACGAGTCATACGTTCCAAGAAGGCGACCTGGTGCTCCGAGTGGATCAGCAAAGACCTCACAAATTGGCTCCTGCCTGGGAAGGACCCTTCATCATCTCAAAGGTGCTGAACAATGGAGCATACAGACTCTACAACGTCGACAGGGAGATAGACGAGTCGCGAGCATGGAACGGAGATCTCCTGAAGCGCTTCTACACGTGACCGTCGACTGAAGCAATGTAAAGAACAAGTATTGGTGAAATAATATAAAGCAGATTGAGTTTTTTGCAGGTTCAAAGCTCTTCCACGGTCACAGACTCCGGTCTCAAAAAAAACATTAGCTGCGATCCAGAATCGCCTAAGTATTAACCCTCTCCGAGTGTGCACTTAACGTCACACTCGGGGACTTAGCTGCGATCCAGAATCGCCTAAGTATGAACTTTCTCCGAGTGTGCACTTAAAGTCATACTCGGGGACTTAGCTGCGATCCAGAATCGCCTAAGTATGAACTTTCTCCGAGTGTGCACTTAACGTCACACTCGGAGACTTAGCTGCGATCCAGAATCGCCTAAGTATGAACTTTCTCCGAGTGTGCACTTAACGTCACACTCGGAGACTTAGCTGCGATCCAGAATCGCCTAAGTATGAACTTTCTCCGAGTGTGCACTTAACGTCACACTCGGAGACTTAGCTGCGATCCAGAATCGCCTAAGTATGAACTTTCTCCGAGTGTGCACTTAACGTCACACTCCGAGACTTAGCTGCGATCCAGAATCGCCTAAGTATGAACTTTCTCCGAGTGTGCACTTAACGTCACACTCGTAGACTTAGCTGCGATCCAGAATCGCCTAAGTATGAACTTTCTCCGAGTGTGCACTTAACGTCACACTCGGAGACTTAGCGGCGATCCAGAATCGCCTAAGTATGAACTTTTTCCGAGTGTGCACTTAACGTCACACTCGGAGACTTAGCTGCGATCCAGAATCGCCTAAGTATGAACTTTTTCCGAGTGTGCACTTAACGTCACACTCGGGGACTTAGCTGCGATCACGAATTGCCTAAGTATTAACTTTCTTCGAGTGTGCACTTAACGCCACACTCGGGGACTTAGCTGCGATCCAGAATTGCCTAAGTATTAACTTTCTTCGAGTGTGCACTTAACGCCACACTCGGGGACTTAGCTGCGATCCAGAATCGCCTAAGTATGAACTTTCTCCGAGTGTGCACTTAACGTCACACTCGGGGACTTAGCTGCGATCACGAATCGCCTAAGCATTAACTTTCTTCGAGTGTGCACTTAACGCCACACTCGGGGACTTAGATGCGATGCAGAATCGCCTAAGCACCCACATGCCTTCGACTGTATCCTACAGGTACACTCGGGTAATCAACTGACAACTACATGAGTTGCAGACCCTCATTGAGGCTCATGTGGATGTCAAAACAACTGACAACTACAAGAGTTGCAGACCCTCATTGAGGCTCATGTGGAGGTCCAAACAACTAACATCTACATGAGTTGCAGACCCTCATTGAGGCTCATGTGGATGTCAAAACAACTGACAACTACATGAGTTGCAGACCCTCATTGAGGCTCATGTGGAGGTCAAAACAACTGACATCTACATGAGTTGCAGACCCTCATTGAGGCTCATGTGGATGTCAAAACAACTGACAACTACATGAGTTGCAGACCCTCATTGAGGTTCATGTGGAGGTCGAAACAACTGACATCAACATGAGTTGCAGACCCTCATTGAGACTCATGTGGATGTCAAAACAACTGACAACTACATCAGTACCAACTCGCCCCGAGTGCGACCTGATAGTCGCACTCGACAACCTAGCGGCGATCCTACCGATCCACTCGGTGACAATACAGATCCAATCAGAAATTCCACGGACCCTCAATGAGGCTCATGCAGATGTCAAGATAACTGACATATTCCGAATGTTTGCCTTTTGCTTCACCAAGAAAAGCCAAACCAAAATTCGAGTCGAAATTGCAACAGAAGAGCAAAAGATTCGATTCAAAGTTCAACCAAAGATAGTGGCTCGGTGTCGATCAAGCTTACCCACACCGAAACAAGAATGTGACGGCCAACAGCAGTGGCCAAAGTTTCTTACAAATCAACACTCGGCATACCGAGGATCAAGTTTTCTTACGCGTCGTCTGGAGTAGCGCCAGGACTAGAGGGCTCCATGAAGGTGTCCATGTCGATTCCGTCGGCGATGCGGGTGGCACTTTCAAGGAAGGTTTCCATGAAGTCTTCGAATCGAAGTTTCTTCGTGTTGGCGACCTTCAACGATTTCAGCTTCTCCTCGGCACCTCCTTACAATGCACTCGGACCAAGGACAGAGCAACATCTGCACCTTAGCGAGCCGCCGATTTCTTCCATGACTGCACTCGGTTGGGGACCTCCTCTAGTCGACTTATCAAGTTCTCCATCTCCTGCCGCAACTCATCTTCCGGCCAAAGCTCCTTGTCGATCCGGCCGACGACTTCTCTCAGTCGACCGATGAAAGGACCAACTTTGCCCACGCGAATGTGTGCTGCGAGCAGATCTCGATTGGCGTCCTCGCCGAGTGGAACGTTCTCACGAATCGACCGCTCCACATCAGCTGCTTCAGCTTCAGCGTCAATGCAAAAATCTGCAACAACAGGACAAGCAAACAATAAACGCCGAGTGTGACGCACATACCACAACCACTCGGAAAAAGCAGGACTTAACAGCCAGACGCGTCATCATCTGCCGAGCCCAGTCACTGACGTATTTCTCCTGCTCTCTGCACCGTTTGTTCAGCACGTCCATTTGTCCTGTCAGAGCAGTCCTTTGTTTCCCCATCTTCTCAACTTCCTCAGTCAGCACTTTGTTCGCTTCACGAGCCTCCTCCAACGACTTCTCTCATCCCGCCAGAACCTCCTTCATACCAGCCATCGCAAGCAGTGCCGCATCCCGCTCACCAGCAAACTGAATCTTCTCCGCCCTCAGAGTCTCATATGCTGTCCCCATTTCACAAGTTTTCTGCCAGCCAGCACCAAGAGACAATCAGACAATTCAACCATAAAACTCTAAGTTCTTCAGACCCCTGCCGACGCAAGCAGTCGACAGCGGCCTTGGGGACTACACCCAGTGGGTTCACTAAGAGTGACCCCACTGGCATGCAACTCAAGCAGCCCCGCCCTATTGAGATACATGTTACCACCTACGCCTACGAGGCTCATACTACCCGACCTGAGTAAAATTACTCTCGGAGACTCTTACAGTAAGTGCACCCCGACTGCCACAACTGTTTGCAGTCGACCATATTATTTCCAGATCTGACCAAGGCAAAGACAATATGTATAAAGACAACTGCCGGTGCAAGCACTCGACAGAAGTCTCGGGGACTACACCCACTGGGTTCACTCAGAGTGAACCCATTGCAAACATCATCCGATAACCGAGAACACCCAGTGGGTTACAAGAGAAAAGTAAACACTTACTAGCCCACTTACTCGGATATCTTCCCGCAGCTCCAAACTCCGCTGGTACACGGATGCGATGGAGTCGTATGCTTTTTTGGCTTCTCCCGCCATTAGCTCCGCCTGCACCATGGCCCCCTTGGCCGCTCCCACTTGCTCCTACGGGAGACGCTGGATGTTGAACTCGATATTCGACGAGCCTGGCATCGTTGGAAGTTCCTGGGGCATCCCAAGACCCGCTCCGTTAGGTTCATCAGCCACCAGCATCGTTTCAGTCGGCGGCATCGCCTCAGTCGGCAGCATGTCTGCGGCGAGAGCAGTGACTGGCGGAGCAGCCTCAAGAACAGGCTCCGCGGCTTGCTCAGGTCTCCCCTGGTCGCCCTCGTCCACGCAAATCACCCCTTATAGACCGGGCAGCACGAGATCTCAGAAAAAGAAAGAGGCAAGACTTAAGATAAAATTCGCGACACGATAGTATAACACTCTCGGAGTCTCTACAACGCACCTGGCTGGGACGAGACGACGTTGTCCGCGTCCATAGGATCATCCTCCTGGCGCGCCGGAGAGGTGGCAGAGGTGGAAATCCTGTCGAGTGAAATTCATTCGACCTTCAAACAGGAGTTCGACCGAATATCATAAGAAGTTGGAGGAACAGAACACTTACGTCGAGGTGACAGGAACGACGACCCTTATCCGCGACAAAGCCTTCCGAGGTTTAGACCCACTCGGTTTGGCCACCTTGGAAGGCTGACCCACGGACTCGACAGCAGCGTCCCTGGCCCTCTTGGTGCTCCGAGCACTCGGAACCACGGGAGCAGCAGGCGGAGCACTCGAGGATGCCAGAGGGGTTGAGGGAACCGCAGGTTCATGTCGGCACTTGGTCCGGTGCTCTGGCAGCGGAGGCGGCGAGTCCTGCTCTTCGTCATCCTCCTCTTCTTCACCAGACTCCTCCTCCGTCTCCCCATTGTCGGAGACATACTCGCCGCTCTCCACACTGCCCTCCTGGCTACCTTCTTCCTCTTCCTCGTCCGGTTCCCCGTTCGAGACAGGAGAAAACGAGTTGGTCCACTTCTGCGTGAAATACAGTCGGCGACATCAAACGACAGGCAGAGGTTCAAGAAAACGACGAAACTAAAACAGATACGTGAACTCGACAAATGGTACTCACCTGGTTCGGAGGAGGATTGTCCGTGCTGAAAGCCCTGACTCGCCGAGACCCTCTGGGGGTTCTCACAGGCACCTGTGATCTGGAGCACCCACGACGCCACCTTCTCCTCGGTCACGCTCAAGACGTTGGTCCGACTAGAGTCTTCGGGGCCCATGTAGGGCCACATGGCGTGGTCGCGAGCCTGCAGTGGTTGTATGCGCCGACCAAGGAAAGTCTCCAGCAAATCCATGCTAGTGACTCCCCTTCTGACGATGTCTACGAGTGCGTCGTCCAGGGGCTGGATGTCGATCTTCCCCGCCTTCGTAAGCACGAGCTGCTTAGGTGGAGCGGGACGATCTAAGCTAAAAGGAGGCAACCCTGTCGAGGCATTCGGGCAGGCAACGTCTTGGCAGTAGAACCACGTCGAGTGCCAGTTCCTAACCGACTCACTCAGCTGAAGAGCAGGATAACTACTCCGACTCTTTTTCTGGAAACCTAAGCCTCCGCAGAGTTGGAGAATATGCGTTTTATCATTCGACTGACTGAGTCGTTTGATAGTTTGAGATCTAGCAGAGAATATATGTTTGAACAACCCCCAGTGGGGAGGGCAGCCGATGAAACACTCGCACATAACTATGAAAGCAGAGAGATGGGCAATAGCATTCGGGGGAAAGTGGTGAAGCTGTGCCCCGAAGTGGTTCATAATGCCCTTGAAGAAAGGATGCGGGGGCAGAGAGAAACCTCGATAGACATGGCTGAGCAGCAAGACACGCTCCCCCTCCCGGGGCGCCGGCTCGACCTCATTCTCCACCGGCAGCCTCCAAGACTTGTGCACGATCATCCCGTGCTCCACCAGCTGCAGCAGATCCCCCTCCGTCACCGTGGAGGGGAGGAAGTCGCCTTGGATCCACCCCGCGGGCAACGGCCGCTGCCACCGCTGAGCAGGAGCCGCCTCCTTCCCCTTCTTCTTCCTCGCCTCCATCTTGCTGGTCTGACCTTTGGTCATGGCGGAAGCTACGAATCCGCGGAGAGGAAGGAAGAGTGGAGAGGTTAGGTGCGCTGGAGGCGGCGAGGAGGACGAAGCAAAGGCAAAAGATCCGGCGGGCATAACGAAAAACCCTCACCGCTGGGATTTAAATAAGGTTCCGACTGGGCTGCTAGCAGCTGGCCCCGAAACCTTATCCCCCGACCGACCGCGGCGATATCAGTGGAGAAGTTGAAGGTGCGAGAATCGAGGCGTCAAGCGCTACTCGAGCGTGCTGGCGTCACCCCCGCCGAGCGCCCGGAAACCGAAATTTGATGATCCCGGAAAATCCGCTGCTGTCAGTTGACTGGTCACGTTAAGAGATACCCTCGGAGCACTCGGTTTCCGACAGTTTGTTCCACAAAGATTTCCACTCGGATCGTTGGTCAGAGAAGATAAAATGGATCGAGGCAGACAACGCCAAAGTCGCATCCGTTCCAGTCGGATCCAAACTTCAAGCATCGCTTCGTCGTTCCAACCCCAATCCATTCGGGGACTAATGATGGGGTTATAGTCCTAGGGTAGGGTCATAGGCCTGCCCTATAAGTCCTACCCAAGGACTACCCCTCATAAGGGACAAGGCCCTTAGTCAATTCCGACTGAATTAAGGAGTCCCCATCGTCCAGTCGGCAACAGGTCCTCGACCATCCAGTCGGAGACTATCATTCGAAGAACATCCAACTAATCGACTGGCTGCCACTCGGAACATCGTAACCCCCCTAGAGGGAAACGGTCGTACATTTCCCTGTGCATTTATTAGCATTTAGGACGTACGTTACCGGTAACGTACACATTCAATCGCCACTACTCCACCCCTGTACCGGAACCGTTGTGGAGGGCATCGCACTCTATATAAGCCACCCTCCCCGTCTGGTGCAGGGGTTAGAAAAAATCATTGTATTCCATATTCCACTCGACAACAAGCTCCCAGAGCATTGACACGTAGGGCTATTACCTCCACCGTAGAGGGGCCTCAACTCATACAACCTCGCCGTAGCTGGGACTCTGCCCATCCTTTTCGTACCGTACACACCTACTGTCAGGCTTATACCCACGACACCCGCCGTAATACTTGCTATTTTGAGAGAAGCCTCTAGTGGACACTATGGCCCCAGAGTCTACTCCAAACCATATTTTCAGCCTTAAATTTTTTACTTCATTGCACTTTCTGCCTTCAGATCTCACTTTGCAAACAATCTGGAAGGGATTGACAACCCCTTTATAGCGTTGGGTGCAAGCTCTTTTGTGTTTGTGCAGGTACTCTGGACTTGACGAGATTCTCCTACTGGATTGATACCTTGGTTCTCAAACTGAGGGAAATACTTACTGCTCCTGTGCTCCATCACCCTTTCCTCTTCAAGGGAAAACCAACGCAAGCTCAAGAGACAACAGAAGGATCTCTGGCACCATTGCTAGGGAAGTACTTTTGTTGACGTAGCAAGGTTCTCAAGCTCTGTCCGACGGGGCGAGGTGGCACGCGGGTCGACGACCGCGAGAAGGAGATAGCCGTAGGAGGGAGTCGTCCTTGGCGAGGGGAACACGACGATAGTGGAACGGGGCAGCTGGAGCGGGCGCTCGTGGTGGCCGGGTGTGGAAGCATGGAAGAGGTGGGCACCATGGGAGCAAGCTCGAGGGGAGCGGGGGCGATGGCGGGGCGAGGAAGAGGCCGAGGGATGGGGCACGATGCACGGCAGGCGGCTCGGAAGGTGGACCGATGGTAGCACGATGTGAAGGAGAGGCGGAGGCCCTGGCTCGCTGGCCGGCTAGCACCATGGCGAGAGGCGAGATCGGGTGATGGGGATCAAGGCAAGGCTCTCGCTCCTCTCTATGTGGGCGTGCGGGGGTTCTGACGGAGCGAGGAGGGAGAAACGGGGATCGAGCCGAAGCTCTCCCTATCGCTAGGGTAAGAAAGGGGTGGCTCGGCTGGGCCTTGGTCCAATGGGTTAGCCTGGCTGCACTGGGCCTCTCTCTCAAATCTGCCATTGGAAAACAGAAAAAGAATAACCAAGGAAGAAGGGAGAGGAAATAAGAGTATTAGAGACATATTTTTTTAGTCATGGGGTTGATTTTCCTGGACTCACAAAATGAGTATTGATCTAGGAAAATAGAAATAGGCACGTTTGCGAAGTTTGGATTGAGAATTATTTGAATTAAATTAAAATGGGCTTGGATAGGAGGTAAGTGCTAGTAAGTCCCAAAAAATGTTGAGAATTATGGTGGTGCTTGGAAGAGTGACGAAATTGTTGGGGAACGTAGTAATTTCAAAAAAATTCCTACGTCACGCAAGGATCTATCTATGGAGAAACCAGCAACGAGCAAAGGGGTAGAGCATCTTCATACCTTTGAAGATCTCTAAGCGGAAGCGTTGCTAGAACGCAGTTGATGGAGTCGTACTCGCAGCGATTCAGATCGTAGTGGATTCCGATCTATCCGCCGAATGACGGCGCCTCCGTGTTCAACACACGTGCAGCCCGGTGATGTCTCCAACACCTAGATCTAGAAAGGAGGGAGGAGAGGTTGAGAGAGAGCTCCGGGAGCACGATGGCGTGGTGACGGTAGAGCTACGTGGCACTCCGACGGGGCGTTGCCAAGCACTATGGAGGACGCGGAGGAGGAGGAGTAGGGTTGCGTCGAGAGAGAGAGAGAGAGAGAGAGAGAAAAGTTGTCTCAAATCAGCCCCAAAACCCTCACTATATATAGGAGGAGAGGGAGGAGGGTGCGGCAGCCCTATATGGCTTTGGGCAGCGGCCAAGGTGGTGGAGGCGCCCTAGGGTGGGCCTTGAGGCCCAAGGTGGCCTCCCCATGCCTAGGGTTTTGCCTCCTCCACCCCTTGCTGCGCCTTGGGCTGATTGTGGAGGTGCACCAGCCCACTTAGGGGCTGGTTTCCACCCGCTTTTGGCCCATGTAGTTGGGGTTGGTGGCCCTTGCCGGTGGACCCCCGAAACCCTTCCGGTGGTCCTGGTACATTACCGGTGTCGCCCGAAACACTTCTGGTGACCAAACCCTCACATCCTATATTTGAATCTTTACCTTCAAACCATTCCGGAACTCCTCATGACGTCGAGGATCTCATTCGGGACTCCGAACAAGCTTCGGTAACCACGTACAATATTCCCATATAACCCTAGTGTCATTGAACCTTAAGTGCGTAGACCCTACGGGTTCAGGAAGCATGTAGACATGACCGAGACACCTCTCCGGTTAATAACCAACAGTGGGGTCCGGATATCCATGTTGGCTCCCACATGTTCCACCACGATGTTGGGGATTCGATCAATCCCGTATGCAATTCCCTTTGTCTACCGATATGATACTTGCCCGAGATTCGATCATCGGTATCCCTATACCTTGTTCTATCTCGTTACCGGCAAGTATCTTTACTAATTCCATAACACATCATCCCGTGGCTAACTCCTTAGTCACACTGAGGTCAATATGATGATGGATTATCGAGTGGGCCCAGAGATACCTCTCCGTCACACGGAGTGAAAAATCCTAGTCTCGATTCGTAAAACCCAACAAACGCTTTCGGAGATACCTATAGTGCACCTCTATAATCACCCAGTTACCTTGTGACGTTTGATACACCCAAAGCACTCCTACGGTATCCGGGAGTTGCACAATCTCATGATCTAAGGAAATGATACTTGACATTTGAATAGCTTTAGCAGATGAACAACATGATCTAGTGCTATGCTTAGGATTGGGTCTTGTCCATCACATTATTCCCCAATGATGTGATCCCGTTATCAATGACATCCAATGTCCATGATCAGGAAATCATGATCATCTATTGATCAACGAGCTACCCAATTAGAGGGTCACTAGGGACACATTATGATCGATATATTCATACATGTATTACGGTTTCCGGTTAATACAATTATAGCATGAATAATAGACAATTATCATGAACTAGGAAATATAATAATAACCAGTTTATTATTGCCTCTAGGGCATATTTCGAACAGTATCCCACTTGCACTAGAGTCAATAATCTAGTTCGCATCACTATGTGATTGCAATGAATCTAACACCCATACAGTTCTGGGGTTCGATCATGTCTTGCTTGTGAGAGAGGTTTTAGTCAACGGGTATGAACCTTTCACAACCGTGTGTGCTTTACAAATCTTTATGTCATCCTATATATGCAGCTACCACGCATCATTTGGGACCATTCCAAATGACTGCTCCACTATATGAATCCGGTTTACTACTTAGAGTCATCCGGATTAGTGACAAAGCTTGCATCATCGTAATCCTTTACGACGAACTCCTTTTACCACCTCCATAATCGAGAAAAATTCCTTAGTTCACTAGTTACTAAGGATAACTTTGACCGCTGTCCAGTGATCCATTCCTGGATCACTCTTGTTCCTCTTGACTGACTCATGGCAAGGCACACTTCAGGTGCGGTACACAACATAGCATACTTTAGAACCTATGGCTAAGCATAGGGAACGACCTTCTTCCTTTATATTTCTTCTTATGTGGTCAGGTAATGAGTCTTGCTCAATATTCACACCTTACAACACAGCCAAGAACACATTCTTTGCCGATCTATTTTGAACTCCTTGAAAAACTTGCCAAGGCCTACATTTCGTTGAAAGTTCTATTAAGCACTTTTGTTCTATCTCCATAGATCTTGATTCTCAATGTTCAAGTTGCTTAGTCCATGTTTTCCTTTGAAAAACTCCTTTCAAACAACCCTTTATGCTTTCTAGAAATTCTACATTATTTTCGATCAATAATATGTCAACCACATATATTTATCAGAAATTCTATAGTGCTCCCACTCACTTCTTTGGAAATACAAGTTTCTCATAAACCTTGTATAAACCCAAAAGCTTTGATCATCTCCACAAAGCATATATTCCAACTCCAAGATGCTTGCTCCAGTCCTTAGAAGGATTGCTGGAGCTTTGCATACTTATTAGCATCCTTTGGGTCGACAAAACCTTCTGGTTGTATCACATACAACCTTTCCTCAAGGAAACCTACGAGGAAACAATGTTTTGACAATCTATCTGCAAGATTTCATAAACGATGCAGAAACTGCTAACATAATTGCAACAGACTTCCAACGTCGCTACGAGTGAGAAAGTCTCATCGCAGTCAATTCTTTGAACTTTGTCGAAAACATCTGTGCGACAAGTCGAGCTTTCTTAATGGTGACTTTTCACCATCATCGTCTGTCTTCCCTTTAAATGTCCGTTCACAATTAATAGTCTTATGACCATCAAGTGGTTCTTCCAAAGTCTATACTTTGTTTTTATGCATGGATCTTCTCTCGGATTTCATGGCCTCCAGCCATTTGTCGGAATCCGGGCCCACCATCGCTTCTCCATAGCTCGTGGGTTCATTGTTGTCCAGCTACATGACCTCCAAGACATGATTACCGTACCATTCTGGAGTTGTACATGTCCTTGTCGACCTATGAGGTTCGGTAGTGACTTGATCCGAAGCTTCATGATCACTATCATCAGCTTCCACTTGAATTGGTGTAGGCGCCACAGGAACAAATTCCCGCGCCCTGCTACACACACAGGTTAAAGTGATGGTTCAATAACTTCATCAAGTTCCTACCATACTCCCACTCAATTCTTTCGAGATAAACTTTTCCTCAAGCAAGGACCCGTTTCTAGAAACAAACACTTTCGTTTCCGGATCTGAGATAAGAGGTATACCCAACTATTTTGGGTGTCCTTTGAAGATGCATTTATCCGCTTTGGGTTCAAGCTTATCCGGCTGAACTCTTTCACATAAGCATCGCAACCCCAAACTTTTAAGAAACGACAGCTTAGGTTTCTCTAAACCATAAAGCATACGGTGTCATCTCAACGGAATTATGTGGTGCCCTATTTAAAGTGAATGTGGTTGTCTCTAATGCCTAACCCATAAACGATAGTGGTAATTTGATAAGAGACATCATAGTATGCACCATATCTAGTATGGCATGACTATGACATACAGACACACAATCAGACTATGGTGTTCCAGGTGGCATGAGTTGTGAAACAATTTTCACGTGAAACTATCTTCACCTTGTCTTAAGTGTTTACCAAACTCGCAACTCAGATATATATGTTTACCTCCACGATCACATCGTAGACATATTATCCTCCTGTCACGATGATCTTCAACTTCACTCTGAAATTACTTGAACCTTTCAATAATTCATACTTGTGTTTCATCAAGTAAATACACTAGTATCTACTCAAATCATATGTGAAGTAAGAACATAATGATATCTACTACGTGCCTCGGCACCCATTGGACTCCACACATCAAAATGTATTACTTCTAACAAGTTACTTTCTTTTTCCATCTCACTTGAAAACAAGGTCTTCAGTCATCTTGCCCATGTGGTATGATTTGCATGTCTCAAGTGACTCAAAAATCAAGTGAGTCCAAAGGATCCATCCGCATTGAGTTTCTTCATGCGTTTATACCAATAGGCATTGTTTGCATGTCTCAAACATTTCAAAAACGAGTGAGTACATAGATCCATCAGCATGCAACTTCTTCATGCATTTTATACCAATATGACTCAAGCAGCAGTGCCACAAGTAAGTGGTACTATCATTAGCACTTTGAATCTTTTGGCAACAATATTAGGAACATGTGTATTACTATGATCGAGATTCAATAAACCATTTATTTTTGGTGCAAGACCATTGAAGGTATTATACAAATAACCAGAATAACCATTATTCTCTTTAAATGAATAACCATATTGTCATAAACATAATCCAATTTTGTCTATGCTCAACGCAAACACAAAATAACGATTATTTAGGTTTAACACTAATCTCGATGGTAGAGGGAGTGTGCGATGTTTGATCAAATCAACCTTGGAAACACTTTCCACACACATCGTCACCTCGCCTTTAGCTAGTCTCCGTTAATTCTGTAGCTTTTATTTCGAGTTACTAACATTTTGCAATCGAACCGGTATCTAATACCCTAGTGCTACTAGGAGTACTAGTAAAGTACACATCAATATCATGTATATCCCATATACTTTTGTCGACTTTGCCAGCCTTCTCATATATCAAGCATCTAGTGTAGTTCCTCTTCAGTGACTGTTCCCCTCATTACAGAAGCACTTAGTCTCGGGTTGGGGTTCAACCTTGGGTCTCTTCACTAGAGCAGCAACTGGTTTGCCGTTTAATGAAGTATCCCTTCATGCTCTTGCCCTTCTTGAAACTAGCGGTCCAACCATCAACAATTGATGCTCCTTTTTCGATTTCTACTTTCGTGGTGTCAAACATCGTGAATAGTTCAAGGATCATCATATCTATCCCTGATATGTCATAGTTCATCACGAAGCTCTAGTAGCTTGGTGGGAGTGACTTTGGAGAACCATCACTTTCTCATCTAGAAGATCAACTCCCACTCGATTCAAGCGATTGTAGCATTCAGACAATCTGAGCACATGCTCAATGATTGAGCTTTTCTCCCTTACTTTCTTGACAAAGAATCTTATCGGAGGTCTCATACCCCTCAAGAAGGGCACGAGCATGAAATCCCAATTTCATCTCTTGGAACATCTCGTATGTCTCGCGACGTTCGAAACTTCTTTAGCACATCAATTCTAAGTCGTTTAAGCATTATTCACTAAACTATCATGTAGTTATCAAAAACGTGTATGTCAGATGTTCGCAACATCTACAGACGATGTTTGGGGTTTAGCACACCGAGTGGTGCATTAAAGACATAAGCCTTCTATGCAGCAACGAGGACAATCCTTAGTTAATGGACCAAGTCCGCATAATTTCTACTATCACCTTTCAACTAAGTTTTTTCTAGGGATATATAAAAAACTGTAGAGCTATAGTGCAAGTTACGACATAATTTGCAAAGACCTATTTGACTATGTTCATGATAATTAAGTTCATCTAATTAATTCCCACTCAGATCGACATCCCTCTAGTCATCCAAGTGATACATGATCCACGTCAACTAGCCCGTGTCCGATCATCACGTGAGACGAACTAGTCATCAATGGTGAGCATCTCCATGCTGATCGTATCAACCATACGACTCATGTTTGACCTTTCGGTCTCCCGTCTTCGAGGCCATGTCTGTACATGCTAGGCTCAACGAGTCAACCTAAGTGTTTTGCGTGTGTAAACTGGCTTACACCCGTTGTATGCGAAGTTAGAATCTATCACACCCGATCATCACGTGGTGCTTCGAGACAACGATCCTTCCCAACAGTGCACACTTAGGGGAATACATATCTTGAAAATTTAATGAGGGACCATCTTATCTTTGCTACCGTCGTTCTAAGCAATAAGATGAAAACATGATAAACATCACATGCAATCATATAGTAACATGATATGGCCAATATCATCTTGCTCCTTTGATCTCCATCTTCGGGGCACCATGATCATCATTGTCACTTGCATGACACCATGATCTCCATCATTGTGTCTCCATGAAGTCGTCACACCAACTATTACTTCTACTACTATAGCTAATGTTTAGCAATAAAGTAAAGTAATCACATGGCGTTTCATCTCATACAATAAATTAAGACAACTCCTATGGCTCCTGCCGGTTTTCATACTCATCCACATGCAAGTCATGAATCATATTACAAGAACATGATCAATCTCATACATCACATATGTAACATCACATCCTTTTGGCCATATCACATAACGTATCATACCCTGCAAAAACAAGTTAGACGTCCTCCAATTGTTTTTGCAAGTTTTACCTGTCTGATTAGGGTTTCTAGCAAGAACGCTTCTTACCTACAAGACAGCCACAACTTTGATATGACAATGTTATTTACCCTTCATAAGGACCCCCTTCGTCGAATCCTATCCGACTAAAGTGGGAGAGACAGACACCCGCTAGCCACCTTATGCAACAAGTGCATGTCGGTCAGTGGAACCAGTCTCACGTAAGAGTACGTGTAAAGTCGGCCCGGGCCGCTGCTACTGCGACAACAGACCTTCCCTGGTACGGCGCCAGGAATCTTGCTGCTACGGCTACGCCTTTAGGGACTTCCTTGGCAAATATGCAAAGGATTTCCCCGCGGCCTTGGAGCCTTGCGTTGGTGTTCCCTTGAAGAGGAAAGGGTGATGTAGAACAGCGGTGGTAAGTATTTCCCTCAGTTTTGAGAACCAAGGTATCGAACCAATGGAAGATCTCGTCAAGTCACAAGTACCTGCAAAAACACAAAGAGCTTGTGCCCAACGCTATGAAGGGGTTGTCAATCCCTTATAGATTGTTTGCAAAGTGAGAACTAAAAGCAACAAAGAGTAACATAGCAAAGTAAAATTGAAAGTGGAAACGATGGTGTGGATAGACCTGGGGGCCGTAGTGTTCACTAGTGGCTTCTCTCATGAAAGCAAGTAGACGGTGGGTGAAAGAATTACTGTCGAGCAATTGATAGAACCGCCCAAAGTCGTGACGTTATCTAACGCAATGATTATATCTATCGGCATCACGTCCAAAACAAGTAGACCGATACTTTCTCCATCTACTACTATTACTGCACACGTCAACCGCTATCGAGCATGCATCTAGTGTATTAAGTCCAAAAGAACAGAGTAACGCCTTAACCAAGATGACATGATGTAGATGGACAATCTCATATCTACAATAAAAGCCCATCTTGTTAACCTTGATGGAAACAACACGATGCGTGCCTTGCTGCCCCTTCTGTCACCGGGAAAGGTCACCACACGGTATGAACCCAAAACCAAGCACTTCTCCCATTGCAAGAATCATAGATCTAGTTGGCCAAACAAAGCCCAAGACTCAAATATAATTCATAGATAATCTGATCACAAATCCACAATTCATCGGATCTCGACAAACGCACCGCCAAAGAAGATTACATCGGATAGATCTCTATTAAGATCATGGAGAACTTTGTATTGAAGATCCAAGAGAGAGAAGAAGCCATCGAGCTACTAACTACGGACCCATAGGTCTGAAGTGGACTACTTACGAGTCATTGGAGAGGCGATGATGTTGATGTAGAAGCCCTCCAACTCCAAAGTCCCCTCCGGCAAGGCACCGGGAAGGGTCTCCAGATGAGATCTCGCGGAAACGGAAGCTTGCGGCGGCAGAAATGTGTTTTCGTGGATGCCCTGATTTTTTCTGGATTTTTATGGAATTTATAGGCCAAAGACCTAGGGCAGGGTAGCGCCAAGGGGTCCACAAGCTTGGTTGCCGCGGCCTCCCCCCTGGCCGCGGCAACAATGCTTGTGGGCTCCCAGAGAGCCCACTGCCTTGGCCCTCAAGCCTCCCGATCTTCTTCCGTTGTGGAAAAAATTATTTCGGGGATTTCATTCCGTTTGGACTCCGTTCCAAAGTCAGATCTGAAAAGAATCAAAAACACAAAAAATACAGGAACTGGCGCTTGGCACTGAATTAATAAGTTAGTCCCAAAAAAGATATAAAAGGTAAACAAAACATCTAAAGATGACAAGATAACAACGTGAAACCATCAAAAATTATAGATACGTTTGAGACGTATCAAGCATCCCCAAGCTTAACTCCTACTCGTCCTCGAGTAGGGAAGTGATAAAGAATGAATTTTTGATTCTTTCATGCTAACTCCTACTCGTCCTAGCATAGATGTCCTTTGTAACTCCTCTTATGTGACGTGAATGTTCATATCCATTAGATTCAAAACAATAGTTTGCTATTGACGTGGAGACAATAATAATTCCAGCAAACTAGCAAGGTAATCATGAACTTTCAAAATAACAAGGCCAAAATAAAGTTATCCCTACAAAATCATATAGTCTGGCTATGCTCTATCATCCTTGCACAACGAATTTAAATCATGCACAACCCCGATATTGGCCAAGTAATTGTTTTCACACCTTTACTTTCTCAAACTTTTTCAACTCTCACGCAATACATGAGCGTGAGCCATGGTTTTAGCACTATAAGTGGTGTGGAGTGTGGTGAGGTTGCAAGACAAACAAGGAGAAGATGGTCAGATTGACTAGGCATATCAATGAGCTATGGAGATGCTCATCAATAGATATCAACGTGAATGAGTAGGGATTTCCATACAAATGATGCACTAGAGCTAAGAGTATGTGAAAGCTCTTAAAGAAAACTAGTGGGTGTGCATCCAACTTGCTTGCTCACGAAGACCTAAGGCAAATTTGAGAAAGCCTATCATTGGAATATACAAGCCAAGTTATATAATGAGAATTTCCCACTAGCTATATGGTGGTGACAAAACGAGAGACTCTCAATCATGAAGATGATAGTGCTTAATATGCACAAGTGTGGAAAGGTGGTAGCATTGTCCCTTCTCTCTTTTCTCTCAATTTTTTGGTGGGCTCTTTGTCCTCTTTTTTTTCGTGGGCATCTTTGGCCTCTTTTTGTAAATGGGCTTCGAAGGCCTCTTTTGTATTCTCACATGGGACAATGCTCCATCAATGATGATCATCACACTTACAACTCAAAACTTAGAGCAATGATGACTCTATATGGAATGCCTTCAGTAGTGTACCGTGACAATGATCTAGCATGGCATGGACATTAATGGAAACATCATGCTAGCTATCTTACGATCATGCAATGGCAATGTAGAAGTGGTGGCACATGTCATGGTGGTAGTAGTATGGAAATAAATCTCGGAATAGCTTTGAAAAAGCCATAGTAGGTAGGTATGGTGGCTGTTTTGAGGGAGGCTAATGGTGGGCTTCGTGCACCGGCGAAAATTGCACGGCACTCAAGAAGATAGTGATGGTGGAAGGTGAAAGTGCATCTAAACCATGGACTCAACATTAGTCAAGAATAACTCATATACTTGTTGCAAAAATTTTAGTAGTAATCGAAACAAAGCATTCAACGCATACTCCTAAGGGAAGGGTTGGTAGGTATAAACCATCGCGCGATCCCGACCGCCACACAAAGGATGACAATCAATAGACTAATCATGCTCAGACTTCATCACATAGTGGTTCACCATACGTGCATGCTACGGGAATCACTAACTTCAACACAAGTATTTCTAGATCCACAACACCTTACTAATATAACTTCAATATTACCATAACCACAACTCAAAACTAATTGAGATGAATCAAACTTCTCTAACTATTCAATGCACATGAAGGTGTAAGTTTTCATATCCCTTTGGATAACTACCCCTTTTGAGACTACTTTCATAGCATAGATCAACTACCAAGCCACGCACCGCCGTGCTCTAAAAGATATAAGTGAAGCACATAGAACAAAAGCAACTATCTCAAAAGATATAAGTGAAGCACATGTGAGCTGAATTGTCTAACCAAAGGATATAAGTGAAGCTGGACAAAATCACGGTGAGTGCATGTCTCTCTATCTAGGTGTGCAGCAAGGATGATTGTGACACAACAAAAATAAAAGACTCCTACGATACAAGACGGTCCAAGCAAAACACATAACATGTGGTGAATAAAAATATAGCCCCAAGTAACGTTACCGATGGATTGAAGACGAAAAAGAGGGGATGCCTTCCCGGGGCATCCCCAAGCTTAGGCTTTTACGACATCCTTGAATCAACTTGGGGTGCCTTGGGCATCCCCAAGCTTGTGCTCTTGCCACTCTTTATCTTTTTTTCCATAAGAACTTCACCCAAAACTTGAAATCTTCACAACACGAAACTTAAACAGAAACTCGTGATATCACCCAAAACAAGATATATCCAAGTAAGTGTAACAAACCACCACTTCCTTAGGTGTGCATCACGAGTTTCTGTTTAAGTTTCGTGTTGTGAAGTTTTCAAGTTTTGCGTGAAGTTCTTATGGACAAAGAGATAAAGAGTGGCAAGAGCTCAAGCTTGGGGATGCCCAAGGCACCCCAAGTTGATTCAAGGATACCGAAAAAGCCTAAGCTTGGGGATGCCCCGGGAAGGCATCCCCTCTCTATTCTTCAATCCATCGGTAACGTTACTTGGGGCTATATTTTTATTCACCACATGTTATGTCTTTTGATTGGAGCGTCTTGTATCGTAGGAGTCTTTTATTTTTGTTGTGTCACAATCTTACTTGCTGCACACCTAGAGAGAGAGACATGCACTCACCGTGATTTTGTCAAGCGTCACTTATATCCTTTGGTTAGACAATTTAGCTCACATGTGTTTCACTTATATCTTTTGAGCTAGTTGATTTTGCTCTATGTGATTTACTTATATCTTTTAGAGCACATCGGTGCGTGGCTTGTTCGTTGGCTTATGCTTTGAAAGTAGTCTCAAAAGGGGTAGTTATCCAAAGGGATATGAAAACTTCCATCTTCATGTGCATTGAATAGTTAGAGAAGTTTGATTCCTCTCAATTAGTTTTGAGATCTGGTTGTGGTAATATTTAAGTTATGTTAGTATGGTGTTGTGGATCTAGAAATACTTGTGTTAAAGTTAGTGATTCCCGTAGCATGCACATATGGTGAACCGCTATGTGATGAAGTCTGAGCATGATTAGTTTATTGATTGTCATCCTTTGTGTAGCGGTCAGGATCGCGCGATGGTTTATACCTACCAACCCTTCCCCTAGGAGTATGCGTTGAATGCTTTGTTTCGATTACTACTAAAACTTTTGCAACAAGTATATGAGTTCTTCATGACTAATGTTGAGTCCATGGTTTAGATGCACTTTCACCTTCCACCATCACTGTCTTCTTTAGTGCCGTGCAACTTTCGCCGGTGCACAAAACCCACCATTAGCCTCCCTCAAAACAGCCACCATACCTACCTACTATGGCTTTTTCAAAGCCATTCCGAGATATATTGCCATGCAACTACCACCATGACATGTGCCACAGCTTCTACATTGCCATTGCATGATCATAAGATATCTAGCATGATGTTTCCATTGATGTCTATGCCATGCTAGATCATTGTAACGGTACACTACCGAAGGCATTCCTTATAGCGTCATCATTGCTCTAAGTTTTGAGTTGTAAGTGTGATGATCATCATTGATGGAGCATTGTCCCATGTGAGGAAATAAAAGAGGCTAAAGATGCCCACACAAAAAATAGAGTCCAAAGAGCCCACAAAGAAAATGAGAGAAAAAGAGAAGGGACAATGCTACTACCTTTCCACACTTCTGCTTATTAAGCACCATGATCTTCATGATTGAGAGTCTCTCGTTTTGTCACCACCATATAACTAGTGGGAAATTTTCATTATATAACTTGGCTTGTATATTCCAATGATAGGCTTCCTCAAAATTGCCTTAGGTCTTCGTTTAGCAAGCAAGTTGGATGCACACCCACTAGTTTTCCTTAAGAGCTTTCACATACTCTTAGCTCTAGTGCATAATTTGTATGGCAATCCCTAATCACTCACATTGATATCTATTGATGAGCATCTCCATAGCTCTTTGATATGCCTAGTTAATGTGACCATCTTCTCCTTGTTTGTCTTGCAACCTCCATCACACTCCATTCCACTTATAGTGCTAAAACCATGGCTCGCGCTCATGTATTGCGTGAGAGTTGAAAAGGTTTGAGAAAGTAAAAGTGTGAAAGTAATTACTTGGCCAATACCGAGGTTGTGCATGATTTAAATTCATTGTGCAAGGATGATAGAGCATAGCCAGACTATATGATTTTGTAGGGATAACTTTCTTTTGGCCTTGTTATTTTGGAAGTTCATGATTACCTTGCTAGTTTGCTTGAAGTATTATTGTCTCCCATCAATAGCAAACTATTGTTGTGAATCTAAGGGATCTCAACATTCATGTCACATAAGTGGAGTTACAAAGGACATCTATGCTAGGTAGCATGAAAGCATCAAAAATTCATTCTTTATCACTTCCCTACTCGAGGACGAGCAGGAGTTAAGCTTGGCGATGCTTGATACGTCTCAAACGTATCTATAATTTTTGATGGTTTCATGCTGTTATCTTGTCAACTTTGGATGTTTTATGTACCTTTTATATCTTTTTGGGACTAACTTATTAATTCAGTGCCAAGTGCCAGTTCCTGTCTTTTCTGTGTTTTTGACTCTTTTCAGATCTGATTTTGGAACGGAGTCCAAACGGAATAAAATCCCCGAAATAATTTTTTCCAGAACAAAAGAAGATCAGGGGACTTTAGGGCCAAGGCAGGAGAGCCACAGGGGGGCCACAAGCCCTGTACCCGCAGCCAGGGGGGGCGCGGCTACCAAGCTTGTGCCCCCCTGGAGCTCCCCTGCCCTAGCTCTTTTGCCTATATATTCCCTAAAATCCCAGAAAAAATCAAGGCGTCCAGGAAACCACTTTTCCGCCGTCGCAAGCTTCCGTTTCCGCGAGATCTCATCTGGAGACCATTCCCGGTACCCTGCCGGAGGGGACTTTGGAGTTGGAGGGCTTCCACATCAACATCATCGCCTCTCCAATGACTCGTGAGTAGTCCACTTCAGACCTACGGGCCTGTAGTTAGTAGCTAGATGGCTTCTTCTCTCTCTTGGATCTTCAATAAAAAGTTCTCCATGATCTTCATGGAGATCTATTCGATGTAATCTTCTTTGGCGGTGTGTTTGTCAAGATCCGATGAATTGTGGATTTGTGATCAGATTATCTATGAATTATATTTGAGTCTTTGCTGATTTCTTATATGCATGATTTGATATCCTTGTAAATCTCTCCGAGTCTTGGGTTTTGTTTGGCCAACTAGATCTATGATTCTTGCAATGGGAGAAGTGCTTGGTTTTGGGTTCATACCGTGCGGTGACCTTTGCCAATGACAAAAGGGGCAGCAAGGCACGCATCGTGTTGTTGCTATCAAGGGTAACAGGATGGGCTTTCATCATAGATTTGAGATTGTCCATCTACATCATGTCATCTTGCTTAAGGCGTTACTCTGTTCTTATGAACTCAATACACTAGATGCATGCTGGAAAGCGGTCGACGTGTGGAGTAATAGTAGTAGATGCAGAGAGTATAGGTCTAGTTGTTTTGGACGTGATGCATATAGATATGATCATTGCCATAGATAACGTCATGACTTTGCGTGGTTCTATCAATTGCTCGACAGTAATTCGTTCATCCACCGTCTACTTGCTTTCATGAGAGAAGCCTCTAGTAAACACTACGGCCCCCGGGTCTATTCACAACTATCGTCTCCACTTTTACTTTTATTTTGCTTTGTTTACTTTTTGCTTTAAGTTCTCACTTTGCAAACAATCTATAAGGGTGTAACATCCCAAATTTTGGAATGTTAAAATAATTATTAGATTGTTTGTTTGTTTGATTGAGCGATTGAAACTTGAGTGAAATTTGAAACTTTTCAAAACTTTTGAATGAGAGGGAATAAAATGACTTTCCCCTTCTCCGGTGAATTCAAATTCAATCATTTAAAAGCAAAGAGAGAAGATGACGTGACTTCTTCAACTATAAAGAATTTGAACGGAGATTTGCATTTGAATTCTCTCAAAAATTTCTTTTGAATTTCTATTTCTTTTCTTCGTACAAGAAGTGCCGGAAAATAATTCTTGCAAGCAAGAAAGAGCGGAGGAACATGACCCTCCAAAGCCAGGGGCATTTGTTGAAGTATTTTCAGCCAAGGAAACAAAATTTAATTTGAGAAAATAATTACAAAAAGAAATGATGCTTTTAGGGATTTTTTTTTTGGAAAAACATTTTTTTAAGTTTTTATTTTGGCCGTGGAAAAAATGCCCATCATTTAGATTTTTATTTTTCTGATAATTTTAGTATATAGAAACTCTTTATTCCGAATTGATTTGATTTCCCTTTTATCGTTTTAGTTTCCTAGTTTTAAAAATAGGAAAGGAATCACTTTTATTGGGAAACTCTTGCTGGCCCATTAAGAGGTTTCCTAAACTGGCCCAACAAGATCTTCTTCTTCCTCTATCTCCTTCCTCACGTGCACAGGACCTTCCTTAGCCATGGACAGAGAAATCCTCACCTCCGGGATTCGCGAAGTCCTTTCCCTCCTAGCCTCTCCCGTCGCCCCTATAAGAAGCCCTACATTCTCCTCGTTCCATTCCCGCTGGAATCGCCGCCTCTCCCCACCTCCTCCTCCCCCTGTGGACCTCGCCGGAGTCGGCCACCAGAGAACTCGCCGGCGACCTACCCCATCGCCCTTGCACTCCCTCCCCTCCCTGCCGAGCCCTCCCTACCCCGCCGCCACCACCCCACCATCGCTCCACCCCACCCCCTCGCCCTTCCCCACCATCGCCGGAGCTGCGACTCCTCCACATCGCCCCGACCAGGAAGCCCTGCTCCTCCCGTCGCCCCCCCTGCACCCCTCTCCATCTCCCCCTCGCCTCCCCCCCTGGAGCCTCGCCGCCCCACCCCTCCTCCACCGGCACCGCACCCCCCGCCGGTGACCCCACCCCGCCGGAGTTGCACCCCCTCGCCGGAGAAGGCCTCCAGCCCCTGCAGTCACGGTAAGGCTCCTCCTCCTCCTGTTTTTTTGGGTTTGCCTATTAGATCAAGATCTACGGTGTAGATTAGAAGGGCATACCCCTTCGGTTCTTTGACAAGAACCGACCGTTTATTTTTATTAACCGAAGCGTTTTCTTATACTTCGGCCATTCGCTGGTTAGCCTACGCAGCGCACACCCCCTAGCCAACCAGAGATCGCCACGTGGCCCGTTCATTAGTTAGCTTTTATACTTTTTTCTATTTAGTTCCAAAAACAGAAAAGTTCCAATGTTGTTTAGCCCATAACTTTTGATCCACAACTACAATAGTGTTGATTCTTTTTCCTGTAGATCACAAATTCTCTGTAGTTTTTAAAAATATATAATTTGTCCATGTTTGAAATTTGAAAATTTGAATTAGATCAGATTTAGTTTAATCCTTGTTTTGCTTATTCCAGGAGTTTAAAAATAGATTTTAATATGATTCTTTTTGCTACTGATCACTAGTGATCTTATTTATCAGTGGTAAAAATTTCAGATTTGTTTGAGTATTTTAGCTCATGGTTTCTTGTGAAACAATTTCTGTTTCACCTCTTTTAGGATTAGGGCTATTTGTTTTCTATAATTGTTTTTAAATTATTTTTTCTTTTATATTTCAGAAAGATTATTGTTTTGTTTATGTTAGTTAACAGTAGTTTTGCAACAAGTTTTGATTTTATTTTTATTTGTTATCATGAAATCAATTCTAGTTCCCTGATAACTTGCAATTGGTTTCTCCACTGTTTCAAATCCCGTTTGGAAATACTTTCAAATAGTTTTGTGAAAAATATTTTATTTTATCTTAGTTAAACTTATATCTTAGTTCCTTGTTATTATTTTCTGTTAGACAAAAACTATTTAGTGTTTGACGTAGTAGAAGACTCCCTAGTCTTATTTAAAGTTTCCTCCGGATTCCTATTCGCTCTATCTTTTGTTTTGATTGCTAGAATGATTGCTAGTATGAGTGCTTATGTGAATGATATGTTTGTTATATAGATTTCATCGGAGAGTGACGAGTAGTCTATCAAGTTATTTTCTCGAGAAATTCTTCTTCATCAACATCACCAGGCAAGTCACTTTGATCATACTATCACCTATGTTTTATGCATCGTAGTTCTACCATCCTATGCCCAAATTGCAGGCTGCTTAGGTACTTGGAAATTTTAGTATAGATTGTAGTATCATGTGGTAGGCACACAACAACCCCGATACTTGGCCCCGGGACGACAAATTTCATATTGCTATGCTTGAGTAGACGGGATTTCGGTTGAGTGCATAACACGAGTGATGCGAGGTTGATTAAATAATCAAGACCGATAAAGACAAGATTTTCAAGACCTCGGACGCAATGCAACTCTGGGTGAAGGACGGTCGATCGGCTCCCTGGAGAACCCAGTGGATGACCCGGGATGCTGTAGAGGTCATGACATCCTGCGGAAAGCTTAACCCAGGCTCAAAGAGACGGACGGATATTTTCAAGACCCAAGGCTTACCTGCAGAGCCACAAGTCATTATGGGCTCTAGCTTGGTTGGACAACGCGGCGACTCCGGACAGGCGGTGCTAGCAGATGTAGAAGAACGGTAGGATTGGATGGGCACCGACAGGGATTCAGAGGGACCCGTTGAAAGACCATGTTTTGATCATCCGGTCTTCAAACACCCTGAAGTGCGAGGACATACACGGAGGCGATCAAATCTTGTGGGGAACATGTGCAAAACTCTGCAGAGTACTCAAACCTAATCGATTAGCCATGTCCACGGTCATGGACATCTTGAGCCAAAGGAACTGAAGTTATCTGGATTTCTCAACACCATTAAATATATTTGATGAGGGTAATTATTGACAACTCGGATATAGGAGAAAACTTGCTTTTCGCTAAAAACTTATAGCCCCACCTGCCATATATGCATATAGTATAGATGACATTTTACCCCCTCTCTTATGTGACTTGCAGGCATATTCAATATGCTGACCTACACGGCTGCAACGTCTTATGTTGCAGATATTTTTCTTCGACGAGTAAGAGTACGATTCAGGGTTACGGTCTACACTCAACTTGCCGTTGGTGTTTATTGGGACTCCACTCCCTTGACTGCTTCCGCTGAGATATTTAAGGTATATATCAGTTTTACGCTATTTACATGTGATTGCACTTTGATACATACATTGATGTATTGTGTGTGCCAGCATACTGATCCAAGGATGGCACAGATACACGGAGGCTTGACTCGTTTTGAGTCGGGTCGCTACAAAGGGATTGACAACCCCTTCATAGCGTTGGGTGCAAGCTCTTTGTGTTTGTGCAGGTACTTGTGACTTGACGCGATCCTCCTACTCGATTGATACCTTGGTTCTCAAACTGAGGGAAATACTTACCGCCGATGTGCTACATCACCCTTTCCTCTTCAAGGGAACACCAACGCAAGGCTCCAAGGCCGCGGGGGAATCCTTTGCATATTTGCCAAGGAAGTCCCTATAGGCGTAGCCGTAGCAGAAGGATTTCTGGCGTCGTTGCCAGGAAAGGTCTGTTGTCGCCGTAGAAGTGGACCCCCGGAACCCTTCTGGTGGTCCCGGTACATTACCGGTGTCGTGTGAAACACTTCCGGTGAGCAAATCCTTACTTCCAATATATGAATCTTTACCTATGGACCATTCCGGAACTCCTCGTGACGTCCGGTACTCATCCGGGACTCCGAACAGCCTTCGGTAACCACGTACACTATTCACATATAACCCTAGCATCATCGAACCTTAAGTGTGTAGACCCTACGGGTTCGGGGACCATGTAGTTATGACCGAGACACCTCTCTGGTCAAAAACCAACAGCGGGATCTGGATATCCATGTTGGCTCCCACATGTTCCACAATGATATCATCGGATGAACCACGATGTCGGGGATTCGATCAATCCCGTATGCAATTCCCTTTGTCTACCGGTATGATACTTGCTCGATATTCGATCGTCGGTATCGCTATACCTTGTTCAATCTTGTTACCGGCAAGTCTCTTTACTCGTTCCATAACATATCATCATGTGGCTAACTCCTTAGTCACACTGAGCTCAATATGATGATGGATTACCGAGGGGGCCCGGAGATACCTCTCCATCACACGGAGTGACAAATCCCAGTCTCGGTTCGTACAACCCAATAGACACTTTCGGAGATACCTGTAGTGCACCTTTATAATCACCCAGTTACGTTGTGACGTTTGATACTCCCAAAGCACTCCTACGGTATCCAGGAGTTGTAGAATCTCATGGTCTAAGGAAATCATAATTGACATTACAAAAGCTTTAGAAGATGAACAACACGATCTAGTGCTATGCTTAGGATTTGGTCTTGTCCATCATGTCATTCCCCAATGATGTGATTCTGTTATCAATGACATCCAATGTCCATGAATAGGAAACCATGATCATCTATGGATCAACGAGCTAGCCAACTAGAGGCTCACTAGGGACACATTATGATCTATATATTAACACATGTATTATGGTTTCCGGTTAATACAATTATAGCATGAATAATTGATAATGATCATGAACTAGGAAATATAATAATAACCAATTTATTATTGCCTCTGGGGCATATTTCCAACAGAAGTAATATATGGGCAAAGTTGGAGGCCAAGAATTAAGATAGAAAAGGCATGGAATTAAAATGCAAGTGAGTTTTTAGTTAATTCCAATTAATGGAATGTTAATAGTAGCGCCCTAAAATATCGGGAGGATATGTTATAAAGAGAAACCACCATGTGAATTCCCTCAATTTAAATAGATCAAGTGATCTATGCAAGTTATTTATTTGTGGTGCAGAAAATTTAATGACATTATGACATGATGCAATGCAACAAACAAATAATTCGCACGCCGACAACGGAATAAAAGGGGAATCTTCAGGAGCGTTGGTTCCGGGTTGTTACAACTCTCCTACACTAACAAGAGATCTCGCCCCAAGATCTAAGAATGTAAAGGGGGAGAGAAAGTGCAAGAGGTAAAACATAGTCACTTCTTTGACAAACGAGTGAAACCAACGATCCTTGAAGGTTGCACAGAGATGAAGAATGATATGAGGAACAAGCAAGAATTCAACAGAAATTTCGGCAACACTTCGGTAGGAAATAGAGGCAAATTTTGATAAGATGGAAAGATCTTCACAAGATCCAAAACAAATCAACTAAATTGATAAGCAAGGAAAGAACAAGATCTTGATGAGACGAGACAATAGATTCAAAGGGAGCAACACCACAATACCACCGAAACAAGAATAGAAACTATGTCATTGGAAATAAAAATGGAGAAGAAAATGAAAATTTGACCACAATTAAATTTGAAGAGAAACGTGACAGAAGAATTGAACGGAGTTGTTGGAAAACCAACAACGAATAGAAGATGCTTGTAGTGGGCTTACGGAAACCATTTCATGATAATGAGGTGACAACCGGTCACTAATGGAAACAAAGATTGCTTGGGAAGCACAAGACATGCAAAACTTGTTACACCAAGAGGATACCTTGAAAACTTGGATCAACGATAATCACCATAATAGCAACAATCCTTAGGAAAGGCTCTAGGAGAAATCTAATCCAAGATAACTCAATGACGAAACCATGGGTTAAAAAATATCTCATGATCAAAGGATTCGGTGGGTTTACATATTCATTCTAGAAACAACTTCTCTTCGAGACTCCTCCACGAACAAGAATGCTATAATACCACCTCAAAGGATAACGGAGGAACAATTGCACTTGAAAAAACATGACAAAGAACACTTGAGGTTTCCAACAAGAATCTTTAAGAACACCTAGAGAATGAATTACATCCTTGAAGAACCACCATAATGCACCTCCGTATACAAAAGAATGATGAAAAGAAATGAAGGATGTAAAGAATAAGATTTAAGCCTTGCAAAGATTTAGATGAAGCCTCACGAAGAGATACTTATGAAAACTTGGAACTCCGGAAAAACAAAAGATAAGAAAACTTGGGATAAATAATTGATATCATGAGCTACTCCGGAAGAAGAATTGAAATCACTTGATGAAACGAGAATAAGAATTATATTATGCTCATCCTTCATCAAGTTAAATTGATGATAAGCAACGGATTTAGCAAACCACTTATTGTTCATGAAAAGATTGAAGAGAGGTACATGGCACAAATTGATGAAGTATTGAAAGAACCACCAGTAAGAATTTGGAATGAAAGAGGATGAAACAAATGAACTGGGCTACATGAGGACAAAAGGGTATGATTCGATTAGAGAATGCTTGAACAAGCCACCGGTAAGAATTTACAACTGAATGAGGGTACCAATAATGAATGGAGATACAAGAGAGTAAGATATCATGATCTACCTGAGAGAAAATCTGAACAAGCACTGGGATAATTGAGAGACGAACGAAGAGACAACAAGTGAGAAGAATTTGAGATTGGCAATTGAAAGCTAGGAACGAAGAAATCTTCTGAACTTATGGCCTTCGAAGGATCAAGAAAAGAAAAAAAAATTAAAATTCACTCGATAGATATGGAAGGAATTACCCATGATTGACAATAATTGAGAAGAAAGCACGAAGCTGAGATGACATTTTTTAAAAGAATGGAGAAAGATTTAAGAGAAACACTCCTTCAGACTTCAAGGTGAGAATGATGAGAAGGAACACCACCAAAATTACTCAGACACTCCGGAATAAGGAATATGAAAAAGGTTGAGCCAATGATGAAAATTAATTCGTATAGATCTTGGAGAAGGGATATGACTGATGGAATCCATACTTACGTCATACTTGAAAAGATTAGAGATCTCCGGAAAAGATTAGGGCATGTACAATGGTACTATCTTAGTAATGCCATGTAAGATAAATGATGAGGTGGAGAAAAGATAACTCATAAGATAAGGTTTGTCTTCTCTTATTTAAGAGAGAACAAGAGGTGACCTCTTAGCATAATATGTCTCATCATGTTTTGAGGAATAACTAGTTATTAAAGATAAGGCTAAGAGGTGACCCATTGTAAGACATATTTTTTCATCTCTAAATTACATGCTAGACTTAAGATAGGACCATCTTATAAACCATTGTACATGCCCTTAGAAGAGCCAGATAAGATCCTAGGAAAACATGTGGGTTATGGGCCCACTCAAAAGAAACCACCGTTGAAACAATTGCTTGGAAAGAGAGATATTGCACTGGACACATGAAGCTTGATGAGGTGAGAACCTCGAAATAATTGAAAGGATATGGATGGAACATGAGTCTTCTGAAATATCTTGAGCACTCCGGATAGAATAGAGAGGGATGAATAAATAAGAGAGGGTTGAATGAGAATTTGCAACACAGGAATCATTTAAATGATGAAAAGGATATGATGAACCCCGAAATCTTGAATTGAATCCACCGGAGAGAACAAGACTGAAGTATGATGAACTCGAGACTCCTCAAAATCTTCACAATGAAGCATCAAATACAATACAGAAGAAAAGAAGCGGAAACCACAATGAAAGAAAGGCACTTGGATGGTAATTGAATCACTAAAGAGAAGGGCGGGAGGGCGGGGAGAAACAAAGACAACTTGGGACAGATGAGATAAACTCCGGAAAGAAATGAGGAAATCATCTTGCAAAATTTGAGAAGACTGAATTAACTTGAAGAGAAGCACACCGGTTGGAAAAGATTTGACATGACGTCTCTGGTTGAAAAGAATTGATAAGACAATTTGAATGAGCAAGGAATTTGCATTCCCATAAAAATATGAGAACACCTCTTGGAAAGATATGAATTCACCACTTGACATCGAAGCAACTCGAATTACCATAGTCCGACAAAACAAAGGATGCAGCTTGCGAAACAAGTCAGAACAAATTCATGATAGAGATTATGTTCGATATTTTCATGGTAAGGTTCGCACGGTCTCGATCGTACATTGGACTGTCATATTGAAATGACGCTCGGATATGCTCCCTAGGCGTAGCGAACTACAAGGCTTGAAGAAGCATATCTGATGACATATATCGAGACTGTCCTCTCTATAAATGACCATGAACAAACGAATACACTACATGTCCAACATCAACCTCACATCATGAATCTGTTGGAAGATTGTCCTATAGGGAACCACTTGAATTCCCACCTAAGAACTCCTGAAATTTTCTGGTTATGCAATCGAGTCCATGAATCTGTTTCTGGACAACATGTCACAACTTTTGAACTTTCTTGTAATCGGAGGCTAAACTTGGCACAAAGCTTAAAAATAAAGATACAATGATGTTACTAAAGTAGTGACACACATCAAGACCACTAAAAAACTGAAAGTAAAAACTCAAAGTAAGGATAACAAGGGTTGTCTCCCTAGAGATCTTTCTTTATAGCCATAAAGATATGCTTAAGATTTTAATGATGCTCTCGTAGGAATAAGAGTTGTAGAACAAAAGAGAGCATAAAGAAGAAAATACCAAACACATTTAAGTCTAACATGCTTTCGATGCATAGGAATATTGCAATATAACAATTCATTGAAGCACAAAGCAATAAGCATAGGAAGGCAAAACAAGTGCAGCTTCGAAACCTTCAACATAAAGTGAGGGAACTTGATATTACTGAAATATCTATAAGCATATGTTCCCTTGTCATAATGATTTTCAGTGGGATCATGAATAAACTCAACAATATAAGTCTCACATAAAGCATTGTTACCATGATCCACATGCAAAAAGGTACTCTTACTCTCAACATAAGCATAATCTTTCTCATTGGTAATAGTGGGAGTAGGACTATCGTAAACAACCTGAACATTGTAGATTAATTATGTATTGGGGAGCCCATGGTTAGGACATTTTAGCATTAAAGTTTTCATTCTCTCCCAAGCTTGAGCTATGCTCTCTCCTTCATGAGGATAGAAATTATAAACATAATTCCTATTCTCATGGACTTCATGAAGAGGATAAAACTTGAAGTACAAGAGAGACTGAATCTGTTCCCAATCCCGTAGGTGAGAATCATCTAGTAGCCTATACCATTCCAATGCTTTTCCTTTTAGTGACAAGGAAAATAATTTCATCATGACTTCATCTCTTGTCAAACCTGAAATCTTAAACAACTCACAAAGTTTTGTAAGTTGCAACAAATGAATACTAAGTTTGACTTATCCATATCCTGCATAACAATCATTCCTAAGTATTTCAGTTATCCCAAGTGGTATTTTTAATGGGATACATTTAGTAGGTGGAGGAGACTTCTCTACCACAGGTGTGGTAAAGCGGCCTTCCCCAAGCAGCGAACTAAGAGTGCAATTTTCCATAAGCCTAACTAGTGAAAATAAAAACAAGAAATGAAAAGATTTAATTGCAAGATCTAAAGATATACCTTCAAGCACTCACCTCCCCGGCAACGGCACCAGAAATAGCTTGATGTCTACGCATGCTTCTATTCTTGTAGACTATGTTGGGCCTCCAAGCGCATAGGTTTCTAGGACGGCAACAATTTCCCTCAAGTGGATGACCTAAGGTTTATCGAACTCAGGGAAGTAGAGGTTGAAGATGGTCTCTCTCAAGCAACCCTGCAATTAAGAAACAAGAAGTCTCTTGTGTCCCCAACACACCTAATACAATGGTAAATTGTATAGGTGCACTAGTTCAGCGAAGAGATGGTAGAATATGGGTGATAGGTGGGGCAAAGCAAGGTAATATAAATCTGTAATAAAAATTACAAAAAGGTAGCAAGTGATAAAAGTGAGCATAAACGGTGTAACAATGGTGAGAAATAAGGCCTAGGCTTCATACTTTCACTAGTGGCAACTCCCAACAACATTAACATAGTCTAATCACATGATATTTTCACTAAAACATGCAATGGATACGTACTCGGAGGTCATTCCTTTGTGATTAAGGGAGGACGATAATTATATAGGGCTACAAAAGTACACCTCAGAGTTCGTAGTTCTCATCTACGGATTTCCCAATGTCACCGCGGCCATCCAAATAGAGTACCACAATCACCACAACATATCTCAAGGATAGTCAAAGACAAGCACCAAGATACTCTCAATCTTCAATCAATTAACAAAAGAGGAAATCACTCATGAAAATATTCTTCTAATCCATGTCCAATAGACCGCTGTCACCATGGTCTCGGAGATTATACTAGATAAGATCAAGTGAGTACATCAATCCAATACATAGAAGAAGGGGAAACATCATGGGATCACCCTAGATTCACATAGCCTATGATCACAATCAAGATCACATCATGGGAGAGAGAATTAACCACATAGCTATTGTAGAAGACCTCAGCCCGAGGAGGAACTACTCTCGCTTCATCGAGGGAGCAAGCAACGTCGATGGAGATGAATCTGGGGGCACTTCCCCGTTCCGGTAGGGTGCCGACATAGGTATTCTGGTTCCCCGAAACTTGTTGACGATGACGGCGAAGATCGGAATTGCTTCTGAGAAAAGGATTCTCCAATCAGGGTTTCCTCCACGGGGGTAAAAATAGGGCCAAAGTAGGGCACCAGAGGGTGTGGGCCCCACCCAGGCGTCCTCCTTGCGTAGCCAGGGGGAAGGTCATGTCACTAGGGCGCCTGGGGGCCTGGTGACCCCCCTCTGGCCCTCCTTCGGCCGTCTGGAGTCTTCTGAAATGCTGATTTTTATATTTTTTTTGTGGAATTTTTCGGGCACTATAAATATGGGTATAAACCTGAGCAGACAGAAACTGGCATTGGGTGCACTGAGTTAGTAGGTTAGTCCAAATATGTTGAAAAAGGTATGAAAGTGTACGAAAACTTGCATGGAGCAAGCAGAAATAATAGATACGTTTGGGACGTATCACCGAGCCATAAGATGGTCAGAATATGACCATAGAAAATGGCTCTAAGTCGTTAGAAAATGTGAGTACTCTGTCGACCACCACCCATTGTGTCTATGACGAACATGGGCATGAAGGACCAGATCATGTTGGACCACAAACCTCTCGGCTAGTGACCACCCATAGCAATCCCACGCTCTCCTCACGTGTCTCATAAGCACTATGCTTATGTGATGCTTGGGAAAATATGTTGTTATCCTCACGGATGACATACTTATTCACCCAATAAGAGGACGGATACTTTAGTCTTGTTTGGGCGAGCCCCAAGGACGCCGATCGCTATGCCCCTTGAGAGTAAGGTGTTATCTCGACAAGGTGGCCTGCTCGAAGTGACCTCAAGACAGCGGAAGTCCATCCTACCCAAGACAAGACAAAGGACCTCCATGGTTGGGAAACCATGACAACGAAGAAGAAGCAATAGAAGTCAACCACTGATCCTGCACCGGCTACATCAATAATGTCAAGAAGCCTCGACGATTCAAGACGATGAAACCTTGGGACAGCGAGAGAAGACAAAGAGCTTCTTCTTAGTCCAAATCAAGGACGAGAGTCCTAATTGGATCATGGTGAAAAACCTGCTAAAGGCGATTCACCCGCCTGCCAATCCCTAGATCTTAGGTACTGGATGACTGGTCTATACTCTTGGGTAGTCATCTCATCCAGAACCCATCACGAACCTTCCGAGATGGTAGGACAAGTTCTGGACTCAGAGTCTCCGAGCTTAGACTCATGGGTGAGACCCAACCCAAACCCTTTCGCGAGAAGCCTTCGAAGACCCACTGCAACAACACCCTCGAGGATGAAAACCACCTGCGACCCTAGCTTGCCTGCCTTAAGGGAGTCAAGGAATTCCCTGTGAGCAGGGAGCTATGCGAAGATCTTGACCGTACGTTCTAACACGAGACATCTAGATGTCACTAAGTGGCATGAGCAACCCTGAGACCATAATCCATACGCGCTATCTTGCCACGTATTCCGACTTTGGAATGCACTTGCAAGCCAGAACCTTGCACGAACTTAGTGCACCATGCCCTTGACCCTCGGTCAAGCCTAACTTATTGTCGAACCCGCTCACAGTCAGACAAAGACATGCGGAGCCTTCGAAGCTGTATCATCAAGCACCTGAAGACCCAGAGAAGCAACAAGGGGACATGCGGACTACCTCCGACTCAAGATTTGGTATCTCTTTGATCCCTAGCCTAGAAATCTCAGGGACAAGATTTTCTTAAGGCGGTAATGTCTATAACACCCTGTTTTTAACTCTCTTGGCTGATTTGACTTTTCCCAAAAATTAGGACCAAATAATTTTTTTGTGAATGCATGTGATGCTTGATGCGATGTTTAGTTGCTTGCCTATTGCTTGTGTTTGAATCAAATGCTCGTGCTACTCTCCAGACTCACCTCCTTAGCCCAAAACTCCTGCCTAATGATCATGCCATGTGTTTAGGAGCACAAACTATTTTTTACAAAATATTATTTTCACCAAAAAGTATTTCCTTGATTTAAGCTTTCAAAAACCCATGAGTTGGGATTTGTACTACAAGTACTCAAATTAGGGAAGATATTTTGCACCAAATATTTATTTAAAACCCGTTATTAAAATAACTTGCCAAAACCATAATATTATTATTTTAATGTTTATTTTACTATTTTATTTAAATGCCTTCCTGTGAGTCCACAATTGGTCTCTTATGAAGGAAAGTTATTTTTATTGCTTTCAAAATATTTAAGAAAATTTAGGGAAACTCATTGGACATATATATTCCATATATATGAGTTTCAACACATGGTCATGTTGGGGAACGTTGCATGGGAAACAAAAATTTCCTACGCACACGAAGACCTATCATGGGGATGTCCATCTACGAGAGGAGATTTGGATTTACGAACCCTTGTAGATCGCTCAGCAGGAAGCGTTAAGAAACGTGGTTGATGTAGTGGAACATCCTCACGTCCCTTGATCCGCCCCCACAAACTGTCCCGCGATCCGTCCCACGATCCGTTCCGATCTAGTGCCGAACGGACGGCACCTCCGCGTTCAGCACACGTACAGCTCGACGATGATCTCAGCCTTCTTGATCCAGCAAGCAAGACGGAGAAGTAGATGAGTTCTCCGGCACCGTGACAGCGCTCCGGTGGTGGTGCTGATCTACTCGTGCAGGGCTCCGCCCGAGCTCCACAGAAATCTGATCTAGAGGTGGAACTATGTGGTTTAGGGTTGAGTTGCACGTGGCAAAAGTTGTGTCTCGGAAACCCTCAATACCTCTAGTATATATAGGAGGGAGGGAGGGGAGGAGGCAGCCTCAAACCCTCAAGGTTTGGCTTAATTGGAGGTGGAGGAGTCCTACTCCAATCTTACTTGGAGTAGGATTCCACCTTCCAACTCGGAAACTCTTTCCACCTTGTGTTTTTTCCTTCTCAAACCTTATGGGCCTTAGTGGGAACTTATTCCAGCCCACTAGGGGCTGGTTTATCTCTTCCCATAGCCCATGAGATCCCATGGGGCGTGACAACCCTCCCGATGGTCCCCGGCACCCCTCCCGACACTCCGAGTACACTATCGATGAGCCCCAAACTTTTCCGGTGACCAAAACAGGACTTCCTATATATCAGTCTTTACCTCCAGACCATTCTAAAGATCCTCGTGATGTCCTGGATCTCATCTGGGACTCCGAACAACTTTCGATTAGCAACACCTATAACTCAACTATACCAAAACGTCACCGAACCTTAAGTGTGCAGACCCTGCGGGTTCAAGAACTATGTAGACATGACCCGAGAAACTCCTTGGTCAATATCCAATAGAGGGACCGGGATGCCCATTTTTGATCCTACATATTCCTCGAAGATCTTATCGGTTGAACCTTAGTGTCAAGGATTCATATAATCTTGTATGTCATTCCCTTTGTCCTTCGGTATGTTACTTGCCCGAGATTTGATCGTCGGTATCCGCATACCTATTTCAATCTCGTTACCGGAAAGTCTCTTTATTCATTCTGTAATACAAGATCCCGTGACTTACACTTAGTCACATTGCTTGCAAGGCTTGTGTCTGATGTTGTATTACCGAGTGGGCCCCGATATACCTCTTTGTCACACGGAGTGACAAATCCGAGTCTTGATCCATACTAACTCAACGGAGACCTTCGAAGATACCTGTAGAACACCTTTATAGTCACCCAGTTACGTTATGACGTTTGATGCACACAAGGTATTCCTCCGGTGCCAGTGAGTTATATGATCTCATGGTCATAGGAACAAATACTTGACGCGCAGAAAACAATAGAAATAAAACGACACGATCAATATGCTACGTTCATAGTTTGGGTCTTGTCCATCACATGATTCTCCTAATGATGTGATCTCGTTATCAAGTGACAACACTTACCTATGGTCAGGAAACCTTGACCATCTTTGACCAACGAACTAGTCAACTAGAGGCTCACTAGGGACAGTGTGTTGTCTATGTATCCACACATGTATTTGAGTTTCCAATCAATACAACGATAGCATGGATAATAAACGATTATCACGAACAAAGAAATATAATAATAACTAATTTATTATTGCCTCTAGGGCATATTTCCAACAGTCTCCCACTTGCACTAGAGTCAATAATCTAGTTCACATCACCATGTGATTTTAACGAATCCAACACCCATACAGTTCTGGGGTTTGACCACGTTTTGCTCGTGAGAGAGGTTTTAGTCAACGGTTCTGAATCGTTCAGATCCGTGTGTGCTTTACAAATCTTTATGTCATCTTATAGATGCTGCTACTACGTGCTATTAGGAAATACTCCAAATATCTACTCTAATATTCGAATCCATTTTACTACTCATAGTTATTTGGATTAGTGTCAAAACTTGCATCAACGTAACCCTTTACGATGAACTTTTCAACCACCTCCATAATCGAGAAACATTCCTTAGTCTATTAGTTACTAAGGATAACTTTGACCTCTTAACAGACTTGTGGCAAGGCACACATCAGGTGCGGTACACAACATGGCATACTGTAGAGTCTATGGCTAAAGCATAGGGGGCGACCTTCGTCCTTTCTCTTTCTTCTGCCGTGGTCGGGCTTTTGAGTCTTACTCATATTCACACCTTACAACACAGCCAAGAACTCCTTCTTTGCTGATCTATCTTGAACTCCTTCAAAAACTTGTCAAGGCATGCATTTCATTTGAAAGTTCTGTTTAGCATTTTTGATCTATCTCCACATATCTTGATGCTCAATGTTTAAGTAGTTGTATCCAGGTCTTCCTTTGAAAACCCCCTTTCGAACAACCTTTATGCTTTACAGAAATTCTACATTACTTCCGATCAACAATATGTCAACCACATATACTTATCAGAAATTATATAGTGCTCCCACTCACTTCTTTGGAAATACAAGTTTCTCATAAACCTTGCACAAACCCAAAAGCTTTGATCATCTCATCAAAACGTATATTCCAACTCCGAGATGCTTGCACTAGTCCATAAAAGGATCACTGGTGCTTGCATACTTGTTAGTATCCTTAGGATCGGCAAAACCTTCTGATTGTATCACATACAATCTTTCCTCAAGGAAACCGTCGAGGAAACAATGTTTCGACTTCCTATGTGCAATATTTCACAAATAATGCAGCAAATACAAACATAATTCCAATAGACTTTTAGCATCGCTACGAGTGAGAAAGTCACATCATAGTCAACTCTTTGATCTTGTCGAAAACATCTTTGCGACAAGTCGAGCTTTTCTTAATAGTGACTTATCACCATCATCGTTTGTCTTCCTTTTAAAGATCCATATTTACTTAATAGTATTACTACCATCAAGTAGTTCTTCCAAAGTCTACACTTTGTTTTATACATGGATCCTCTCTCGGATTTCATGGCCTCCAGCCATTTGTCGAAATCCGGGCCCACCATTGCTTCTCCATAACTCGTAGGTTCATTGTTGTTCAACAACATGACCTCCAAGACAGGTTTACCGTACCACTATGTAGTAGTACGCGACCTTTGTCGACCTACGAGGTTTGTAGTAACTTGATCCAAAGCTCTAATGATCACCATCATCAGCTTTCACTTCAGTTGGTGTAGGCGCCACAGGAACATCTTCCTGCACCCTGCTACACACTGGTTGAAGTGACGGTTCACTAACCTCATCAAATTCCACCACCCTCTGACTCAATTCTTTCGAGAGAAAACTTTCCTCGAGAAAGGACCCGTTTCTAGAAACAAACACTTTGCTTCAGGATCTGAGATAGGAGATAAATCCAACTGTTTTGGATATCCTATGAAGATGCATTTATCCGCTTTGGGTTCGAGCTTATCAGACTGAAACTTTTTCACACAAGTGCCACAGCCCCAAACTTTAAAGAAACGACAGCTTAGGTTTCTTTAAACCATAGTCTATACTGTGTCATCTCAACGGAAATACGTGGTGCACTATCTAAAGCGAATGCGGTTGTCTCTAATGCATAACCCATAAACGATAGTGGAAATTTGATAAGAGACATCATAGTATGCACCATATCAAATAGGGCGTGGCTATGATGTTTAGACACACCATGACACTATGGTGTTCTTGGTGGCATGAATTGTGAAACATCTTCCACATTGTCTTAACTGTGTACCAAAAACTCGCAACTCAGATATTCATCTCTATGATCATATCGTAGATAGTTTATCCTCCTATCACGACGATCTTCACTCTGAAATAGCTTTGAACTTTCCAATATTTTAGACTTGTGATTCATCAAGTAAATACTCCTGTATCTACTCAAATCGTTGGTGCAGTAAGAACATAACGATATCCACTGCGAGCCTCAGCACTCATTGGACTACACACATAAAAAAGTATTACTCCCGACAAGTTACTCTCTTGTTTCACGTGGCATGATTTGCATGTCTCAAGTGATTCAAAATCAAGTGAGTCCAAACGATCCATCTCTATGGAGCTTCTTCATGCATTTATACCAACATGACCCAAGTGGCAGTGCCACAAGTAAGTAGTACTATCATTATTACTTTGTATCTTTTGGCACCAATATTATAAACATGTGTAGCACTACGATTGAGATTCAATAAACCATTGAAGGGTAATTATTCAAGCAAATAGAACAACTATTATTCTCTTTGAATGAATAATTGTATTGCAATAAACATGATCCAATCATCTTCATGCTCAACGCAAACACCAAATAACAATTATTTAGGTTTTACCACCAATCCCGATGATAGAGGGAGCGTGCGATGTTTGATCACATCAACCTTGGAAACACTTCCAACACTTATCGTCACCTCGCCTTTAGCTAGTCTCCGTTTATATCATAGCTTTCATTTCGAGTTACTAATCACTTAGCAACCGAACCGGTATCCAATACCCTCGTGCTACTAGGAGTACTAGTAAAGTACACATTGATACGACTCCAACATATCTATAATTTTTGATCGTTCCATGCTATTATCTTGTCAACTTTGGATTTTTTGTTTGCATGATCATGCTATTTTATATCTTTTTTGGGACCAACCTATTAACTCAGTGCCAAGTGCCACTTCCTATTTTTTCCGTGTTTTTGACCCTTTTCAGAGAAGAATATTTAACGGAGTCCAAACGGAATAAAACCTTCGGGAAGATTTTTTCCGTAACAGAAGATATGCAGGGAACTTCAGAACCAAGGCAAAGGACTCCGGGGGAGGCCACAAGCCCCCTAGCCGTGGCCTGGGGTGCCTAGCAGGCTTGAGGGCCCCCCGTGGCTTCTTTACCCTACTTCTTCCGCCTATAAATCCTCGAAAAATCCCAAACTGCCAAAGAGAGGCACAAAAATACTTTTCCGCCGCCGCAAGCTTCTGTCTCCGCAAGATCCCATCTGGGGCAAGTTCTGGTGCCCTGTCGGAGGGGGATTCGGACACGGAGGGCTTCTTCATCAACACCATTGCCTCTCCGATGATGCGTGAGTACTTCACCATAGACCTTCGGGTCCATAGCTAGTAGCTAGATGGCTTCTTCTCTCTCTTGGATCTTCAATACAAAGTTCTCCATGATCTTCATGGAGATCTATCTGATGTAATCTTTTTTTGTGGTGTGTTTGCCGAGGTCCGATGAATTGTGGATTTATGATCAGATTATCTATGATTTCTATTTGAGTCTCCTCTAATCTCTTATATGCATGATTTCGTATCCTTGTAATTCTCTTCGAGTTGTGGGTCTCGTTTGGCCAACTTGATCTATAATTCTTGCAATGGGAGAAGGTCTTGGTTTTGGGTTCATACTGTGCGATGTCCTCACCCAGTAACAGAAGGGGTAGCAAGGCACGCATCATGTTGTTGCCATCAAGGGTAAAAAGATGGGGTTTATATCTATTGCATGAATTTATCCATCTGCATCATGTCATCTTGCTTAAGGCGTTACTCTGTTTGTTATGAACTCAATACACTAGATGCATGCTGGATAGCGGTCGATGTCTGGAGTAATAGTAGTAGATGCAGACACTATCAGTCTACTTGTCTCGGACGTGATGCCTATATGTATGATCATTGCCTTAGATATTGTCATGACTTTGCGCGGTTCTATCAATTGCTCGACAGTAATTCGTTCACCCACCGTAATATTTGCTATCTTGAGAGAAGCCTCTAGTGAACACTATGGCCCCCGGGTCTACTTCACATCTTATTTTTAGTTGTACACTTTTACTTTGTTGCGCTTTCCACCTTCAGATCTCACCTTGCATTTAATTGTGAAGGGATTGACAACCCCTTTATAGAATTGGGTGCAAGTTTGTTTGTTGTTGCGCACGTACATTGGTGACTTGTCTTGGTACTCCTACTGGATTGATACCTTGATTCTCACACTGAGGGAAATACTTACTGCTGTTGTGCTGCATCACCCTTTCCTCTTCAAGGGAAAAACCAACGCAAGCTCAAGAGGTATCAAGAAGAATTTCTGGCGCCGTTGCCGGGGAGTATCAAGTCAAGAATAGTCTCCCTTCAACGTGTCAATTTCTGGCACCGGGGACTATTCTGAGTGAAGCTTATCCAAGTAACCTTCGTAAACTCATCTCTTGCATTTACTTTTTTGCCTTTTGCCTCTCGTTTTCCTCTCCCCCACTTCTGAAAAACAAAAATTACAAAAATATTTGCCTTTTTCGTTTGCCTTTCCTTTGCTTGTGTGCTATGTGCCTTCAATATGCTTGCATCTTCGCTTGCTGAAAATTTATTGATATGGATCCTCATCCACTTGCTAATATCCTTAAGAGATCCAATTATGTTGAACCATTTGCTAGTGAGTTGAGTGCACTTGACTTTCTCTATGGAGTTTTGCTTGAGATGCGTGAATCTGAAAATCATGATGAAGAAATTTATGAAGTGATTCACGTGGGCTCCTTGAATGAAAAGCATGATTGCAATGGTTTCACTATAAATCCTATTAGTGTCAATCATGCTAAAAATATGCAAAACTCTAAGCTTGGGGATGCTAGTTTTGCTATTTTCACTACTTGTTGCAATGATCATGATTGGGGTAATGATTTTTCTTATGATCTTGAAAATTTGATTAAGCCTCATGATGAATATGATATTTGCAATAATATTGAAAGTGGGTTTGGAGAAGTCATGACTTTAGTTGATGATAATCCCACTATTTTTAAAGAGCGTCAACTTTGCATGCATGTGGATCATGAAAAGAATATCCTATGTGATAGCTATATTGTTTAATTTTATTATGATCCCACATGCAATTGTTATGAGAGAGGAAAATATTGTGGTAGAAACTTTCATGTTACTAAATTACCTCTCGTTTTGTTGAGATTGATATTGTTTCTTTCTTCTTCCTTGCATATGGTAGTTATTGCTTGTCTTGACAATTTGTTTTCCTATAAAAATCCTATGCATAGGAAGTATGTTAGACTTAGATATGTTTGTCACATGTTTCATGATGCTCTCTTCGTGTCTGATTGCTATCTTTTATGTGAGCATCATTGAATTATCAATGCCTAGCTAAGGGCGTTAAACAATAGCGCTTGTTGGGACTAAACCCAATGAATTTATCTTTTCTTTTGCCTTATGTTTTGTTGTGTCCACACCATCATAATTCTGTTATGATTATGTTCTTTATGTTTATTTTTGTGTTTGAGCCAAGTAAAACCTTTGTGACTAGTTTTGGTGATGGTTGTTTGATCATGCTGAAAAAGACAAAAACTTTGCGGTCACGAAATTATTTTTCATTCCTATCCAGAAAGAGCTTTTGAGTTGATTCTTTTTGCTGCTGGTTTATATGCGAATTGCTCTTATTTTCGTATTTTTTCAAAATTGTTGAGATACCAGAAGTATACGAAGTATACATATTGCTACAGACTGGTCTGTTTTTGACAGATTCTGTTTTTGTTGTGTTGATTGCTTATTTTGATGAAACTATGGATAGTATCGGGGGGTACTAGCCATGGAAAAGTGAGAATACAGTAATATAACACCAATATAAATAGAAATCAAGTTTTCTACAGTACCTAAAGAGGTGGTGGTTTGTTTTCTTATGCTAATGTTATCACGAGTTTCTGCTTAAGTTTTGTATTGTGAAGTTTTCAAGTTTTGGGTGATGTTCTCATGGACAATGGGATAAAGAGTGGAAAGAGCTCAAGATTGGGGATGTCCAAGGAATACCAATCCAATTAAAGGACACCAAAAATCCTAAGCTTGGGGATGCCCCGGGAAGGCATCCCCTCTTTCGTCTTCAATCCATCGGTAACATTACTTGGAGCTATATTTTTATTCACCACATGATATGTGTTTTGCTTGGAGCGTCAAGTATTATAGGAGTCTTTTATTTTTGTTGTGTCACAATCATCCTTGCTGCACACCTTTTTGAGAGAGACATGCACTCATCGTGAATTTTCTAGAATACTCATTGAGCTTCACTTATATCTTTTGAGTTAGGCAATTTAGCTCGCATGTACTTCACTTATATCTTTTGAGCTAGATAACGTTGCTCTAGTGCTTCACTTAGATCTTTTTAGAGCACGGCGGTGCCATATTTTGGAGAATTAAGAACTCTCGATCTTCACTTATATCTTTTTGAGAGTGCTCTCTCTGAGTAACTTGGTAGTTGGCGTGTGCCATGAAAGAGTCCTAAAGATGATAGGCATCCAAAGAGGATATAATAAAAACTTCCATATTCATGTGCATTGATTAGTAAAGAGAAGTTTGATTCCTCTCAATTAGTTTTGAGATATCGATTTGGTAATATTAGAGTTATGTTAGTAGGGTGTTGTGAATCTAGAAATACTTCTGTTGAAGTTAGTGATTCCCGTAGCATGCATGTATGGTGAACCGCTGTGTTAGGAAGTCAAAGCATAATTGATTTATTGATTGTCATCATTTGTGTTGCACTCGGGATCGCGCGATGGTTAACACCTACCAACCCTTCCCCTAGGAGTATGTGTTTAGCACTTTGTTTCGATTACTAATAAAAACTTTCGCAATAAGTATATGAGTTATTCATGACTAATGTGAGTCCATGGTATAGATGCACTTTCACCTTCCACCATTGCTAGCCTCTCTAGTGTCGCGCAACTTTCGCCGGTGCACAAACCCACCATATACCTTCCTCAAAACAGCCACCATACCTACCTACTATGGCATTTTCATAGCCATTCCGAGATATATTGCCATGCAACTCCCACTGTTCCATCTCATGACTTGTGTCGTCACTTTCATATTGCCATTGCATGATCGTAAGATAGCTAGCGAGATGTTTCAACATCATACGCTAAGCTAGATCGTTGCACATCCCGGTACACTACCGGAGGCATTTCCTATAGAATCATCATTGCTCTAAGTATTGAATTGTAAGTAAATAAAAGTGTGATGATCATCATTATTAGAGCATTGTCCCATGTGAGGAAATAAAAAAAGAGGCCAAAGATGCCCACCAAAAAAATGAGAAGAGGCCAAAGAGCCCAAACAAAAAAAAGAGAAGGGACAATGCTACTATCTTTTTCCACACTTGTGCTTCACAATAGCACCATGTTCTTCATGATAGAGAGTCTCTTGTTTTGACATTTCCTTATACTAGTGGGAATTTTCATTATATAACTTGGCTTGTATATTCCAATGATGGGCTTCCTCAAAATTGCCGTCGGTCTTCGCCGGCAAGCAAGTTGGGTGCACACCCACTGGTTTTCCTTTTGAGCTTTCACACACTTATAGTTGTCGTGCATCCATTGCATGGTAATCCCTACTCATTCACATTGATATCTATTGATGGGCATCTCCATAGCCAGTTGATATGCCGAGTCAATGTGACCATCTACTCCTTTTTGCCTCACAACCTCCACCACACTCTATTCTACCTATAGTGCTATATCCATGGCTCACGCTCATGTATTGCGTGAGTGTTGAAAAAGTTTGAGAAAGTAAGAGTGCGAAAACAATTACTTGGCCAATACCGGGGTTGTGCATGATTTAAATTTGTTGTGTGGGGATGATGGAGCATAGCCAGACTATATGATTTTGTAGGGATAACTTTCTTTGGCCTTGTTATTTCAAAAGTTCATGATTACTTTGCTAGCATGCTTGAGGTATTATTGTTTTCATGTCAATAGCAAACTATTGTTTTGAATCTTACGGATCTGAACATTCATGCCACAAGAAAGAAGTTACAAAGGACAAATATGTTAGGTAGCATTCCACATCAAAAATTCAGTCTTTATCACTTCCCTACTCGAGGATGAGCAGGAGTTAAGCTTGGGAATGCTTGATACATCTCCAACGTATCTATAATTTTTGATGGTTCCATGCTATTATCTTGTCAACTTTGGATGTTTTGTTTGCATGATCATGCTATTTTATATCTTTTTTGGGACTAACCTATTAACTCAGTGCCAAGTGCCAGTTCCTGTTTTTTCCGTGTTTTTGACCCTTTTCAGAGAAGAATATTAAACGGAGTAAAACCTTCGGAAAGATTTTTTTCCGTAACAGAAGATACGTAGGGAACTTGAGAACCAAGGCAAAGGACTCCGGGGGAGGGTACAAGCCCCCTAGCCGCGGCCTGGGGGGAGGCGCCTAGTAGGCTTGTGGGCCCCCGTGGCTCCTTTGCCCTACTTCTTCCGCCTATAAATCCCCGAAAAATCCCAAATTGCCAAAGAGAGCCACGGAAATAATTTCCCGCCGCCGCAAGCTTCTGTCTCCGCAAGATCCCATCTCGGGCACGTTCTGGTGCCCTGCCGGACGGGGATTCGGACACGGAGGGCTTCTTCATCAACATGATTACCTCTCCGATGATGCGTGAGTAGTTCACCATAGACCTTCGGGTCCATAGCTAGTAGCTAGATGGCTTCTTATCTCTCTTGGATCTTCAATACAAAGTTCTCCATGATCTTTATGGAGATCTATCCGAAGTAATCTTCTTTTGCGGTGTGTTTGTCGAGATCCGATGAATTGTGATGGGATTTACAACCCCTTTATAGCGTTGGGTGCAAGTTTGTTTGTTTTTGCGCAGGTACATTGGTGACTTGTCTTGGTACTCCTACTGGATTGATACCTTGGTTCTCAAACTGAGGGAAATACTTACTGCTTCTGTGCTGCATCACCCTTTCCTCTTCAAGGGAAAAACCAACGCAAGCTCAAGAGGTAGCACACATCAATATCATGTATATCAAATATACTTCTGTCGACTTTGCTAGCCTTCTTATCTACCAAGCATCTAGGGTAGCTCCGCCTCAGTGACCGTTCCCCTCATAACAGAAGCACTTAGTCTCGGGTTTGGGTTCAATCCTGGGTTTCTTCATTAGAGCAGCAACTTGTTTGTCGTTTCATGAAGTATCCCTTCTAGCCCTTGCCTTTCTTGAAACTAGTGGTTTTACTAACCATCAACAATTGATACTCCTTCTTGCTTTCTACTCTTGCAGTGCCAAACATTGTGAATCGCTCAAGGATCATCATATATAACCTTGATATGTTTATAGTTCATCACGAAGCTCTAGCAGCTTGGTGTCTATGACTTTGGAGAACCATCACTATCTCATCTGGAAGATTAACTCCCACTTGATTCAAGTGATTGTTGCACTCAGACAATCTGAGCACACGCTGAACGATTGAGCTTTTCTCCTTTACTTTGTAGACAAAGAATCTTGTCGGAGGTCTCTTACCTCTCAACAAGGGCACGAGAATGAAATCTCAATTTCATCTCTTAGAACATCTCTTATGTTCCGCGACGTTTCAAAACGTCTTTGGCGCCTTGCTTCTAAGCCATTAAGTATTACGCACTGAACTATCACGTAGTCATCAAAAACGTGTATGTCAGATGTTCGCAACATCCACAGACGACGCTCGAGGTGCAGCATACTGAGTGGTGCATTAAGGACATAAGCCTTCTGCGCAGCAATGAGGACAATCCTCAGTTTTACGGACTGAGTCCGCAAAGTTGCTACTATCAAGTTTCAACTAAATTTTCTCTAGGAACATATAAAAATAGTAGAGCTATAGCGCAAGCTACATCGTAATTCGCAAAGACCTTTTGACTATGTTCATGATAATTAGTTCAATTAATCATATTACTTAAGAACTCCCACTCAAAAAGTACATCTCTCTAGTCATTTGAGTGGTACATGATCCAAATTCACTAACTCAAGTCCGATCATCACGTGAGTTGGGAATAGTTTCAGTGGTAAGCATCTCTATGCTAATCATATCATCCGTACGATTCATGCTCGACCTTTCGGTCTCATGTGTTCCGAGGCCATGTCTGCACATGTTAGGCTCATCAAGCTTAACCCGAGTTTTCCGCGTGTGCAACTGTTTTGCACCCGTTGTATCCGAACATTGAGTCTATCACACCCGATCATCACGTGGTGTCTCGAAACGACGATTTGTAGCAACGGTGCACCATCGGGGAGAACACAATTTTGTCTTGAAATTTCAGTGAGAGATCACCTCATAATGCTACCGTCGTTCTAAGCAAAATAAGGTGCATGAAAGGATTAACATCACATGCAATTCATAAGTGACATGATATGGCCATCATCTTGTGCTTCTTCATCTCCATCACCAAAGCACCGGCACGATCTTCTTATCACCGGCGCCACACCATGATCTTCATCATCATGATCTCCATCAATGTGTCACCATCGAGGTTGTCGTGCTACTTATGCTATTACTACTAAAGCTGCGTTCTAGCAATATAGTAAACGCATCTGCAAACACAAACGTCTGTTTAAAGACAACCCTATGGCTCGTGTCGGTTGCCGTACCATCGATGTGCAAGTCGATATTAACTGTTACAACATGATCATCTCATACATCCAATATATCACGTCACATGCTTGGCCATATCATATCACAAGCATACCCTGCAAAAACAAGTTAGACGTCCTCTAATTTGTTATTGCATGTTTTACGTGGCTGCCATGGGTATCTAGTATGATCGCATCTTACTTACGCAAAAACCACAATGGAGATGTGCAAATTGTTATTTAACCTCTCCAAGGACCTCCTCAGTCAAAATCAATTCAACTAAAGTTGAAAAACCGACACCCGTCAGTCATCTTTATGCAACGAGGTTGCATGTCAATCGATGAAACCAGTCTTTCGTAAGCATACGAATAATGTTGGTCCGGCCGCTTCAATCCAACAATACCGCCGAATCGAGAAAATACTAAGGAGGGCAGCAAATCGAACATCACCGTCCACAAAACCCTTTGTGTTCTACTCGAGATAACATCTACGCATGAACCTAGCTCATGATGCCACTGTTGGGGAACGTTGCATGGGAAACAAAAAATTTCCTACGCACACAAAGACCTATCATGGTGATGTCCATCTACGAGAGGAGATTTGGATCTACGTACCCTTGTAGATTGCACAGTAGGAAGCGTCCTAACATCCCTGGATCTGCCCCACGAACCTTCCCGCGATCCGTCCCACGATCCGTTCCGATCTAGTGCCAAACGGACGGCACCTCCCCGTTCAGCACACATATAGCTCGACGATGATCTCGGCCTTCTTGATCCAGCAAGAAAGACGGAGAAGTAGATGAGTTCTTTGGCAGCGTGACGGCGCTCCGGTGGTGGTGATGATCTACTCTTGCACGGCTCCGCCCGAGCTCCGCAGAAATCTGATCTAGAGGTGGAACTATGTGGTTTAGGGTTGAGTTGCACGTGGCAAAAGTTGTGTCTCAAAAACCCTCAATACCTCTAGTATATATAGGAGGGAGGGGAGGAGGTAGGCTCAAACCCTCAAGGTTTGGCCGAAATTGGAGGTGGAGGAGTCCTACTCCAATCCTACTTGGAGTAGGATTCCAGCTTCCCACTTGGAAACTCTTTCCACCTTGTGTTTTTTCCTTCTCGAACCTTATGAGCCTTAATGGGAACTTGTTCCAGCCCACTAGGGGCAGGTTTATCTCTTCCCATAGCCCATGAGACCCCTTGGGGCATGACACCCCTCCCGATGGTCCCCGGCACTCCGACAACACTACCGATGAGCCCGAAACTTTTCCGGTGACCAAAACAGGACTTCCTATATATCAATCTTTGCATCCAGACCATTCCGGAGCTCCTCGTGACGTCCTGGATCTCATATGGGACTCTGAACAACTTTCGATTACCAACACCTATAACTCAACTATACCGAAACTTCACCGAACCTTAAGTGTGTAGACCCTGTGGGTTTGAGAACTATGTAGACATGACCTGAGACACTCCTCGGTCAATATCCAATAGCGGGACCTAGATGCCCATATTGGATCCTACATATTCCTCGAAGATCTTATCGGTTGAACCTCAGTGTCAAGGATTCATATAATCCCGTATGTCACTCCCTTTGTCCTTCGGCGTGTTACTTGCCCGAGATTTGATCGTCGGTATCCGCATACCTATTTCAATCTCCTTATCGTAAAGTCTCTTTACTCGTTCCGTAATACAAGATCCCATGACTTACACTTAGTCACATTGCTTGCAAGGCTTGTGTGTGAAGTTGTATTGCCGAGTGGGCCCCGAGATACCTCTCCGTCACACGGAGTGACAAATCCCAATATTGATCCATACTAACTCAACGGACACCTTCGGATATACGTGTAGAACACCTTTATAGTCACCCAGTTACGTTATGACGTTTGATGCACACAAGGTATTCCTTCGGTGCCAATGAGTTATATGATCTCATGGTCATAGGAACAAATACTTGACACGCAGAAAACAATAGCAATAAAACGACACGATCAATATGCCACGTTCATAGTTTGGGTCTTGCCCATCACATGATTCTCCTAATGATGTGATCCCGTTATCAAGTGACAACACTTGCCTATGGTTAGGAAACCTTGACCATCTTTTATCAACGAACTAGTCAACCAGAGGCTCACTAGGGACAGTGTGTTGTCTATGTATCCACACATGTATTTGAGTTTCCAATCAATACAATTGTAGCATGGATAATAAAAGATTATCATGAACAAAGAAATATAATAATAACTAATTTATTATTGCCTCTAGGGCATATTTACAACAGGTCATGTTCAAAATATTGGGCAAACCCCTTCAAAACCCTTCTTGCCTATTTCAAGCTTTTGGAATGTTTTTGTAAGACATATTCTCCATAAATTCCTGTAAAAATTTATCATGTCACATATCATATATGTGATGATCTTTCCATGTTTCATCTCAATCCAAGTTGTTTTGATTCACTTAATTATTCTAAAACCCTATCTGTCCAGATCCAAATTTGAGCAACTCTACATTTCCAAGTGTCTCCAATTGTGCTCAAATTTGGTGGACATGTTCTGATATTCCAATAATGCATCCAGACCAAGTGGTGCATCAAGGAGAATAGATGAACTTGTCCCAAGACCCTCAAAACCCTCTCTATTGATTTCTGCCTTTGGGAAACTTTACATTATAAAGTTTCTCCAATTCATCCCAAACATTTTTTTCAAGCTTTAATGCTCAAATAATCCCGCCACACCAAATATTGGATTTGTGAGAATTGATTTGAATAGATTTGTAAGCAGAAGGCCATTTGTGCCCATTTCAAGTGTTTTCCAAGCCTACACTGGAAACCTTCTCCACCAAATCCCAAATTTGATGTCCAAGCTTATTTTCATCTATTATTTGATCCTGTTAATTTTCATCTCAATTGAAGTCCATTTGGTATCCCTAACACTCATCAAACACCTTGTGTGCGCTCACGAAATTGGCTCCTTTGACCCCTTCCACTATTACCCTTGAGCTTAAATTTTTACCACAACTTCCCCTAGTTATCTTATACCTCCGGTAGCTTTGCCATGGCCTATGGTCAATTATTGGAGGGAGACTCCTTGTAGCTACCCTTCATTTTCACCATGGCAGCACCATTTCTACCCCTCTTCCTATACTTCTGCTTAATCCAAAGCCACCACATTCGTTCCATGCTATTATATTATCAACTTTGGATGTTTTATATGCATGAATATGCTATTTTATATTATTTTTGGGACTAACCTATTGACCTAGAGCCTAGTGTGAGTTCCTGTTTTTTTCCTTGTTTTTTGACCTTTTTCACATAGGAATATCAAACGGAGTCCAAACGGAATAAACTTTCGCCGTGATTTTTTATGGAAAATATCAAAAATACCAGAAGAAAAAGATACCGGAGAGGAGTCCCAAGGAAGCCACGAGCCAGGGAGGCACGCCCACCCCCCTGGGCGCGCATGGGGGGCTTGTGACTCCCTCGTGGGTCCCCCTGACTTGTTCTCGATGTCATCTGGTCTTATAAATACAGAAACCTCCAGAAATAAACCTAGATCGGGAGTTCCGCCGCCGCAAGCCTCTGTAGCCACGAAAAACCAATTGGGAGCCCGTTCCGGCACCTTGCCGGAGGGGGAATACATCTCCGATGGCCATCTTCATCATCCCGGCGATCTCCATCACGAGGAGGGAGTAGTTCTCCCTCGGGGCTGAGGGTATGTACCAGTAGCTATGTGTTTGATCTCTCTGTCGTGTTCTTGAGATGTCATGATCTCGATGTACCGCGGGCTTTGCTACTATAGTTGGATCCTATGATGTTCTTCCCCCTCTCCCTTCTTGTAATGAATTGAGTTTCCCCTTTGAAGTTATCTTATCAGATTGAGTCTTTAAGAACACTTGATGTATGTCTTGCACGTGTCTATCTGTGGTGACAATGGGATATTCATGTGAGTACTTGATGTATGTTTTGGTGATCAACTTGCGGGTTTCGTGACATCGAGAACCCATGCATATGGGTTGGCACACGTTTTGACTCTCTGGTAGAAACTTTGGGGCACTCTTTGAAGTTCTATGTGTTGGTTGAATAGATGATTCTGAGATTGTGTGATGCATATCGTATTATCATGCCCACAGATACTTGAGGTTACAATGGAGTATCTAGGTGACATTAGGGTCTTGGTTGATGTGTGTCTGAAGGTGTTATTCTAGTACGAACTCTTGGATAGATTGAATGGAAAGAATAGCTTCGTGTTATTTTACTACGGACTCTTGAAAAGATCGATCTGAAAGAATAAATTTGTTGTGGTTTCGTACCCAACAATAATCTCTTCGTTTGTTCTCCGCTATTAGTGACTTTGGAGTGACTCTTTGTTGCATGTTGAGGGCTAGTTATATGATCCAATTATATTATCATTGTTGAGAGAACTTCACTAGTGAAAGTTTGAACCCTAGGCCTTGTTTCCATGCATTGCAATACCATTCGTGCTCACTTTTATTATTAATTACCTTGCTGTTTTTATATATTAAGATTACAAAAACCTATATCTACTATCCATATTGCACTTGTATCACGATCTCTTCCCCGAACTAGTGCACCTATACAACTTACCATTGTATTGGGTGTGTTGGGGACACAAGAGACTCTTTGTTATTTGGTTGCAGGGTTGCTTGAGAGAGACCATCTTCATACTACGCCTCCCATGGATTGATAAACCTTAGGTCACACAGTTGAGGGAAAATTGCTACTGTCCGACAAACCTCTACACTTGGAGGCCCAACAACGTCTACAAGGAGAAGGTTGCGTAGTAGACATCAAGCTCTTTTCTGACGCCGTTGCCGGGGAGGTTAGCGCTTGAAGGTATGTCTTTAGATCTTGCAATTGAATCTTTTAGTTTCTTGTTTTATCACTAGTTTAGTTTATTAAAAGAAAACTACAAACTAAAAAATGGAATTAAGGTTGCCTCATATGCTTCATCTTTTTAATGTCTTTCGTGAAAATGATGGAAATGAAAATTGTGCTCAAGTGCTAAAAGAAGAATTACATAGAATGCTTGGCATAAAGTATGTGAGTGATGAGCATGATTCCAATGTTGTTAGTATGAATTCTTTGAATACCCATGATGCTAATGATATGCAAAGCCACAAGCTTGGGGATGCTATGTTTGATGAAGATGATCTTTTTAGTTCCCCCACTTTGAATGATCAAAATTATTATGATGAAAGCATGCCCCCTATCTATGATGATTATTGTGATGATACTTATGCTATAAAAAAGAATGATAATAAAACTTGTCACAATTATGAGTACCCTCTTACTGAACATTACTCTTTTAATGTGAAAACAATTCGTAGTGTTCAAGTCTATTATGATACTCCCACTACTATTGATGAGAATAAATTTCCTTATGTGGAGAGTAGTAAAATTTCTATGCTTGTAGATCATGAAAAGAATGCTTTAGGTGTTGGTTATATTGTTGAATTCATTCATGATGCTACTGAAAATTATTACGAGAGAGGATCATATGCTTCTACATATTGCAATAATATCAAGCTTCCTCTCCATGTGTTGAAACTTTTCAAGTCATGCTTGTTTTATCTTCCTATGCTAGTTGATTCTTGCTCCAATATATTGTTTTATCACAAAATCCCTATGCATAGGAAGTGGGTTAGACTTAAATGTGCTAGTCATATGCTCCATGATGCTTCCATTATGTTTCAATCCTTATCTTCTATGTGAGCATCATTGAAATCATCATGCCTAGCTTGAAAGGCATTAAAGAAAAGTGTTTGTTGGGAGACAACCAAATATGTATACTTACTGTTTTTGTGTGTTCACATGATTAAGATACTGTATTAATCATGTTTTATTGCATTAGTTTCAATAAAGCACCAAGTAAAGCGTTTATGATTAGTTTGGGTGATAGTTGTTTGATCATGCTGAAAAAGACAGAAACTTTGCGCTCGCGAAATCATTTCTAATTTATATCCAGGGAGTGATTTTAGGTTGATTCTTCTAGCTCCTGATTTATATACAAATTTCCTTATTTTTCATAATTTTTTCATAATTTTTGGAAGTGCAGAAGTATGGTATCATTCAGATCATTACAGACTGTTCTATTTTTGACAGATTCTGTTTTCAATGCATAGTTTGCTTGTTTTGGTGTTCCCATAGATTATATTGAGTAATATAAATTGTGGAAATAGTAAGATACAGTAGTAATTGTGTGAAAATAATTATGAGTCTTGTTTTGACAGTACCGAAGTGATTGATTTTCTCGTTATCATACTAACCCATCTCACGAAGTTCCGTTAAGTTTTGTGTTGTGAAGTTTTCAAGTTTTGGGTAGAGTTTCGATGGACTATGGAACAAGGAGTGGCAACAGACTGAGATTGGGGATGCCCAAGGCACCCCAAAGCCATATTCAAGGACACCAAAGGCATCCCCTCTTTCATCTTGAATCCATCGGTAACTTTACTTGGGGCCATATTCTTATTCACCACATGATATGTGTTTTTCTTGGAGCGTCAATTTCTTTTATTAGTACTTGCTTGATGTTATTTATATTAATGTTTTGCATCATTTAGTTTAATAAAAATTTCAAGGATAGCCTTTACCATGTTTAATTTTCAAGTTTAGGAGTTACTGTTCCAAAACAGAAAGTTTGCTTGTAGTGCAAAAATTCCCTAGAATTATCTGTTTGTCAGAATAACTTGAAATTTGGACACAGTATGATATTATAAATTATCTACAGCGTGGAATCGTTTCATATTTTTTGGAGTTAATTAAGCATGGATCTTGCTGCATTCTTCACACACTGTTCTGTTTAGGAAGATTGCTGTTATGTTTGCATTGTTCGCATATGTTTGCTTGTTTAATGATTCCATTTGAGGATGGCAGTTTTAAATATGCAGAGGTATTTAGTATGCAATGTCAAATAATGATTTTAGTTATTTGCTACATTATATGATGATAAAGTTTTGCATTGATTTATACTAACCTATCTCACGAGTTCTTGATTGAGTTTTGTGTGGATGAAGTTTTTAAGATTTCGGAAACCGTCATATGAGAGGAATTAAGGAGACACAAAAAGCTCAATCTTGGGGATTCCCAAGTCATCCCCAATCCATATTTCAAGAAGTCTCAAGCGTCTAAGCTTGGGGATGCCCTGGTTGGCATCCCACCTTTCTTCTACAACAATTATCGGTTAGTATCGGTTGAACCTAAGTTTTTGCTTCTTCACATGTTTCGTGCTATACTTGAAGTTTTTTTGTTTGAATAAGGTACTTAGGATACGAAATTCTTAGATGGGAGAGTTTTAAGATAGCCAAATAATTATTCAACTACTCATTGAGCTTCACTTATATCTTGTGGAGTAGTTTGTCTTTTGCTCTAGTGCTTCACTTATATCTTTGTAGAGCATTGAAATAGTTTTATTTTATAGAAATAGTTGAACTCTCATGCTTCACTTATATTATTTTGAGAGTCTTAAACAGCATGGTAATTTGCTTAGCTTATGAATCTAGTCCTCATGGGCATCCAAGAGGGATATAATAAAAACTTTCATATAGAATGCATCGAATACTATGAGAAGCTTGATTCTTTGCATATAGTTTTGAGATATAAAGATGGTGATATTAGAGTCATGCTAGTGAGTAATTATGGATTGGTAGAAATGCTTGTGTTAGAGTTTGTGATTCCTGTAGCATGCACGTATGGTGAACCGCTATGCTAGGAAGTCGGAGCATGATGTTTTTAATGATTGTCATCCTTTGTGTGGCGGTCGGGATCGCGTGATGGTTAACTCCTACCAACCCTTCCCCTAGGAGCATGCGTCTAGCACTTTGTTTTGATTACTAATAAAACTTTCGCAACAAGTATGAGAGTTCTCTCTGACTAATGTGAGTCCATGGTATATACGCACTCTCACCCTTCCACCATTGCTAGCCTCTCTAGTGCCGCACAATTTTTGCCGGTGTATAAACCCACCATATACCTTCCTCAAAACAGCCACCATACCTACCCATCATGGCATTTTCATAGCCATTCCGAGATATATTGCCATGCAACTTCCACCGTTCCGTTTATTATGACACGCATCATCATTGTCATATTTCTTTGCATAATCATGTAGTTGACATCGTATTTGTGGCAAAGCCACCGTTACCTTTCATACATGTCACTCATGAGTCATTGCACATCCCGATACACGGCCGGAGGCATTCATATAGAGTCATATCTTTGTTCTAAGGATCGAGTTGTAAGTAAATAAAAGTGTGATGATCATCATTATTAGAGCATTGTCCCATGTGAGGAAAGGACGGAAGCTATGATTCCCTCAGAAGTTGGGATGAGACTCCGGACTTAAAATAAAAAGAAAATAAAAGAGGCCAAAGATCCCACCAAAAAAAATGAATGAAAAAAAGAGGCCAAAGAGCCCAGACAAAAAAAAGAGAAAAAGAGAGAAGGGACAATGCTACTATCCTTTACCACACTTGCGCTTCAAAGTAGCACCATGATCTTCATGATAGAGAGTCTCATATATTGTCACTTTCATATACTAGTGGGAATTTTCGTTATAGAACTTGGCTTGTATATTCCAATAATGGGCATCCTCAATTGCCCTAGGTCTTCGTGAGCAAGCGAGTTGGATGCACACCCACTTATTTTCTTTTTGAGCTTTCATAAACTTATAGCTCTTGTGCATCTCTTGCATGGCAATCCCTACTCACTCACATTGATATCTATTAATGGGCATCTCCGTAGCTCGTTGATACGCCTAGTTGATGTGACAATCTCCTCCTTTTTGCCTCACAACCACCACCATATTCTATTCCACCTATAGTGCTATGTCCATGCTCACGCTCATGTATTGCGTGAGAGTTGAAAAGGTTTGAGAAAGTAAAAGTGTGAAAACAATTTCTTGACTAATACCGGGGTTGTGCATGATTTAAATACGTCGTGTGGGGAAGATGGAGCATAGCCAGACTATATGCTATTGTAGGGATAACTCTCTTTAGCCATGTTATTTTGAGAAGACATGATTGCTTTGTTAGTATGCTTGAAGTATTATTGTTCTTATGTCAATATTAAACTTTTTGTCTTGAATCATATGGATCTGAATATTCAATCCACAATATATGTTAGGTAGCATTCCACATCAAAAATTCTGTTTTTATCATTTACCTACTCGATGTTTCCACGCATTGCAATACCATTTGCGCTCATTTTTATTATTAATTACCTTGCTGTTTTTATATTTTCATATTACAAAAACCTATATCTACTATCCATATTGCACTTGTATCACCATCTCTTCGCCGAACTAGTGCACCTATACAACTTACCATTGTATTGGGTGTGTTGGGGACACAAGAGACTCTTTGTTATTTGGTTGCAGGGTTGCTTGAGAGAGAGCATCTTCATCCTACGCCTCCCGTGGATTGATAAACCTTAGGTCACCTACTTGAGGGAAAATTGCTACTGTCCTACAAACCTCTGCACTTGGAGGCCCAACAACGTCTACAAGGAGAAGGTTGTGTAGTAGACATTGGGCATCTCTAATATGTTAGTGCATCATTTCAAACCAAGAGATGGCATGCTCATGTAGTAAAAATGAGTAGCACATCTACAAGTTGAATTCTGGTTGAAATGTAGCTTTGTACAGCAAGTACTAGCTACCCTCCCCTGCTTGAGCTCTAACTTGGGAGTGTTGTAGTCCTTGCATATCTAACACTGCTAGACATAATTTTCCCCAAGACTCCCCATTTGAGACCCACCTTTCTTAGCTCTAAGTTTGATGTTGCAAACTTAACCTCAGACAGAATCCATTCAAACCAGCTCCACTAGAGACCAAACTCCACAGTATCCTTCCTGCATGTGTGCCCTACGTGTTCGACATCTTTGAGTAGTCATAAGAGCCCTGTAGGCAGAGATGGCCGTGGTGACCGCCTCCGTGGCATGCAGAAACGGTGCTCTGCACCTTGAGCTCTTGCTGCAGCTCGGGTCCATCGACGGTCACGTGTCCCAGCGTGCCGGGGCACTCCCCTTTGACTGTTCAATCCCTCCCCAATGCCAGGATGCAGCTAAGGTGGCTCAGGCACGCGTGGCCACCGTGCCCAGAGAGCACCAAGGAGCATCCGAGATCTTTCTCGTCTCCCCCTCTCCATATGGCCTCCCTGAGCGCCCTGGGCCCTCCAGATCAACCCCCTCCTCCCTAGCAGCCTCTTGGACCTCCCCTTCATCTCTCTCGAGCTCTCCTCCCTTCGCCATGGCCGCAAGGTGCCGCCTCGGCCTCCACTCGGGCTCGCGCAACCAGGGATCCCCTTTAACCGTGCCCTCCGCAGGGTCCTTCCCTAGCTAATGTAGGCCTCTTCCAACGCAGCTTGAAGCCAGCGTGGCTCGAGGCCAGTGAGGGTCGTCGCCCTCGCCGCAGCCACTTCGGTCAGAGCCGTTCCGGCCCTCCCCCCGCACTGTCCAGGCACTGGGATGGGAGCGGCGCAGCCCCTGGCCCCATCAGGACCGCCGACCATCATCGGGGGCAGCCGGAGCTGCCAGGGCACGCATCGGTTGTTGTCCTTCCTTGTCTCTCGTGCATGCTCTTAGATCGAGCAGGAGGAGGAAGACAAGCTCGACGGTACGGGCCCGCGTGTCGGTGAGACAAAGGCCCGGGGCCACTCATTCAAGTGGAGGCGCCGTGCTGAAGCCCACGTCCCCGAGGCTAAGGTGCACTCGGTGGATTGCGCCTTCTGCGTGCCCACCACTCGCCAGGCCAAGCCAAAGGGCCAGCCCACTTCCACCCCAGCGCCAGTGGGCGCATGACAGCCCTGCAGTAGAAACCCCCTCCCCATTTTTCCTTTATCAGAAACTTCATAAATCCAAAATAAATTCATTTTGGATCCAAATCTAATGAGTCAAGTTTGTGCACGTTTATAAAATCATGGCCTATCCACATCTGTGCATTGCACATTTTTCCAAGAATATTTTCTGTAGTGTTACTATCCAAATTCAAATCTGAATGTTTTAAACTCCACCTTTTAAAAATGCTAGGGGATTCAAATCAACTCCAAATGTAGTGATTCCAAATTCTAGAGCCTTCTAATATCATGCCCTATTTTTGAAGCCTTGGTCAACATTTTATCTGGCATTATTCTATTGCATTAAATAAATAGCTTCCTATTGCTATTTATCCAGTATTAGGAAATCCCTAGAATATTCATATCAACTCCAAATCTAGTGAAACAACCTCCTAAATGTTTTTAAAATCACGCTCTTCTTAATGAGTGCCTCCACTAATTTTTATCAAAATATTTTCTATAGGCTTCTTTAAGGATCACCTATTCCTCCTTTCACCCATTCAAAAATCCTTGATGGCCCAAATCTCCTCTAGCAAGCTTCAGGTATTTTTCTTATGACCAGAGAAGTCCAAGAAAATTAACACTTCCATTTTTATAGCACTTTTTTCTGCTTGCTGTGTGGCTTACTATGTTTGTTTCAGACGATAGTTGACGAAGTAGACAGAGTACTCGGAGTTGGACCGGAAGACCTCGAAGACCCCCGAGGACTTATGTGAGCAAAAGCACGCACCCCTTTGACCATGTTTGAGCAAAATACTATTTGCATGCTAAGTAGAGAAATTATTCTCGTCGCATTTGATCATGAGTATTCGGTAAATCATCAATCTGATGTTACCGATGGCTCCTCCGGAGCACTTGCATTTGAGCATGATCCTACCACCTATGAGGGTCACACTAATATCATGTTGACAAGTAGAGCTAAGCATAGTAGAAGCATGAGCATGATGATGGAAAATATCAAATGTTTTATGAAAACCCCGTCGGGTGCCACTAATGCCCGAGGGTGATGATGAGTTAGGTGACCACTTGTGGAGAAGTGGTGCACCAGGAAATATTTTGGTGTGAGTGGTTTTGGAAACGGGGTTAGATTTATGATGTGTCGACCGTCCCAACCTTACATTTGCGACCACGTTACCCCTTTATGGGACGGGGCTTTGTTGATTACTCTTGTCGGTGCTAGAAAAGAGCCACATTACTAGTGGAGGGAGTGATGTGTGGTCACTCTCGTGACGGGGTCGTGCCAGGTAGGACGACTATGCCGTTTTTACGTGTTCCGGGCACACCGTTGGTCCCCGCATGGATGATACTGGCCAGAGTTGGTGCTCGTAAGACGTACATCATGTGGGTTGGGTACCAATTGAGTGGAACTCTTTGTTTAGAATCGTCAGGGGAAAGGCATTGATCGGGTACTTACCTCGGGTATGTTATATACCGCGAGTCGTGGATGACACAGAAGTTTCCTGGATCTCGTGGGTATAGCGTACAATATCTGCAGAGTGTAAAACTACTCGAATAGCCGTGTCCACGGTCAAGGACAGTTGGGTAACCCTGCTTAAACTACGTCCAGTAGTTTCCGCATAAACCAAGTGTGAGTGTGTGTGTGTGTGTGTGTGTGTGTTTAATGGTGTTATCTGAAAGAGTTTATATGACCAAGTTTGGTGACTTGGCATATCGGGTGAACTCGAAGTGTTCAGCCCTCGGCAGATATGTTGATATATGTAACATGTTCTTCTGAATACCATCTAGCTTATGATACATATCCATACCCGGCTATGATCATGTTTATTTACATTCAAGCTTGCTTTCTGCAAATGTTGCATATCACTTATTGTCATACCAACTGCATTATCCATATCATGGGTTGTTTGTGAGTACATTCAAAGTACTCATTGGCATGCCACTGGTTATTTCATTGACCAGGTATGAGAGAGCAGGATATGGTGGTGCAACGTAACTTGGTGACATTCCTGTGAGCTAGGCCGCTTCCCAGTCAGAATGCGTGTAGGTTAAGGCTGATGGCATGGGTTCACGCTTTCAACCAATATTTCCGCTATTGGTCAAGTTTGGTGTGTTGGCCCTCAAGGCCCTATATATGTAAGACTTCACCGAAATGGTCATTTATTGTATCAAACTGTATGTATGGATGTAAGACTCTTGTTACTCAGTTTTTGTGTGTTCGGTGAGCATAGATCTCTGGGATCATTGAGCATGTTCATTCGGCGATCTCGACTCGTAAGTCGGGGTCCCCACACGGAGCCACCGCCTACTCATGTTCTTCCTCGGGAGGGCTGATTTAGAGTCCGTTTGGGGCTCCGGAGAGGGGGATTCGTCGCTGTTGTCACCACCCACCCTTACCATCAACAATTCCATGATACTCGTCACCGGGTGTGAGTAATTCCTTAGTAGGCTCGCTAGATGGTGATGAGGTTTGGATGAGATTGATCATGTAATTGAGTTAAGTTTGATAGGGCTTGATCCCTAATATCCACTATGTTCTTAGAATGATGTTGATATGACTTTGCTATGCTTAATGCTTGTCACTAGGGTCCGAGTGCCATGATTTCAGATCTGAACCTATTATGTTTTCATGAATATAAGAGTGATTTGTATCCTATCTTGCAAGTTGTGGCCACCTATTACGTGTCTTGATCTGCATACCCCAAGGTGACAATAATTGTGATTCTTTCCGGTGATTGTCATAGTTTGAGGAGTTCATGTATTCACTATGTGTTCATGCTTTGTTCTAGTTCTCTATTAAAAGGAGGCCTTAATATCACTAAGTTTCCAATGGGACCCCGCTGCCATGGGAGGGTAGGACAAAAGATATCATGCAAGTTCTTATCGCAAGCATGTATGACTATATACGGAATACATGCCTACATTATATTGATGAATTGGAGCTAGTTCTGTGTCTCTCTAGTATGTAACTCTTACATGATTTATGTCATCCATATCTTTCCATCACTGATCCATGTGCCTACGCTTTACATATATTGAATCTTGCTAAGTTACTACTGTTGTTGTTACTCTCACACCTGCTACTCAATACCTATTGTTACTACTGTTACCAAAAAAAATTCCACCACTCTTACCGCTACTACTATTATTTGTCGTGCTACTAAACATTTGTTGTAGAGAGATATCCCATGTGCGGTTGAATTGACAACTCAACTGTCAAGGCCTATAATATTCTTTAGCTCCCCTTGTTTGGAATCAATAAATTAGGGTGAAATACTACCCGCGAAGACTGTCATGATCCCATATACTTGCAGGTTATCACCTCCGCAAGTTGCTTTCCACCCAATCAATCTCTTCTACCAAGAAAAAAATCCATGAGAGAGTAATTGAGTGTTGAGGAGACTATCTTTTAAAGCACTAGAGCAAGGAGTTCATCATCCATACCACGTTTATTACCTTTTGGATAGTGGTGTCTCCTAGATTGGTGAGGTGTAGCTTGGGAGCCTACAAATCATGTGGAGTTGAACCAACAAGTTTGTAAGGGCAAGGATATTGCCTACTTCGTGAAGATCTACCCCGAGTGAGGCTAGTCCTTCATCAATGTAAGCCATGGTGGAATAGACAAGGTTGCTTCTCCATGGACCCTTCGCAGGTGGAGCCCTTCATGGACTCGCGCAGCCGTTACCCTCCATCGGTTGAAGTCTCCATCAACGTGGACGTACGATGGCACCACCTACCGGAACCACGCCAAAAATCTTTGTGTTTTTTTTGCGTTTGATCTTCCCATGTCTGCTCCTTACTTACATGTCCATGTCTTTGTTTTCCGTTGTTATACACATAGATTTGCATGTGCGGGGTGTGCTAAACTTGCTATAATTGCTAAAACTTGCCAAGCAACAAAATTGGCAAAATGTTAGGTTTTTTCAATGTTTTAAATAGCAGGATATGCCATTTAGCGGCGGCTCGACAAGAAGCTATGAAAGGCTATAGTGGAGCTAGGCCTCATTTAGCGTTTCTCTTAAATCATGAAAAATCAAAACAATAAGTATATAATCAGTCATCACATATGATACATTGCATATACACATGTTCGCACATCAAAACACAAGTACCAAGAGGCATCCTAATTCAAGAACCAAACTTCACATCAATGCATCATATATATCATAAACAAGAACAAAACATAATGCAGAAGTATGGTTTTGTATAGCGGCTTAGCGGGTTAAATGACTCCAAATTTAGCGATGTAGCGGGAAATAGTGGGTTATTAGCCTCATTTTCAATTGAGCACCAAAAGTACATAGCTTTAGCGGGAGATCTCTCCCAGGTTGTAGCGGGGCTATAGCGGAGCAACCGTCTATTTAAAACATTGGTTTTTTTGGTCAAGTAGTCTACTGATACGTCTCAAACGTATCTATAATTTTTGATGGTTTCACGCTGTTATCTTGTCATCTTTGGATGTTTTATGTACCTTTTATATCTTTTTTGCGACTAACTTATTAATTCAGTGCCAAGTGTCAGTTCCTGTTTTTCTGTGTTTTTGGCTCTTTTCAGATCTGATTTTGGAACGGAGTCCAAACGGAATAAAATCCCCAAAATGATTTTTTCCCGAACGGAAGAAGATCATGGGGCTTGTGGGCCAAGCCAGGTGGGCTCCAGGGAGCCCACAAGCTCCCACTCCGCCACTAGGGGGAGGTGGCGGTGGTAGGGCTTGTGGCCTCCCTGGCCGCCCCCTGACCTAGATCTTTGGCCTATATATTCCCTAAAATACAGCAAAAAATCAGGGGAGCCTCGAAAATACTTTTCCGCCGCCGCAAGCTTCCGTTTCCGTGAGATCTCATCTGGATACCCTTCCCGGCGCCCTCCCGGAGGGGACTTTGGAGTTGGAGGGCTTCTTCATCATCATCATCGCCCCTCCAATGACTCGTGAGTAGTTCACTTCAGACCTACGGGTCCATAGTTAGTAGCTAGATGGCTTCTTCTCTCTCTTGGATCTTTAATACAAAGTTCTCCATCATCTTCATGGAGATCTATCCGATGTAATCTTCTTTGGCGGTGTGTTTGTCGAGATCCGATGAATTGTGGATTTGTGATCAGATTATCTATGATATATATTTGAGTCTTAGCTGATTTCTTATATGCATGATTTGATATCCTTGTAAGTCTCTCCGAGTCTTGGGTTTTGGCCAACCAGATCTATGATTCTTGCAAAGGGAGAAGTGCTTGGTTTTGGGTTCTACCATGTGGTGACCTTTCCAGTGACAGTAGGGGCAGCAAGGCACACATTAAGTAGTTGCCATCAAGGGTAACAAGATGGGCTCTGTCGTTGATATGAGATTGTCCATCTACATCATGTCATCTTGCTTAAGGCGTTACTCTGTTCTTTTGGACTTAATACACTAGATGCATGCTCGATAGCGGTCGACGTGTGGAGTAATAGTTGTAGATGCAGAAAGTATCGGTCTACTTGTTTTGGACGTGATGCCTATAGATATAATCATTGCCATAGATATCGTCACGACTTTGCGCGGTTCTATCAATTGCTCGACAATAATTTGTTCACCCACCTTCTACTTGCTTTCATGAGAGAAGCCACTAGTAAACACTACGGCCCCCGGGTCTATTCACATCCATCGTTTACACCTCCGCTTTTACTTTGCTTTGTTACTTTGTTGCTTTCAGTTCTCACTTGGCGAACAATCTATAAGGGATTGACAACCCCTTCATAGCGTTGGGAGCAAGCTTTTGTGTTTGTGCAGGATATTGTGATAATCCTCCACTGGAATTATACCTTGGTTCTCAAACTGAGGGAAATACTTACCACCTTTGTGCTTCATCACCCTTTCCGCTTCGAGGGAACACCAACGCAAGGCTCCAAGGCCACGGGGGAAATCCTTTGCATATTTGCCTAGGAAGTCCCTTAAGGCGTAGCCACCGCTGTGCTTCGTCACGACTATTCCTGGCGCCGTTGCTAGGGAAGCACAGCTGACATCAGAAGTATTTCTGGCGCCGTTGCCGGGGAGGAGAGATCAAGATCTATCCAAGTAGGTCTCACAAACTCATCTCTTGCATTTACTTTTGTTGCGAGTTGCCTCTCGTTTTCCTCTCCCCCACTTCACATTTGCCATTTTCATTTGCCTTTCTCCTTTGCCTTTTTGTTCGCCCTTTTCTCTCGCTTGCTTTCTGTTCGCTTGTGTGCCATGTGCATTCAATATGCTTGCATGTTCGCTTGCTGAAAATCTAGTGATATGGATCCTCGTCCACTAGCTAATCTCTTTAAGAGACCCACTTATGTGTAACGAATTGCTAGTGAGTTTAGGGCACTTGACTATCTTTATGGAGTTTTGCTTGAGATGCGTGAATCTGAAAATTGTGAGTAGGAAATTTTTGAAGTGATTCACGAGGTCTCCTTGGATGAAAAGCATGATAGCAATTGTTTCACTATAAATTCTATTAGTGACAGTCATGCTAAAAATATGCAAAACCCTAAGCTTGGGGATGCTAGTTTTGCTATGTCCACTACTTGTTGCAATAATCATGATTGGGGTGATTATCTTTCTTATGATCTTGAAAATTTGTTCAAACCTCATGATGAATATGATATTTGTAACAATATTGAAGGTGGGATTGGAGAAGTCATGACTTTAGTTGATGATAATCCCACTATTTTTGAAGAGCGTCAACTTTGCATGCATGTGGATCATGAAAAGAATATCCTATGGGATAGCTATATTGTTGAATTTGAATATGATCCCACATGTAATTGCTGTGAGAGAGGAAAATATTGTGGTAGAAACTTTCATGTTACCAAATTACCTCTCGTTATGTTGAGATTGCTATTGTCAATTTCTTCTTCCTTGCATTTGGTAACTATTGGTTGTCTTGCCAATTTGTTTTCCTATAAAATGCCTATGCATAGGAAGTATGTTAGACTTAGATGTGATTTTCACATGCTTTAGGATGCTCTCGTTGTGCTTCAATTCTTGTCTTTTGTTAGAGCATCATTGAATGCCTAGCTAAGGGCGTTAAACAATAGCGCTTGTTGGGAGGAAATCCAACGAATCTATCGTTTTTCTTTCTATTTTGTGTTTTCCACACTTTCATAATTCTGTTATGATTGTGTTTTTTGTGTTTCTTTTTGCGTTTGTGCCAAGCAAAACCGTTATGATTAGTCTTGGGGATGATCGTTTGGTCATGCTGGAAAAGACAAAACCTTTCTGCTCACGAAAAGAATTTTCTTTTTTTTGTAAGATCTTTTGAGTTGATTATTTTTGCTGCTGATTTCTACGCAAATTCTTCAGACTGTTGTAAGTTTTCAGAATTTTTGAAGTACCAGAGGTATACTAAATATACAGATTTCTACAAAGTGGTCTGCGTTTAACAAATTCTGTTTTTGTTGTGTTGGTTGCTTATTTTGATGAAACTATGGATAGTATAGGGGGGGTATTAGCCATGGAAGATTGAAAATACAGTAACCCAACATCAGCATAAGTAGAATTTAAGTTTGCTACAGTACCTAAGGAAGTGGTGGTTTGCTTTCTCATACTACTGTTATCACGAGTTTTTTTTTAAGTTTCGTGTTGTGAAGTTTTCAAGTTTTGGGTGAAGTTCTTATGGACAAAGAGATAAAGAGTGGCAAGAGCTCAAGCTTGGGGATGCCCAAGGCACCCCAAGAGATTCATGGATGTCGTAAAAGCCTAAGCTTGGGGATGCCCCGGGAAGGCATCCCCTCTCTCGTCTTCAATCCATCGGTAACGTTACTTGGGGCTATATTTTTATTCACCACATGTTATGTGTTTTTGCTTGGAGCGTCTTGTATTGTAGGAGTCTTTTATTTTTGTTGTGTCACAATCATCCTTGCTGCACACCTAGAGAGAGAGACATGCACTCACCGTGATTTTTTCGAGCTTCACTTATATCTTTTGGTAGACAATTCAGCTCACATGTGCTTCATTTATATCTTTTGAGCTAGATATTTTTGCTCTATGTGCTTCACTTATATCTTTTAGAGCACAGAGGTGCGTGGCTTGGTAGTTGATCTATGCTTTGAAAGTAGTCTCAAAAGGGGTAGTTATCCAAAGGGATACGAAAACTTCCATCTTCATGTGCATTGAATAGTTAGAGAAGTTTGATTCCTCTCAATTAGTTTTGAGATGTGGTTGTGGTAATATTTAAGTTATGTTAGTATGGTGTCGTGGATCTAGAAATACTTTGTGTTAAAGTTAGTGATTCCTGTAGCATGCACGTATGGTGAACCGCTATGTGATGAAATCTGAGCATGATTAGTATATTGATTGTCATCCTTTGTGTGGCGATCGGGATCGCGCGATGGTTTATACCTACCAACCCTTCCCCTAGGAGTATGCGTTGAATGCTTTGTTTCGATTACTAATAGAAATTTTTCAACAAGTATATGAGTTCTTCATGACTAATGTTAAGTCCATGGTTTATATGCACTTTCACCTTCCAACATCACTATCTTCTTAGTGTTGTCCAACTTTCGCCGGTGCACAAAACCCACCACTAGCCTCCCTCAAAACAGCCACCATACCTACCTACTATGGCTTTTTCAAAGTCATTCCGAGATATATTGCCATGCAACTACCACCATGACATGTGCCACTACGTCTACATTGCCATTGCATGATCGTAAGATAGCTAGCATGATGTTTCCATTGATGCCTATGCCATGCTAGATCATTGCCACGGTACACTACCGAAGGCATTCCATATAGAGTCATAGTTGCTCTAAGTTTTGAGTTGAAAGTGTGATGATCATCATTAATGGAGCATTGTCCCATGTGAGGAAATAAAAGAGGCCAAAGAATCCCACCAAAAAAAAGAGGCCAAAGAGCCCACAAAAAATATAAAGAAATGAGAGAAAAAGAGAGAAGGGACAATGCTACCACTTTTTCCACACTTGTGCATATTAAGCACCATGATCTTCATGATTGAGAGTCTCTCGTTTTGTCACCACCATATAGCTAGTGGGAAAATTTCATTATATAACTTGGCTTGTATATTCCAATGATAGGCTTCCTCAAAATTGCCTTAGGTCTTCGTGAGCAAGCAAGTTGGATGCACACCCACTAGTTTTCTTTAAGAGCTTTCACATACTCGTAGCTCTAGTGCATCATTTGTATGGCAATCCCTACTCATTCACATTAATATCTATTGATGAGCATCTCCACAGCTCATTGATATGCCTTGTTAATGTGACTATATTCTCCTTTTTTCTTGCAATCTCCACCACATTCCACACCATTTATAGTGCTATAACCATGGCTCACTGTAGCGACCCGACTCAAGACGAGTCAAGCCTCTGTGTTTCTGTGCCATCGCTGGATCAGTATGCTGGCACACACAGTACATCAATGTATATATCAAAGTGCAATCACATGTAAAATAGCGTAAAACCGATATATACCTTAATTATCTCAGCGGAAGCGGTCAAGGGAGTGGAGTCCCAATAAACACCAACGGCAAGTTGAGTGTAGACCATAACCCTGAATCATACTCTTACTCGTCGAAGAAAAGTATCTGCAACATAAGACGTTGCAGCCGTGTAGGTCAGCATATTGAATATGCTGGCAAGTCACATAAGAGAGGGGTAAAATAATAATCAACTATCTCTACATGCATATTTGGTCGGTGGAGCTAAGTTTTGCATAAAGCCAGTTTTATCCTGCAACAAGAGGGGTTGAAAGCAAAATGTTACTACAATGTTTGTGTTAACGAGATGGTTCCGCCAACCAGTTCTCGTACCCGAGTTGTCAATAATTACCCTCATCAAATATGTATAGTGGTGTTGAGAAATCCAGATAACTTCAGTTCCTTTGGCTCAAGTTGTCCATGATCATGGACATGGCTAATCGATTAGGTTTGAGTACTCTGCAGAGTTTTGCACACGTTCCCCACAAGATTTGATCGCCTCCGTGTATGTCCTCGCACTTCAGGGTGTTTGAAGACCGGATGATCAAAACATGGTCTTTCAACGGGTCCCTCTGAATCCCTGTCGGTGCCCATCCAATCCTACCGTTCTTCTACATCTGCTAGCACCGCCTGTCCAGAGTCGCCGCGTTGTCCAACCAAGCCAGAGCCCATAATGACTTGTGGCTGTGCAGGTAAGCCTTGGGTCTTGAAAATATCCGTCCGTCTCTTTGAGCCTGGGTGAAGCTTTCCACAGGATGTCATGGCCTCTCCAGCATCCCGGGTCATCCACTGGGTTCTCCAGGGAGCCGATCAACCGTCCTTCACCCAGAGTTGCATTGCGTCCGAGGTCTTGAAAATCTTGTCTTAACCGGTCTTGATTATTTAATCAACCTCGCATCACTCGTGCTATACACTCAACCGAAATCCCGTCTACTCAAGCATAGCAATATGAAATTTGTCGTCCCGGGGCCAAGTATCGGGGTTGTTATGTGCCTACGACATGATACTACAATCTATACTAAAATTTCCAAGCACCTAAGCAGCATGCAATTTGGGCATAGGATGGTAGAACTACGATGCATAAAACATAGGTGATAGTATGATCAAAGTGACTTGCCTTGATGATAGTTGTCCTGCTCGAGCGTCTCTAAGTAACACGCTTCGCACTCCGGATGATCTACCGATACAAACACAAAGCACACCATAAGCACTTCAATCATGCCACAAGGAAAAAATAACATCACATGCAATGATTTGCAAAAGACTACGCAAAAGAATTTATCGTGCGCCGGTAGGGCAGCAACTTGTTTCTGTTGCAAACACTAGTAAAAATACTTTAAAAATTCTGAAACTTCGACCACAGTAAGATTTTATCACTAGAAAACTGTAGCAAAAAGAATCAACTCAATATCATTTTTCAAACTCCTGGAATAAGCAAAACAGTGTTTAAACTAAATATGCTCTAACTTATATTTAAAAATTTCAAACATAGACAAATTATATGTTTTTAAAAACTACAGGAAATTTGTGAGCTACTGGAAAAAGAATCAATGTCATTGGACGTGGGGATAAAAAGTTGTGGCCAAAACAAAATTGAAAGTTTCTATTTTTGTAATCTGGACAGAAAAATACAATACTACTAGTGCTAACAGGGAGTTACACGTGTCAGGCTACTAGTGGCTGCGGGGCTGTTTGTTGAATGGTTTCGGGCAAACGGCCGAAGACTAGCAAGTCTGCCGGTTAATTCATAAGTGACAAATAAACCTACTGGTTTTTTTGGAATAGACCGAAGAGGTACTAGTGTTCTAATCCTAGCCATTGCATGGAGATCTAAAGGCTAAAAACGAATGCATGCAAACTAGAGAGAGAGAGGGATAGCTACCTGCTGGGCAGAGGGGGTGCACCGGCAAGGGAGGTTGCTGCCGGCGAGGGAGGTGGCTCCGGGGCGGTGGGGCTTCGGGGGAGGCGGCGGCGGAGGTGCTCCTCCGAGGGGGAGGCGGCGGCGGGGGAGACGGAGCTCGGGGAGGGCTCCTCCTGGCAAGGCCGAAGGTGGCAGCCTCGGCGGCTGCTGCTGCTGCTGCTTGCGGTAGCGGCGGCTCGTGGAGGCGCGGCGCTAGGGTTGGGAACGGGGGCTCGGGGAGGTTGGGGTTTACATAGGCCTAGGAGGGGTGGGCAATAGGAAGGAGGAGAGAGCTTTGGGAGGAGATCGCTGGGAGAGAGGAGAGCTGCTCGGTTTCGGTCTGTACTGGGAAGGAAAGAGAGGAGAGGAGGAAGCTTCGGTCACGGTGGGGCTTGGGCAGGATAGAGGGAAGGAGAGAATAAGGGAGGAGAGGTGGCGGTGGAGGAAGAAATCGTGGCGGTGGCGGCTTGGTTCGGTCTCGGGTGCAGGTAGGAAAGTGAGGGAGGAAGAGAAAGGAAGGTGACGGGGAGAGGGGAAGGCTTCGGGCGGTGGCGGCCAAGGGGCAGTGGAAGGAGGGAGGGAGACTTAAGGAAGGGAGAGGGAGGGCGCTGGGGAAGGAAAGCTTGGTCCCTGGGAGGAGACGTGGTCTCGGGCAGGAGAAAAGGGAAGGAGGCGGGGAGGAAGGAGAGGTGACGTGGGGAGAGAGGAGCTCGGGTGGGGTCCACCCAGCAGTGAGAGGGGGAGAGAAAAAAAGGGGTCGGTTTGTAAGGGAATAGATCCCAGGGAAGTGGGCTCGGCCCAGGCTAATCTAGCGCCCAGGGGCGGCTGCTGAAAAAATATTTCCTAATCTCTAAGTTTTTCCAAAACAGAAAATAAAAACGACAAAAAGAAAGTAAACCAAAATATTAATATATGGTATAATATACCAAAAAAATCAGAAAATAAATCTCTACCCAAATAACATTTTTCTAAAGCCAAAATAAAAACTTTAGAAAAAATATTTTTTTCCAAAATCCCTAAAAGTATTATTTCTTTTTGTAAATAATTTTCAAATGATCCTCTAAGTTTGAGGTTGCAAATAACATTCAAAATGCCCGGGTATTTGAGGGTCATGTTCCTCCGCTCTTTTCTGTTTGACAGAATGCATTTCCCAGCATTTTGTTGCACGAAGAAAAACGAATGGAAATGCAAGGAATTCAATGCAAATATCTCCGTTCAAATTCTTTATAGTTGAAGAAGTCATGTCATCTTCTCTCGTTGCTTTTAAAAGTTTGAATTTGAATGCACCAGAGAAGGGGAAAGTCATTTTATTCCCTCTCATTCGAAAGTTTCGAAAAGTTTCAAATTTCACACGAGTTTCAATCACTCAGCAAACAAACAAACAATCAATCTAATAATTATATTAACATTCCAAAATTTATAATTTTGGGATGTTACACTCACGCTCATGTATTGCATGAGAGTTGAAAAGGTTTGAGAAAGTAAAGGTGTGAAACAATTACTTGGCCAATACCGGGGTTGTGCATGATTTAAATTCGTTGTGCAATGATGATAGAGCATAGCCAGACTATATGCTCTTGTAGGGATAACTTTATTTTGCCCTTGTTATTTTGAAAATTCATGATTACCTTGCTAGTTTGCTTGAATTATTATTGTTTCCACGTCAATAGCAAACTATTGTTTTGAATCTAATGGATCTGAACATTCACGTCACATAAGAGGAGTTACAAAGGACATCTATTCTAGGTAGCATGAAAACATCAAAAATTCATTCTTTATCACTTCCCTACTCGAGGACGAGCGGGAGTTAAGCTTGGGGATGCTTGATACGTCTCAAACGTATCTATAATTTTTGATGGTTTCACGCTGTTATCTTGTCATCTTTGGATGTTTTATGTACCTTTTATATCTTTTTTGGGACTAACTTATTAATTCAGTGCCAAGTGCCAGTTCATGTTTTTTCTGTGTTTTTGGCTCTTTTCAGATCTGATTTTGGAACGGAGTCCAAACGGAATAAAATCCGCGAAATGATTTTTTTTCCCAAACGGAAGAAGATCAGGGGGCCTGGGGGCCAAGCCAGGTGGGCTCCAGGGAGCCCACAAGCTCCCACTCCGCCACCATGGGAGGCGGCGGTGGCAGGGCTTGTGGCCTCCCTGGCCGCCCCCTGACCTAGATCTTTGGCCTATATATTCTCTAAAATACAGCAAAAAATCAGGGGAGCCTCGAAAATACTTTTCCGCCGCCGGAAGCTTCCGTTTCCGCGAGATCTCATCTGGAGACCCTTCCCGGCGCCCTGCCGGAGGGGACTTTGGAGTTAGAGGACTTCTTCATCATCATCATCGCCCCTCCAATGACTCGTGAGTAGTTCACTTCAGACCTACGGGTCTGTAGTTAGTCGCTAGATGGCTTCTTCTCTCTCTTGGATCTTCAATACAAAGTTCTCCATGATCTTCATGGAGATCTATCCGATGTAATCTTCTTTGGCGGTGTGTTTGTCGAGATCCGATGAATTGTGGATTTGTGATCAGATTATCTATGAAATATATTTGAGTCTTTGCTGATTACTTATATGCATGATGTGATATCCTTGTAAGTTTCTCCGAGTCTTGGGTTTTGTTTGGCCAACTAGATCTATGATTCTTGCAATGGGAGAAGTGCTTGGTTTTGGGTTCTACCATGTGGTGACCTTTCCCGGTGACAGTAGGGGCAGCAAGGCACACATTAAGTAGTTGCCATCAAGGGTAACAAGATGGGCTCTGTCGTTAATATGAGATTGTCCATCTACATCATGTCATCTTGCTTAAGGCGTTACTCTGTTCTTTTGGACTTAATACACTAGATGCATGCTCGATAGCGGTCGACGTGTGGAGTAATAGTAGTAGATGCAGAAAGTATCGGTCTACTTGTTTTGGACGTGATGCCTATAGATATAATCATTGCCATAGATATCGTCACGACTTTGCGTGGTTCTATCAATTGCTTGACAGTAATTTGTTCACCCACCGTCTACTTGCTTTCATGAGAGAAGCCACTAGTAAACACTATGGCCCCCGGGTCTATTCACATCCATCGTTTACACCTCTGCTTTTACTTTGCTTTGTTACTTTGTTGCTTTCAGTTCTCACTTGGCGAACAATCTATAAGGGATTGACAACCCCTTCATAGCATTGGGAGCAAGATTTTGTGTTTGTGCAGGATCTTGTGATACTCCTCCACTGGATTGATACCTTGGTTCTCAAACTGAGGGAAATACTTACCACCGCTGTGCTTCATCACCCTTTCCGCTTCGAGGGAACACCAACGCAAGGCTCCAAGGCCATGGTGGAAATCCTTTCATATTTTCCTAGGAAGTCCCTTAAGGCTTAGCCACAGCAGAAGGATTCCTGGTGTCGTCGTCACGACTATTCCTGCCGCCGTTGCTAGGGAAGCACAGCTGACATCATCTACTCATCCCCCCCTCTAGACATACTCTTCTCGATCCTAGAAAATCTTCGTAGAATTTCTGGTCATTTGGAGTTCCAAAAAATATGCAACTCTTCTATAGCCCTTTCCTGTCCAGAATACCATCTGCAAGCAATTTCCCTCTTGGTGTGAATTTTGTAAAACAAGAGAGAAAGGGCATTAGGATTGTTGGGGAACGTAGTAAATTCAAAATTTTCCTATGCCATACAAGGATCTATCTATGGAGAGACCAGCAAAGAGCAAGAGGGAAGAGCATCTTCATACCTTTGAAGATCGCTAAGAGGAAGCGTTACAAGAACGTGGTTGATGGAGTCGTACTCGCAGCGATTCAGATCGCGGTGTGATTCCGATCTACGTGCCGTATCACGACACCTTCGCGTTAAACACACGTGTAGCCCGGTAACGTCTCCAACACCTTGAACCAGCAAGGAGGGAGGAGAGGTTGAGGGAGAGCTCCGGCAGCACGACGGCGTGGTGGCGGTGGAGCTACGTGGTACTCCGACAGGGCTTCGCCAAGCACCGCGGAGGACGAGGAAGAAGAGAGGTAGGATTGTGCCGAGAGAGAGAGGTTTGTGTGTCCCAAAACAGCCCCAACTCATGGGTATATATAAGAGGAGAGGGAGGAGGGGGCGCCACCTCTAGGGTTCCCACCCTAGGGGTGGCAACAGCCCCATCTGGCGCCATGAGGTGGCGGCCAGGGCAGGGAGAGGGAGGGGTGGCGCGTCAGGTGGGCCTGGGGCCCCTCCTGCGTTAGGGTTGCCCCCCTTCCCTCCTTTGCCACGCCTTGGGCTGGGTGGGAGGCGCACCAGCCCACCAAGGGGCTGGTTCCCTCCCACACTTGGCTCATGTAGCCTCCCTCGGCTGGTGGTCCCTCCCGGAGGACCCCCGGAACCCTTCCGATGGTCCCGGTACGTTACCGGTGACGCGCGAAACATTTCCAGTATCCAAAATCTCACTTCTTTTATATAATTCTTTACCTACGGACTATTCCAGAGCTCCTCGTGACATTCGGGTTCTCATCCGGGACTCCGAACAACCTTCGGTAACCACGTACACTATTTACCTATAACCCTAGCGTCATCGAACCTTAAGTGTGTTGACCCTACGGGTTCGGGAGACGTGCAGACATGACCGAGACATCTCTTCGGACAATAACCAATAGCGGGGTCTGGATATCCATGTTGGTTCCCACACATTCCACGATGATCTCATCGGATGAACCACGATGTCAAGGATTCAATCAATCCCGCATGCAATTCCCTTTGTCTATCGGTATGATACTTGCCCGAGATTCGATCATCGGTATCCCTATACCTTGTTCAATCTCGTCGCCGGCAAGTCTCTTTACTCATTCCGTAGCACATCATCCCATGACTAACTCCTTAGTCACATTGAGCTCATTATGATGATGTTCTACCGAGTGGGCCCAGAGATACCTCTCCGTCACACGGAGTTACAAATCCCGGTCACGATTCGTACCAACTCAACAAACGCTTTCGGAGATACGTGTAGTGCATCTTTATAGTCACCCAGTTATGTTGTGACGTTCGATACACCCAAAGCACTTCTACTGTATCTAGGAGTTGCACAGTCTCACGTTCCAAGGAAATGATACTTGACATTAAAAAAGCACTAGCAGACGAACAACACGATCTAGTGCTATGCTTAGGATTGGGTGTTGTCCATCACATCATTCTCCCAATGATGTGATCCCGTTATCAACAACATTCAGTGTCCATGATCAAGAAACCATGATCATCTGTTGATTAACGAGCTAGCCAACTAGAAGCTTACTAGGGACATATTGTGATCTATATATTCACACATGTATTATTGTTTTCGGTTAGTACAATTATAGCATGAACAATAGACAATTATCATCAATAAGGAAATATAATAATAACTACTTTATTATTGCCTCTAGGGCATATTTCCAACAGTCTCCCACTTGCACTAGAGTCAATAATCTAGTTACATTCTGATGAATCGAACACCCATAGCATTCTGGTGTTGATCATGTTTTGCTCGTGGAAGAGGTTTAGTCAACGGGTCTGCAATATTCATATCCGTGTGTACTTTACAAATATCTATTTCTCCTTTCTGGACGTAGTCCTGGATGGAGTTGTAGCGGCGTTTGATGTGCGTGGTCTTCCTGTGAAATATGGGCACCTTGGCTATGGCAATAGCTCCGGTGTTGTCACAGAAGAGTGTCATCGGGCCTAATGCACTTGGAATCACTCCAAGGTCGGTGATGAACTCCTTCATCCAGATCCCTTCTTGAGCTGCTTCCGAAGCAGCTATGTACTTCGCTTCACATGTAGATGCTACAACGATGTCTTTCTTGCAGCTGCACCAGCTGACTGCCCCACCATTCAAAACATACATGTATCCGGTTTGTGACTTGGAGTCATCCGGATCGGTGTCGAAGCTAGCATCGGCGTAACCCTTTACGACTAGCTCTTCGTCGCCTCCATAAACGAGAAACATCTCCTTAGTCCTTTTCAGGTACTTAAGGACATTCTTGACCGTTGTCCAGTGTTCCATACCGGGATCACTTTGATATCTCTCTACCAAACTTATGGCAAGGTTCACATCAGGTCTGATACACAACATGGCATACATAAGAGAACCTACGGCTGAAGCGTAGGGGATGGTACTCATCTTCTCTTTTTCTTCTGCCGTGGTCGGGCATTGAGTCTTCTCAATCTCATACCTTGCAATACAGGCAAGAACCCCTTCTTTGACTTATCCATATTGAACTTCTTCAATATTTTGTCAAGGTATGTACTTTGTGAAAGACCTATGAGGCGTCTTGATCTATCTCTATAGGTCTTGATGCCTAATATGTATGCAGCTTCTCTAAGGTCCTTCGTTGAAAAACTTTTGTTCAAGTAGGCCTTTATGCTCCCCAATAACTCTATATCATTTCCCATGAACAATATGTCATCCACATATAGTACGAGAAATGCTATAGACCTCCCACTCACTTTCTTGAAAATACAGGTGAAAGGACGTGAATAGGCGCTTTAAAATAATTACAGTTTAGGCTTGAACAAATGCGGAATAAAACTAACGTTTAATTTGTCAAGCACAAAACCTACAACAACTAGGCTCACCTATGTGCACCAACAACTTATGCTAAACAAGATAAACAACTAAGTGATAGCAAGATATATGACAATAAACATTATGGCTATCACAAAGTAAAGTGCATAAGTAAAGGGTTCGGGTAAGAGATAATCGAGGCACGCGGAGACGATGATGTATCCCGAAGTTCACACCCTTGCGGATGCTAATCTCCGTTGGAGCGATGTGGAGGCACAATGCTCCCCAAGATGCCACTAAGGCCACCGTAATCTCCTCACGCCCTCGCACAATGCAAGATGTCGTGGTTTCACTAAGGGACCCTTGAGGGCGGTCACCGAACCCGTACAAGTGACAACCCTTGGGGGCGGTTACCGGTACCTGTACAAATTTCTCGGGGCAATCTCCAGAACCTAATTGGAGACCCCGACGCTTTCCTGGAGCTTTACACCACAATGATTGAGCTCCAAGACACCACCAAGCTTCTAGGACGCCAAAGCATCCACGAAGAACAATCTCCAGGGTACTAAGTACCAAAAGGTAATATGGCTTCTCAAACTTCACTTCCACGTATCACCGTGGAGAACTCAAACCGATGCAACTCATGCAATGGCAAGAACACACAAAGTGGTCAAGTCCCTCACACTCAAATCCCTCCACAACAACAAAAGCTATGGATAAATATGAGAGGAAGAACACGGAGCTCACAAAGAACTCCAAGATCAAGATCCAAGTGGTTCCCCTCACATAGAGGAGAAAGTGATTGGTGGAGATGTGGATCTAGATCTCCTCTCTCTTTTCCCTCAAGAACAAGCAAGAATCATTGGAGGGGTTGAGAGTTAGCAAGCTCTAAGAAGGTCAACGATGGGGGAAGAACATGAGCTCAACGGATAGATGAGGCCAAGGGGGAAGAAGACCCCCTTTATATAGTGGGGGAAGGAATCAGACCGTTACCCCCACTTACAGCCCGCGCACAGCGGTACTACCGTTGTCCCCAGCGGTACTACCGCTCAGGGAGGAGCGGTACTACCGCTAGCCCTGGCGGTACCACCGCTAGCCCTGGCGGTACCACCGCTAGCCCTGGCGATACTACCGCTAAAGAAAGTCCTCGCAAAAATTCCGACGGAGAACAACCGCTCAGAGAGATGTACTACCGTCCCGAAGCGGTACTACCGCCCACCTGGAGCGATACTACCGCTGCCCCTGGCAGTACTACCGCTAGGCCCCTGGCGGTACTACCGCTAGGACTGGAGCGGTACTACCGCTCGCCACTGAAACAGCCATAACTTTCGCATACGAGCTCTGAATCGAGCAAACCAAAGCTTGTTGGATTCAGGACGACAAGAGCTATCCAAACAACGATGTGAGACCTCTATGAATGAAGAACCGGCAAATAATCAAACATAGAAAACATCATAGTAGATGATATAGAGATGTGAGACCTCTGTGAATGAAGAACCGGCAAAAACTCCAACATCGAAAACATCATAGTAGATGCATATGGACTCCGTTTTCGATGAACTCGAGCTTGTCATGAAGATGACCATAAGCTCTAAAACTCACAAAGAGAAACACCAAATAAGAACCAAGAAGTATGATGCAAGGATGGAAATGGTTTGAACTCTCAACGAACGGTATGATCGAGCTACTCACTTGAGAGCCCGCCTTGACAGAACGGCAATCTATCCTATAATAGGAAACCTATCAAGGGCAAACCTATACCTTGCACCTCGTCCTCTTGAGTTAGATGACGGTGATCTTGGCTTCCTCAAGATGGACCACCTTATTGATTGCGTTGGCTTGATAAAGACTAGTTGATTGCTCCCCCATACACAACATGGGTGAGTCGCTCTTCAGTATATCTTCACAAGTCCATTGCCACCATAATGGACGGCGGGCTTCAAGCATGATACATTTGTGTTGATCCACTTGAACTTGCACACCGCAATCTTGATGACGATCACCACTTGACGTCATCCTTCATGGGTTGTATGAGATATTCCTCTAGATGCAAGCCCATGGAGACACACCTAACCCCACATAGAACTCTCACGAAGACCATGGGTTAGTACACAAACATGTAATGGATAATTCTTACCATACCATGGGATCACTTGATCCCTCTCGGTACATCTTGTACGCTTTGTATGAGATCTTCCTCTAGACACAAGCCCATGGAGACACACCTAACCCCACATAGAACTCTCACGAAGACCATGGGTTAGTACACAAACACGTAATGGACAATGCTTACCATACCATGGGATCACTTGATCCCTCTCGGTACATCTTGTACGCTTTGTGTGTTGATCATCTTGATTTACTCTTTGTCTGAGATCTTGATCAACCGTGTGTCTCTATGACCATTCTTTGGATAATACGTTGAATACCATCTTGGTCATCATATAAACTCCTTGAACCTAACAGATGGACTTCAAGAAGTGCCTATGGACAAATACTATAAATATAACTTAAGGCAACCATTAGTCCATAGGAATTGTCATCAATTACCAAAACCACATATGGAGATATATGCTCTAACAACAGGCTTCCCCATAAACCTGTATAAACCCAAACGCTTTAATCACCTCATTAAAGCGAATGTTCCAACTCCGAGATGCTTGCACCAGCCCATAGATGGAGCGCTGGAGCTTGCATACTTTGTTAGCACTCTTAGGATCGAAAAAACCTTCTGGTTGCATCATATAAAACTCTTCCTTAAGATATCCATTAAGGAATATTGTTTTGATGTCCATTTGCCCAATTTCATAATCATGAAATGCGGCAATTACTAACATGATTCGGACTGACTTCAGCTTCGCTACGGGAGAGAAAGTCTCATCGTAGTCAATTCCTTGAATTTGTCGAAAACCCTTTGCGACAAGTCGAGCTTTATAGATGGTCACATTACCGTCCACGTCAGTCCTCTTCTTAAAGATCCATTTATTTTCTATGGCTTGCCGATCATCGGGCAAGTCCACCAAAGTCCATACTTTGTCCTCATACATGGATCCTATCTCGGATTTCATGGCCTCAAGCCATTTGTTGGAATCCGGGCACGCCGTCGCTTCTTCATAGTTCGAAGGTTCACTGTTGTCTAACAACATGATTTCCATGACAGGGTTGTCGTACCACTCTGGTGTGGAGCATTCCCTTGTCTACCTTCGAGATTCAATAGCAACTTGATCCAAAGTGTCATGATCATCATCATTAACTTCATCTCTAGCCGGTGCAGGCGCCTCAGAAACATTTTCTTGCGCTACGCTACTCTCCGATTCGAAAGGAGGTACGATTACCTCATCAAGTTCTATTTTCCTCCCACTTACTTCTTTCGAGAGAAACTCTTTCTCTAGAAAGGATCCGTTCTTAGCAACAAAGAATTTTTCTTCGGATCTAAGGTAGAAGGTATATCCAATAGTTTCCTTAGGTTATCCTATGAAGATGCATTTCTCCGCATTGGATTCGAGCTTTTCTGGTTGAAGTTTCTTCACATAAGTATCGTAGCCCCAAACTTTCAAAACGACGGCTTAGATTTCTTTCCAAACCATAATTCATACGGTGTCGTCTCAATGGATTTAGACGGTGCCCTATTTAAAGTGAATGTTGCGGTTTCCAACGCATATCCCCAAAATGATAGCGATAAGTCGGTAAGAGACATCATAGATCGCACCATATCTAATAAAGTGTGATTACGACGTTCAGACACACCGTTATGCTATGGTGTGCCAGGCGGCATGAGTTGTGAAACAATTCCACATTTCCGTAGGTGTGAACCAAATTCATGACTTGAATATTCTCCTCCACGATCAGATCATAGAAACTTTATTTTCTTGTTGCGTTGATTTTCCACCTCACTATGAAATTCCTTGAACTTTTCAAAGGTTTCGGATTTGTGCTTCATTAAGTAAACATATCCATATCTACTTAAATCATCAGTGAGGGTGAGAACATAACGATAGCCATCGCGAGATTCAACGCTCATTGGACCACATACATCAGTATGTATTATTTCCAACAAGTTGATTTCTCGCTCCATTATTCCAGAGAATGGAGTCTTAGTCATCTTGCCCACGAGGCACGGTTCGCATGTGTCAAATGATTCAAAATCAAGAGACTCCAAAAGTCCATCAGTATGGAGTTTCTTCATGCGGTTGACACCGATATGACCAAGGCGGCAGTGCCACAACTATGTGGGACTATCATTATCAACCTTACATCTTTCGGTACTCACACTATGAATATGTGTAACATCACGATCGAGATTCATCAAGAATAAACCAATGACCAGCGGGGCATGACCATAGAACATATCACTCATATAAATAGAACAACCATTATTCTCTGACTTAAATGAGTAGCCATCTCGCATTAAGCAAGATCCCGATACAATATTCATGCTCAAAGCTGGTACTAAATAACAATTATTAAGGTTTAAACTAATCCCGAAGGTAGATGTAGAGGTAGCGTGCCGATAGCGATCACATCGACCTTGGAACCATTCCAGACGCGCATTGTCACCTCATCCTTAGCCAGCCTTCGTCGCAGTTCCTGCTTAGAATTGCAAATGTGAGCAACAACACCAGTATAAAATACCCAGGAGCTACTACGAGCGTTGGTAAGGTACACATCAACAACATGTATATCATATATACATTTGACGTTGATGTCCTTCTTATCCGCTAAGTATTTGGGGCAGTTGCACTTCCAGTGACCGGTTCCCTTGCAATAGTAGCACTCAGTCTCAGGCTTGGGTCCATTCTTTTTTTTCTTCCCGACAACTGGCTTACCGGGCGCGACAACATCTTTGCTGTCTTTCTTGAAGTTCTTCTTACCATTGCCTTTCTTGAAACTAGTGGTCTTATTGACCATCAACACTTCATGCTCTTTCTTGATTTCTACCTCTGCAGATTTCAGCATCGAGTACAACTCGAGAATGGTCTTCTCCATCCCTTGCATGTTGTAGTTCATCAAAAAGCTTTTATAGCTAGGTGGAAGCGACTGGAAGATTCTGTCAATGACAGTATCATCCGGAAGTTCGACTCCAAGCTGAGTCAGACGACCGTGGAACCCAGACTTTCTGAGTATATGCTCACTGACAGAACCGTTTTCCTCCATTTTATAGCTGAAGAACTTGTCAGAGACTTCATATCTCTCGACCAGTAACAGTAGCAGCAGTGGCAACAGTAGCAACAGAGTAACAGTAGAAGCAGTGACAGCAGTAGCAACAGAGTAACAGTAACAGCAGTGACAAGAGTAGCAACGGAGTAACAGTAGCAAGGACCAGTAGGAAAAACTCGTAGGCATTGGATCGGTGATGGATAATTATGTTGGATGGTATTCATCATGCAACAGTTATAACACAAAGAGATATGTAACTAGCTCCAGTTCGTCAATGTAATGTAGGCATGTATTCCGTATGTAGTCATACGTGCTTAGAGAAAAGAACTTGCATGACACCTATTGTCCATCCCTCCCGTGGCAGCGGGGTCCTAATTGAAACTACGGGATATTAAGGTTCTCCTTTTAATAGAGAACCGTACCAACGCATTAACACTTAGTGAATACATGAACTCCTCATACTATGGTCATCTCTGGGAGTGGTTCCGACTATTGTCACTCCGGGGTTGCCGGGTCATAACACATAGTAGGTGACTACAACTTGCAAGATAGGATCAAGAACACACATATATTGGCGACAACATAATAGGTTCAGATCTGAAATCATGGCACTCGGGCCCTAGTGACAAGCATTAATCAAGGCAAAGTAGTAGCATCATGAATCTGAGAACATAGTGGATACTAGGGATCAATCCCCGTCAAAACTAACTCGATTACATGATAGATCTCAATCAACCCATCACCGTCCAGCAATCCTACGATGGGATTACTCACGAACGGTGAAGAGCATCATGGAATTGGCAATGAAGGAAGGTTGGTGATGACGATCTCCCCTATTCGGAGGCCAGAACGGACTCCAGATCTGCCCTCCAGAGGAAGAACGGGAGTTGGCGGCGCCTCCGTATCGTAAAACACGATGAACTCTTCTCCTTTATTTTTTTGGACGAAAGGGACTAAATAGAGCTGGAATTGGAGGCGGTGGAGCTTCGTGGGCCCCACAAGCCTGCCAGGCGCGGCCAGGGGGGGCGCACCTGGTGGGCTTGTGGGATCCACGCTCCACTTCTTCGGCTGCTTCTTGCGCCAGTACTTTTTATATATTCCACAAAAAATCCTCGTAAATTTCCACGTCATTTCGAGAACTTTTATTTCTGTGCAAAAACAACACCATGGCAATTCTGCTGAAAACAGCGTTAGTCCGGGTTAGTTCCATTCAAATCATGCAAATTAGAGTCCAAAACAAGGGCAAAAGAGTTTGCAAAAGTAGATACGATGGAGACGTGTCACCAATCCGCATAGTTGTTGCCATCATCTTTCAGCTTTGTTTTCTCTAGGAACACGTTGAAATTCAGGTTGACAGGTGCGTTGGCCATTGGATCAACAATATTTGTAAAGACAAATTTTAGACTAAGTTCATGATAATCAAGTTCATCTAATCAAATTATGTAATGAACTCCCACTTAAATTGACATCCCTCTAGTCATCTAAGTGTTACATGATCCACATCGACTAGCTTGTGTCCGATCATCACGTGACATGGACTAGTCATCAATGGTGAGCATCCCCATGCTGATCGTATCAACCATACGACTCATGTTCGACCTTTCGGTCTCCCGTATTCGAGGCCATGTTTGTACATGCTAGGCTCGTCGAGTCAACCTAAGTGTTTTGCGTGTGTAAACTGGCTTACACCCGTTGCATGTGAACGTTAGAATCTATCACACCCGATCATCATGTGGTGCTTCGAGACAACGATCCTTCGCAACGGTGCAAAATTAGGTAAATACTTTCTCGAAATTTTATGAGGGGTCATCTTATTAAGCTACCATCGTTCTAAGCAATAAGATGTAAAACATGATAAACATCACATGCAATCATATAGTGACATGATATGGCCATTATCATCTTTGCTACTTTGATCTCCATCTTCGGGGCATCGCATGATCATCATCATCACCGGCGTGACACCATGATCTCCATCATTGTGTCTCCGTGAAGTTGTCACGCCAACTATTACTTATGCTACTATAGCTCACCGTTAGCAAATGAAGTAAAGTAATAAACACATGGCGTTGCATATCATACAATAAATTAAGACAACTCCTATGGCTCCTGCCGGTTGTCATACTCATCGACATGCAAGTCGTGAATCCTATTACAAGAACATGATCAATCTCATACATCACACATGTAACATCACATCCTTTGGCCATATCACATCACATGACAAACCCTGCAAAAACAAGTTAGACGTCCTCTAATTGTTGTTGCAAGTTTTATGTGGCTGATTTGGGTTTCTAGCAAGAACGCCTTCTTACCTACGTGACAGCCACAACGTTGATATGCAAAAGCTATTTACCCTTCATAAGGACCCTTTTCATCGAATCCAATCCGACTAGAGTGGGAGAGACAGACACCCGCTAACCACCTTATGCACCATGTACATGTATGGCGGTGGAACCAGTCTCACGTAAGTGTACGTGTAAAGTTGGTCCAGGCTGCTTCATCCCACAATACCGCCAGAAAATATAAGACTAGTAATGGTAAGAAATTGACAAAATCAGCACCCACAACTTTTGTGTTCTACTCGTGCATAGAATCTACGCATAGAACCTTGGCTTGGATGCCACTGTTGGGGAACGTAGTAAATTCAAAATTTTCCTATGCCATACAAGGATCTATCTATGGAGAGACCAGCAACGAGCAAGAAGGAAGAGCATCTTCATACCTTTGAAGATCACTAAGCGGAAGCGTTACTAGAACGCGGTTGATGGAGTCGTACTCGCAGCGATTCATATTGCGGTGTGATTCCGATCTACGTGCCGAATCACGGCACCTCCATGTTCAACACACGTGCAGCCCAGTGACGTATCCAACACCTTGAACTAGCAAGGAGGGAGGAGAGGTTGAGGGAGAGCTCCGGCAGCACGACGGCGTGGTGGCGGTGGAGCTACGTGGAACTCCGGCACGGCTTCGCCAAGCTCCACGGAGGACGAGGAAGAAGAGAGGTAGGGCTGTGCCGAGAGAGAGAGAGAGGTTTGTGTGTCCCAAAACAGCCCCAACTCATGGGTATATATTGTAGGAGAGGGAGGAGGGGGCGCCACCTCTAGGGTTCCCACCCTAGGGGTGGCGGCATGTTGGAGAACGTTGCATGGGAAACAAAAAATTTCCTACGCACACGAAGACCTATCATGGTGATGTTCATCTACGAGAGGGAGATTGTATCCGCATACCCTTGTAGATCGCCAAGCGGAAGCGTTAATAAACACGGTTGATGTAGTGGTACGTATTTACGATCCGTCCCACAAACCGTCTCACTATCCGTCCCGATCAAGTGCCGAACGGACGACACCTCCGCGTTCCGCACACGTACAGCTCGATGATAATCTCCGCCTTCTTGATACAGCAAGAGGGGCGGGGAAGTAGATGATTTATCCTGCAGTGTGACGGTGCGTCGGTGATGGTGATGATATATTCCTACAGGGCTCCGCCCGAGCTCGGCAGAAAACCGATCTAGAGGAAGAACTATGATCTATAGGAGAGGGCGGCACGTGGCAAAGTTGTGTCTCAAAAGCCCTAAACCTATAGTATATATAGGAGGAGGGGAGGGGCAGCCTTGGCGCGCCAAGGAAGGCCTCCTTGGGTTCGCCGATGTGGGGAAGGGAGGAGTCCTCCTCCAATCCCACTTGGATTAGGACTCCTTCCTTATTTTCCCACCTCTTTTGGATTTTCCACTTTTTCCTCACGGGATTTCCTTGGATGACTTTGTCAGCCCATCATACCTTATTGCGCATCCAATAAACCCATGTGGACCCCTTGGGGTGTGGTGGGCCCCTGGACCCATTTGTCACTCCCAGTACACTGCCGGCAATGTCCGAAAATCTTCCGAAATCCAAACACCAACTTCCTATATATCATTCTTCATTTCCGGACAATTCTGGAACTCATCGTGACGTCCGGAATCTCATCCGAGACTCCGAACAAAACTTCGGTTACCAACACATATAACTCAACTATACCGAAACATCACCAAACATTAAGTGTGCACACCCTGCGGGTTCGAGAACTATGCAGACATGACCTGAGACACTCCCCGGTCAATAACCAACAGCGGGACCTGGATGTCCATATTGGATCCTACATATTATACAAAGATCTCTATCGGTTGAACCTCTATGTCAAGGATTCATATAATCCCGTATGCTATTCCCTTTGTCCTTCGGTATGTTACTTGCCCGAGATTCGATCGTCGGTATCTCTATACCTAGTTTAATGTCGTTATCAGCAAGTCTCTTTACTCATTCCGTAATACAAGATCCCGTCACTAATTTCTTAGTCACATTGCTTGCAAGGCTTATTGTCATGTTGTATTACCGAGTGGGCCCCGAGATACCTCTGCGCCACACGGAGTGACAAATCCCAGTCTTGATCCATGCCAACCCAACAGACACCTTTGGAGATACATGTAGAGCACCTTTATAGTCACCCAGTTACGTTGCGATGTTTGATAACCAACAAGATATTCCTCCGATGTCCGGGAGTTGCATGATCTCATGGTCATAGGAACAGATACATTGACATGCAAAAAATAGTAACAATAAACTGACACGATCATATGCTACGTTCATAGTTTGGGTCTTGTCCATCACATCATTCTCCCAATGATGTGATCCCGTTATCAAGTGACAACACTTGCCTATGGCCAGGAAACATTGATCATCTTTGATCAACAAGCTAGTCAACTAGAGGCTCACTAGGGACAGTGTGTTGTCTATGTATCCACACATGTATTTGAGTTTCCAATCAATACAATTCTAGCATGGATAATAAACGATTATTATGAACAAGGGAATATAATAATAACCAATTTATTATTGCCTCTAGGACATATTTCCAACAGTCTCCCACTTGCACTAGAGTCAATAATCTAGTTCATATCACTATGTGATTTTAACAAACCCAACACCCATACAGTTCTGGGGTTTGATCACGTCTTGCTTGTGAGAGAGGTTTTAGTCAACGAGTCTGAACCTTTTAGATATGTGTGTGCTTTACGAATCTCTATGTTATCCTGTAGATGCTACTTCTACGTGCTATTTGGAAATATTCCAAATGACTGCTCTACTATACGAATCCGGTTTACTACTCAGAGTTATTCGGAGTAGTGTCAAAGCTTGCATCGACGCAACCCTTTACGACGAACTCTTTAATCACCTCCATAATCGAGAAAAATTCCTTAGTCCACTAGTTACCAAGGATAACTTTGACTGTTGTTTAGTGATTCAATCCTGGATCACTTTTTGTAACCCTTGACACACTCATGGCAAGGCACATATTAGGTGCAGTACACAGCTTGGCATACTTTATAGCCTATGTCTAAGGAATAGGGGACGACCTTCGTCCTTTCTCTTTCTTCTGCTGTGGTCGGGCTTTGAGTCTTACTCAAATTCACACCTTACAACACAACCAAGAACTCTTTCTTTGCCGATCTATTTTGAACTCCTTCAAAAACTTGTCAAGGCATGCATTTCATTGGAAGTTCTATTTAGCGTTTTGATCTATCTCTATAGATCTTGATGCTCAATGTTCAAGTAGCTCTATCCAGGTTTTCCTTTGAAAAAACTCCTTTCAAATAACCCTTTATGCTTTCCAGAAATTCTACATTACTTCCGATCAACAATATGCCAACCACATATACTTATTAGAAATTCTATAGTGCTCCCACTCACTTCTTTGGAAATACAAGTTTCTCATAAACCTTGTATAAACCCAAAAGCTTTGATCATCTCATCAAAGCGTATATTCCAACTCCGAGATGCTTGCACCAGTCCATAGAAGGATCGATGGAGCTTGCATACTTGTTAGCATCCTTAGGATCAACAAAACCTTCTGTTTGTATCACGTACAACCTTTCCTCAAGGAAACCATCGAGGAAACAATGTTTTGACATCCTATGTGCAATATTTCATAAATAATGCAACAACTGCTAACAAAATTCCAACAAACTTTTAGCATCGCCATGAGTGAGAAAATATGATCATAGTCAACTCTTTTAACTTGTCTAAACATCTTTGCGATAAGTCGAGCTTTTCTTAATAGTGACTTTTCACAATCATCGTCAGTCTTCCTTTTAAAGATCTGTATATACTTAATAGTCTTACGACCATTAAGTAGTTACTCCAAAGTCTACACTTTGTTTTATACACGGATCCTCTCTCGGATTTCATGGCCTCCAGCCATTTGTTGGAATCCAGGGCCCACCATCGCTTCTCCATAGCTCGTAGGTTCATTGTTGTTCAATAACATGACCTCCAAGATAGGGTTACCGTACCACTCTGTAGTAGTGCGCGACCTTGTCGACCTACGAGGTTTGTAGTAACTTGATCCGAAGCTTAATGATCACCATCATCAGTTTCCACTTTAATTGGTGTAGGCGCCACAGGAACAAGTTCCTGCGCCCTGCTACACACTCGTTGAAGTGACGGTTCAATAACCTCATCAATTTCCACCACCATCCCACTCAATTCTTTCGAGAGAAACCTTTCCTCGAGAAAGGACCGGTTTCTACAAAAAAACATTTTGCTTCCGGATCTGAGATAGGAGATGTACCCAGCTATTTTGGATATCCTATGAAGATGCATTTATCCGCTTTGGGTTCAAGCATATCAGACTGAAACTTTTCACATAAGCGTCGTAGCCCCAAACTTTCAAGAAACGATAGCTCAGGTTTCTCCAAACCATACTTCATAATGTGTTATCTCAACGGAAATACGCGGTGCCCCATTTAAAGTGAATGTGGTTGTCTCTAATGCATAACCCATAAACAACAGTGGTAATTCGATAAGAGACATCATAGTATGCACCATTTCAAATAGGGCGCGGCTATGACGTTCGAACACACCATCACACTATGGTGTTCTAGGTGGCATAAATTGCGAAACAATTTCCACATTGTCTTAACTGTGTACCAAAACTCGCAACTCAAATATTCATCTCTATGATCATATCGTAGACAGTTTATCCTCTTGTCACGACGATCTTCACTCTGAAATAGCTTTGAACTTTTCAATATTTCAGACTTGTGATTCATCAAGTAAGTACTCCTGTATCTACTCAAATCGTCAGTGAAGTAAGAACATAACGATATCCACTGCGTGCCTCAACACTCATTGGACTGCACACATCAAAATGTATTACTTCCAACAAGTTACTTTCTTGTTCCATCTCACTGGAAAACGAGGCCTTCAGTCATCTTGCCCATGAGGTATGATTTTCATGTCTCAAGTGATTCAAAATCAAGTGAGTCCAAACGATCCATCTGCATGGAATTTCTTCATGCGTTTATACCAATAGGTATAGTTTGCATGTCTCAAACGTTTCAAAAATGAGTGAGTACAAAGATCCATCAGCATGGAGCTTCTTCATGCATTTCACGCTAACATGACTCAAGTGGCAGTGCCACAAGTAAGTGGTACTATCATTACTACTTTGTATCTTTTGGCATCAATATTATGAACATGTGTATCACTACGATCGAGATTCAACAAACCATTGAAGGTAATTATCCAAGCAAATAGAATAACCATTATTCTCTTTAAATGAATAATCGTATTGCAATAAACACGATCCAATCATGTTCATGCTCAACGCAAACACGAAATAACAATTATTTAGGTTTTAACACCAATCCCGATGGTAGAGGGAGTGTGCGATGTTTGATCACATCAACCATGGAAACACTTCCAACACATATCGTCACCTTGCCTTTAGCTAGTCTCCGTTTATTCCGTAGCTTTTATTTCGAGTTACTAATACTTAGCAACTGAATCGGTATCTAATACCCTCGTGCTACTAGGAGTACTGGTAAAGTACACATCAATATCATGTATATCTAATATACTTCTGTCGACTTCGCCAACCTTCTCATCAACCAAGTATCTAGGGTAGCTCCGCCTCAGTGACCATTCCCCTCATAACATAAGCACTTAGTCTCGGGTTTGGGTTTAACCTTGGGTTTCTTCAATAAAGCAACAACTGTTTTGCCGTTTCATGAAGTATCCCTTCTAGCCCTTGCCCTTCTTGAAACTAGTGGTTTTACTAACCATCAACAATTGATGCTCCTACTTGATTTCTACTTTCGCAGTGTCAAACATTGTGAATCGCTCAAGGATCATCATATCTATCCTTGATATGTTATAGTTCATCATAAAGCTCTAGTAGCTTGGTGGCAGTGACTTTGGAGAACCATCACTATCTCATCTGGAAGATTAACTCCCACTTGATTTAAGCGACCATTGTACTCAGACAATCTGAGCACATGCTCAACGATTGAGTTTTCCTTCTTTACTTTGTAGACAAAGAATCATGTCGGAGGTCTCATACCTCTTAACTAGGGCATGAGCACGAAATCCCAATTTCATCTCTTGGAACATCTCATATGTTCCCTGGCGTTTTCAAAACGTCTTCGGCGCCTCAATTCTAAGTCGTTAAGCATTACGCACTGAACTATCACGTAGTCATCAAAAACGTGTATGTCAGATGTTCGCAACATCCACAGACGACGCTCGAGGTGCAGCACACCGAGTGGTGCATTAAGGACATAAGCCTTCTGCACAGCAATGAGGACAATCCTCAGTTTACGGACTCAGTCCGCAAAATTGCTACTATCATCTTTCAACTAAATTTTCTTTAGGAGCATATAAAAACAGTAGAGCTACAGCGCAAGCTACAACATAATTCGCAAAGACCTTTTGACTATGTTCATGATAATTAGTTCAATTAATCATATTACTTAAGAACTCCCACTCAGATAGACATCCCTCTAGTTATTCGAGTGTAACATGATCCAAATCCACTAACTCAAATCCGATCATCACGTGAGTTGAGTATAGTTTCAGTGGTGAACATCTCCATGTTGATCATATCAACTATATGATTCATGCTCGACCTTTCGGTCTCTTGTGTTCCGAGGCCAATGCCTGTACATGCTAGGCTCGTCAAGTTTAACCCGATTGTTCCGTGTGTGCAACTGTTTTGCACCCGTTGTATGTGAACGTTGAGTCTATCACACCCGATCATCACGTGGTGTCTCGAAACGACGAACTGTCGCAACGGTGCACAGTCAGGGAGAACGCAATTTTATCTTGATATTTTAGTGAGGGATCACCTTATAATGCTACCATCGTTCTAAGCAAGATAAGGTGCATAAAAGGATTAACAGCACATGCAATTCATAAGTGACATGATCTGGCCATGAGCTTGTGCTTCTTGATCTCCATCACCAAAGCACCGGCATGATCTTCATCGTCACTAGCGCCACACCATGATCTCCATCATCGTGCCGCCATCGAGGTTGTCGTGCTATCTGTGCTATTACTACTAAATCTACAACCTATCAATATAGTAAACGCATCTGCAAACACAAACGTTAGTTTAAAGACAACCCTATGGCTCTTGTCGGTTGCCGTAGCATCGATGTGCAAGTCGATATTTAACTATTACAACATGACCATCTCATACATCCAATATATCACATCATGTCATTGCCCATATCACATCTCAAGCATACCCTGCAAAAACAAGTTAGACGTCCTCTAATTTGTTGTTGCATGTTTTACGTGGCTCCTATGGGTATCTAGTATGATCGCATCTTACTTACGCAAAACCACAACGGATATGTGCAAATTGCTATTTAACCTCTCTCCAAGGACTGCCTCGGTCAAATCCAATTCAACTAAAGTTGAAGGAACAGGCACCCGCCAGTCATCTTTATGCAACAAGTTGCATGTTAGTCGATGAAACCGGTCTCTCATAAGCGTACGAGTAATGTCGGTCCGGGCCGCTTCAATCCAGCCATACCGTCGAATTGATAAAAGACTAAGGAGGGAAGCAAATCTAACATCAACGCCCACAAAAAAAATTGTGTTCTACTCGAGATTACATCTACGCATGAACCTAGCTCATGATGCCACTGTTGGAGAATGTTGCATGGGAAACAAAAACTTTACTACGCACACGAAGACCTATCATGGTGATGTTCATCTACGAGAGGGAGATTGGATCCACATACCCTTGTAGATCGCTAAGCGTAAGCGTTAATAAACGCGGTTGATGTAGTGGTACATCTTCACGATCCGTCCCACGAACCGTCCCACGATCCGTCCCACGAACCGTCTCACGACCCGTCCCGATCAAGTGCCGAACGGACGGCACCTCCGCGTTCCGCACACGTACATCTCGATGACGATCTCCGCCTTCTTTATCCAGCACGAGGGGTGGGGAAGTAGATGAGTTCTCCGGCAGCGTGAAGGCACGTCGGTGATGGTGATGATCTATTCCTGCAGGGCTCTGCCCGAGCTCCGCAGAAAACCGGTCTAGAGGAAGAACTATGATCTAGAGGAGAGGGCAGCACGTGGCAAAGTTGTGTCTCAAAAGCCCTAAACCTCTAGTATATATAGGAGGAGGGGAGGGGCAGCCTTGGCACGCCAAGGAAGGCCTCCTTGGGTCGGCCGAAGTGCAGAAGGGAGGAGTCCTCCTCCAATCCCACTTGGATTAGGACTCCTTCCTTATTTTCCCACCTCATTTGGATTTTCCACTTTTTCCTCATGGGCTTTCCTTGGATGACTTTGTTAGACCATTATACCTTATTACGCATCCAATAAACCCATGTGGACCCCTTGGGGCATGGTGGGCCCAGCAGTGGGCCCCTGGAACCCATTCGTTACTCCCGGTACACTGCCGGCAATGCCTGAAAATCTTCCGGAATCCAAACACCAACTTCCTATATATATATATATCAATCTTCGTTTTCGAACCATTCTGGAACTCCTCGTGACGTACGGGATCTCATCCGGGACTCGGAACAAAACTTCAGTCACCAACACATATAACTCAACTATACTGAAACGTCACCGAACCTTAAGTGTGCAGACCCTGCGGGTTCGAGATATATGCAGACATGACCTGAGACACTCCCCGGTCAATAACCAACAGCAGGACCTGGATGTCCATATTGGCTCCTACATATTCTACGAAGATCTCCATCGGTTGAACCTCTATGTCAAGAATTCATATAATATTGTATGATATTCCCTTTGTCCTTCGGTATGTTACTTCCCCGAGATTCGATCATCGGTATCTCTATACCTAGTTCAATCTCGTTATCAGCAAGTCTCTTTACTCGTTCCATAATACAAGATCCCATGACTAATTTCTTAGTCACATTGCTTGCAAGGCTTATTGTGATGTTGTATTACCAGGTGGGCCCCTAGATACCTCTCCGTCACACGGAGTGACAAATCTCAGTCTTGATCCATGCCAACCCAACACACACCTTTGGAGATACCTATAGAGCACCTTTATAGTCACCTAGTTACGTTGCAACATTTGATAATTGTAAGTGCATCTAGTGCCCCTTAGTGATTTTGGTGGTTTGAAGACTTATAGGTTAAGTATCTAATGTGTTTATGAGTGTACACAGGATCTATAAGTCACTGAGGAGTTTGAGATATTTGATGAATATCGACCCCTAAAAATGTATATCTTCGGTTGAAGAAATTGGTCTGAAGCTGAAGAATTGAATCGCGAAGAATCTGCGCTGAAATTGATATTCCTCATGAAGATATTGAAATTGAGGAATTCGGTGTGTCCTGAAGAAAATCATTTTGAAGACTTCGAAGCATGAAGATTTACTCTTTCTGTTTTATTTTCTTCACACTTGAGTAATAGGAACACCGTACTGTTAAAGGGGGTCGAAGTTACACTTTGGAATGAATTTCCTCATGATGCTCAACCCAAGCCTAATCCTACCAAAAGCCTCAAGTGAGGAATACGAGTGACATGAGGACTCTCACAGTTGAGGGTTCCGACCATTTCGATAGCCACGCCACATCATTGGTCTTATCCACACCAACGGTCATATTATTCAAGGGCATTAGTGTCAAATCATGTCGGGATGCTCCAGGCTATAAATAGCCGCCCCCCATAACCATTAGCTGGTTGGCTGCTCCGTTAGAAATTGACACTTGTCATAAGAGCAATCCAATTCCCGAGAGTCTTCGAGTATAATTCATCAGTGAGGAAATACCCCATACACCGAAACCACAAACCTAGAACCAAGTGATTGAGCATCACTGAAGAAGTTGTTCCTGTGTGGGACTGAAGCCTTTTACCTCTGAGGACTGTGCATCCTCCAGACGGTTAGGCGTCATGGTCTAGAGCAATCCAGCAGTCAATTGTGGATCGCCGGGTGACCAAGTTTGTGAGGGTTTGGAAGTCTGCCCTGAAGACTTACCACGAGTGTTGGGCGAGGACTACGTGTTCTTAGCCCAAGGAGAACACGGTAGGGACTGTGTGTCCCGGGACTGTGTGTCCTTTGGTTTCAATACCAAGCCGCTCCAAACCAGATGTACAACTGTCACAGCAGTTGGAACTGGGTCATCAACTACTGTGTTCGCTGTGAAACGGGTTCTAATTCCTCAACTCCTTACTTTCCTCAGATTATGTGTTGATGACTTTCACTGTTACTGTTTGAAGAATTTGCTGAAGACTTTCTTTGAAATTCCTCAACCCCAAATTCTTCACGCTAGTTAATCCTCATCTGTTTTATGCATGCGTGCTCACTGTGCAATCTGTTTTCACATTCCTCACACTGAAAAACTGATGTTGTGAAACTTTGCACTTCTGATCATTTACTGTTTCCGCTGTAAGTTAGTCATCAGTGAGGAATTTCCTCAAAAGGAATTTCTCAGTGATTAAATTCTAAAAATCTCCTATTCACGCCCCCTCTAGTCAATATAACGCACTTTCAATTGGTATCAGAGCAAGGTACTCCCTTGTTCTGTGTGATTTTGGTTTAACCACCTGGAGTTTTAGTTATGTCGACTGCAGGCATGTTCAAGGTTACTGCAGCATGTCCTACTTTCGAAGGAAAGAACTTTCCCTTCTGGAAGAACAAGATGCAAATGCATCTACAAGCTATTGACAATGATCTCTGGTATATTGTGGAACATGGCGTCCCCATCATCTCTGCTAGTGTCTCTCCTGCTGATGTGACGAAATTCAAACAACTTGATTCTCAAGCAAAGAATATCATCTGTGGCCATCTGAGCCCAGGCTAGTTTGGAAGAGTGAGTGCTTTGGGCTCTGCAACACTTACCTGGGAGAGACTGTGCAAAGCAAATGAAGGAGTATCAACCCAGCGTGACTCTCGTGTTGATATTCTTCGCAATCTCTTCAATCACTTCAAGAGGCATGACAATGAAAGTTGCCAAGATCATGAAGTTGTGAAGAAACTGCTGAGATCTTTGGATTCTTCATTTGATACTTTAGTTCTGATGATTCAAGAAAGACCAGACTACAAGATGCTTGATCCAGCTGATATACTCGAAAGGCTCAATACTCATGAATTCCAGCTAGAAGAAAAGAAAGATCTATATGGACCAAGCTATTCCAGACCACGTGCACTGAAGGCTAGAGCAATTTCCTCATCTGAAGAAGAAGATTCGGATGATAGCATTGGTGACCCTGAAGAATTTGGACAGGAGCTTGCAATGCTCGTGAGGAAATTCCAGAGGTTTACACGACGTGGCCAATTCGATAAATCTTCAAGAAGAGACATGAGGAAATCAGAATCTTCATCTGAGGACTACAAGAAGAGAACCTGCCACAAATGCAAGAAATCAGGTCATTACATTGCTGATTGTCCCCGTTGGGGAAAGGAATCAAAGAAGAAGAAATACAAGGATGACAGTTCCGATGACTCGAAGAAGAAGAAGAAATCTTCAAAATCCTCATCTTCAAAGCCCTCATCGCACAAGAAGACTAGTTTTAGAAAGGCTCGGGCACTTATTGGCAAGGAAATGGATTCCGAGGCAGAATCAGAGGAATGTGATGAAGAAGAGGGTTCTGATGAAGACTCGGAATCCGGACAGGCTAGTCTTGCACTGGCAACCACTTTCGTTAGCAAGTCAATCTTCAACCTTGAAGAAGATGATAACTCCATCCACACTGATGACTATGATGATGACTTCGCTCCAACCTATTGCTTCATGGAAAAAGGTTCAAAGGTACCGAATGATGCTTCCTCCTCTGATTCAAGTGACTGTGAATCTGATGATTATAAAAAACCCAGTTACAGTAAACTTGCTATCATTTCCACTAAACAACAAACTGCCCTGGAAAAGCTTCAGAAACTGCTAGATAGAAGTGATGATCTGTTGAATGATGAAATGAATCTCACCCAAATCCTCACTGAAGATGTGACAAGTCTTCAGTCTAGATTTGATAATCTTCAAGATCGTCATGATACACTCCTCGCTGATCATGAGAAACTTTCCTATGAATTTCTTCAAAGGAAGCTTGATCTAGAGAAGCTGAGGATTTCTCATGATGATCTTCGTATGGAAAATGATTCATTACTAGCTCAACAGATCAGCGCTGCTCAAGCTGAATTCATTCCTCCATGTCTTAAATGCATTGAACGCGAAACTGCTAATTCTTCACCAGAATCATCAAATGCTTCTATTGCTACAAATTCTTCAACTGCACATGTAGTGTTTATTTCCTCACTTGAGGAAAACACAAATGTTACTGATGAAAATGCAGGGTTGAAGGAATTGTATGTGACAGGCATATACAAAAGCCTCAAAGGACATCAAACCCTTTGTGATGTGCTCAAAAAGCAGATCTTGAACAGGAACCCGAGGAAAGAAGGAATTGCCTTTGAGAGGAAATTAAATGCTGATGGATCTTATTGGAAACCTGAGCAGTATCCCAAAACCTCATGGGTTGCTGCTACTGGGCCTCCTTTTAATCCATCCAATCTAACTGGCTTTCATGTGAATTATCCTATTCCTCAGATGAGTCATTTGACTCCAACTATAAAATGTTCAAAAATCAATCTGGTGAAGTATTTGCTCGATATGTTGGAACTAACTGCAGGAATGGTCCGCCCTTGAGGAAAATCTGGGTTCCCAAAAGCTGTCTTGAAAATCTTCAGGTGAATGTCCTCATGACACCACCGATGAAGAATCTGAACCCCAGATCAAATTCCTCAGGAGGACCAAAGTCTTCAAGAGGATCAAAATCCTCAACTGGTCAAAATTATGCTCGTACCCGTGCTAATGCGTCTAACATGTAGGGAAACTACAAGGAATATGAATATGAGCATTACTCTTCAAAACATTATGTTCATAAATCCTCAAACCAGTTCTCTGCATATTCATATGAGTACTGTAACCCCCCTACTATTAAGAGAAGTGCATTAGTTTCAATGCCACCTTTCTCATATGGTGCTCGCAGGATGATGAATGCTTTACCACCCCTTCAGATGTGGGTGGTGAATAAATCGATCTAATCACTTCTGCAGGACAGGTGTCCAGATGAAAACCATCGTCTGAAGAATTTGCTGGAGACCTGAGGAAATGCTTGCTAGGACGCAAGCCAATATTGATGAAATAGAAATATTTCACACGTCCTTATAATTCTGTTGTGATGAAATTCTTATCTGATGAAATTGATATCATATTCTTCAAATCTGAAGCATATGAGATGGTAAGTTGTACTAATTCATCTGCAGGATTATAAACCCAAGAATACTGAGTGGGTTCTTGATAGTGGCTGCACACATCACATGACTGGTGATAAAAGCTTGCTGATGAATATGCCACTAACTCCATCACCTCTGAAGCAAATCACATATGCTGACAAAGGTAAAAGCAAGGTATTGGGACTTGGCATATGGACAAAGTGATGCTTGTTGAATCCCTTGGTTTTAACCTCATCTCAGTCTTGATGCTTTGTGATCTTGATATGATTGTTATCTTTGGTAGATATAGATGTGTAGTCATCATGGAATCTGACAGATCCAAAGTCTTCGAAGGTGTAAGAAGAGGGGATTTGTACATTGTTGATTTGTCTACAGGTCCTCAACCAGCCACTTGCTTACTAGCAAAAACCTCAGAAGGATGGCTGCGGCAACGAAGACTAGGTCATGCAGGCATGAGGAATTTGCACACGCTCGCGAAGAAGAAGCATGTCATCGGCATCAAATCAGTCAAATTCCTCAAAGATCATCTCTGCGGTGCATGTGAATCTGGGAAAATGACCAGATCCAAGCATCCCTCAAAGACTATCATGACCACTACTCGTCCCTTCGAATTGCTTCATATGGATCTATTTGGACCTACTCACTATGCCACACTAACCAATGCAGCATCTTTGTATGGCTTCGTCATAGTTGATGATTATTCCAGATATACATGGGTGCCTATCATAGTATATAAAACTGAAGTGCGGGAAATCTTCAAACGATTTTCTTCAAGGGCCTCGACGAACTTTGGCATCAAGATCAAACATATCAGGAGTGATAATGGAACAAAGTTCAAAAACACTGGTCTTGATGATTATCTTGATGAACTTGGTATTACTCACGAATTGTCTGCTCCTTATACTCCTCGGCAGAACGGTGTCGTCGAAAGGAAGAACAGGACTCTGGTTGAGATGGCAAGAACTATGCTTGAAGAATATTAGACTCCTTGTCGCTTTTGGCCTGAAGCAGTCAACACTGCATGCCATATCATCAACAGGGTATATCTTCACAAATTCCTCAAGAAAACATCATATGAACTCCTCACTGATAAGAAACCCAGTGTAAGTTATTTCAAAGGCACATGAGGGTTTTCTGCTCGGTTATGGAAAGGACTCGCACACCTACAGAGTCTTCAACAACTATCACAACAAAGTTGTTGAGACTGTGGATGTGCAGTTCGATGAAACTAATGGCTCGCAAAGAGAGCAATTGCCTTCTGATCCAGATAAGTTGTCTCCTGAGGAAGCAATAAAGCTCAAACCTACTGAAGACATTGTTCCCACTGAGGAAATTGATGAAGAAACGATCCCCATCACTGATGAAAATCAAGAAGATGCTCCTGAGGAAATTGCACCAGAACCACTTCCTCAGCCCAGACGAAATCCTCAACCAGCTCATCCGAGGATTGCAAATGAAGTAGAACTTGACAAAATCCTCAACGACATCAACGCGCCAGGTCCTCTCACTCTCTCAAAAGCTTCACACTTAGTTAACTTTTGTGGGCATTTTTCCTTTGTATCTATCACAGAACCCTCAAAAGTTGCTGAGGCTTTCCTGGAACTGGAGTGGATCCAAGCTATGCAAGACGAACTTCTTCGATTCAAGATAAATGACATATGGGAGCTCGTCAAACGACCAGATCCTCGCAAGCACAACATCATCGGTACCAAGTGGATTTTCCGAAACAAGCAAGATGAGGACGGTCAAGTGGTGAGGAACAAGGCACGACTTGTAGCACAAGGCTACACCCAGGTTGAAGGAATAGATTTCGATGAAACTTTTGCACCTGTTGCTAGACTTGAAGCTATTCGAATACTACTTGCTTATGCTAATCATCATAACATCATCTTATATCAAATGGATGTGAAAAGTGCATTCCTCAATGGTAAGCTTGAGGAAGAAGTATATGTTGCTCAGCCCCCAGGTTTTGAGGATCCAAAGAATCCAAACAAAGTCTTCAGACTCAAAAAGGCGCTCTATGGTCTCAAGCAAGCCCCTCGGGCATGGTATGATACATTGAAGGAATTCCTCATGAAGAAAGGCTTCAAACATGGTTCACTCGATCCAACTCTTTTCACTAAATCCTATGATAATGAGCTATTTGTGTGCCAAATTTATGTCGATGATATCATATTTGGATGTACTGACAAACGATACAATGATGAATTTGCTTACATGATGAGTGAAGAATATCATATGTCTATGATGGGGGAGCTGAAATTCTTCTTAGGTCTTCAAATTCGTCAAAACGCAATGGAATCTTCATATCACAGGAGAAATACCTCAAGGATGTTCTGAGGAAATTCGACATGCATGAATGCAAAGGTGCCAAAACTCCATTGCCTACGAACGGCCATCTCGGCACTGACGAAAATGGTAAAGAATTTGATCAGCAGGTATATCGCTCTATGATTGGCTCTTTATTGTATCTATGTGCATCTAGGCCAGATATAATGCTTAGTGTTTGCATGTGTGCACGTTTTCAAGCAAAACCGAAGGAATCACATCATAAGGCTGTGAAGCATATTCTTTGATACTTAGCTCACACACCAACACTAGGATTATGGTATCCCAAGGGCTCCAATCTTCATCTGGTAGGATATTCTGATTCTGACTATGCTGGTGATCGTGTGGATCGCAAGTCAACTTCTGGTACATGTCATTTCCTCAGAAGATCACTAGTTTGCTGGTCCTCAAAGAAGCAGAACTGTGTATCACTCTCCATTGCCGAAGCTGAGTACATTGTTGTTGGTTCGTGTTGTGCTCAATTACTATGGATGAAGCAAACCCTCAAGGATTACGGCATCAACATGAAGAATGTGCCTCTCTACTGCGACAATGAGAGTGCAATCAAGATTGCATACAACCCGATACAGCACTCGAAGACTAAGCACATCCAGATTCGTCATCATTTTCTTCGGGACCATGTCCTCAAGGGCAATATCCTCATCGACCATGTGAAGACTGATGATCAACTAGCAGATATCTTCACTAAGCCCTTGGATGAGAAAAGGTTTTGCAAGTTGCGGTGTGAGCTAAATATCTTAGAATCTTCAAATGTTTTGTAAAAACATGCACACATTCTAACACTTATGCAAAATTGATGGCTTAGATGTGCAACACATGATGAATCGATTTTCTTCAACTGATGAAGAATGTCACTCGGAATGTGAAGAAATCAACAAAGAAATTGATTCTCAGGGCCCTACGACAATTGTACGCGGCGTGTGAATCAACATTCTTATATGATGGGTCACGCCACCGCCCAACGTGAAATTCCTCAAGTTGATTTTCTTCAAAGTCCCATTTCCTCAAAATGTGTTTTTCTTCAAAACAGTTGTTCTTCATTATGATGATTTATCACAAAATCCTCAAGTTACTCAAATCTTCAAAAACACTTGGTGACTTCCGTTTGACTAGATAGACTGTGATTTCAAGTCCTCAACAGCATTCACTTATAGCTATTTCTTCAAGTTGATATTTCATCTAAGTGAATGCGATCGGACCCAACTTTCCCTCTATGCTATTCTCATCCAGTCTATTTGATTCTTCATATGCGTTCTACTTGAAACTTTGTTCAAAATCCTCACTACGTCCTTGTCAGCTGATGATTTTGTAACAAAATCCTCAACTCTTCAAAAATGTTTCTTTAATGCACAGTAACTGAACCCCACTTCCCACGTTCGGATAACCACGATCTCCACTATCTCCACCGCCTTGTTCGGGAACTACACGTGTCCTGCGAAGACGTAGAGGCAGGGGCTGTTTGGTCCGAATTCTTCGCGCCAACAGTAACTGTCTGGCTATAAATATGTCCTTATCCCCCTCGGCAAACACTTCTTCGCCCCATCGCTCTCTTGCTACAGCAAAAAGCACCGAACCCTAGCGCCACCGCTGGAAGTCTCGTCGCCGGCGAAGAAGAGCTTCACTGCCTCGACTTCTCCATCGTCGGAACCACGCCGGAGTCGGACCATCTTCGTCCGCCGCCGCCGTAGACGTCCTCTGCTGCCGGGTTAGGGTGCATTGGACACGCACCGAAGAGCTTCTCTCTAAAACTTTTTTGTGTTCTTCGTGCGCGCATTCAAGGGTAAATAAAAATCCCATTTTTACAGCAAGTTAGATCTACTATGTTACATCTCCGATGTGAAATCTATTTTTCCTCAAGAATCGATATGCACTTGATTCCTCAAACACTGCCTCTCACCACACCATTGATGAACTTCACTAAGCATCTAAGATTTTCACGAGATTCCTCAATTGTGCGAATTTTCGGATCTGTACAACTCGGGAACCCAAGAACGGTATGCTTAGGCAAATTTCTCAACCACTGGTTAAATTCCTCAACTGTCAAACTTTTTCATTTTCTTCAAATCTGAGAACGCATATGACCTCTCCAAATTCCTCGCAACTATACTCTGTTCACAGGTACACACATGTCAGCTGATGAATCTCTCGGTTCTCATCACATTAACTCATTTGCAGCGTTTCTTGAAGAAAATCTTCAAGTCTCATCAGAATCCTCAAGAATTCAATCTCATCAGCAAAATCCTCAGCTGAAGAAAATGGAGGATGACAGGAAACAGAAGGGAGGGAAGAAACTTGAGCAGAACACAGCTTTGGATATCCCTGAGGATATTTACTTGGACTATTGCACACCTGATGAAAATGAAACAATGGCCAAGAGAAAGATTCGGCTTCAGAAGATAGAACGCCGATGGGCTAAGGAATGGAAGGAATACAGATTTGTAACTGCCAAGTATGTGAAGAAATTCGCCCTGAAGCCTCCTAGCAAACGGGCCCCACTTGAGGCTCATCAAGTAGCACATCCCTCAAGCCTCAAGACCATTGATGACTATCCGGATGAAAAGGACAAGCATTTGGCTAAGCTCAAGAAGCAGGCGGATGCTGCGGTGAGGAAATTCAATGAATCCTCAGCTGCTGCTTCAACTGCAGCTACTTCCTCTGCCGCTGAGACCTCTGGTTCAGCAATTCCTCAACCACAGTCTGTGCCGTAAAAACCAAGGGCTCCAAAGCCTCAAGAGAAATCTGCTCAGGCATCAGTTACAAAACCCTCAGTGCCAAAACCCTCAGCGCCAAAATCCTCAGCACCACCACCAAAGCCTCAAGAGAAACCAGAACAGAAGCAGGTCATGAAGCCAATGCCCGCTACCTCCAGCTCCTCACTCCCAGCTGCAACCAGCTCGGAGACAAAGTCTTCACCACCTCCTGTGAAGACTCAGGTGTCTACTGAAAGAGCAACACGGCCAAGCCCCAGCAAAATCATCACACTCCCGTCTGCATCAGAGGGTAGTGATGAATATGATGATCAAACCCTGCAAGCTATAATCAGAAACAAGCAGGAGAGGGTAGCTCAAGCTTCTGGTAGCGCTATTCCTCTGGACATGGACCCCAAGGTCCTCCTAGACTACATAAACATCTGGTATGACGACCCCAACACTCCGCTTGATGATTTGAAACTTCCCCCTGGCATCAGCCACATGGTGGCCACATTCATCAACGAGGCCAAGTGGAAAGAACGGCAAGCCAAGCAGGCCAAGGTTGCAAAGCTTAAAAAGGAGAAATTCCTCAAGCGGAATCTCCTCAACTTGATGCCTGATGCACTGGTATCAACACAGGCTGAGTTGAAGACTTTGACTGATAAGTACTCCAAGCTATCTGATCGTCAGAGTCTCAAGAGCAGTTTCATCAAACTTGCCACTAAAGTTTTTGACGACTACAACAAGAAGGCTGCCCCTCCAGCACCAGCTCCTCGGCCCTTGATTGAAGAGCCAGCTGATGAAACTCCTCAAGCTGAGGAAATACCCCAAGAGAGCCGTGTGGGTGTACCGGCTATTGAAGAAATCACCACGGAAAATCCAGCTGATGAATCTGCTACAGCTGGTGAGACTGCCCCTGATCCAGCTGCTGCATCAAAGCAAGCTGATGACTCTGCTCCAGCAGGTTCCTCAAAGCCAGCTGATGAATCTGTCAAGAGAACCCCTTCACCAAAATCTTCAAAGGTGAAGAAGATGATTCCGTCTGCATCAGACGTGAAGAAAACCAGGGCTGCTGAGAAGGAAGCCAAAAAGAGAAAGGCCTCCTCAGCAGAAGAAGAAACAGAGGCCAAGCGCCTCAAAGCACATGAAGATAATGCTCCACTGGACCCTGTGCCCCTCAACATCGCTCCGTCTTATGAAATGGTCATCCTTGCTGACCAAGCGAAAGGGACAGATGAGGAAATGAAGGATGCCGCATCTGAGGAACACACTGATGAAGAAATTCGTATTGACGACAGTCCTCAGCCATCCATTCCTCAGGAAGACACTGCACAAGGATCAGCTGCACTAGCTGATGAAACTGCCTCTGTCACCAAGCAATCTGAGGAAGAGCAAAGTGAAATTCCTCAAGCTGATGAAATTCATAGTCCTGAGAAAAATCCTCAAGATGAGGGACAGGCTGACCCAACTCCTCCACCTGAGCAAGATCTTCACACTGAGGCTCAGAATGAACCTATTCCTCAGCTTGATGCCCAGCCAGATCCCATTCCTCAACATGAAGCACAACATGAGCAAGCTCCTTAGCCTGAAGCCCAAGCTGATGAAATTCCTCACCCTGAGGGCAATGCCGAGGAAAATGCACCAGACCAAGAAAATGCTTTTGTCGTGCTGAACCCAGAGACTGCAATTGTTGTCTCCCCTCCAGTTCCTCAGCAAAATCTTCAGTCATGCAGCGTCAGCCATTCTCCAAGCGACCGCAGTTTCAAAAGGAGAACTTCTTTGAAGAACGCATGTATTTCATTGGAGAGAATCCCTATGATAAGCCTCAAATGAGACATCTGAAGTTTTGGACGAGGACACAGCTGAATTACTATGCCTGTGTGTTGTGTGGAAGAAACAAGATATTCCAGCACAGGCATATTCCTCACGTTGAACTTGAAGCAATACCATGCCTAGCGCCAGTCCTAAATGTTCTTCATGAAGCTGGCCTGCTACCAATGTGCTCAGACATCTCTGATTGGAACAGTGAGCTCATATCTGGCGATCCTGAAGACATTAACACCTGGGTGTTTGACTAGATGACGCAAAACACTCACTACAAGGCTCCTGCTACTGAGCTCCTGCGTGAACTGCCAGTATCAATTCCCTCAGAGGAAGTTGTGAAGCTTTACGGTGAGCATGAGCTGCCCAATGGGATGATGGAAGTCCTCATGAAGCCTTTGGCTGAAGGGCAATCACCGAGAAAAATATTCCTCGTCCACGAGCTCAAATATACACCAAGGTCTGTTTACAGAATCCTCTGCAGTGTGCTTGCGCCGATCAAAGGTCATGATGATGAAGAAGATGTCGTAGGCATCATGAAGAATATCCTCTTCAACATCATCCATGATTTCTTCTTGAGGACTTTGGCCGACAATGCTATGTGTCCATTTGATCACAAGATATATGCCCCATGGATCATGAGATTCATCAGGACAAGGACAGGCATCAACTTCCACGCTGATTTCAACAACCATGTTGGTTATATGCCTCCTATCCGGGTCAACAAGAAGACTTTCGAGCCAGTTGAAGGAAAAGGCAAGTCAATGATTGATGAAGGCCGTAGGCCCCTTGATGGCCAGTTCAGAGAGCCAGAAGCTTATTCTTCATGGGATGATACTGAGACTCACCCGACAAGCCATGTTCCTCCTCGCGTGATGAATACAAGAGAGCTTCTCCTCAGTCTTCAACAGAAGGTGGATCGCAATCACAAGCGGGTCAAACGCCAGTTTGGCGCCATTGTGAAAACCCTCACTGAAACACAGAACTCTGTGAAGCTTAACCATCACTATCTGCATGAGGTTTTTGATCGCACCTGGGCTACACTTGCTCATCTGAAGACTCAGACAGAACTTGAAGAAATGGACTTTGAGCGATACTTTGACTGGTCGTGGCCTCCCAAGAAGAAGTTCAGGCCCATTCCAGTTCCAGACCTTGAAGACAGTTCCTTTTCTTCATTCCGCACTGCTGAATCTGATGAAGAACAGCTCGATACTGCCACCGGTCCAAGGAAGAAGACTACTCCCAAGAAGCATCACGCCTCTTCATCAACCGCCAAGAAGTGAAGTCTTCACGGGCGTTAGTCCTTAGTTTGTCCCTTTTTGTCACTTGATGACAAAGGGGGAGAAACTTGAGATTTAGTCTTCAAGCGGGATATTTTGGGGCTTATGAACTATATTTAAGTTACAAACTCTTGGCTCTTCTGAAGTTTTTATGTAATGAGTTGTAACTTAAGCCTGATGGTGCTCTGACGCTTTTGAACGTTTTTCTTCGCATGCTTATTCCTCAAGTTTTTAATGCATGCATGCTGGAATTCGTCAGATACCATTTGTCATCATGCATCTTCATTTTCTTCATACGATATGTTACATGTATGCATGATTTACAAGACTCAGGGGAGATCTCCATGATATAAATCATCAATGTGCATTTGTTGTAGAAAGCAAAATCCTCAAGATATGCACATCTTCAGGGGGAGTCTCTCTGAATCTTGATTTCAAATTCCTCAAATAAGTATTTACACTTCATATTGTTATCCCTGTTAAAGACTTAACCTAATTGTCATCAACCACCAAAAAGGGGGAGATTGAAAGTGCATCTAGTGCCCCTTAGTGATTTTGGTGGTTTGAAGACTTATAGGTTAAGTATCTAATATGTCTATGAGTGTGCACAGGATCTATAAGTCACTAAGGAGTTTGAGATATTTGATGAATATCGACCCCTAAAAATGTATATCTTCGATTGAAGAAATTGGTCTGAAGCTGAAGAATTGAATCGCGAAGAATCTGCTCTGAAATTGATATTCCTCATGAAGATATTGAGATTAAGGAATTCGGTGTGTCTTGAAGAAAATCATTTTGAAGACTTCGAAGCATGAAGATTTACTCTTTCTGTTTTATTTTCTTCACACTTGAGTAATAGGAACACCGTACTGTTAAAGGGCGTCGAAGTTACACTTTGGAATGAATTTCCTCATGATGATCAACCCAAGCCTAATCCTACCAAAAGCCTCAAGTGAGGGAAACGAGTGACATCAGGACTCTCACAGTTGAGGGTTCCGACCGTTTCGATAGCCACGCCACATCATTGGTCTTATCCACACCAAAGGTCATATTATTCAAGGGCATTAGTGTCAAATCATGTCGGGATGCTCCCAGGCTATAAATAGCCGCCCCCCACAACCATTAGCTGGTTGGCTTCTCTGTTAGAAACTGACACTTGTCATAAGAGCAAACCAATTCCTCAGAGTCTTCGAGTATAATTCATCAGTGAGGAAATACCCCATACACCGAAACCACAAACCTGGAACCAAGTGATTGAGCATCACTGAAGAAGTTGTTCCTATGTGGGACTGAAGCCTTTTACCTTTGAGGACTGTGCATCCTCCAAACGGTTAGGCGTCATGGTCTAGAGCAATCCAACAGTCAATTGTGGATCGCCGGGTGCCCAAGTTTGTGAGGGTTTGGAAGTCTGCCCTGAATACTTACCACGAGTGTTGGGCGAGGACTGCGTGTTCTTAGCCCAAGGAGAACACGGTAGGGACTGTGTGTCCCGGGACTATGTGTCCTTTGGTTTCAATACCAAGCCGCTCCAAACGAGATGTACAACTTTCACAGCAGTTGGAACTGGGTCATCAACTATTGTCTTCGCTGTGAAACGGGTTCTCATTCCTCAACTCCTTACTTTCCTCAGATTATGTGTTGATGACTTTCACTGTTATTGTTTGAAGAATTTGCTGAAGACTTTCTCTGAAATTCCTCAGCCCCAAATTCTTCACGCTAGTTAATCCTCATCTGTTTTCTGCGTGCGTGCTCACTGTGAATCTATTTTCACATTCCTCACACTGAAAAACTGTTGTTGTGAAACTTTGCACTTCTGATCCTTTACTATTTCCGCTGTAAGTTAGTCATCAGTGAGGAATTTCCTCAAAAGGAATTTCCTTAGTGATGAAATTCTAAAAATCTCCTATTCACCCCCCTCTAGTCGATATAACGCACTTTCAATAATCCACAAGGTATTCCTCCGGTGTCCGGGAGTTGCATGATCTCATGGTCATAGGAACATATACATTGACATGCAGAAAACAGTAACAATAAACTGACACGATCATATGCTACGTTCATAGTTTGGGTCTTGTACATCACATCATTCTCCCAATGATGTGATCCCGTTATCAAGTGACAACACTTGCCTATGGCCAGGAAACCTTGACCATCTTTGATCAACAAGCTAGTCAACGGCTCACTAGGGACACTATGTTGTCTATGTATCCACACATGTATTTGAGTTTCCAATCAATACAATTCTAGCATGGATAATAAACGATTATTATGAACAAGGAAATATAATAATAACCAATTTATTATTGCCTCTAGGGCATATTTCCAACACGGCAGCCCCATCTGGCGCCAGGAGGTGGCGGCCAGGGCAGGGAGACGGAGGGGTGGCGAGCCAGGTGGGCCTGGGCCCCCTCCTGCGCTAGGGTTGCCCCTTCCCTCCTTTGCCACGCCTTGGGCTGGATGGGAGGCGCACCAGCGCACCAAGGGGTTGGTTCCCTCCCACACTTGGCCCATGTAGCATCCTGGGTCTGGTGGTCTCTCCCGGTGGACCCCCGGAACCCTTCCGGTGGTCCCGGGACGTTACTGGTGACTCCCGAAACATTTTCGGTGTCCAAAATCTTACTTCCTATATATAATTCTTTACCTCCGGACCATTATGGAGATCCTTGTGAAGTACGGGATCTCATCCGGGACTCCGAACAACCTTCGATAACCACGTATACTATTTCCCTATAACCCTAGCGTCATCGAACCTTAAGTGTGTAGACCCTACGGGTTCGGGAGACGTGCAGACATGACCGAGACATCTCTCCAGCCAATAACCAACACCGGGGTCTGGATATCCATGTTGGTTCCCACACGTTCCACGATGATCTCATCGGATGAACCATGATGTCAAGCATTCAATCAATCCCGCATGCAATTCCCTTTGTGTATCGGTATGATACTTGCCCGAGATTCGATCGTCGGTATCCCTATACCTTGTTCAATCTCGTTGCCGGCAAGTATCTTTACTCGTTCCGTAGCACATCATCCCATGACTAACTCCTTAGTCACATTGAGCTCATTATGATGATGTTCTACCGAGTGGGCCCAGAGATACCTCTCCGTCACACGGAGTGACAAATCCCGGTCTCGATTCGTACCAACTCAACAGACACTTTCGGAGATACCCGTAGTGCATCTTTATAGTCACACGGTTACGTTGTGACGTTTGATACACCCAAAGCACTTCTACGGTATCCGGGAGTTGCACAATCTCACGGTCCAAGGAAATGATACTTGACATTAGAAAAGCACTAGGAGACAAACAACATGATCTAGTGCTATACTTAGGATTGGGTCTTGTCCATCACATCAAGGATTGCATCATAAAATGAAATAATGGCTCAAAACATAATAAATATCAACGGGAAAACATGATACGAAATGGACCTATCAACTCCCCCAACCTTAGACCTCGCTTGTCCTCAAGCAAAAGCCAAACTCGATAATCATGACCACATGCTTATAGAGAGGTGTTAATAAAATAAAATACAAACATGCAAACATCATGATCATTATCACAACAATAGTATGTCAACATAAATATTCTCATGAACAAGTGGTAATTCATTCATAACCTAGAGAAACCATAAACCTTATTGAAAACTAACAAACTATTGTTCCTAGTCATTGAAACAATTGAAATCCATCATATTTTCAGAAAGAGCCTATGTCAGAGCTTTGATTAGCAAGTTCACATACTCAACTATCATTTAGTCTTGTATGATTTCTGACACTCAAAGCATATTTGTGAAGAAAAAAGGTTTCAACTGGACACATAGGAAGATAGGGGTTTGCAATGTTCACCGCCCAACTATTTATCTCGAGGATAATGTCAAGAATAATAGCTCATGATCACCTACATCCAAGTGGATATATATATGTCTCAATATTTCCCCACCACATGATGCTTGCCAAGTAGATAATAAATAAGGACGGAAAAGGGACGAACATTAATGACTATTAAACAAAAGTAGATACATGAAAGTAAAGGATAGCCCTCCACGGAGGGAAGCAGAGATAGCTATGCGGTTTTTATTGGGATGTGCATATTCTTAATGAAAATAGGTAATGATGACAAAAGTGATGGTCGTACGATACCGAGGCACCTTCTCAAGCTTGGAACAAGCCAAGGGTGGTGCCCATCCCCATGTACTCAAGTTTCCTTCTTAGGTGATGGTGGTGATGAAGTGGTAGGCTATCCTCCGTCTTCCAAGGCATAGGTTCTCTGTCGAAGAAGGAAGAGTGGGTCTCTGGAATCCTGAAAACTGCAACTATGCTCATCCTCTCGAAATGGTATTCATACTCATAATTTTGGTTTTGTAGATCATAGATTTGAGCATGAAGATCTTTAAGATGGGTGTGGAGCTTAAAGATCACCTCTGCAATCTCCTTGCTCTCCATCTTATGCTAATGGAAAAAAATCTATAATCATGGAGTGGTTAGCACTGATCTCACGCTCAACCATCCCCGGACACTTAAAGATCTCCTTCTCCACTCGTGCAAGCATGTCCTTCTCGCTTCCCTCGTTCTGTTGGAAATATGCCCTAGAGGCAATAATAAGATGGTTATTATTATATTTCATTGTTCATGATAATTGTCTATTGTACATGCTATAATTGTATTAACCAGAAACTCTAATACATGTGTGGATACATAGACCACACCATGTCCCTAGTGAGCCTCTAGTTGCCTAGCTCGTTGATCAATAGATGGTCGTGGTTTCCTGACCATGGACATTGGATGTCGTTGATAACATGATCACATCATTAGGAGAATGATGTGATGGACAAGACCCAATCCTAAGCATAACAAAAGATCGTGTAGTTCGTTTGCTAGAGCTTTTCTAATGTCAAGTATCATTTTCTTAGACCATGAGATTGTGCAACTCCCGGATACCGTAGGAATGCTTTGGGTGTATCAAACATCACAAAGTAACTCGGTGACTATAAAGGTGCACTACAGTTATCTCCGATAGTATATGTTGGGTCGGTATGAATCGATACTGGGATTTGTCACTCCGTGTGACGGAGAGGTATCTCTGGTCCCACTCGGTAATACATCATCATAATGAGCTCAATATGACTAAGGTTAGTCACGGGATCATGTGTTACGCAATGAGTAAAGAGACTTGCCGGTAACGAGATTGAACAAGGTATAGGGATACCGACGATCGAACCTCGGGCAAGTAATATACAGATGGACAAAGGGAATTGTATATGGGATTATGTGAATCCCCTACATTGTGGTTCATCCAATGACATCATCATGGAACATGTGGGAGCCAATATGGGTATCCAGATCCCGCTATTGGTTATTGGACGGAGAGGCGTCTCGGTCATGTCTGCATGGTTCCCGAACCCGTAGGGTCTACACATTTAAGGTTCGGTGACGCTAGAGTTGTAATGGGAATTGTATATGTGGTTACCAAAATTTGTTTGGAGTCCCGAATGAGATCCCAGAAGTCACGAGGAGTTCCGAAATAGTCTTGATGTGAAGATTTATATATGGGAAGTCCAGTTTCGGTCACCGGAAAGGTTTCGGGTTTTATCGGTATTGTACCGGGATCACCGAAAGGGTTTCGGGGGTCCACCGGTCCCGGAGGGCCACATGGGCCGAAAGAGGGAGGGAACCAGCTCCCTTGTGGGATGGTGCACACCACCGAAGGGGCCCACGGTGCCTAGGGCTGGGAACCCTAGGGCGTGGGGGCTGCCTCCCACCAACTTGGGAGGCAAGCCACCCCCCCTTGGACGTCGCCGCCCCCTCCTAGGTCATCTAGGGTGGCTGGCCCCCTCTCCCCTTCCACCTATAAATAGAGGTGGGGTGAGAAACATTCTTGCTCGAAACCCATAGCAGCCACGTAAAACATGCAACAACAATTAGAGGACGTCTAACTTGTTTTTGCAGGGTATGCTATGTGATGTGATATGGCCAAAAGGATGTGATGAAATATACGTGATGTATGAGATTGATCATGTTCTTGTAATAGGATTCACGACTTGCATGTCGATGAGTATGACAACCAGCAGGAACCATAGGAGTTGTCTTAATTTATTGTATGACCTGCGTGTCAATCAAAAACGCCATAAGATTACTTTACTTTATTGCTAACCATTAGCCATAGTAGTAGAAGTAATAGTTGGCGAGGCAACTTCATGAAGACACAATGATGGAGATCATGGTGTCGTGCCAGTGAAGATGGTGATCATGTCGCGCCCCGAAGATGGAGATCAAAGGCGCAAGAAGATATTGGCCATATCATGTCACTTTATGATTTGCATGTGATGTTTATCATGTTATTACATCTTATTTGCTTAGAACAACGGTAGTAAATAAGATGATCCCTCACTAAAAATTTCAAGAAATGTGTTCCCCCTAAGTGTGCACCATTGTGAAGGATCGTTGTTTTGAAGCACCACGTGATGATCGGGTGTGCTATATTCTAATGTTCGCATACAACGGGTGTAAGCCAGATTTACACACGCGAAACACTTAGGTTAACTTGACGAGCCTAGCATGTACATACATGGCCTCGGAACACGAGAGACCGAAAGGTCGAACATGAGTCATATAGTTGATGCGATCAACATGGAGATGTTCACCATTGATGACTAGTATGTCTCACGTGATGATCGGACACAGCCTAGTCGATATGGATCGTGTATCACTTAGATGACTAGAGAGATGTCTATCTGAGTGGGAGTTCATTAAATAATTTGATTAGATGAACTTAATTATCATGAACTTAGTCTAAAATTGTCTTTACAATCTATATTGTAGATCCAATGGCCCACGCTAATGTTCCCCTCAACTTCAACGCGTTCCTAGAGAAAACCAAGCTGAAAGACGATGGAAGCAACTATACGGACTGGGCCCGTAACTTGAGGCTCATCCTCATAGCTTCCAAGAAAATATATGTCCTTGATGCGCCACTAGGTGACGCAACTGAAGTCCCAGCGACTCAAGACGTTATGAATGCCTAGTAATCGTGTAGTGATGATTACTCACGGGTTCAGTGTGGCATGCTTTAAAGTTTAGAACCGGGGCTCCAATAGCGTTTTGAGCAACATGGAGCATATGAGATCTTCCAAGAGCTGAAACTGGTTTTCCAAGCTCATGCCTGGGTCGAGATATATGAAGTCTCCGACAAGTTCTTTAGTTGTAAGATGGAGGAAAATGGTTCTGTCAGCGAGCACATACTCAAAATGTCTGGGTTGCACAATCACCTGTCTCAGCTAGGAGTTAATCTTCCGGATGACTCGGTTATTGACAGAATCCTAGAGTCGCTTCCACCTAGCTACAAGAGCTTTCTGATGAACTACAATATGCAAGGGATGGAGAAGTCCATTCCTGAGTTATATTCGATGCTGAAATCAGCTGAGGTGGAAATCAAAAAGGAACATCAAGTGTTGATGGTGAATAAGACCACGAGTTTCAAGAAAGGCAAGGGTAAGAAGAACTTCAAGAAGGGCGGCAAAGCAGTTGCCGCGCCCGGTAAATCAATTACCGGGAAGAAGCCCAAGAATGGACTCAAGCCTGAGACTGGGTGCTCTAATTGCAAGGGAACTCATCACTGGAAGCGGATCTGCCAAAACTACTTACCGGATAAGAAGACCGGCAACGTCAAAGGTATATATGATATACATGTTATTGATGCGTACCTTCCCAGCGCTCGTAGTAGCTCCTGGGTATTTGATACTAGTGCAGTTGCTCACATTTGTAACTCAAGATAGGAGTTGCAGAATAAGCGGAGCCTGGCGAAGGATGAGGTGATGGTGCGCGTCGGGAATGGTTCCAAGGTCGATGTGATCGTTGTCGGCACGCTAACTCTATATCTATCTTTGGGATTAGTTTTAAACCTCAATAATTGTTATTTAGTACCAGATTTGAGCATGAACATTGTATCCGGATCTCGTTTGATGCAAGATGCCTGCTCATTTAAATCTGAGAATAATGGTTATTCTATTTATATGAGAGATATGTTTTATGGTCATGCCCCGCTGATCAATGGTTTATTCTTAATGAATCTCGAACGTGATGTTACACATATTCATAGTGTGAGTACCAAAATATGCAAGGTTGATAATGATAGTCCCACATACTTGTGGCATTGTCGCCTTGGTCATATCGGTGTCAAATGCATGAAGAAACTCCATACAGATAGACTTTTGGAGTCTCTTGATTTTGAATCATTTGACACGTGCGAACCATGCCTCATGGGCAAGATGACCAAGACTCCGTTCTCCGGAACAATGGAGCGAGCAACCAACTTGTTGGAAATAATACATACCGATGTATGCGGTCTAATGAGCGTTGAGGCTCGCAGTGGCTATCGTTATGTTCTCACCCTCACTGATGACTTAAGCAGATATGGGTATGTCTACTTAATGAAACACAAGTCTGAGACCTTTGAAAGGTTCAAAGAATTTCAGAGTGAGGTAGAGAATCAATGTGACAAGAAAATAAAGTTCTTGTGATTTGATCGTGGAGGAGAATATTTGAGTCACGAGTTTGGCGCGCACTTAAGGAAATGTGGAATTGTTTCACAACTCACGTCGCCCGTCACACCTCAGCGTAACGGTGTGTCTGAACGTCGTAATCGCACTCTATTGGATATGGTGCGATCTATGATGTCTCTTACTGATTTACCGCTATCATTTTGGGGATATGCATTGGAGACTGTCGCATTCACTTTAAATAGGGCACCGTTTAAATCCGTTGAGACGACACCGTATGAATTATGGTTTGGTAAGAAACCTAAGTTGTCGTTTCTGAAAGTTTGGGGATGCGATGCTTATGTCAAGAAACTTCAACCTGAAAACGTCGAACCCAAGTCGAAAAAGTGTGTCTTCATAGGATACCCTAAGGAAACTATTGGGTATATGATACGTCTCCGTCGTATCTACTTTTCCGAACTCTTTTGCCCTTGTTTTGGACTCTAATTTGCATGATGTGAATGGAACTAACCCGGACTGACATTATTTTCAACAGAATTGCCATGGTGTTGTTTTTGTGCAGAAATAAAAGTTCTCGGAATGTCCTAAAAATTTACGGAGAATTTTTCTAGAATAAATGAAAAATACCTGCGCAAAGATCCACCGGAGGAGGTGTGCCAGTGGGCCACAAGCCCACAGGCCGCGTCCACCCCCCCTGGCCGCGTCGTCAGGGCTTGTGGGGCCCACGTGGCACCACCGCCTCCAAACTCAGCTCTATATCTTCCGTCTCGCGCGGAAAAAAAACAGAGAGAAGGATTCATCGCGTTTTATGATACGGAGGCGCCGCCACCCCCTGTTCTTCATCTGGAGGGCAGATCTGGAGTCCGTTTTAAGCTCCGGAGCGGGAAAATCGTCGTCATCGTCATCATCAACCTTCCTCCATCGACAATTCCATGAGGCTCTTCATCGTTCGTGAGTAATCTCATCGTATGCTTGCTGGACGGTGATGAGTTGGATGAGATCTATCATGTAATCGAGTTAGTTTTGATGGGGATTGATTCCTAGTATCCACTATGTTCTGAGATTGATGTTGCTACTACTTTGCCATGCTTAATGCTTGTCACTAGGGCCCAAGTGCCATGATTTCAGATCTGAACCTATTATCTTGTCGCCAATATATGTGTGTTTTAGATCCTATCTTGCAAGTTGTAGTCACCTACTATGTGTTATAACCTGGCAACCCCGGAGTGACAATAGCCGGAACCACTCCCGGAGATGACCATAGTATGAGGTGTTCATGTATTCACCAAGTGTTAAAGCGTTGGTCCGGTTCTTTATTAAAAGGAGAACCTTAATATCCCGTAGTTTCCATTAGGATCCCGCTGCCACGGGAGGGATGGACAATAGATGTCATGCAAGTTCTTTTCCCTAAGCATGTATGACTACATACGGAATACATGCCTACATTAGATTGACGAACGGGAGCTAGTTACTTATCTCTGTGTGTTATAGTTGTTACATGATGAATCACATCCGTTATACTCATCCATCACCGATCCACTGCCTATGAGTCTTTTAATACTGGTCCTTGCTACGTTACTTTGTTCAGGCTTGTCCCTTGCTACAAAAGGGATTGAGCCACTTTGCTGCTACTGATGTCGCTACTGCTGTTACTCTGCTGTTACTTGCTGCTGCTGTCACTACTGTTGTTCCTTGCTACTTCTGTTTCTACTTCTGTTTCTACTTCTGTTACTCGCTACTTTGCTGTTACTTGTTGCAAGACTTTTCTAGGCGCCATTGATACAACAGTTAGGAATAGTCCGCCGTCAACAGATCTTTTCTGACGCCGTTGCTATCATACTACTTTGCTACTGATACTTTGCTTGCAGACACTAATCTTTCAGGTGTGGTAGAAACTGACAAATTCAGCTGCTAATACTTGAGAATATTCTTTTGCTTCCCTTTGTGTCGAATCAATAAATTTGGGTTGAATACTCTACCCTCGAAAACTGTTGCGATCCCCTACACTTGTGGGTTATCAAGACCTTTTTCTGGCGCCGCTGCCGGGGAAGCACAGCTATATTCTCTGAGTCACTTGGGATTTATGTCTGCTGATCACTATGAGGAATCCGAAAGATCTAAGAACTTAAATCTTTCCTTCCACTACGAGGACAGGTAAGGAACTGCCATCTAGCTCTGCACTTGATTCACCTTCAGTTATGAGTAAGTTTGTGACATCACCTCCTGCTATAAATCTGGATATGTCACCTATGCTTGATGATGCTACTTCTGCTGCCCATGATGCTTATGATGACGCTATGTTTGATACTATGCCTGATGATGCTATGCTTGATACTATGCCTGATGATGCTATGCTTGATACTATGCCTAATGATGTTATGCTTGATACTGCTTTGCCACTAGGTGCATTCCTTGATGCACAACTTGCTAGAATTGCTGCTAGATGTGATGATACTTCTTAAACTGCTGATACTATTGAAGTAGACCCTGCTATTCTGCCTACTAGAACTAGCTCTCCTATGCCTGAATTGCCTGATACGCGTTATGTTATGGAGGGAGAGATAGCTGAGGACTTTCTTGCGTGTAAGGATAGCTATGATGTTGAGAAATTACTGCGCAAGTGGAAAGAAAAATCTCTGAACGCTAGGATGAAATACGCCCCGAAGTTTGCCACTTCGCCTATCTTTGTGACCGATAAGGAATATGGATTCTCTATCGACCCTGAGTTAATCACTCTAGTCGAATCTAATCCTTTTCACGGTTATGAGTCTGAAACGGTTGTAGCCCATCTTACCAAACTGCACGATATAGCCACCCTATTCACTAGTGAGGAAAAGATCCGCCACTACTGTATCCTCAAGATGTTTCCTTTCTCGCTAAAGGATGATGCTAAGACCTGGTTCACTTCTCTTGCTCCTGGTTGTGTGCGTAGCCCCCGGGACATGGTCTATTACTTCTCTGAAAAATATTTGCCTGCACATAAGAAGCAAGCTGCCTTGTAGGAAATATACAACTTTACTCAAGCTGAGGAAGAGAGACTCCCACAAGCTTGGGGAGGCTCATCCAGCTACTGAATGCTTTGCCTGATCACTGATACGTCTCAAACGTATCTACAATTTTCGATGGTTTCATGCTGTTATCTTATCAACTTTGGATGTTTTATATACCTTTTATATCTTTTTTGGGACTAACTTATTAATTTAGTGCCAAGTGCCAGTTCCTGTTTTTTTGTGTGTTTTTGACTCCTTTCAGATATGATTTTGGAACGGGGTCCAAACGGAATAAAATCCCCGAAATAAATTTTTCCAGAACATAAGAAGATCGGGGGATTGAGGGCCAAGGCAGGAGAGCCACACGGGGCCCACAAGCCATGTAGCTGCCACCAGGGGGCCGGCGGCTACCAAGCTTGTGGCCTCCCTAGCGCTCCCCTGCCCTAGCTCTTTGGCCTATAAATTCCCTAAAATCCCAGAAAAAATCAGGGCATCCACGAAAACACTATTCCGCCGCCGCAAGCTTCCGTTTCCGCGAGATATCATCTCGAGACCCTTCCCGGTGCCCTGCCGGAGGGGACTTTGGAGTTGGAGGGCTTCAACATCAACATCATCGCCTCTCCAATGACTCGTGAGTAGTTCACTTCAGACCTATGGGTCTGTAGTTAGTAGCTAGATGGCTTCTTCTCTCTCTTGGATCTTCAATACAAAGTTCTTCATGATCTTCATGGAGATCTATCCGATGTAATCCTCTTTGGCGGTGTGTTTGTCGAGATCCGATGAATTGTGGATTTGTGATTAGATTATCTATGATTTATATTTGAGTCTTTGCTGATTTCTTATATGCATGATTTGATATCCTTATAAGTCTCTCCGAGTCTTGGGTTTTGTTTGGCCAACTAGATCTATGACTCTTGCAATGGGAGAAGTGCTTGGTTTTGGGTTCATACCGTATGGTGACCTTTCCCAGTGACAGAAGGGGCAGCAAGGCACGCATCGGGTTGTTGCCATCAAGGGTAACAATATGGGCTTTTATCGTAGATATGAGATTGTCCATATACATCATGTCATCTTGCTTAAGGCATTACTCTGTTCTCATGAACTTAATACACTAGATGCATGATGGATAGCGGTCGACGTGTGGAGTAATAGTAGTAGATGCAGAAAGTATCGGTCTACTTGTTTTGGACGTGATGCCTATAGATATAATCATTGTCATAGATAACGTCACGACTTTGCGCGGTTCTATCAATTGCTCGACAGTAATTCGTTCACCCACCGTCTACTTGCTTTCAGGAGAGAAGCCACTAGTGAACACTACGGCCCCCGGGTCTATTCACAACTATCGTCTCCACTTTCACTTTTACTTTGCTTTGTTTCCTTTTTGCTTTCAGTTCTCACTTTGCAAACAATCTATAAGGTATTGACAACCCCTTCATAGCGTTGGGTGCAAGCTCTTTGTGTTTGTGCAGGTACTTGTGACTTGACGCAATCCTTCACTGGATCGATACCTTGGTTCTCAAAACTGAGGGAAATACTTACCGCTGTTGTGCTACATCACCCTTTCCGCTTCGAGGGAACACCAATGCAAGGCTCCAAGGCCACGGGGGAATCCTTTGCATATTTGCCAAGGAAGTCCCTAAAGGCGTAGTCGTAGCAGAAGGATTCCTGGCGCCGTTGCTGAGGAGTATCAAGACAAGAATAGTCTCCCGTCAACACGCCTATTTTTGGCGCCGTTGGAAGGTCTTTTGTTGCAGTAGCAGAAGTATTTCTAGCGCCGTTGCCGGGGAAGGAGAGATCAAGTCAAGAACTCATCCAAGTAGGTGTCGCGAAATCATCTCTTGCATTTACTTTGTTTGCCAGTTGCCTCTCGTTTTCCTCTCCCCCACTTCACCAATTTGCCTTTTTCGTTTGCCTTTTCATTCGCCCTTTTCTCTCGCTTGCTTTTTGTTCGCTTGTGTGCCATGTGCCTTCAATATGCTTGCATCTTCGCTTGCTGAAAATCTAGTGATATGGATCCTCATCCACTTGCTAATCTCTTTAAGAGATCCACTTATGTTTATCCAATTGCTAGTCAGTTGAGTGCACTTGACTATCTTTATGTAGTTTTGCTTGAGATGCGTGAATCTGAAAATTGTGAGGAAGAAATTTATGAAGTGATTCACGAGGGCTCCTTGGATGAAAAGCACGATTGCAATGGTTTCGCTATAAATTCTATTAGTGACAATCATGCTAAGAATATGCAAAACCCTAAGCTTGGGGATGCTAGTTTTGCTATGTCCACTACTAGTTGCAATGATCATGAGTGGGGCGATGATTTTTCTTATGATCTTGAAAATTTGTTTAAGCCTCATGATGAATATGATATTTGCAATATTATTGAAAGTGGGTTTGGAGAAGTCATGACTTTAGTTGATGATAATCCCACTATTTTTGAAGAGTGTCAACTTTGCATGCATGTGGATCATGAAAAGAATAGCCTATGTGATAGTTACATTGTTAAATTCGAATATGATCCCACATTTAATTGCTATGAGAGAGGAAAATATTATGGTAGAAACTTTCATGTTACCAAATTACCTCTCGTTATGTTGAGATTGCTATTGTCTCTTTCTTCTTCCTTGCATTTGGTAACTATTGGTTGTCTTGCCAATTTGTTTTCCTATAAAATGCCTATGCATAGGAAGTATGTTAGACTTAGATGTGATTTTCACATGCTTTATGATGCTCTCGTTGTGCTTCAATTCTTGTCTTCTGTGTGAGCATCATTGAATTATCAATGCCTAGCTAAGGGCGTTAAACAATAGCGCTTGTTGGGAGGCAACCCAACGAATCTATCATTTTTTGTTTTTGTTTTGTGTTTTCCACACTTTCATAATTCTATTATGATTGTGTTTTTTGTGTTTCTTTTCCGTTTGTGCCAAGTAAAACCGTTATGATTAGTCTTGGGGATGATCGTTTGGTCATGCTGGAAAAGACAGAAACTTTCTGCTCACGAAAAGAATTTTCATTTTTTCTGTAAGAGATTTTGAGTTGATTCTTTTTTCTGCTGATTGCTACGCAAATTCTTCAGACTTCCGTAAGTTTTCAAAAAATTTGAAGTACCAGAAGTATATGAAGTATATAGATTACTACAGACTGGTCTGCTGTTAACAGATTCTGTTTTTGTTGAGTTGGTTGCTTATTTTGATGAAACTATGCATAGTATCGGGTGGTATTAGCCATGGAAGATTGAAAATACAGTAACCCAACATCAACATAAGTAGAATTTAAGTTTGCTACAGTACCTAAGGAAGTGGTGGTTTGCTTTCTTATACTAATGTTATCATGAGTTTCTGTTTAAGTTTCGTGTTGTGAAGTTTTCAAGTTTTGGGTGAAGTTCTTATGGACAAAGAGATAAAGAGTGGCAAGATCTCAAGCTTGGGGATGCCCAAGTCACCCCAAGTTGATTCAAGGATGCCGTAAAATCCTAAGCTTGGGGATGCCCCGGAAAGGCATCCCCTCTTTCGTCTTCAATCCATCGGTAACATTACTTGGGTCTATATTTTTATTCACCACATGTTATGTGTTTTGCTTGGAGCGTCTTGTATCGTAGGAGTCTTTTATTTTTGTTGTGTCACAATCTTCCTTGCTGCACACCTAGAGAGAGAGACATGCACTGACCGTGATTTTGTCGAGCTTCACTTATATCTTTTGGTTAGACAATTCAGCTCACATGTGCTTCACTTATATCTTTTGAGCTAGTTAATTTTGCTCTGTGTGCTTCACTTATATCTTTTAGAGCACGGAAGCGCGTGGCTTGGTAGTTGATCTATGCTATGAGAGTAGTCTCAAAAGGGGTAGTTATCCAAAGGGATATGAAAACTTCCATCTTCATGTGCATTGAATAGTTAGAGAAGTTTGATTCCTCTCAATTAGTTTTGAGATGTGGTTGTGGTAATATTTAAGTTATGTTAGTATGGTGTCGTGGATCTAGAAATACTTTGTGTTAAAGTTAGTGATTCCCGTAGCATGCACGTATGGTGAACCGCTATGTGATGAAGTTTGAGCATGATTAGTTTATTGATTGTCATCCTTTGTGTAGCGGTCGAGATCGCGTGATGGTTTATACCTACCAACCCTTCCCCTGCGAGTATGCGTTGAATGCTTTGTTTTGATTACTACTAAAACTTCTGCAACAAGTATATGAGTTCTTCATGACTAATATTGAGTCCATGGTTTAGATGCACTTTCACCTTCCACCATCAGTATCTTCTTTAGTGTCGTGCAACTTTCGCCGGTGCACAAAACCCACCATTAGCCTCCCTCAAAACAGCCACCATACCTACCTACTATGGCTTTTTCAAAGCTATTCCAAGATATATTGCCATGCAACAACCACCATGACATGTGTCACCACTTCTACATTGCCATTGCATGATCGTAAGATAGCTAGCATGATGTTTCCATTGATGTCTATGCCATGCTAGATCATTGTCACGGTCCACTACCGAAGGCATTCCATATAGAGTCATCATTGCTCTAAGTTTTGAGTTGAAAGTGTGATGATCATCATTGGTGGAGAATTGTCCCATGTGAGGAAATAAAAGAGGCCAGCGAAGCCCATTTACAAAAAGAGACCAAAGATGCCCACCAAAATAAATAAATAAATAAATAAAAGAGGCCAAAGAGCCCACAAAAAATAATGAGAGAAAAAGAGAGAAGGGACAATGCTACTATCCTTCCACACTTGTGCTTATTAAGCACCATGATCTTCATGATTAAGAGTCTCTCGTTTTGTCACCACCATATAGCTAGTGGGAAATTTTCATTATATAACTTGGCTTGTATATTCCAATGATAGGCTTCCTCAAAATTGCCTTAGGTCTTCGTGAGCAAGCAAGTTGGATGCACACCCACTAGTTTTTTTAAGAGCTTTCACATACTCTTAGCTATAGTGCATCATTTGTATGGCAATCCCTACTCATTCACATTGATATATTTTGATGAGCATCTCCACAGCTCATTGATATGCCTAGTTAATGTGATCATCTTCTCCTTGTTTGTCTTGCAACCTCCACCAAACTCCATTCCACCTATAGTGCTAAAACCATAGCTCACGCTCATGTATTGCGTGAGAGTTGAATAAGTTTGAGAAAGTAAAAGTGTGAAAACAATTACTTTGCCAATACCGAGGTTGTGCATGATTTAAATTTGTTGTGCAAGGATGATAGAGCATAGCCAGACTATATGATTTTGTAGGGGTAACTTTCTTTTGGCCTTGTTATTTTGAAAGTTCATGATTACCTTGCTAGTTTGCTTGAAGTATTATTGTCTCCACATCAATAGCAAACTATTGTTTTGAATCTAATGGATCTGAACATTCACGTCACATAAGAGGAGTTACAAAGGACATCTATGCTAGGTAGCATGAAATCATCAAAAATTCATTCTTTATCACTTCCCTACTCGAGGACGAGCAGGAGTTAAGCTCGGGGATGCTTGATACGTCTCAAACGTATCTATAATTTTTGATGGTTTCATGATGTTATCTTATCAACATTGGATGTTTTATATACCTTTTATATCTTTTTTGGGACTAACTTATTAATTCAGTGCCAAGTGCCACTTCCTGTTTTTTCTGTGTTTTTGACTCTTTCCAAATCTGATTTTGGAACGGAGTCCAAACGGAATAAAATCCCCGAAATAAATTTTTCCCGAATAGAAGAAGATCGGGCGACTTGAGGGCCAAGGCAGGAGAGCCACAGGGGGCCCACAAGCCGTGTAGCCGCCACCAGGGGGCTGACGGCTACCAAGCTTGTGGCCTCCTTGGCGCTCCCCTGCCCTAGCTCTTTGGCCTATAAATTCCCTAAAATCCCAGAAAAAATCAGGGCATCCACGAAAACACTTTCCGTCGCCGCAAGCTTCCGTTTCCGCGAGATCTCATCTGGAGACCCTTCCCGGTGCCATGCCGGAGGGGACTTCGGAGTTCGAGGGCTTCTACATCAACATCATCGCCTCTCCAATTACTCGTGAGTAGTTCACTTCAGACCTACGGGTCCTTAGTTAGTAGCTAGATGGCTTCTTCTCTCTCTTGGATCTTCAATACAAAGTTCTCCATGATCTTCATGGAGATCTATCCGATGTAATCCTCTTTGGCGGTGTGTTTGTCAAGATCCCATGAATTGTGGATTTGTGATCAGATTATCTATGATTTATATTTGAGTCTTTGCTGATTTCTTATATGCATGATTTGATATCCTTGTAAGTCTCTCTGAGTCTTGGGTTTTGTTTGGCCAACTAGATCTATGATTCTTGCAACGGGGGAAGTGCTTGGTTTTGGGTTCATACCGTGTGGTGACCTTTCCGAGTGACAGAAGGGGCAGCAAGGCACACATCATGTTGTTGCCATCAAGGGTAACAAGATGGGCTTTTATCGTACATATGAGATTGTCCATCTACATCATGTCATCTTGCTTAAGGTATTACTCTGTTCTCATGAACTTAATACACTATATGCATGCTGGATAGCGGTTGACGTGTGGAGTACTAGTAGTAGATGGAGAAAGTATCGGTCTACTTGTTTTGGACGTGATGCCTATAGATATAATCATTGCCATAGATAACGTCACGACTTTGTGTGGTTCTATCAATTGCTCGACAGTAATTCGTTCACCCACCGTCTACTTGCTTTCATGAGAGAAGCCACTAGTGAACACTACGGCCCCCGGGTCTATTCACAACTATCGTCTCCACTTTCACTTTTACTTTGCTTTGTTTCCTTTTTGCTTTCAGTTCTCACTTTGCATACAATCTATAAGGGATTGACAACCCCTTCATAGCGTTGGGTGCAAGCTCTTTGTATTTGTGCACGTACTTGTGACTTGACGCAATCCTTCACTAGATCGATACCTTGGTTCTCAAAACTGAGGGAAATACTTACCGCCGCTGTACTACATCACCCTTTGCGCTTCGAGGGAACACCAACGTAAGTCTCCAAGGCCACGGGGGAATCCTTTGCATATTTGCCAAGGAAGTCCCTAAAGGCGTAGTCGTAGCAGAAGGGTTCCTGGCGCCGTTGCTGAGGAGTATCAAGAAAAGAATAGTCTCCCGTCAACACGCCTATTTCTCGCGCCATTGGAAGGTCTTTTGTTGCAGTAGCAATCACCCTCTTGAGAAGAATGAAATACTTGATATCTTCTATAATGGACTTACCGATGCTTCCAAAGATCACCTAGATAGTTGTGTCGGTAGTTTTTAGGGCACAAACTGTAGAACAAGATGAGATTCTATTGAATAACATCTTGTGCAATGAGAATGCTTGGACTATTCCCGAACCACCTCCTAAGCCAACTCCGAAGAAAAGAGGTATTCTATTCCTCAGTCCTGAAGATATGCAAGAAGCTAAGAAATCTATGCGAGAGAAAGGCATTAAATCTGAAGATGTCAAAAAACTACCACCTATCGAAGAGATCTATGGTCTCGATAACCCGATACAAGTAGTAGAAGTAAATTCTCTGCATAGGTTTGATGAGAGTGATATTCCTTTTGATAAACCTGCTAGCTTATGCATGGATGAATTTGATAACTTTGTTGTCAAACAACAGAGTTTCAATGATTATGTTAGCAGACAATTGGAAAAGAATGCTCGTATGCTTAGTCATTTAAGTGCTTGTGTGGACAGAAACGTCAATGATCTTAAGCTTCTGAGTAAACATGCCTCTATGGTTACTACTCAGGTAGAACAAGTACTTAAAGCTCAAAATGACTTGCTCAATGAGTTTAATGACAATTCCGTCAGAGTCGTCACTAGAGGCGGTAGAATGACCCAGGAACCTTTGTATCCTGAGGGTCATCCGAAGAGAATTGAACAAGATTCTCAAGGAGTTAGCACTGATGCACCTAGTCATCCTAGAAAGAAGAATAGAGATGATAGGAACCTGCATGCTAGCAACCCTATTGCTGCTACACCTGAGAGTCCAAACGATGCCTCTGTCTCTGATGCTGAAACACAATCTGGTGATGAACATGAGCCTAATGATAATATCAATAGTGATGTTCATGAAGATGCTCAACCTAGCCATGATATGGATGTGGAGATTGAACCTGTTGCTCTTGATAACCCACAACCTAAGAATAAGAGATACGATAAGAACGACTTCGCTGCTAGGAAGCACAGTAAAGAAAGGGAACCATGGGTTCAGAAGCCTATGCCCTTTCCTCCTAAACCATCCAAGAAAAAGGATGATGAGGATTTTGAGCGCTTCGTTGAAATGATTAGACCTGTCTTTCTGCAAATGCGTTTGACGGATATGCTCAAAATGTCTCTGTATGCTAAGTACATGAAAGATATTGTGACTAATAGGAGGAGGAGACCGGAGGTTGAGATTTCCACCATGCTCACTAATTATACCTTCAAGGGTGGAACTCCTAAGAAACTAGGTGATCCTGGTGTGCCTACTATACCTTGCTCCATTAAAGGCAGCTACGTTAGAACTGCGTTATGTGACCTTGGAGCCGGTGTTAGTGTTATGCCTCTCTCTCTTTATCGTAGACTTGAACTAGATAAGTTGACACCCACTAAAATCTCTCTGCAAATGGCCAACAAATCAACTGCTTTCCCTATCGGCATTTGCGAGGATGTGCCTATTGTGGTCGCTAACGTCACTATCTTAACAAACTTTGTTATCTTGGATATTCCCGAGGACGATGCCATGGCTGTCATCCTCAGAAGACCCTTTTTAAACACCGCAGGGGCTGTTATAGATTGCAACAAAGGCAATGTCACTTCCCATGTCAACGGTAATGATTATACGGTGCACTTTCCGAAGAAACAATATCGAGTACATTGCATCAATGCTATCGAAAAAACTTCATCGATTCTTATTGGGAGCTTTGAATGCCCTATTCCTCGTGTCAAGATGAAGTATGATTTGCTTGTTGGGGAAATACACATCCCCATTGAGGTGACCTAGTGACTATTCGAAAATTCTCCGTCTTCTTTTGTGATTCGAGAAAGTTTTGTCAAGGGGATTTGATCAACCTCATTGACGGATTTTCTTTCGATGACCATGAGATGGATGAATCGAGGAGTCACAAACCTCTGTTCCAAGCTTTCACTTTAGGTTGCTTAGAAGAAAAATGATAGATTTAGTTTAGTTTTCCCTGTTTTCTATTTTAGCATCCGGTAGAAAAGTACCCCGAAAATAATAGTTCTCCGAACGTCCTGAAAATCAAGTATGTTTTTTTCTGGAATTTTTGAAAAATTCTAAGACGAAGAGTTTGTCTGGGGGCTGCACGAGTGGGCCACAAACCCTGACGGCACGGGCACCCCCTTGGCCGCGCCACCCAGGCACCCCCTCCACTCATTCTTGCTCTCATCTGGTTCTCCTACCTCCAGAAAAAATCGTTTCGCAGCTCAAACCCGTGTTCTTGCTCCTCTTGCTGGGATTTTCGATCTCTTTGCTCAAATCACCATTCTCCAAACTGTTTTGGGGAAATTACTCCTTGGTAAGTGACTCCTCCATTGGTCCAATTAGTTTTTGCTCTAGTGCCTTATACTCCGCGTATGTTTTTTGCCTTGGTGACCATGTTCTTGAGCTTTGCATGCTGATTTTAGCTGGTCCCAAGTAGTATTGATGCGTAATATGGCCTCTAGGCACTTGTGGGAGTAGTTTCTACGAGTTTAGTTGAGCCTTGTTCACTTTTCCTTTCGGTCACTCAAAATTTCAGAAAAGGAAGATGTTCAGGAGAAGTTTTCATGGTGGTTCCTCAAGCAAGAGAGGTCCCCATCTTGTGATTCGGGAGCCCGATCCTTACCAACCAAGGGACACGTAGGTACAACCATGTGAATGGCCTTCTGATGAATTGATGATTGAGGCAGGTTTCAAAGATGAGTTTGATGCACTTGTTCACAACGTCGGACTCGAAGAATTCATCTCCGATAAATGTGAACAGTATGTTGCTCTCACTGCCTCTTTTGTTCGTAGATTCAAATTTTCAGTTGGCCGCGACACATCGGTACTGTTTGATCTCTATGATAAATCCTATACCATGGATTTAGAGGATTTTAATAGAACTTGTAAAATACCTATTTGAGGAAGCCTCAATGATCCTCCTAAATCTTCGGTTAGAGATTTTTGCTCTGGTATTACAGTTGGAGAAACTAGAGACATTACGCAAGCTACCATGGGGAGTATTCATTTTCCTGTCTTGCATTACTTTGCCCTCTTCGTAGGCAGATGCATTAATGGCAAGATTGAGCATTGTCACCTCTGCGCACCCGACCTTAGTATCCTTAAGAGTGCAGTGACGGGTGACAAAAGCTTCAACATGGGAGCTATAATAGCAAGGAGGTTGAATAAGAATGCTAATGAAGGGGATTTCTTTGGTGGGATCTATGCCACTCGCATATCAAATTTTCTTGGAGTACCCATCCGCGAAGGAGATCCCCCACTCCATACAGCTTTCCTTGACCGCGTCGCTTTGACACGCTACCAGTTCCTTGAGAGGGATGATGAATCCCTCCTATACCGTTTGATATTTAACCGGTAGCATGTTTTCCATATTACCCTTCCTGCTCCTGCCTTCTTTGACTTTCAGGTAAAACGGAGATATTACATAACCAGAGAAGAGGCAGAGGAGTATGAGAGGGAGTCAAAGGCTCCTCGTTTCTGTGAGGCAGGTATTCAGGCAGTGGCTGCGGCGCTCCCATATAACCCCCGTTATGATTTTGGGTTTCGCCAGGACCATCCTTGGGAGTAGACCAACTTAGGCCAAAAGCCTAAGCTTGGGGGAGTACGTGTTCTCACCGACTTTACATTCTTGCTTATCCTTTCACTTTGTTAGCCGGTGTTCACACTTTGCCACTGTATCATCCATGCTAGTTTATTTTCTTTTTCTCGTTTTATTTTCGTGTGTCTGTCTAGTTTGAGAAAACCCAAAAAGATTTTATTTTCTTCTTTTGCTTGTTGGGAGCTTTCCCGTGTAGATAGTTTTCTTTTTCTTTGGGTCAAGGTAGAAGATATTGGTTACAATGTTTAGTGGCTCTTGCATGCATACATGTTTAGCTTTCAAAGAGCCATATTACTTTGTCTTCTCCTTTGTGTTTGCCTACAGATTCCAGCTTTAGTCCAATGTACGAGCACTCTTATTATTGTTCACATCGTTCGGTCGTGCAAGTGAAAGGTAATAATGACGATATATGATGAAGTGACTGAGCCTGGAAAAGCTGGTATGAACTCGATCTATTTTGTTTTTGTAAATATGACTAGCTCACTGTTCCTACTTCAGCTTTGTTGTGAGAGAAACATGTTTGCAATGACAACTTAGAGATCATAGTTTCTGATGCCAAGCTTAATTAGCTAAGAGCTAATAATGGTTTGTCGTGGATGCCCACATGAATGTTGAGATGACTATGATGTAGTATGATAGGATGGTATCCTCCTTTGAATGATTCAAGTGGCTTGACTTGGCGCATGTTCACGCATGTAGTTGAAACAAAATCAACATAGCCTCTATGATGTTCATGTTCATGGTGATTTATGTCCTACTCATGCTTGCACTCAATGTTAGTTAATCTCAATGCATTTTGATGACTGTTGTCGCTCTCTAGTTGGTCGCTTCCGAGTCTTTTTCTAGCCTTCACTTGTACTAAGCGAGAATACTGCTTGTGCATCCACTTCCATAAACCCAAAGTTGTTCCATATGAGTCCACCATACCTACCTATGTGTGGTATCTACATGCCGTTCCAAGTAAATTTGCATGTGCCACTCTCTAAACCTTCAAGAAATAATCTGTTTTGCATGCCCGAACCGCTCATGTGGTGACAGGGGGCTATTGGTATCTTCCATGCTCGGTGTGTTATCCTCGATATGTGTTTATTCACTATCATTCACGAGAAAGGGGCCGGTAATTGGAATTCCCGGTTCCATGCTCAAATCGAAAAGATAATTGCAAACAAAACTCCCCCACGATTGTTGTTGGTATGGACAATACCCGAGGATTCGGCTAGCCGTGCAGTGTGATTGATTGGTGGTGGGGGAGTCAAAACTTTACTTTTCTGTTTGGGAACCGCCTATAGCATGTGTAGCGTGGAAGATGTTGAGAACTCTTAGTCATTGCGTTGACAATGAAAGCATGCCACCCAAAATTATTATCTCTGTTTTCAAAGCTTGAGCTCTGGTACCTCTGCAAATCAATGCTTCCCTCTGCGAAAGGCATGTCTATTTATGTTCCTGTTGAGTCATCCTCCTCTTACAAAAGCACCAATTAGAGAGCACCTCTGTCATTTTTATGCTTTGCTTTTAACTGTGTTGAGTATGACTGTGACTGGATCTTCTTTACCATGAATTACAATGTTTAGTCAGCCCTTGGTCTTTGAAGGTGCTCTGCATTTATGTTTTGCGGTCTCAGAAAGAGCTAGCGAGATACCATCTATTCGTACTGCTTCATGTTGTTTTGATTGAAGTGTTGACATTTGAGGCTTATTATTATTTGCTCGCTAGTTGATTATGCCATTGATATGAGTTTACCGTGAGACCTAGATGTCATTTGCTTTTGTGGTTTGCTTGTGATCTTGCTGAAACTCTGGATATGAGTTAGACATAGTTGAAACAACAAGATCAAACAGAGTTCGTCAAAGTTTTTCTTTTGTCTCTTTCAGTTTGTCAACTGAATTGCTTGAGGACAAGCAAGGCTTTAAGCTTGGGGGAGTTGATACGTCTCCGTCGTATCTACTTTTCCGAACTCTTTTGCCCTTGTTTTGGACTCTAATTTGCAGAATTTGAATGGAACTAACCCGGACTGACGCTGTTTTTAGTAGAATTGCCATGGTGTTGTTTTTGTGCAGAAATAAAAGTTCTCAGAATGTCCGGAAAATTTGCGGAGAATTTTCCTGGAATAAATGAAAAATACCTGCGCAAAGATCCACCACAGGAGGTGTGCGAGTGGGCCACAAGCCCACAAGCCACGCCCCCCCCCCCTGGCCGCGCCGTGAGGGCTTGTGGGGCCCACGTGGCACCACCGCCTCCAAACTCAGCTCTATATCTTCCGTGTCGCCTGGAAAAAAATTCAGAGAGAAGGATTCATCGTGTTTTACGATACGGAGGCGCCGCGACCCCCTATTCTTCATCTGGAGGGCAGATCTAGAGTCCGTTTTGGGCTCCAAAGAGGGGAAATCGTCGCCATCGTCATCATCAACCTTCCTCCATCGACAATTCCATGATGCTCTTCATCGTTTGTGAGTAATCTCATCATAGGCTTGCGGCACGGTGATGAGTTCGATGAGATCTATCATGTAATCGAGTTAGTTTTGACGGGGATTGATCCCTAGTATCCATTATGTTCTGAGATTGATGTTGCTACTACTTTGCCAAGCTTAATGCTTGTCACTAGGGCCCGAGTGTCATGATTTCAGATATGAACCTATTATGTTGTCGCCAATATATGTGTGTTTTAGATCCTATCTTGCAAGTTGTAGTCACCTACTATGTGTTATGACCAGGCAACCCCGGAGTGACAATAGCCAGAACCACTCCCGGAGATGACCATGGTATGAGGAGTTCATGTATTCACCAAGTGTTAATGCGTTGGTCCGGTTCTTTATTAAAAGGAGAACCTTAATATCCCGTAGTTTCCATTAGGACCCCGCTGCCACGGGAGGGATGGACAATAGATGTCATGCAAGTTCTTTTCCCTAAGCACGTATGACTACATATGGAATACATGCCTACATTAGATTGACGAATGGGAGATAGTTACTTATCTCTCCGTGTTATAGCTGTTACATGATGAATCACATCCGTTATACTCATCCATCACCGATCCACTGTCTACGAGTCTTTTAATACTGGTCCTTGCTACGTTACTTTGTCCAGGCTTGTCCCTTGCTACAAAAGGGATTGGGCCACTTTGCTGCTACTGCTGCCGCTACTGCTGTTACTTGCTATTGCAATCACTACCGTTGTTCCTTGCTACTGTTGTTGCTACTGCTGTTACTCGCTACTTTGTTGTTACTTGTTGCAAGACTTTTCTAGGCACCATTGATACAACAGTTAGGAATAGTCTGCCGTCAACAGATCTTTTCTGACGTCGTTGCTATCATACTACTTTGCTACTGATACTTTGCTTGCAGACACTAATCTTTCTGGTGTGGTTGAAACTGACAAATTCAGCTGCTAATCCTTGAGAATATTCTTTCGCTTCCCTTTGTGTCGAATCAATAAATTTGGGTTGAATACTCTACCCTCGAAAACTGTTGCGATCCCCTACACTTGTGGGTTATCAGTATACCTTCTATCCCAGATTCGAAGGCAAGATCTTTGTTTCCGAGAATGGATCCTTTCTAGAAAATAGTTTCTCTCGAAAGAAGTGAGTGAGGGGGAAGTAGAACTTGATGAGGTAATTGTACCCCCTCTCGAACCGGAGAGTAGGGTAGCGCAGGAAAATGTTTGCGTGGTGCGTGCACCGACTAGAAAGGAAGTTAATGATGATGATCATGAAACTTTGGATCAAGTTACTACTGAACTTCGTAGGTCCACGAGGACACGTTCCGCACCAGAGTGGTACGGCAACCCTGTCTTGGAAATCATGTTGTTAGACAATAGTGAACCTTCGAACTATGAAGAAGCGATGGCGGGCCCGGATTCCAACAAATTGCTTGAAGCCATGAAATCCGATATAGGATCCATGTACGAGAATGAAGTATGGACTTTAGTGGACTTGCCCAATGATCGGCAAGCCATAGAAAATAAATGGATCTTTAAGAAGAAGACTGGCGCGGATGGTAATGTGACCGTCTATAAGGCTCGGCTTGTCGCTAAGGGTTATCGACAAGTTCAAGGAGTTGACTACAATGAGACTTTCTCACTCGTAGCGATGCTGAAGTTCGTCTGAATCATGTTAGCAGTTGCCGCATTTTATGATTATGAGATCTCACAAATGGACGTCAAAACGACATTCCTTAACGGCTTTCTAAAGGAAGAATTGTATATGATGCAGCCGGAAGGTTTTGTCGATCCTAAAAATGCTCACAAGGTATGCAAGCTCCAGCGCTCCATCTATGGGTCAGTGCAAGCATCTCGGAGTTGGAATATTCGCTTTGATGAGGTGATCAAAGCGTTTGGGTTTGTACAGACTTATGGAGAAGCCTATATTTATAAGAAAGTGAGTGGGAGCTCTGTAGCATTTCTCATTTTATATGTGGATGACATATTATTGATGGGAAATGATATAGAACTTTTGAAAAGCATAAAGACTACTTGAATAAGTGTTTTTCAACGAAGGACCTTGGAGAAGTTGCTTACATATTAGGCATCAAGATCTATAGAGATAGACCGAGACGCCCGATACGTCTCAAACGTATCTATAATTTTTGATGGTTTCATGTTGTTATCTTGTCAACTTTGGATGTTTTATGTACCTTTTATATCTTTTTTTGGGACTAACTTATTAATTCGGTGCCAAGTGCCAGTTCCTATTTTTTTCGTGTTTTTGACTCTTTCCAGATCTGATTTTGGAGCGGAGTCCAAACGGAATAAAATCTCCGAAATAATTTTTTCCAGAACAGAAGAAGATCGGGGGACTTGAGGGCCAAGGCAGGAGAGCCACAGGGGGGCCACAAGCCCTGTAGCCGCCACCAGGGGGGCGGCGGCTACCAGGCTTGTGGCCCCCCTCGTGCCCCCTGCCCTAGCTCTTTTGCCTATATATTCCCTAAAATCCCAAAAAAAATCAGGGCGACCACGAAACCACTTTTCCGCCGCCGCAAGCTTCCGTTTCCGCGAGATCTCATCTGGAGACCCTTCCCGGTGCCTTGCCGGAGGGGACTTCGGAGTTGGAGGGCTTCTACATCAACATCATTGCCTCTCCAATGACTCGTGAGTAGTCCACTTCAGACCTATGGGTCTGTAGTTAGTAGCCAGATGGCTTCTTCTCTCTCTCGGATCTTCAATACAAAGTTCTCCGTGATCTTCATGGAGATCTATCTGATGTAATCCTCTTTGGCGGTGTGTTTGTCGAGATCTGATGAATTGTGGATTTGTGATCAGATTATGTATGAATTATATTTGAGTCTTTGCTGATTTCTTATATGCATGATTTGATATCCTTGTAAGACTCTCCGAGTCTTGGGTTTTGTTTGGCCAACTAGATCTATGATTCTTGCAATGGGAGAAGTGTTTGCTTATGGGTTCATACCGTGCGGTGACCTTTCCCAGTGACAGAAGGGGCAGCAAGGCACGCATCGTGTTGTTGCCATCAAGGGTAACAAGATGGGCTTTCATCATAGATTTGAGATTGTCCATCTACATCATGTCATCTTGCTTAAGGCGTTTCTCTGTTCTTATGAAGTCAATACACTATATGCATGTTGGATAGCGGTCGACGTGTGGAGTAATAGTAGTAGATGCAGAAAGTATCGGTCTACTTGTTTTGGACGTGATGCCTATAGATATGATCATTGCCATAGATAACGTCATGACTTTGTGCGGTTCTATTAATTGCTCGACAGTAATTCGTTCACCCACCGTCTACTTGCTTTCATGAGAGAAGCCACTAGTGAACACTACGGCCCCCGGGTCTATTCACAACTATCGTCTCCACTTTTACTTTTACTTTGCTTTGTTTACTTTTTTGCTTTCAGTTCTCACTTTGCAAACAATCTATAAGGGATTGACAACCCCTTCATAGCGTTGGGTGCAAGCTCTTTGTGTTTGTGCAGGTACTTGTGACTTGATGCGATCCTCCTACTGGATTGATACCTTGGTTCTCAAAACTGAGGGAAATACTTACCGCCGCGATGCTACATCACCCTTTCCTATTCAAGGGAATACCAACGCAAGTCTCCAAGGCCGCGGGGAAATCCTTTTCATATTTGCCAAGGAAGTCCCTATAGGCGTAGCCCATAGCAGAAGGATTCCTGGCGCTGTTGCCAGGGAAGGTCTGTTGACGCAGTAGCAGAAGGATTTCTGGCGCCGTTGCCGGGGAGGATCGCTTGCCGAGGAGTATCAAGACAAGAATAATCTCCCATCAACACGCCTATTTCTGGCGTCGTTGCCAGGGAGAGATCAAGTCAAGATTTGTCCAAGTAAGTGTCACAAACTCATCTCTTGCATTTACCTTTTTTGCAGTTGCCTCTCGTTTTCCCCTACCCACTTCACCAATTTGCCTTTTTCGTTTGCCTTTTTCGTTCGCCCTTTTTCTCGCTTGCTTTCTGTTTGCTTGTGCGCATGTGCCTTCAATATGCTTGCATCTTCGCTTGCTGGAAATCTAGTGATATGGATCCTCATCCACTTGCTAATCTCTTTAAGAGATCCAATTATGTTGATCCAATTTCTAGTAAGTTGAGTGCACTTGACTATCTTTATGGAGTTTTGCATGAGATGTGTGAATCTGAAAATTGTGCGGAAGAAATTTATGAAGTGATTCACGAGGGCTCTTGTACGAAAAGCATGATTTCAATGGTTTCACTATAAATTCTATTAGTGACAATCATGCTAAAGATATGCAAAACCCTAAGCTTGGGGATTCCAGTTTTGCTATGTCCACTACTTGTTGCAATGATCATGAGTGGGGCGATGATTTTTCTTATGATTTTGAAATTTTGGCTAAGCCTCATGATGAATATGGTATTTGCAACATTATTGAAAGTGGGTTTGGAGAAGTCATGACTTTAGTTGATGATAATCCCACTATTTTTGAAGAGCGTCAACTTTGCATGCATGTGGATCATGAAAAGAATATTCTATGTGATAGTTACATTGTTGAATTCGAATATGATACCACATGTAATTATTATGAGATAGGAAAATATTGTGGTAGAAACTTTCATGTTACCAAATTACCTCTCGTTATGTGGAGATTGCTATTGTGTCTTTCTTCTTCCTTGCATATGGCAACTATTGGTTGTCTTGACAATCTGTTTTCCTATAAAATGCATATGCATAGGAAGTATGTTAGACTTAGATGTGATTTTCACATGCTTTATGATGCTCTCATTGTGCTTCAATTCTTGTCTTTTGTGTGAGCATCATTGAATTATCAATGCCTAGCTAAGGGCGTTAAACAATAGCGCTTGTTGGGAGGCAACCCAATGAATTTATCTTTGTTTTTTGCTTTCTGTTTTGTTGCGTCCACTTTTTCATAATTCTGTTATGATTGTGTTTTTTGTGTTTCTTTTTGCGTTTGTGCCAAGTGAAACCGTTATGATTAGTCTTGGGGATGATCGTTTGGTCATGCTGGAAAAGACAGAAACTTTATGCTCACGAAAAGAATTTTCATTTTTTCTGTAAGAGCTTTTGAGTTGATTATTTTTGCTTCTGATTTCTACACAAATTCTTCAGACTATCGTAATTTTGCAGAATTTTTGAAGTACCAAAAGTATACGAAGTATACAGATTGCTATAGAGTGGTCTGCTATTAACAGATTCTGTTTTTGTTGAGTTGGTTGCTTATTTTGATGAAACTATGGATAGTATCGGGGGGTATTAGCCATGGAAGATTGAAAATACAGTAATCCAACATCAACATAAGTAGAACTTAAGTTTGCTACAGTACCTAAGGAAGTGGTGGTTTGCTTTCTTATACTAATGATATCACGAGTTTCTGTTTAAGTTTCGTGTTGTGAAGTTTTCAAGTTTTGGGTGAAGTTCTTATGGACAAAGAGATAAAGAGTGGCAAGATCTCAAGCTTGGGGATGCCCAAGGCACCCCAAGTTGATTCAAGGATGCCGAAAAAGCCTAAGCTTGGGGATGCCCCGGGAAGGCATCCCCTCTTTCGTCTTCAATACATAGGTAACGTTACTTGGGGCTATATTTTTATTCACCACATGTTATGTGTTTTGCTTGGAGCGTCTTGTATCGTAGGAGTTGACTCTGTGACAACAGACCTTCCCCTACAACGGCACTAGAAGAATGCTGCTAGCACTCCCAGGCAACGAAACTAGAAGAATGTTGTTGATGGCCCACCAGCGCGTGGGTTCGCGGCAGTTTTCGAGGGTAGAGTATTCGACCCTAATTTGTCGATACGCCAGACAGGAGGTGAGAGAATACTCTCGAGTATTAGAAGCTGGATGAGTCAGATTCAACCACACCTGAAATATTAGTATCTGCAAGCAAAGTGTCATCAGCAGAGTAGTATGATAACAACGGTGTCAGAAACGATCTGTTGACGGCAGACTATTCCTAACGATTGTATCAATGGCGCCAGAAGTTGCCCGTTGACGGAAATTGTCTGTTCCCGTCAACGACCAGCGAATTAGAATTGTAGCAGGTAGCAGCAGTGTAACGAGTAATAGCAGTGGAAAGGAACAGCAGTAGTGACAGCAGTAGCAAGTAGCAAGAGTAGCAAGCGACAGTAGTAACAGCAGTAGCAGTAGAGCAAGACAAGTAACAGCAGTAGTAGCAGAGCAAGACAAGTTACAGCAGTAGTGAGACAAACTCGTAGGCAATGGGTCGGTGATTTGTTTGGATGATATTCATCATGCAACAGTTATAACACGGAGAGATATGTGGCTAGCTCCCGTTCGTCAATGTGATGTAGGCATGCATTCCGTGTGTCGTCATACGTGCTTAGGGAAAAGAACTTGCATGACATCTATTGTCCATCCCTCCCGTGGCAGCGGGGTCCAAAAGGAAACTACGGGATATTAAGGTTCTCCTTTTAATAAAGAATCGGACCAACGCATTAGCACTTGGTGAACACATGAACTCCTCAAACTATGGTCATCACCGGGAGTGGTTCCGGTTATTGTCACTCCGGGGTTGCCGGATCATAACACATAGTAGGTAACTACAACTTGCAAGATCGGATCTAAACACACATATATTGGTGACAACATAATAATTTCAGATCTGAAATCATGGCACTCGGGCCCTAGTGACAAGCATTAAGCATGGCAAAGTAGTAGCAACATCAATCTCAGAACATAGTGGATACTAGGGATCAATCCCCGTCAAAACTAACTCGATTACATGATAGATCTCATCCTACTCATCACCGCCCAGCGAGCCTATGAATAGATTACTCACGAACGATGAAGAGCTTCATGGAATTGGAGAGGGAAGAAGGCAGGGGAGGACCCAGGAAAATAATTGAGAGGGGGCAAACCAACGAGCCAAAAACAATCATGTAATCTATAAAATGTAGAGATAATCTCTTTATTATCCACATGGTAACCAAGTTCAGTGAAAGATGAAAGGACACTGACCATTTGAGATAAAACTAAATACATCCATATAAGGGCATCTTGTTATGATGTTGCAAAAAGAGCACATTGACAAATTGTTCTTACACTTTAATCCGCAACCTGCAACAATAAAAAAACATGATCAAAATTTAGGGAAGTGCAAATGGTGAAGAAGGCAAGATCTTTAGGAAGAGAATTACCTTTCGTTTCATCCCACGGCGTTCTTTCACCACATGAAAACGTTTAACTATCTCTTCATTTGGAATTTTTTTCAACAATCCTTTTTCTACAAAGCAGACAAGGCTATGGTTCATGAAATCATCATTAATTTTGTTACGTAGAGCATTCTTCACAATCTTCATAGCTGAGAAGCACCTCTCAACGGTTGCAGTGGCAACACGCAGTCGGTGCTAGCTTTATAAGTCGGTACACTGAAGGATAAGAAAGATGTTTCTTTGTAGTCACCATGAGTTCACCCAGATCAATAATATTACCCAAGCTATCAAACCTTGTATCAACAATATTACCCAAGCTAACAATGTTTGAACTGACCTAGGCCTTGTTTGAAGATGCTCCGCTTCACAGCTCCGGAAGCGGAGCTAGCGGAGCTAGCGGAGCTGTAGTTCAAAATACGGGAGCTGCACTTTCCCAGCACCACAGATTCCGGAAGCTGGTGGATTACCAAACATGGTCCTAATCACACAAATTGTTAAATTATATACATACATTAACAAGACTAAGATGGTTTTTAACATAGAAGCAAACACACAAAAAGTTTGCATAAAAAGGTTCTAGAGGTTTACCTTGGTGTCAACTGAAACTAGGGAATTGCAAGTCTGAAGAGATGAGATCAAAGCCGTCACCACCGTCGCCGTGACGCCTAAGTGTCAGTGTGCCGTTGCAACCTCGCCGGCCAGGAACACGAGTAGCAAGGGACGGACGATGAAGAGTGTCGACGATTCACGATTGCCGGCGCTACCTCAGCGGGCCAGTGAATACACACGGTTTGATATCGAGGCGTCTGCTTTCGTGTATTCTGTACGTGTGGGGTTGCTACTAGGCAGGTTTCAGAGTTACGCTCAGGCCTAGTTACGCTACAGGCTGTGGCCTTTTACTGGGTTGTTTTTGTTACGATGGGCTTCTAAAAATATCCAACTAATTAAGCTTAGTGGGGCAGGTCATCAGGCTTAGTGGGGGCACTAATGGATCGCATGGTAGCACTATAAACCGATGCAAAAAATCAAGTGGGGGCAGCTGCCCCCACAGCTCATAACGTAGGTCTGCCCCTCGAAGAAGGTTCATGATGACCATGGCGACGATTTCCCCTCTCCGAAGCCCAAAACGGACTCTAGATCTGCCCTCCAGATGAAGAACAGGATGTGGCGGCGCCTTTGTATCGTAAACGCGACAAAATCTTCTCTTTTTATTTTTTCTAGGATGAAAGTGAATTTATAGAGCTGAGATTGGGGGCAGCAGAGCCACGTGGGCCCCACAAGCTTGCTAGCCGCCACCAGGGGGTGGCGGCTACAAGGCTTGTGGCCCACTGGCCCATCCCCTCCGGTGGATCTTTGCGCAGATATTTTTCATATTTTCCAGAAATATTCTCCGTAAATTTTCAGGACGTTCTAAGAACTTTCATTTCTGCACAAAAACAACACCAAGGCAATTCTGCTGAAAACAGCGCCAGTCCAGGTTAGTTCCATTCAAATCATGCAAATTAGAGTCCAAAACAAGGGCAAAAGAGTTTGGAAAAGTAGATACGATGGAGACGTATCAACTCCCCCAAGCTTAAAACCTTGGTTGTCCTCAAGCAACTCAGTTGACAAACTGAGAGAGAAAGAAAAACTTTGACAAACTCTGTTTGATCTTGTTGTTGCAACTATGTCTAACTCATAACCAGAATTTCAGCAAGATCACAAGTTAACCACATAAGCAAGTGACACAAAGGTCTCACGGTAAACTAATATCAATGGCATAATCAGCTAACGAGCAAATAATAATGAGTTTCAAATACCAACACTTCAATCAAAACAAGCATGAAGCAATATGAATAGGTGGTATCTCGCTAGCTCTTTGTGAGACCGCAAAACATAAATGCAGAGCACTTTCAAAGATCGAGGGCTGACTAAACATTGTAATTCATAGCAACGAAGATCCAGTCATAGTCATACTCAATATCAATCAAAAGCAAAGCATAAAAATGACAGAGGTGCTCTCTAATTGGTGCTTATATAAGAAGACGATGACTCAACAGGAAAATAAATAGACAGGCCCTTCGCAGAGGGAAGCATTGATTTGCAGAGGTGCCAGAGCTCAATCTTTGAAAACAGAGATAATAATTTTGGGTGGCATGCTTTCATTGTCAATGCAATGACCAAGAGTTCTCAATATCTTCCATGCTACTCATGCTATAGGCGGTTCCCAAACAGAAAAGTAAAGTTTTAACTCCCCCACCACCAATCAATCACACTCCACGGCTAGCCGAATCCTCGGGTACCGTCCATACTAACATCAATCCGGGGGAGTCTTGTTTTACAGTTATATTTTCGATTTAAGCGTGGAACTGGGCATTCCAATTACCGGCCCCTTTCTCGTGAATGACAGTAAATAAACACATGTCGAGGGTAACACTCCTAGCATGGAAGATACCAATAGCCCCCTGTCACCACATGAGCGGTTTGGGCATGCAAAACAGATTATTTCTTGAAGGTTTAGAGAGTGGCACATGCAAATTTGCTTGGAACAGCAGGTAGATGCCACAAATAGGTAGGTATGGTGGACTCTCATGGAAAAAAAATTGGGTTTATGGAACTGGATGCACAAGTAGTATTCCTCTTAGTACAAGTGAAGGCTTGCAAAAGACTGGGAAGCGACCAACTAGAGAGCGACAACAGTCATCAAGATGCAATGAGTTTGACTAACATTGAATGCAAGCATGAACAAGATATAAATCACCATGAATACGAACATCATAGAGGCTATGTTGATTTTGTTTCAACTACATGCATGAACATGCGCCAAGTCAAGCCACTTGAATCATTCAAAGGAGAATACCATCCTATCATACTACATCATAGTCATCTCAAAATCTATGTTGGCATTCAAGACAAACCATTATAAGCTCTTAGCTAAATAAGCATGGCATCAGAACTATGATCTCTAAGTTGTCATTGAAAACATGGTTCTCTCAAAATAAAGCTGAATCAGGCATGACAAGCTAGTCATATTTAGAAAAACAAAATAGATAGAGTTCATACCAGCTTTTCAGTCTCAGTCACTTCATCATATATCATCATGATTGCCTTTCATTTGCACGATCGAACGATGTGAACATTAATAAGAGTGCTCGTGCATTGGACTAAGCTGAATCTGCAGGCAAACACAAAGGAGAAGACAAAGTAATATGGCTCTTTGAAAGCTAAACAGGTATGCATGCAAGAACCACTAAACATTGTAACCAATATCTTCTACCTTGACCCAAAGAAAAAGAAAACTATTTACAGGGGAAAGCTCCGAACAAGCAAAAGAAGAAATAAAAATCTTTTTGGGTTTTCTCAAAATGACACAAAACAAGAAAACAAGAAAACCAAAATAAACTAGCATGGATAATGCAGTGGCAAAGTGTAAACACCGGCTAACAAAGTGAAAGCATAAGCATGAATGTAAAGTCGGTGAGAACACGTACTCCCCCAAGCTTAGGCTTTTGGCCTAGCTTGGTCTACTCCCAAGGCGGGAAATAACCAGCTCCGGGATACTCCGAAGCAGACTGTGGATGCCACTGCTGTGTGAGCTCCTCTGGCTTCCACTGATAAACTGGTGTCTGGTACTCGACTGGCGGCTCGGGCAGGAGCACCTGTGGTTGGGCCAAACCCCAATATACGTAGATGTCCGAGGGCATAATAGTGTACCTGCCTGCATGAAGATCGAACAAAGAAGGAGCAGGCAAAGTAATAGTCTCTCGAGTACCCTAACTAAATACCAGGTTATAAATCATCTGTCTACTAGCATCTCTATCCAGAAAATCATGGCGAACCATGCTGTCATAATCCAGATATTTCTCAGGGAGAAGCATCTCTCCTTCCTCTCCCAGTCTAATGGGTATCTCAAAGTGTCGGGCAAGACGGGTGGCATAGATACCTCCATAGACGACACCCTTGGAACGGTTGGTGTTCAAGCGCTGGGCTACTATAGCACCTAGGCTATAAGTCTTATCGTTATAAAGGCCTTCGCGCAAAACCGCAAGGTCTGGAGAACTAAGTGATCCAGCCTCCCCACGGCCAATCAAACATTTTCCCAAAAATAATGAGAAGTACCGAAGCACAGAAAATGTATGCTAGCAATTCTAGTGCGAGACACTCCTCTCTCCTCTCCAACAGCAATAGTACCAATGAAATCCTCCAAGTCCCGTGGACGAGGGTCACGAATATCCCCAACATAAGGTAATTTGCATACATTGCAAAACTCCTGTAGTGTCATGCACTGGGGGATGTCGTATATCATGAACTCAACCATGGGAGGATTCTTCCTCGGATAAAAGTTGAAGGTTTGGACGAAAATATTGGTGAGGAGGAGGTATTGTGAGCACTTACCTTCAACGAACGCGGTAAGACCTGCGTTCTCCACCAAGTAATAAAAGTCTTCATAAAGCCCAGCGGCGCGCAAAAATTCATCACTTGGCCATTCGCACGCTCGAACTTCTGTGACTCGAGGAACCAAGTACTTGGGGTGGTTCTTCTCATCCTCCTTGGGGTTACGGCTTGAAGAGCCTCTCAAGAACCTCCTCATCTTTTCCTTTTTCTAGCTCTAAAAAATTCTGAAATTTTTAGAGACTTCGAAAGAAAAGTGAATAAAGATTAACCCAACTTGTAGCAACTACTCCTACTAGTGCCTAGAGACCGTATCACGCGCTAAAACTACTTGGAACCAGCTAAAATCCACATTTCTAGCTCAAGAACAGGGTCACCAAGGTAGCAAGAATACGCGAAGGATAAAGCACTAGAGCAAAAACTAATTGGACCAATGGAGGAGTCACTTACCAAGGAGTAATTTCCCCAAAACGGTTCGTAGAATGGTGCTTTGAGCAAGGAGATCGAAAATCACAGCCAAATGAGCAAGAACACGGGTTTGAGCTGCGCAACAATTTTTTCTCGAGGTGGAAGAAGAGGATGGGAGCTGGAATGAGTGGAGGGGGTCCCTGTGGACCCCATAAGCTTGCTAGCCGCCACCACGGGGCGGCGGCTGCAGGGATTGTGGCCCACTAGTCAGGCCCTCAGGCCAGGTCTCAGGCCTAGTATTTTTCAAATATTCCAGAAAAAATCATACTAAATTTTCAGGACCATCGGAGAACTTTTATTTTCGGGGTATTTTTCTCCGGGACGCTAAAACAGAAAACAGGAAAAACTAAACTAAATCTATCATTTTTCTTCTAAGCAACAGAAAATGAAAGCTCAAAACAGAGGTAGGTGACTCTTTGATTCATCCATTTCATGGTCATCGAAAGAAATCCGTCAATGGGGTTGATCAAGTCCTCATGACAAAACCTTCTCGAATCGCAAGAGAGAACGGAGAATTTTCGAATAGCCACTAAGTCACCTCAATAGGGATATTTATCTCCCCAACAAGCAAATCATACTTCATCTTGACACAAGGAATAGGGCATTCAAAGCTCCCAATAAGAATTGATGAAGTCTTTTCGATAGGATTGATGCAATGTACTGGATATCGTTTCTTCGGAAAGTGCACTGTGTGCTAATTACCGTTGACATGGAAAGTGACATTGTCTTTGTTGCAATCTATAACAGCCCCTGCAGTGTTTAAAAAGGGTCTTCCGAGGATGACAGCCATGGCATCGTCCTCGGGAATATCCAAGATAACAAAGTCTGTTAAGATAGTGGTGTTAGCAACCACAACAGGCACATCCTCGCAAATGCCAATAAGGAAAGCAGTTGATTTGTCGGCCATTTTCAGAGAAATTTCAGTGGGTGTCAACTTATCTAATTCAAGTCTACGATAAAGAGAGAGCAGCATAACACTAACACCGGCTCCAAGGTCACATAAGGCAGTTCTTACATAGTTTCCTTTAATGGAGCAAGGTATAGTGGGCACTCCGGGATCACCAAGTTACTTAGGAGTTCCACCTTTGAAAGTGTAATTGGCAAGCATGGTTGAGATCTCAAGATCTGGTATCTTCCGTTTATTAGTCACGATATCTTTCATGTACTTGGCATACGGAGACATTTTGAGCATATCAGTTAACCGCATCTGCAGAAATATGGGTCTTATCATCTCAACGAAGCGCTCAAAATCCTCAGCATCCTTTTTCTTGGATGGCTTAGGAGGAAAGGGCATAGATCTCTAAACCCATGGCTCCCTTTCTTTACCATGCTTCCTAGCAGTGAAGTCATTCTTATCGTATCTCTTAGGTTGAGGGTTATCAGGATTAACCATAGGTTCAATCTCCACATCCTCATCATTGCTAGGTTGAGCATTATTATGAACATCACTGTCCATATTGTCACCAGGTTCATGTTCATCACCAGATTGTGTTTCTGCATCAGACGCAGAAATATCATTAGGTTCTTCAGGTGTGACAGTATTTGGTGAACTAGCATGTAGGTTTCTATCATCCTTCTTCTTCTCCTTAGGATGACTGGGTGTATCAGCATTAATTCCTTGAGAATCTTGATCAATTCTCTTAGGATGACCCTCGGGATACAAAGGTTCCTGAGTCATTTTGCCTCCTCTAGTAATGACTCTAACAGAGTTGTCATTTAATTCATTGAGCAAGTCATTCTGAGCTTTAAGTACTTGTTCTACCTGAGTAGTAATCATAGAGGCATGTTTACTCAGAAGCTTCACATCTTTGACATTTCTGTCTACACAAGCACTTAAATGCCTAAGCATACGAGTACTTTGTTCCAAATGTCTGCTAACATAATCATTGAAACTCTGTTGTTTGGCAACAAAGTTGTCAAATTCATCAAAGCATAGGCTAGCAGGTTTATCAAAAGGAATATCACTCTCGTCAAACCTACGCAGAGAATTCACTTCTACTACTTGTATCGGGTTATCGAGACCATGAATCTCTTCGATAGGTGGTAGATTTTTGACATCTTCAGATCTAATGCCTTTCTCTTGCATAGATTTCTTGGCTTCTTGCATATCTTCGGGACTGAGGAATAGAATACCTCTTTTCTTCGGAGTTGGATTAGGAGGTGGTTCGGGAATAGTCCAAGCATTATCGTTGATCAAGATGTTATTCAGAAGGGTCTCAGCTTGTTCTACAGTTTGTTCCCTAAAAACACAACCGGCACAACTATCTAGGTGGTCTCTAGAGGCATCGGTAAGTCCGTTATAGAAGATATCAAGTATATCGTTCTTCTTAAGAGGGTGATCAGGCAAAGCATTCTGTAGCTGGACGAGCCTCCCCCAAGCTTGTGGGAGACTCTCTTCTTTGAGTTGAGCAAAGTTATATATTTCCTGCAAGGCAGCTTGCTTCTTATGGGCAGGGAAATATTTCTCACAGAAGTTATAGACCATATCCTGGGGACTACTCACACATCCAGGAGCAAGAGAGGTGAACCAGGCTTTAGTGTCATCCTTTAGAGAGAAAGGAAACAGCTTAAGGATATAGTAGTGGCGGATCTTCTCCTCACTCGTGAAAAGGGTGGCTATATCGTGTAGTTTGGTAAGATGGGCTACGACCGTACTCATAACCGTGAAAAGGATCAGATTCGACTAGAGAGATTATCTCAGGGTCGACAGAGAATTCATAATCCTTATCGGTGATAAAGATAGGTGAAGTGGCAAACTTGGGGTCGTATTTCATCCTAGCTTTCAGAGATTTTTCCTTCCACTTGAGAAGTAATTTCTCAGCGTCATAGGCATCCTTACACGCAAGAAAATCCTCAGCTATCTCTCCCTCCATAACATAACCCTCAGGTATATCAGGCAATTCATATCTAGGAGAGCTAGATCTAGCAGGAGCAAAAGCAGGTTCTATCTCAATAGTATCGGCAGTTTCAGAAGCATCACGACCATTAGCAGTAACTCTAGCAACATGAGCATCAAGGAACACCCCTAGTGGAACATCAGGCAAAGTAGTATCTCTAGCAGTATCAAGCATAGCATCTCTAGCATCATCAAGCATAGCATCTCTAGCAGTATCAAGCATAGCATCTCTAGCATCATCAGGCATAGCAGTATCAGACAAAGCATCTCTAGCGGTATTAGGCAAAGCAGTATCAGGCATAGTATCTCTAGCAGTAGCATCATAAGCATCATCAAGCACAGGCGACATATCAAGATTTCTAGCAGGAGGTGATGTTGCAAACTTACTCATAACTGAAGGTGAATCAAGTGCAGAGCTAGATGGCAGTTCCTTACCTCCCCTCGTAGTTGAGGGCAAGACTTTGGTTTTTGGATCCTTCAGATTCTTCATAGTGATCAGCAGATATAAATCCCAAGTAACTCGGAGAATATAGCAATACCTCCCCAGCAACGGCGCCAGAAAAATGCTGACTCTGTGAAAACAGACCTTCCCCTGCAATGGCACCAAAAGAATGCTGCTAGCACTCCCCGACAACGAAACTAGAAGAATGTTGTTGATGGCCCACCAGCGCGTGGGTTCGCAGCAGTTTTCGAGGGTAGAGTATTCGACCCAAATTTGTTGATACGCCAAACAGGAGGTGAGAGAATACTCTCGAGTATTAGCAGCTGAATGAGTCAGATTCAACCACACCTGAAAGATTAGTATCTGCAAGCAAAGTGTCAGCAGCAAAGTAGTATGATAACAACGGTGTCAGAAACGATCTGTTGACGACAGACTATTCCTAACGATTGTATCCATGGCACCAGAAGTTGCCCGTTGACGGAAATTGTCTGTTCCTGTCAACGACCAGCGAATCAAAATTGTAGCAGGTAGCAGCAGTGTAACGAGTAATAGCAGTGGCAAGGAACAACGATAGTGACAGCAGTAGCAAGTAGCAACAGTAGCAAGCGACAGTAGTAACAACAGTAGCAGTAGAGCAAGACAAGTAACAGCAGCAGAGCAAGACAAGTAACAGCAGTAGTGGGAAAAACTCGTAGGCAATGGGTCGGATATTTGTTTGGATGATATTTATCATGCAACAGTAATAACACTGAGAGATATGTGGCTAGCTCCCGTTCGTCAATGTGATGTAGGCATGCATTCCGTGTGTCGTCATACGTGCTTAGGGAAAAGAACTTGCATGACATCTATTGTCCATCCCTCCCGTGGCAGCGGGGTCCAAAAGGAAACTATGGGATATTAAGGTTCTCCTTTTAATAAAGAACCGGACCAACGCATTAGCACTTGGTGAAAACATGAACTCCTCAAACTATGGTCATCACCGGGAGTGGTTCCGGTTATTGTCACTCCGGGGTTGCCGGATCATAACACATAGTAGGTAACTACAACTTGCAAGATCGGATCTAAAACACACATATATTGGTGACAACATAATAATTTCAGATATGAAATCATGGCACTCGGGCCCTAGTGACAGGCATTAAGCATGGCAAAGTAGTAGCAACATCAATCTCAGAACATAGTGGATACTAGGGATCAATCCCCGTCAAAACTAACTCGATTACATGATAGATCTCATCCTACTCATCACCGCCCAGCGAGCTACGAATAGATTACTCACGAACGATGAAGAGCGTCATGGAATTGGAGAGGCAAGAAGGTTGATGATGACGATGGCGACGATTTCTCCTCTCCGGAGCCCAAAACAGACTCCAGATCTGCCCTCTAGATGAAGAACGGGATGTGGCGGCGCCTCCGTATCGTAAACGCGATGAAATCTTCTCTTTTTATTTTTTCTGGGATGAAAGTGAATTTATAGAGCTGAGATTGGGGGCGGCACAGCCACGTGGGCCCCACAAGCTTGCTAGCCGCCACCAGGGGGTGGCGGCTACACGGCTTGTGGCCCACTGGCCCATCCCCTCCGGTGGATCTTTGCGCACATATTTTTCATATTTTCCACAAATATTCTCCGTAAATTTTCAGGATGTTCTGAGAACTTTCATTTCTGCACAAAAACAACACCAAGGCAATTCTGCTGAAAACAGCGTCAGTCCAGGTTAGTTCCATTCAAATCATGCAAATTAGAGTCCAAAACAAGGGCAAAAGAGTTTGGAAAAGTAGATACGATGGAGACGTATCAACTCCCCCAAGCTTAAAACCTTGGTTGTCCTCAAGCAACTCAGTTGACAAACTGAGAGAGAAAGAAAAACTTTGACAAACTCTGTTTGATCTTGTTGTTGCAACTATGTCTAACTCATAATCAGAATTTCAGCAAGATCACAAGTTAACCACATAAGCAAGTGACACAAAGGTCTCACGGTAAACTGATATCAATGGCATAATCAGCTAACGAGCAAATAATAATGAGTTTCAAATACCAACACTTCAATCAAAACAAGCATGAAGCAATATGAATAGGTGGTATCTCGCTAGCTCTTTCTGAGACCGCAAAACATAAATGCAGAGCACATTCAAAGATCGAGCATTGACTAAACATTGTAATTCATAGCAACGAAGATCCAGTCATAGTCATACTCAATATCAATCAAAAGCAAAGCATAAAAATGACAGAGGCGCTCTCTAACTGGTGCTTATATAAGAAGAGGATGACTCAACAGGAAAATAAATAGGCATGCCCTTCGCAGAGGGAAGCATTGATTTGCAGAGGTGCGACAGCTCAAGCTTTGAAAACAGAGATAATAATTTTGGGTGGCATGCTTTCATTGTCAACGCAATGACCAAGAGTTCTCAATATCTTCCATGCTACTCATGCTATAGGAGGTTCCCAAACAGAAAAGTAAAGTTTTAACTCCCCCACCACCAATCAATCACACTCCACGGCTAGCCGAATCCTCGGGTATCGTCCATACTAACATCAATCCGGGGGGAGTCTTGTTTTACAGTTATGTTTCCGATTTAAGCGTGGAACTGGGCATTCCAATTACCGGCCCGTTTCTCATGAATGACAGTGAATAAACACATGTCGAGGATAACACTCCTAGCATGGAAGATACCAATAGCCCCCTGTCACCACATGAGCGGTTCGGGCATGCAAAACAGATTATTTCTTGAAGGTTTAGAGAGTGGCACATGCAAATTTGCTTGGAACGGCATGTAGATACCGCAAATAGGTAGGTATGGTGGACTCTCATGGAAAAACTTTTGGGTTTATGGAAGTGGATGCACAAGCAGTATTCCGTTTAGTACAAGTGAAGGCTATCAAAAGAGTGGGAAGCGACCAACTAGAGAGCGACAACAGTCATCAAGATGCAATGAGTTTGACTAACATTGAATGCAAGCATGAACAAGATATAAATCACCATGAACACGAACATCATAGAGGCTATGTTGATTTTGTTTCAACTACATGCATGAACATGCGCCAAGTCAAGCCACTTGAATCATTCAAAGGAGAATACCATACTATCATACTACATCATAGTCATCTCAAAATCTATGTTGGCATTCAAGACAAACCATTATAAGCTCTCAGATAAATAAGCATGGCATCAGAACTATGATCTCTAAGTTGTCATTGCAAACATGGTTCTCTCACAACAAAGCTGAATCAGGCCTTGTTATTTTGAAAGTTCATGATTACCTTGCTAGTTTGCTTGAAGTATTATTGTCTCCACGTCAATAGCAAACTATTGTTTTGAATCTAACGGATTTGAACATTCATGTCACATAAGAGGAGTTACAAAGGACATCTATGCTAGGTAGAATGAAAGCATCAAAAATTCATTCTTTATCACTTCCCTACTCGAGGACGAGCAGGAGTTAAGCTTGGGGATGCTTGATACGTCTCAAACGTATCTATATATTTTGATGGTTTCATGATGTTATCTTATCAACATTCGATGTTTTATATACCTTTTATATCTTTTTTGGGACTAACTTATTAATTCAGTGCCAAGTGCCACTTCCTGTTTTTTCTGTGTTTTTGACTCTTTTCAGATCTGATTTTGGAACGGAGTCCAAACGGAATAAAATCCCTGAAATAAATTTTTCCAGAACAGAAGAAGATCGGGGACTTGAGGGCCAAGGCAGGAGAGCCACAAGGGGCCCACAAGCCCTGTAGCCGCCACCAGGGGGCCCGGCGGCTACCAGGCTTGTGGCCCCCCTGGAGCTCCCCTGCCCTAGCTCTTTCGCCTATATATTCCCTAAAATCCCAGAAAAAATTAGGGCGTCCATGAAACCACTTTTCCACCGCCGCAAGCTTCCATTTCCGCGAGATCTCATCTGGAGACCCTTCCCGGTGCCCTGTCGGAGGGGACTTTGGAGTTGGAGGGCTTCTACATCAACATCATCGCCTCTCCACTGAATCGTGAGTAGTTCACTTCAAACCTACGGGTTCGTAGTTAGTAGCTAGATGGCTTCTTCTCTCTCTTGGATCTTCAATACAAAGTTCTCCATGATCTTCATGGAGATCTATCCGATGTAATCCTGTTTGGCGGTGTGTTTGTCGAGATCCGATGAATTGTGGATTTGTGATCAGATTATCTATGAATTATATTTAAGTCTTTCTTGATTTCTTATATGCATGATTTGATATCCTTGTAAGTCTCTCTGAGTCTTGGGTTTTGTTTGGCCAACTAGATCTATGATTCTTGCAATGGTAGAAGTGCTTGGTTTTGGGTTCATACCGTGTGGTGACCTTTCCCAGTGAGAGAAGGGGTAGCAAGGCACGCATCATGTTGTTGCCATCAAGGGTAACAAGATGGGCTTTCATCATAGATTTGAGATTGTCCATCTACATCATGTCATCTTGCTTAAGGCGTTACTCTGTTCTTATGAACTCAATACAATAGATGCATGCTGGATAGCGGTCGACGTGTGGAGTAATAGTAGTAGATGGAGAAAGTATCGGTCTACTTGTTTTGGACGTGATGCCTATAGATATGATCATTGCCATAGATAACGTCATGACTTTTCGCGGTTCTATCAATTGATCGATAGTAATTCGTTCACCCACCGTCTACTTGCTTTCATGAGAGAATCCACTAGTGAACACTACGCCCCCCGGGTCTATTCACAACTATCGTCTCCACTTTCACTTTTACTTTGCTTTGTTTACTTTTTGCTTTCAGTTCACACTTTGCAAACAATCTATAAGGGATTGACAACCCCTTCATAGCGTTGGGTGCAAGCTCTTTGTGTTTGTGCAGGTACTTGTGACTTGACGCGATCCTCCTACTGGATTGATACCTTGGTTCTCAAAACTGAGGGAAATACTTGCCGCCGCTGTGCTACATCACCCTTTCCTCTTCAAGGGAATACCAACGCAAGGCTCCAAGGCCGCGGGGAAATCCTTTGCATATTTGCCAAGGAAGTCCCTATAGGTATAGCCCGTAGCAGAAGGATTCCTAGCGCCATTGCCACGGAAGGTCTGTTGACGCAGTAGCAACGCCTCATTGGTCTTTCACAAAGCACATACCTTGACAAGATATTGAAGAAGTTCAATATGGATAAGTCCAAGAAGGGGTTCTTGCATGTATTGCAAGGTGTGAGATTGAGCATAGCCATAGGCCGAAGATAGAGAAAATATGAGTATCGTCCCCTATGCTTCAGCCATAGGCTCTATTATGTATGCCATGCTATGTACGAGACCTAATGTGAACCTTGCCATAAGTTTGGTAGGGAGGTACCAAAGTGATCCTGGAATGGATCACTGGACAGCGGTCAAGAATATCCTTAAGTACCTGAAAAGGACTAAACATATGTTTCTCGTTTATGGAGGTGCCGAAGAGCTCGTCGTGAAGGGTTACGTCGATGCTAGCTTCGACACAGATCCGGATGACTCCAAGTCACAAACTGGATACGTGTATAGTTTGAATGGTGGGGCGGTAAGCTGGTGCAGTTGCAAGCAAAGCGGCGTGGCGGCATCTACATGTGAAGCGGAGTACATAGTTGCTTCTAAAGCAGCACAAGAAGGACTCTGGATGAAGGAGTTCATCACCAACCTAGGAGTGATTCCCAATGCGTCGGGCCCGATGACTCTCTTCTGTGACAACACTGGAGCTATTGCCATTGCCAAGGAGCCCAGGTTTCACAAGAAGACCAAGCACATCAAGCGCCACTTTAACTCCATTCGTGGATACATTCAGTATGGACATATAGATATTTTTATAGTACATACGGATTTGAATGTTGCAGATCCGTTGACTAAACCTCTTCCACGAGCGAAATATGATCAACCCCAGAACTCAATTGGTGTTCGATTCATCACAATGTAACTAGATTATTGACTCTAGCGCAAGTCGGAGACTATTGGAAATATGCCCTAGAGGTAATAAAATGGTTATTATTATATTTCCTTGTTCATGATAATTGTCTATTGTTCATGCTATAATTGTATTAACCATAAACCGTAATACATGTGTGAATACATAGACCACACCATGTCCCTAGTGAGCGTGTAGTTGACTAGATCGTTGATCAATAGATAGTCGTGGTTTCCTGGCCATGGACATTGGATTTCGTTGATAACGGGATCACATCATTAGGAGAATGATGTGATGGACAAGACCCAATCCTAAGCATAGCACAAGATTGTGTAGTTCGTTTGCTAGAGCTTTTCTATTGTCAAGTATCATTTCCTTAGCCCATGAGATTGTGCAACTCCCGGATACCGTAGGAATTCTTTGGGTGTATCAAACGTCATAACGTAACTGGGTGACTATAAAGGTGCACTACAGGTATCTCCGACAGTATCTGTTGGGTGGCTACGAATCGAGACTCGGATTTGTCACTCCGTGTGACGAAGAGGTATCTATGGGCCCACTCGGTAATACATCATCATAATGAGCTCAATATGACTAACGAGTTAGTCACGAGACCATGTGTTACGGAACGAGTAAAGAGACTTATCGATAACGAGATTGAACAAGGTATAGGAATACCGACGATCAAATCTGGGGCAAGTAATATACCGATGGACAAAGGGAGTTGTATACAGGATTAAGTGAATCCCCAACATCGTGGTTCATCCGATGAGGTCATCATGGAACATGTGGGAGCCAATATGGGTATCTAGATCCCGCTATTGGTTATTGGCCGGAGAGGCGTCTCGGTCATGTCTGTATGGTTCCCGAACCCGTAGGGTCTACACACTTAAGGTTCGGTGACGCTAGAGTTGTAATGGGAATTGTATATGTCGTTACCTAAAGTTGTTCAGGGTCTTGGATGAGATCCCGGACGTCATGAGGAGTTCCGGAATAGTCCAGAGGTAAAGATTTATATACGGGAAGTCCAGTTTCGATCACCGGAAAGGTTTCGGGTTTTATCGGTATTGTACCAGGACCACCGAAAGGGTTCCGGGGGTCCATCGAGAGGGTCCACGTGTCCCGGAGGATCACATGGGCCGAAAGAGGGAGGGAACCAGCTCCCTGGTGGGCTGGTGCGCACCACCCAAGGGCGTGGGGCTGCCTCCCACCAACTTGGGAGGCAAGCCACCCCCCCTTGGCCGCCGCCACCCCCTCCTAGGCCATCTAGGGTGGCCGGCTGATGACCCACAAGTGTAAGGGATCTATCGTAGTCCTTTAGATAAGTAAGAGTGTCGAACCCAACGAGGAGCAGAAGGATCTGACAAGTGGTTTTCAGCAAGGTAATCTCTGCAAGCACTGGAATTATCGATAACAGATAGTTGTGTGACAAGATGATTCGTAGCAAGTAGCAAGTAACAATAGTAACAAAGGTGCAGCAAGATGGTCCAATCCCTTTTGTAGCAAGGGAAAAGCTTGGACAAACTCTTATAGGAGGTAAAGCGCTCCTGAGGACACATGCGAACTTTTGTCAAGCTAGTTTTCATCATGTTCATATGATTCGCGTTCGCTACTTTGATAGTTTGCTATGTGGGTGGACCGGTGCTTGGGTGCTGCCCTTACTTGGACAAACCTCCCACTTATGATTAACCCCTCTCGCAAGCATTCGCAACTACGAAAGAAGAATTAAGGCAAAGTCTAACCATAGCATTAAACTAGTGGATCCAAATCAGCCCCTTACGAAGCAACGCATAAACTAGGGTTTAAGCTTCTGTCACTCTAGCAACCAATCATCTACTTACTACTTCCCAATGCCTTCCTATAGGCCCAAATAATGGTGAAGTGTTATGTAGTCGACGTTCACATAACACCACTAGAGGAGAGACAGCATACAACACATCAAAATATCAAACGAATACCAAATTCACATGACTACTTATAGCATGACTTATCCCATGTCCTCACGAACAAAAGTAACTACTCACAAAGCATAATAATATTCATGACCAGAGAGGTATTGAATAGCATCAAGGATCTGAACATATAATCTTCCACCAAGTAATCCAACTAGCATCAACTACAAAGAGTAATTAACACTACTAGCAACCTTACAGGTACCAATCGGAGTCGCGAGATGGAGATTGGTTACAAGAGATGAACTAGGGTTTGGAGATGAGATGGTGCTGATGAAGATGTTGATGGTGATGAGTCCCCTCTGATGAGAGGAGTGTTGGTGATGACGATGGCGAAGATTTCCCCCTCCGGGAGGGAAGTTTCCCCGGCAGGACGACCCTGCTGGAGCTCTAGATTGGTTCTGCTCAAGTTCCGCCTCGTGGCGGCAGCGATTCCTCCCGAAAGCCTCCTCCTGATTTTTTCTGGAACGAAACCCTCCTTATAGCAAAAGAGGGGGGCCAGAGGGCCAACGGGGAGGCCACAATCCCCCTAGGCGTGGCCAGGGGGGTAGGCCGCGCCTAGCAGGCTTGGCCTTGCTCTCACTTATGGGTAGGAAGGACAATAAGCAGGAATTCATGTTGGCTAACTATTCTATCCAGGCGGAAGTAGTTTTCATAGGAAAAGTACGGACTGAGGGGGTCTCCTTGGCGAAGCCCTTTTGAGTGGCCTCCTGCTCGCTCCCCTCTGGTACTTCTTCGGCCCGGTATTTTTTATAAATTCCAAAATAAATCCTCGTTGATTTTCACAGCTTTTGGAGTTGCGCAGAATAGGTATCTCAAACTTGCTCTTTTTCAGGCCAGAATTCCAGCTAACGGCATTCTCCCTCTTCATGTAAACCTTGCAAAATAAGAGAGAAAAGGCATAAGTATTGTATCGTGAAGTGTAATAACGGCCCATAAAGCGATAAATATCAAAATGGACGTATCAACTCCCCCAAGCTTAGACCTCGCTTGTCCTCAAGCGAAAGCCGAGATCAATAAATATGCCCACATGTTTAGAGAGAGAGGTGTCAACAAAACAAGATATGGACATGCAGGCATCATGATCATAGTTAGAACAGCAAAATCATCATATAATCTCTCATGCTAAAGTGATAATTCCTTCACAAAGTAAAGTAAGGATCAAGAACCTTACTGAGAATTAACAACCAATAGCCTTTAGTCATTGAAGCAATTGCAATTTATCATTACATCGGAAAGAGTCAAATAAGAGCTTGTAAAACAAATCCACATACTCAATCATCCTTTCGTCTTCTACAATTGCTACAACTCACGTGGTACTCATGAGATCAAAGTTTCAGTCGAACACGGAGAAAGATAGGGGCTTATAGTTTCGCCTCCCAACTATTTACCTCAAGGGTAATGTCAACAATAATAATTCATGAATACTTACTTCCAAGTTGACATAACAATATAGATCTTTCCCTAGCATATGACGTTAGCCAAGATAAAGGCGAAATAAGGAATTGGTGTAGATCACCATGACTCTTTCAAGGGCAAAAAGTAAAGGTACAAGATAGGCCCTTCGCAGAGGGAAGCAGAGGTTGTCATGCGCTTTTGAGGTTGGATGTGTGACCTCTTAGTGTGAAGGAACGTCACTTTATATTGCCTCCTGTGATAAAGAACTTTATTATGCAGTCTGTCGCTTTTATGTCTTCCTCATCACAGGTTCGTACAAAGCTTATTTTCCACACACTAATAGATCATACATATTTAGGGAGCAATTTTTATTGCTTGCACCAATGACAACTTACTTGAAGGATCTTATTCAATCCATAGGTAGGTATGGTGGACTCTCATGGCAAAACTGGGTTGAAGGTTTATGGATGCACAAGTTGAAAGGACGTGGATGTCGCCTAGAGGAGGGTGAATAGGCGCTTTAAAATAATTACGATTTAGGCTTGAACAAATGCGGAATAAAACTAACGTTTAATTTGTCAAGCACAAAACCTACAACAACTAGGCTCACCTATGTGCACCAACAACTTATGCTAAGCAAGATAAACAACTAAGTGATAGCAAGATATATGACAATAAACAATATGGCTATCACAAAGTAAAGTGCATAAGTAAAGGGTTCGGGTAAGAGATAACCGAGGCACACGGAGACGATGATGTATCCCGAAGTTCACACCCTTGCGGATGCTAATCTCCGTTGGAGCGGTGTGTAGGCACAATGCTCCCCAAGATGCCACTAAGGCCACCATAATCTCCTCACGCTCTCGCACAATGCAAGATGTCGTGATTCCACTAAGGGACCCTTGAGGGCGGTCACCGAACCCGTACAAATGGCTAACCTTGAGGGCGGTCACCAATACCCGTACAAATTGCTCGGGGAAATCTCCACAACCTAATTGGAGACCCCGACGCTTCCCCGAGCTTTACACCACAATGATTGAGCTCCGAGACACCACCAAGCTTCTAGGATGCCAAAGCATCCACGAAGAACAATGTCTAGGGTACTAAGTACCAAAGGTAATAAGCTTCTAAACTTCACTTCCACGTATCACCGTGGAGAACTCAAACCGATGCAACTAATGCAATGGCAAGGGCACACGGAGTGCCCAAGTCCTTCTCTCCCAAATCCCACCAAAGCAACTAATGCTAGGGAAGAAAATGAGAGGAAGAACGAAGAAGAACACGAAGAACTCCAAGATCTAGACCCAAGGGGTTCCCCTCACTTAGAGGAGAAAGTGTTGGTGGAAATGTGGATCTAGATCTCCTCTCTCTTTTCCCTCAAGAACTAGCAAGAATCATTAGAGGGATTGAGAGTTAGCAAGCTCGAAGAAGGTCAATAATGGGGAAAGAACACGAGCTAACGAGATAAGGTTCAATGAGGCCAAAAAGTATGCAAAAAACGGTCCGATGGAGCGGTACTACCGCTAGGGAGCGGTAGTAAAAAATTACTACCGCTCCGGGGGCGGTACTACCGCTCCGGGGGGCGGTCCTACCTCTCCGGGGGCGGTACTACCGCTCGCACCATGAGCGGTACTACCGCTGGATACTAAAACTGCTGTAACTTTCGCATACGGACTCCGAATTCAACGAAACCAAATTTGTTGGAAAGCTAATGACATGGGCTAACACAATATTGATAGAAATATCAATAAAAAGCAAGTGAGAGAAGTCTCATAAGAAAATGGTGATAACCCTTATTTGAATAAGACCGGTAAAAACTCCCAACATCGAAAACATCATAGAAGATGCATATGGACTCCGTTTTCGATGAACTCGAGCTTGTCATGAAGATGAACATAAGCTCTAAAACTCACAAAGAGAAACATCAAACAAGAACCAAGAAGTATGATGCAAGGATGCAAATGGTTTGAGCTCTCAACGAACGATACGATGAAGCTACTCACTTGAGAGCCCCCCGTGATAGTACGACAATCTATCCTAAAATAGAAAACCTATCAAGGGCAAACTTATACCTTGCACCTCGTTCTATTGAGCTAGATGACGATGATCTTGGCTTCCTCAAGATGAACCACCTTTCTTGATTGCGTTGGCTTGATGAAGACTAGTTGATTGCTCCCCGTACACACTATGGGTGAGCCACTCTTCAGCATATCTTCACAAGTCCATTGCCACCACAATGGACGGCAAGCATAAGGCATGATATATTCGTGTTGATCCACTTGAACTTGCACACCGCAATCTTGATGACGATCACCACTTGAAGTCGTCCTTCATGGGTTGTATGAGATCTTCCTTTTGACGCAAGCCCATGGAAGCACACCTAACCCCCACATAGAACTCTCACAAAGACCATGGGTTAGTACACAAACATGTAATGGACAATGCTTACCATACCATGGGATCACTTGATCCCTCTCGGTACATCTTGTATGCTTTTTGTGTTGATCATCTTGATTTACTCTTTGTGTGATCTTGATCAACCTTGTGTCTCTATGACCATTCTTTGGATAATACCTTGAATACCATCTTGGTCATCATATAAACTCCTTGAACCCAACAGATGGACTTCAAGAAGTGCCTATGGACAAATCCTATAAATATAACTTAAGGCAACCATTAGTCCATAGGAATTGTCATCAATTACCAAAACCACATATGGAGATATATGCTCTAAAAATCTCCCCCATTTTGGTAATTGATGACAACCACTTAAAGAGAGTTCATATAAGGAAATAAGCATAACCAAGCGCACACATATAAAGCAATAATGCATGTGTGCAAGATGTAAATGCTTACGCAATAAAAGAAAAACCCTCTAAACATATCCAAAGTAAACTCTCTAAACTTCTCCCCCATTGGCATCGATTACCAAAATGGACGAAAAGTTTAGAAAGCCAATATATTTGGTGGTCCTCCAAAAAGTGTGTACTTCTCAGCAAATGAGTGCAAAGAAATACACAAATACAATGATAAGTAGTTGGAGGAAAACAATCTATATTGAGGACCCAAAGATTTCAAATAAAAGGATCGTATGCCACAAAGACATACAAAAATAGAGGCAAGCAATCAAAAGATACCATATGGAACAAACAACCATATGGTCCTTCGAACCACATGAATAAAAGATATTATGGTAAAGGCAACAGAGTGTTTTATCAAAACTAGAGAAGCTCCCCATGATTTGTGCACTAATAAGAGATTTTTGTATTTGATACAAGTGCACAAAATAGGATCGTTGCTCCCCCAAAATTAATAAAACACACAACAAGTGCAAGATGATAAATGAGACAATAAGCATATCACTTGCACAAAACAAATGGTCGAGCAACATGTAAAAGAAGCAACTTAAGAATAGGCTCAACCAAAATAATATGTGTGAGTCATGGCAAAGCACTTGAGAAGACTAAGATAAGGATGAGCATTACTCATCAACATAGTCTTGATGAAATGAGACACAAACTGCAAGACATATCATTCCCCCCCACACGCACACTAGAAAATGGGTGCACAAGCTTACTAATAAACAAAATAAGAACCAACACTTGTGACAACCCATGGTGAACATGGGAAATAAGAACCTTGTCAAGAGGAGGGATACCAATCGAAATGGCAAAACCCTCATCAAGACAAGCATGAGGAAAAATAATCTTCACGGCCAAAGAGCGCATCAAGATGTAGGAAAATAAGATACGCACTCAAGACAAATCCTTTCACGAAGCCACCAAAAACTGAAAAAGGAAATGCAACGGTGGACGTGAAAGAAAAGAGGATGTCAATTAGAGATGTAAATTCTCTCATGTGTAAAAGATTCTAAGTAGAAGACAATCATGATGATATATATCCACAAAGAAGGATGTACACACGAAATGGTTACAAGAAGGAACAAACAAGATATCCAAAAGGAAGTCATAAATATATCAATAAGATCTTTGCTTGGAAGCATAGCACATGGCCTAATATTTTCTTATTGTACAATATGAACTTCCAATATATGAACATCAAAGACATCCCAACTAGCAATAAGACATCATCGTTCGGATGCTTTGACAAAGGAAACAAGTACTACAAGAACAAATCAAGAGATTCATGCCATGATGCAACCTGGAAAAGAAAAGACGGGTTTGGGCCTTTGCAAGAAATGAATGCATGAAGTAGATACTTGTTACCGAGACAACATTGGATTGATGTAGTAGATAGTTGTTCGTTGATCATCCTAACTCGGCTCCAATAACCACATGGTCTCAACACCTTCCTTATAGGTGAGCCGAGCATCCAACGCATCTCGAATTGTTCCTGGAACAACAAAACAAACAAAATGGTGCCCAAGCTCATTGGGACCAAAGAGTTAGAAAACCAATAATACATAGGACAAACTCCACATACATATGTGCACATATATATGAATTTGAATTTCATGCACACTTTAGCCAATTTATGACAAGGTGGAGTTTCCCCTATATATTGGGTCAAGGAAAGAAAGCAAGCAAAAGAAGCTATATATAGTAAATATGCATGCTCAAGGCTTTCAAGAATCAACTCAACACAAAGTTGATAATACACCAAAAGACAAGGTATCAAGTGATAATAAGATACCAAACGAAAAACTATCACTTGAAGGATATCAATCAAAAGATACCTCAAGGAATGAGATATCCATTTACACATGCCAAATAAAAGGAAACAAGATATCAATTGAAGGAAAACAAACACGAGGTATCTAGTTTCCAAAAGAGAGCTAGGTTCAAACAAACCAAACCCTCGACAAATTTTCATGATGGCACAAAGCATCATAAAGAGCAAGACTTGCCTCCCATCAACACACACTTGATGGGGATCAAAAGATTTTATGATGGGCGAATAAAGAGAGTGTTATAAAGAAAATAGGATAGCTCCCCCAAGGGATGTGCATTATATAGAATTTGCATTTAAATACAAAATGCACAAGATGGGATCATCACTTTCTCTATATCTATGAAAACACTAGACATGTTAAAATAGATCCACAAGAGGCAAGGAAGACAAACGAAACACAAAATCCAATGTAAAGACGATTAGCAATTCCTACCGCATGATGGGAATACCAATTGTCAAGGACAAGAAGTATTTTGGAAATGATACTCATTGGTAGATCGCAAATATATTCAAGATCATCTTTACCCATAAAACGCAAGCAAATGGAACTTGTAGAGCAAACATGCCACCTAGGAACAATATAATTTACAACATCAACACTAAGTGGCAATACCTCAAATGTACACATTCTCTAGGCTTGTAATATGCACATAGCATATTACTCCCCCATAATGTTATAACCCAACAATATTAACAAGTGGAAAATTAAAACCAACAAGATATAATTAATGGACCATATAGAATTTGAATTTCTCATGACTAAGACATACCACATAGAAACTAGATAATCTTGAAATATCAATCCTAAGTGGTATTTCTCCATGTATACACATTTATAGGATTGTGAGGTGTGCAAAGCACATCACTCCACCACAATGGGATAATCCATTAATCTCTCACAAGAGCCAACAAAGATACAAACAAGATGCAAAAAGGCTCAGTACAAGACTCACATGTACATGATATGCAAACCAACATACACATACTCGATTACTCAACATAAGCAAGTTGGAAGCACAACATGTACAAACACATGCAAGGTGCAAAACCACAACATGCAAACGGGCAAGCAACTAAGGCCCTGTTTGGAACCACAATAGATTATAATAATCTGGATTATGAAGATAGATTATATAATCTGGTTTATAAAAATAATCCAGATGGGTATGTTTGGAGTCCAGATTATATAAACTGTAATTCAGGTTTTACATTGTACAATGACATGTCTGTCATGTATAAAATAAAGACGGCGGCGGTGGCAGTAGGTAATTATCTTCAAGTTTACAAGGGTAATAGGTCATTAGTAATCCATAATCTGATTTTAGATGGGGTAGAGTAGATTATGAGTTTTTAATAATCTGGTCATCTAGTTTTTAAAATCTACAATATAAACTGTCATGTTTGGAAACATAATAGATTATAAAAACCAGATTATATAATCTGGGTGGTTCCAAACAGGGCCTAACAATGTAAACAGTTTAAGTACAAGTTACCGTAAGGAGGCACATTGGATATAAGATAGAAACTCGATAATCCAAATTACTTGGCTTGAGAAAATATGAATGATGAAGACCCCTTAATTCTTCATCATGTATCAAAGTCTCTAATGTCCTCCACAAACACCTATTGATCAAGTTTGAGCTTGTTGGTCCCCAACCACGTTGGGTCCTAAGAGGTTAGTCACAATAGGCTTGGCAACCCAAATGGTACTTTTCTTGACACCACTTTGAGTACCAACAAACTTGGCAAACACATTGCCAACCTTATCCTTCCCAAGTGAATAGATATCATCAATAATGATTGGGTTGGATAAATTACCTCTCGTGCAAGAAGAAGCGAAGTGACCCTTCTCACGACATAAGTAGCAACATCTACCCTTTAATTTCTTCCCTATTGATTTCTCAACATGAGGAGTGTTGGCTTGGGTCTTCTTGGGAAGGGGCCTTTCTTCAACTTGTTATTGAGTATGTGAGTGCACTTGTGGCCTCTTCCCTTGTTGCTTGTGACTTTGGGGCTTCTTCTTTAGTGGGCAAGATCTAACATGGTGCCCTTCAATTTTGCACTTGAAGCAAATAATCTTGGCTGAATTCTTGACTTGTTCTTGGCCCTTCTTCTTGAATCTTTTGGACGTATTCTTCTTGTTGGAGTTGAATCCAAGTCCATATTTGTCATTTGGGGATTTTGCCCACACAAGACATTGTTGAGTGTGGACATTCGTTCACGACTCTTTTCCAAGTCTTTCTTCAAGGAAGTGACTTGGGCCTTGAGCTCTTTGATTTCCTCTACATGGTTTGTATCAACACAAGTACTAGAGGAAGTATAAGCTTCATTGTTAGAGCAACAAGGCATGGAAAGTAATTCATCACAAGATGTAGCAACATTGTGAGTAGATGAATTACGAGGACTAGCACATGGCAATATAGCTTTTTGACTAGAAGTAGTGCTAATGTCCACATGAGGCTCACTCGATGTTACCTTGGTAGTAATAGCCTCATGAGCTAATTTTAGCACATTATGGGATACTAGAAGATCATCATGAGAGATTGTGAGCATTACATGACTTTCTTCCAATTTCCCATAATTGCTAGATAGCAACTCGAGTTGAGCCCTTAGCTCAACATTCTCCTTTAAAATGGATGCTTCACAAGAAGTAGAATTAGTAGCACAAGCATCATTATTAACAATAAGAGGAGAAGGCAACTTGGCAAGCTCTTTAGCATATGAAGCTTCAAGTTGCGCATGAGACTCGGTGAGTTCGACGAGCGAACTCTTAATAGCCTTTGAGCCATTTTCGAGGTGCTCATAGTCATCAACGAGTTTAGCATGTGCAACTTCAAGCTTATCGTTTTTAGTTCTAAAATCATTAGCCACCTCGAGAGCTCTATCATGTGATTCCTTTAATCTAGATAATTCTATAGCGAAGGTTTCCTCAAGAGATTCCTTGGTGGTTTGTTCATTTTCAAGAGCTTGAGATAGCTCCGCTATCTCGTTAGCATATTCACGCTCATGACCTTCCATTGTCTCAATGGTGGCCTCATGCTCCTCGAGATGAGCTTCCCACTCCTCAATGTATTTCTTGCCCTCAGTGGCAATAGACATGATTTCCAAGAAGTTGGAACAAGCAAGTTTATTCTTATAAAGAGATTTAAAAATCATTTCACCCTTAATTTTTAAGGATGCAATATTATCACTCTCTTCATCATTATTCTCATCCCCATTATCATCAACATCATCATCATGAGATATATTGGGATTCAAAGTAGGAGATACCTTTGAAGCCTTAGCCATAAGGCAAAAGTGAGTCACAATAGATGATGATGTAGGATCCCTTGAAGCATCATTCAAGGCCACATCTTGTTCCATGGAGTGATGAATTTTCTCTACATTGTTAGCACAACAACTCGAGGAAATATATACACTTTTATCATGGCAACAAGATATAGGAAGCATATCATCATGAGATTTAGTCAAGCAGTTTTTACATGATATGCAAGGACTATCAACACAAGCATGTAAAACATTTAGAGTGCTCGAAGTGTTAATGCCCAAAGATGAAGCATTGCAATAATATAGTGATGAAGGATCATCAACAATAAACCCACTATCATCGTTGCAATGATCACCACTACTCACCATAGCATTACCTTGTGGCAATCCACACGTAGGTGAAGTAGATGAAGTTGAGAATACCACACGACCGGAGGTGGAGGGAGAACAATCATTCCCACAAATATTGGACATACCATATTTATCTTGAAGCTTTGTCCACAACTCATGAGCATCCCGGAATGGCATGAGTTGAAATATAACTACATTGCTGAAAGCATCAAAAAGCACATTAGAAGCTTGAGCGTTGAGATAAGAGTTTTTCTCATCCTCTAAAGATATATTTTGAGAATCCTTTGGAGGAGAAAAACCCATATCTACAATTCGCTCTAAATTTGGGTCCAAGACCCGAAAGTGATTAAGCATGCGAATTACACAAACATCAAAATTTGTGCCATCGAAACTAAGAGTGTCAGTGAATCCTAAACCCCTAGTCGACATCCTTACTCTCTAGGTGGTTAAACCTAATAAAGAGAGACCTAGCTCCGATACCAATTGAAAGGGTGTGGATGTCGCCTAGAGGGGGGGTGAATAGGCGCTTTAAAATAATTACGATTTAGGCTTGAACAAATGCGGAATAAAACTAACGTTTAATTTGTGAAGCACAAAACCTACAACAACTAGGATCACCTATGTGCACCAACAACTTATGCTAAGCAAGATAAACAACTAAGTGATAGCAAGATATATGACAATAAACAATATGGCTATCACAAAGTAAAGTGCATAAGTAAAGGGTTCGGGTAAGAGATAACCGAGGCACGCGGAGACGATGATGTATCCCGAAGTTCACACCCTTGCGGATGCTAATCTCCGTTGGAGCGGTGTGGAGGCGCAATGCTCCCCAAGATGCCACTAAGGTCACCGTAATCTCCTCACGCTCTCGCACAATGCAAGATGCCGTGATTCCACTAAGGGACCCTTGAGGGCGGTCACCGAACCTGTACAAATGGCAAACCTTGGGGGCGGTCACCGATACCCGTACAAATTGCTCGAGGCAATCTCCACAACCTAATTAGAGACCCCGACGCTTCCCCGAGCTTTACACCACAATGATTGAGCTCCGAGACACCACCAAGCTTCTAGGACGCCAAAGCATCCACGAAGAACAATATCTAGGGTACTAAGTACCAAAGGTAATAAGATTCTCAAACTTCACTTCCACGTATCACCGTGGAGAACTCAAAACGATGCAACTAATGCAATGGCAAGGGCACACGGAGTGCCCAAGTCCTTCTCTCCCAAATCCCACCAAAGCAATTAATGCTAGGGAAGAAAATGAGAGGAAGAACGAAGAAGAACACGAAGAACTCCAAGATCTAGACCCAAGGGGTTCCCCTCACTTAGAGGAGAAAGTGATTGGTGAAAATGTGGATCTAGATCTCCTCTCTCTTTTCCCTCAAGAACTAGCAAGAATCATTGGAGGGATTGATAGTTAGCAAGTTCGAAGAAGGTCAACAATGGGGGAAGAACACGAGCTAACGAGATAAAGTTCAATGGGGAAGAAGACCCTCTTTTATAGGTGGGGAAAAATACAACCATTAAGCCTCACAGCCCGCACACAGCGGTACTACCGCTCGGTAGGTTCACCAACCATGCTGAGGCCAAAAAGTATGCAAAAAACGGTCCGACGGAGCGGTACTACCGCTAGAGAGCGGTAGTAAAAAGTTACTACCGCTCCGAGGGCGGTACTACCTCTCCGGGGGCAGTACTACCGCTATAGGAGGGGTACTACCGCTCGCACGAGGAGCGGTACTACCGTTGGATACTAAAACTGCTGTAACTTTCGCATACGGACTCCGAATTCAACGAAACCAAGTTTGTTGGAAAGATAACGACATGGGCTAACACAATCTTGATAGAAATATCAATAAGAAGCAAGTGAGAAAAGTCCCATAAGAAAATGGTGATAACCCTTATTCGAATAAGACCGGTAAAAACTCCCAACATCGAAAACATCATAGAAGATGCATATGGACTCCGTTTTCGATGAACTCGAGCTTGTCATGAAGATGAACATAAGCTATAAAACTCACAAAGAGAAATACCAAACAAGAACCAAGAAGTATGATGCATGGATGCAAATGGTCTGAGCTCTCAATGAACGATACGATCAAGCTACTCACTTGAGAGCCCCCCGTGACAGTACGACAATCTATCCTAAAATAGAAAACCTATCAAGGGCAAACCTATACCTTGCACCTCGTTCTATTGAGCTAGATGACGATGATATTGGCTTCCTCAAGATGGACCACCTTTCTTGATTGCGTTGGCTTGATGAAGACTAGTTGATTGCTCCCCCATACACACTATGGGTGAGCCACTCTTTAGCATATCTTCACAAGTCCATTGCCACCACAATGGATGGCAAGCATCAAGCATGATATATTCGTGCTGATCCACTTGAACTTGCACACTGCAATCTTGATGACGATCACCACTTGACGTCATCCTTCATGGGTTGTATGAGATCTTCCTTTTGACGCAAGCCCATGGAAGCACACCTAAGCCCCACATAGAACTCTCACAAAGACCATGGGTTAGTACACAAACATGTAATGGACAATGCTTACCATACCATGGGATCACTTGATCCCTCTCGGTACATCTTGTATGCTTTGTGTGTTGATCATCTTGATTTACTCTTTGTGTGATCTTGATCAACCTTGTGTCTCTATGACCATTCTTTCGATAATACCTTGAATACCATCTTGGTCATCATATAAACTCCTTGAGCCCAACAGATGGACTTCAAGAAGTGCCTATGGACAAATCCTATAAATATAACTTAAGGCAACCATTAGTCCATAGGAATTGTCATCAATTACCAAAACCACATATGGAGATATATGCTCTAACACAAGTAGTATCTCTACTTGGTGCGGAAGTTTTGGCTGATATGAGGTGGAAGCAATCGTCACATGCTAAGGGATCTCTAGTCATATAATCATTGTTCGGAACCAAGCAAACATAATTCATTATGTTGTCTTCCTTGTCCAACATCTACTTCTAGGCATGTAATAGTTTAGTCAGTGTTCACAATCATAGATGGTGTTAAAGATGATATATTTATATGTGAACCTCTCCTTCTTTATCACTTCTGAAAGCCTCCCCCTTGGCGCAGCCCTACCCCTCCACTTCTCCTCCTCCGCGGCGCTTGGCGAAGCCCTGTCGGAGAACCACAAGCTCCACCGTCACCACGCCGTCATGCTACCGAAGCTATCCCTCAACTTCTCCTCCCCCCTTGTTGGATAAAGAAGGAGGAGACGTCCCTGGGCTATATGTGTGTTGAACGTGGAGGCACCGTTCGTTCGGTGCTTGGATCGGATCTTCCGCGATTTGAATCGCCGGAGTACGACTCCATCAACCGCGTTCATTGTAACGCTTCCGCTTAGCGATCTTGAACGGTATGAAGGTGCTCTCCCTCTCTCGTTGCTAGCATCTCCTAGATTGATCTTGGTGATACGTAGGAAAATTTTGAATTATTACTACGTTCCCCAACACCTTCTTGGGTCCTTGAACATCGCGTATCTGAAGCACCCCCCCTCATGAATCTCTATGGTTTGAGGGTGTTTCATCACCTCCGGAAGGTAGGGGTGATGACCTTCTCAAAGAACTTGTCCTTGGACAGTCTTAACGATGTCATGACGATTTAGATCTACCAGAAAATAGACCAAAGCAAGAACGGAGGGGAAAACTTGCGATGCATTGTTCAAAACATCAACGAGTATACATAATGACTTTTTCCCATGTAGGGCAAGTCTACAAAATTAAAACGGAGTCTCAAAGGTCCGCGAGGGCCCCACGAGCTCGAGGGGCGCCCAGGGAGGTAGGGCGCACCCCTAAGATCGTGGCCTCCCCGGGCATTTTCCTGGTTGTCTATTACTTTTACATTTTTTTATTATTTTCAAACAAACAAAAAATACTTTTCAAGATTATGGAGTGTTCTGGAAGGTCTCCTTTATGTGCTCCTTTAGTTACATAATTTGGATAATATTGGTTCCCTTGTTAATGGGGTTACGTGAAATATAATGTTTAATTCTTTACACAGTAACCACCTTAGGATTTGTGCCTTCAACATTGTTGATCTTGATGGCTCCGGAGCAAAAAACCTCCTTCATGATATAGTGTCCTTCTCATTTGGAGAGGAGTTCTCGTGCAAAAAATATTAAATGAGAGTTGTATAATAGAACTTGATCACTCACATTAAATTCTCGTTTTTGTATTCTTTTGTTGTGCCATCTTTGTTACTTTCTCTTAAACAACTTGGCATTTTCATAGGCTTGTATTCTTCATTCATCTAGAGAACTCATGTCAAATAACTTATTTTCATCGCCAAGTTTAAAATCATAATTAATTCTTTAATTGTCCAATAAACCTTATGTTCCAACTCTAAAGCTAAATGACAAGTTTCTTCATAAACCATTTTATAAGGAGACATACCCATAATATTTTTGTAAACAGTTCTAAATGCCCACAATGCATCAACAAGCTTCTTAGATCAATTCTTTCTCAATCTTTTAACGTAATTTTGCAAAATTAATTTTATCTTTCTATTGCTCAATTCAACTTGACCACTAGATGGAGGATGATATGGGGAGACAATTTTATGGTTAACATCATATTTAGCTAAGATTTTACAAAATGCACCATGGATAAAATATGAATCACCATCGGTTATTAAATATCTCAGGACTCCAAAGCTTGGAAATATAACTTCTTTAAGCATTTTAATGCATGTGTTATGATCAATACTACTAGTTAAAATAGTTTCTATCCACTTAGTAAAATAATCAATAACAACTAAAATATGAGTGTACCTATTAAAGAAAGGAAAATGTCCCATATAATCAAAGCATAACTTAATTAATATTTGAAGAAGAAAAATTCAAATCATAATTTGAAAAAGGTTCTGAAAACTATTATTTTGTTTTTTCAAACAAGATTTCAATTTTTTAAAAGGTTAAAATGAATAATATTTGCAAAAGGGGAAGATGAATCAATGAAAGATAAAATAAAAAGTAAAAAAAAAAGAAGAGGAAAAAACAATAAAGAAGTAGAATGCGGTAGATTGTTGTTGTTTCGCGCAAGGCAAACGTCCGAGCGATGCGTTTAGACCAGCCCATTTGTGCAGATAGTGTAGGACCTACCCCATCCAGTTTTGTTTTTCTATTTTTCCATTACTGGTTTTTTAGATTTTTGTTTGTTATCCATAAAAAAGTGTTTTTTTTCTTTTCTTTTCCATTTGGTTCTTACCTTTTATTTTTTAGTTTCCTTTTTCTTCTTCATTGTTTTTTATTTATTTTTCCATCCATTTTTTGTTTAAAATTTATTTTCCTTTTAAAGATTTTTTTGTGATTTTAAAAAATGTTTGCAAATTTCAAACAATATTCATCTTTTTATAAAGTATTTCATAATTTCACAAAATTTTCAATTTGAAGTTCTTTTTTAAATTAAAAAATATAGAGGATTTTCAAAATATGTTCTTGTTTCTAAAAATTGATCATTATTTCAAAAATGCTCACAGTTTTCAAATATTTCTCAAACTATTTTTTTACATATTTCTTGAAATAAATTGGTAATTCAATAATATATTAAGTTTTCTATAAAAAATCACAATTTTTAGAACATGATCAAGTTTTTACAAAAATATTCGAAATTTCTAGAGCTTATTGTTTTCATAAATTCCGAAAAGTTATGTGAATTAGAGAAAATATTCTTTCTTTCTGAAAAATATTCAGAATGATAAAATTGTTCCTGTTTTGAAATTTTCTAAATAATAGAAAATGATGGTGATTTCAAAAAATGGTCGTGTTTTCAAAAAATTGTTAAGAATTTCTAAAATGTCCTCATTAATAAGTGTGTCCTCTAAATAAGAATGGTTTTATTCTTAAGAAAATATTTGAGATTTTCAGAAAATATTTCTGTCAAAAAGCCTCCAGTTTTGGCGAAGATAATATGAGCGCAGTGACGTAGGGTATCGGATCAAGAGTTAATTATATTGTTGTCATGTGATTTTCTAGCGGTTCAGATTTCTGAATCAGACTTTTTGGAACCTTATGTCAGATTAGTCTAAAAGTTGTCATTGAATATTTGGAAGATTAGAACATGAGAAATTGTGATTGGTTGATCTTCTCTTTTTCTAGAATCCATGATACATGTTTTTGATAGCCAATATGTCTCAGGGTTCCTTTTTATTCGAAAAAAACACAATCTTTCAATATTTTGGAACTTAGACTAATTATGAAACAACTACCACGTTTGGTTTCTACTTCTGACACGTCTTCAAAGAGTAAAGTGTGAATATCTATGAATAAGCTCCAGAGATTCCGAAACACCGGAGAAATTTCAACTACGCAGTATTCAATATGTGAATATGGTGCATATACACATTCCCTGGTATTTATCGAAATGGCAGCCTCCAAATCCTCTAAGCAAAGATTGGCACGCCGGCACTCCTTCATTCGTTCTATCTAAATGTGCAGAGGAAACAAGAGAAACTGTCCGGGTTGAGAGACTGAAGAGTGCAGAAATAGAAATGACACGAGACCTTGTAACACAGCCAGTAACAACCCACCGGAAAAGCTGCAGCCATGCGCACCGCACCATCGAGCACTAGCGGGAGAAGCACCACGTTTGCTGATTCAGACTGCAGTCATGGAGCCATGTGGTCTCACAACGCCGACGTGCCTAGCGCGCCGATGAGCAGGTTAACCAGTTTAACTTTAACTGCTCTGCATGCCATGCTCAGAACGAAACCGCGCTGCCTGCGCCGGCGACGGACAAGGACGGGGACGAGCTCTGTACGCGGCGCCGCCGCAGGCCTCCACAGGTTATGTCTGTACCCGGTGACGATGTGGTGGACGGCGGCGTAGGTGCCACCACCGGCACGGCCGTCGCACGGGTGGCGGCCTTCTCCGTCCATGTGCTGATCTTCCCTGATGCTCGGCGTCGGCGATGGATTGATGAGGGCGCGCGCGAACCGTATGGCTCTCTGTTATTCAGTGCTGTGTTGTTGGCGTCCATCGGCTTTGGTCCTTTGGGTTAGTTGGACAGAGTTAAAAGGCCGTGGCCTAGTTTGGTGCGGAGAAAGCCCACCGTGTTGCTGCTCTTCTGTGTTGGGCTGCCTTACAAAGGAATAAAATTCCCTAAAAAAGTACTGGGAAGGCTGCGAGTTCGAAAAAAAAATGTGCGGTGAGCGTGGATCGAACACGCGACCTTCAGATCTTCAGTCTGACGCTCTCCCAACTGAGCTATCCCCGCTGATGTGTCCAAATGAGTACTTAAAATTATTTGTTCATCAGTACAGAAGGTATCAAACTCCATTGTACACTGTTTTCCTTTTTCTTTTAAACACTATACGCTACATAAATTCTTTATTGAGAAAAGTTGCTTCTACCCCTAAATCCATTATTGGGCACTAGCAAAAGAGCCCGTGCGTTGCAACGGAAAAGAAAATAACACACGTTCTAAACGCAATATATCTTCACATGGCATCACATTTGTGTTGCCGACGATGGCTTTAGTTCTCACATAACGAAAACGTGTTTGAATATACAGTCACTCAGAATAAGATAAGAAATATGTTGTTTCTCCCCACGAGGTTTTCCAAAGATGTGCATGTGTTGTTAACCATGTTTTTTCCTCTTAATTTGGTTTTAATTTAATGAATGTTTATTGCAACTCGTATCATCGCCGAAAAGAGAAAAAAAAGGACCGTGCACTACAGATTAAGTTTGCACCAAAAATAATATTTAAGAAGTATTTAACAGCTAAAGTTAACATCCTATTTAGATTCTATACATTTTTTTAATCAAATTTCATATATAACATGTTAAAATCGGAGTTACGGTTTAAAAGATATGGATAATTTTGTTTTAGATAAAATGTGGATTGATTAACTGAAAAGTTAGTTTTTTTTGTTAAAATCCGGACTGCGGGTTGATTAACTGAAACATCACGGGGTTTTCAGAAAAATGCAAAAAAAACGATTCGTTTTCTGACTTAAATCCGGACTGTGGGTTGATTACCTGAAACATCAGGGGGGGTTCGGAGAAAAGCAAAAAAAAAAAGATTCGTTTTGTGACTTAAATCTGAACTGCGGGTTGATTTCAGAAAACGTCGGTTTTTTTTTTGCAAAAACGTCATGACGGACGGCAGAAGCGCTGCGCGCTTTATTATTAGGGAGAGATAGATATAAGTTCTCAATTTTGAGAAAAGTTGGGCATGCCACGACTTATTCACCCATAACATAGCGGAATCAGTGGTTGTGAAGGAAAATAACAGCTCACACAACGGAAAGACAACTAGACACAACATGATAAGTAAATTTTGAAATTACTTTCAAAATCATACTACCATCTTCTGCCTTCAATAGTATCTAGGCAGGGAACAAATGATTAAAAATTGCACTAAACAAACAATAAATTAATGAAAAAAATATACTTCACACCTAGCACCACGGAAATAGATTGGAAAGAGTAAGGAGTGTTACTAGATCAACAAAAAGAATCACATCATTAAGATTGCAAAAAGAAAATGGCACACCCTTGCCTAACACTCACTGTACACCTTGCAAAAACTATGAGAGTCACGTCCACCTTCAATGTGCATCCTACTTTCAAGAACACAGTTGCGACGCCAAGGGCCGCCAATGGCACGTGAGGATGGAGGTTGGAGGGGATGGAGGGGGTGGCTAGTTTGGATTCAAGATCTGAGGATATGGAGGGTGTCGAGGAACAGATGGAGAGAATGACCTTATTTGAGAAGGAAAGGACAGATAGGGCAGTGGATGACCAGGAGGAGGAAGGAGGAACAATGCCGGAGGGGGCACTGGTAGGGAAAGTACATCATCATAGGGTTTTGCTTGTGAACACTATTATGGAAGCCCTTTAATGTGCTTGGGCGACCCAAAGGGGTTGATCTTTGATTCAGTATGTGAGTAAAAATTTGTTGCATTCTCCGATAGCAAGAGAGGTCGGGATAGAATTTGGGAAGGGGCGTTATGGTTGGATGGGAAACACGTTGTTGTAATGGAAATAATTTACAATCGGTCTAGGCCATCATACTGATAGTTTCAGAAGCTGCAAATATGGGCGCATGTGATCAATTTTCCCATCAATATCAGGCAACATCCTTGCCATGGTCGAAGGAAATTTCAGACATGATAAGGAGGTGGTCAAGGTGGATATTAATGCAAAGGGATTTGTGTTTTGGGAGTCGATGTGGGCAAGGTAATGTGAAAGAACCGTTGATGCAATGGGAGCAACTGGAATTGTCTCGCACAAAGGAGAGATATTTGATGATATTCAACATTATAACTTTTTTTTATGTGGAATATTAATTGGGACATGCTCATTTGTAATGTCCTACTCATATGGAGTGGGATGGTCGCGGTCGCCTTCGGTTCATGGAAAAATCAAGGTGACCTGGAATTAGGCGTGGCTCGGGTAACAACCAGAGGAGTCGGGGAGAGCCTTTCGATGCATATAGCTACATTGAAGGTGGTGTGGGTGGGAAGGTAGAGGATGTGAAATAGGCTACACCGCTAATCCAGTCGAAGCGTGGGGTGGTTGGGACGTTGTGAATAACTTCAATACCGGGGGTGGGCTAGCTGGCCGAGGAGGCATTGAAAATAGAGGACGACGAAGGAACAACAACAAACTACACGAGTGAGTGGATATGAATGCAGAAGGAGGTGTTGGCACTTCCCAACTCATGCTAGTGGGCAAGGTCTGTCTAAACGAGAAAAGGAACAATGAATATGATTTGACTAGTGAGAGGGGAGATCATAAGGACTCGAAAAAAGGGTCATGCAGAAAATAGTTAATCTGTTCTTAATGCGGAGCAACCCTCCTCAGAGCAATGAATTCCTTGGTTTGGAACCTTCATGGTCTTGGGAACCTCGGGAGAAATTGAGAAATTTGAAACATAATGAGGCGATAAGCCCCCGCCCTGGTCTTTGTGTGTGAGACGAAGATCGTGGGTAATGGACTTGCATATTTGAGAGCTAGTTTGGGTTTTAGTGGATGTGTGCATGTAAGCAATGATGGCTAATTGGTGGTTTAGCCTTATTATGAACACAAGAGTTTGATGTTACCCTAAACAATGTTTCTCGTCAACATATTGATGTAAATATCCACAATATTGGAACTAACAGGAAAAGTCGACAGTTTATTGGATTTTACACCAAAGCATGTTAGAGTAAAAGGAAAGAAAATTGGTATTTATTGAGGTGGCTAAGGGCCTAGAGTGATTGTTAGAGCATATTTCTCTATGTGTGGTTTTGGTAATTGATGACAATTCATATGGACTAATGGTTGTTTTGAGTTTTACTTCAAGGATTTGTTCATAGGCATTTCTTTAAGTCCATTTGTTGGTTTCAAGTAGTTTATGTGATGATCAATGTGTATTCAGGAATTTATCCAAAGATTGGTCATGTGAGAGTTGACTTATTGCAAGCATGTTTTGAAGAAGAAGATACAAGGTTGATCAAGACTAAGGTAAATAGTGATTCAAGTTGATCAACACACAAAGCTTAGAAGATATACCAAGTGGGATTAGGTGATCTCATGGTATGGTAAGTATTGTCCATTACGCTCCGTATATTAACCCATGATCTTTGAGAGTGTTCTTTGTGGGGTTAGATATATTTCTATGGACATGCATCAAAAGGAAGATCTCATACAACCCATGAAGGATGACATTAAGTAGTGACGTGAATGTGAATCACACCTAGTATGAAAAACAAATATAACTGGACCATTTTACTCGACATTGGGAGGGGGGGCATAGATGTGTACGTGAGGACCTCACCACATCAAAAATGACTAGCGACCATCGTCGACAAAAGGGGATCGAGAACAGAGGCAACGACTTCTAAGGGGAACGAGTGGAGTGGGCGAGTGGGGCGAGTGGGGCCATGACCCCTTTGGTTTTGTGTGAACCACCCGACACAATGTTGGGCCAGGCCAAATAGGCTAGTGCCAAAGTACTAAAATATCAAAATAAGTTTTCTTACTTCAATAACTAAAAGTCTCCAAAATCATTATAAAGGTTTAAAATAATAAATGATCCAAACAAATAATTTAGGTTTAATAAATAAATGTTTCAAAAATAAAAATGTCTCAAAATACTAAAAAAATCAAAATAAATATTCTTACTTTGATAATTACAAGTCTCAAAATTGTTATAAAGGTTCAAAATAATAATTTATTCATTTATATTTTAATAAATAAATGTTCCAAATTTTTAAAGTCTCAAAATACTAAAAAATCAAAATATATATTCTTACTTTGATAACTAAAAGTCTCAAAATCATTATAAAGGTTCAAAATAATAATGGTTTCAAATTAAATATTTGTACTTTAAAAAATATATATTTCAAAAAATAAAAAGTCTTAGAATACTAAAAAATAAGTAAATATTCTTACTTTGATAACTAAAAGTCTCAAATATCATTTAAAAGGCTCAAAAAATAGTAGATTAAAAATAATTATTTTTAATTTAATAAATAAATGTTTGAAAAAATGACTCAAAATGAATATTCTTACTTTAATTAATACCAAAAGTCTCAAAAGATAAAATTAAATCTAAAAATAACTAAAGACTACTGTATAGGCAAAACAAGGGAGACGATTTTTTGTGGAGAAAGGAAACAAGTGTTGCCGCGCGTGCGTGCGCGCGCACACACACACAAATTTTTGTACCACCCGATGATAGTTAACACTACTTGAATTTTATACGTTGTATGTATTATCTATCGAATTGGAGAATATATAGTCATAATATGTACTCCCTACTTCCCAAAATAAATGTCGCTGTTTTAGTATAAAATTTATACTAATTTAGCACTAAATTTACGTCACTAAGTTTGGACACAGGGAGTAGTCCATAAAAATATTATTTTTATTAATATGTCCGTATTTTGAGTATGCTCCTTTTTACTATGTATATATATCATGTAGCTCACTTTAAAATATCTTATATATTGTATATCAGTATATTTACAATGATAAAGTATTATATATATATAAACTACCACATGATAGTATATGAGACATGTGAGGTAACTAACACTAGTGTTAAAATATATTTTTTTCCTATATATATATGTGCAAAACTTAGTGTTGGCATTCAAATTTTATGCACGTAAGTAATAGACTAATTATATACTGCGTTCATCCACATCCGACGCCATTATCTACCAACTCCCAGTATAGTTGGGCCCATCAATTTGTGACGTGTTAGAAAACATCCACGCCAACACTATCCATATAAAGTCGTCGTGTTAAATATGGCAACGACATCACTATTTGAAAACACATAGTACTTGTGTTGACTAAAAATGTGACGCCACCAACTAATGTTGTGGTTAGCCATTTCTCTATTAGTGTTGGCCTTGAAGGTGATCATCGTACCTTTACAAACTTTTCATAGCACACCACACGCAAGTAACTTTCTGGGCCTTGACTCCTACCCTGAGGAATCCCAAATCTACGAGAGTAACAAGTGCTGGTGATGAAAAAGGAAGGGAATCACGAATTGGTTGGGTGGAAACATTGATTGCATGAACATCACTCAACCCTCAAAGTTTGGTGGAGTTTGACCAGAGGGACCACGAGTATTCAAGTGCTTGAGGTGTTATGAATGAAGAAGCAACTAAAATAAAATGTTAGGGCTGAAAGTGGAAGAAGGGTTGGTTTTATACCCCTATCCTTCGCAAGTGATCGCTGCCACCTTGGGAGCCTCGTGTGCACGGGTTAAAGACGAGGATGAGAGGCCCCGCGTGCACGAGGTGTCGGGAAGATAAGACAATAAGCTGGACCTATTTTTAGCTGCAACGGGCCTAAGGCATTTTTTTAAACCCCGAAAAAAAGCAATGGGCCTAAGTTGTATTGATAGGACACTGGATAATGGGCTGTCTCTGTCCAGCCCTTATTTATTTTTGTCCAGCCCAAGTTTTCTCGTTGCGCAGACAACAAAAGAAGAGACGGCCCGAGCCCATGCCATATACTATCGGGCCAAGCGGAGCTATAAGCCTCAACGCAATCTCCCCGAAGAGCCCACATGGGCTTCCTCGCATCACATCCGTCCATCATCCACCCGGCATCCTCGCGGCCGCAGGATGGAATAGAAACCCTCGAAGCTCACTATATATACTCGGCCTCACCCCTGTAGGGTTTCCTCTAGAGCCCAAGAAGCCCCGACCCTCAAGCCGCCACTCCACCCGCCGCAGCGCCGCCCCTCCACCCGCAGCGGCAACCATGGCGGTCGGCAAGAACAAGCGCATCTCCAAGGGGAGGAAGGGTAGCAAGAAGAAGGCGTGAGTGCCTCCCCCGCCCCGCTCATCCCTTGCAGTATCGCGATCTGGGATCTGTTTCATCTCCTCTACCTTCGTCATTAGCTGATGCTGCGGTTTCTGGCTTGGTTTCTTGTGGTTTTGCAGCGTGGATCCGTTCACCAAGAAGCAGTGGTATGACATCAAGGCGCCGCTGCTCTTCACCAGCCGCAACGTCGGCAAGACCCTCGTGTCCAGGACACAGGGTACCAAGGTATGCTCTCCTCGCCCTTGCATCGTTGCGTGCGGTGTTTGTGCTTCCATTGATGCCTTCTGTCCCAAGGATTAGCTGTTGAGTAGTTTGCCTGCCCTCATGTGCGCGACTGTGATCTATAGAGTACTATTGCAATGAGCGGATTCACCCATTTTCTGAGTGTTTCTTTGTGTTAAGCGCTGAAGGACGTGATAAACTAGCACTAATGCAATTGCTATTAAACTGCTAATTGATGTTACGTCAGATTTACTAATTTTTTTTTCACAAATGATCTCAGTGTTATTTGTCAAGCAGTCCACGTATGTACGAAACAAAATCATGCATCTTGTTTCACACTTGGCACAATTTATGTGTAGTTATAGTTATAGCCTACTCGTTTTAAAGCTAGTACCAGTCTGTTGATTAGAATCAGTAGCTTGGCACATGTGTTGTTACTCGTTTGTGTTTGGTCTAACTGATTGTTGCTAACTGTGTGTCTATGTCGTAGCTCTTTTATCATAGTAATACGTGGGGTTACATATGTGTTGTGGTGGACATCCTGAAACTTCACTTCTAAGGCTTTCCATTTACATTCATTTAGCAACTTGTTTTAATGCTTGCTTTTGGAGAGATTATGACAGTCTTAGCTGACTGCACATTTCATTTTTGTTTCTAGATTGCCTCAGAGGGCCTGAAGCACCGGGTGTTTGAAGTATCTCTAGCTGATCTTCAGAACGATGAGGACCAGGCCTACAGGAAGATCAGACTCCGTGCTGAGGATGTGCAAGGGATGAATGTCCTCACAAACTTCTGGGTAATGATCTTGTTTGGCATTGCCTGAAACCTGAAGTTATGTTGTATTTTTTGCTTTGCTAACCTGTTCTTTCTCTTGCCAGGGCATGGATTTCACCACTGACAAGCTCAGGTCTCTTGTGAGGAAGTGGCAGACCCTCATTGAGGCTCATGTCGATGTGAAGACCACTGACAATTACATGCTCCGCATGTTTGCCATTGGCTTCACCAAGAGACGCCCAAACCAGGTCAAGCGCACTTGCTATGCTCAAGCAAGTCAGATCAGACAGGTAAATTAGTTCGCCTTTCTCCTTTTGTATCTTTGCATGTACCTTGGTGATCATTAAGCTGATTGTTAACTTTATCTGTGTTTCTTGCTTGTAGATCCGCCGCAAGATGGTTGAGATCATGGTCAACCAAGCTGCAAGCTGTGACTTGAAGGAGCTTGTGAACAAGTTCATCCCTGAGGTGATTGGAAAGGAGATTGAGAAGGCCACCTCAAGCATCTTCCCGCTCCAGAACGTGTACGTCCGCAAGGTGAAGATCCTGAAGGCCCCGAAGTTTGACCTGGGAAAGCTCATGGAGGTAATTGTCTAATGGCATCATCATATTGACTGTAATTGTTGTTCTCCTTGTGTACTGGAATTCTAATGCGGCCCATGTTTCCTGTTCCAGGTGCACGGTGACTACAAGGAGGATGTTGGTGTGAAGCTTGACAGGCCTGATGGAGATGAGGTCATTCCTGGTGCGGAGGAGGTTGCTGCTGCTGAGTAGAAAAATAGAAGTCGCTATTTTGCTGCTTCTTATCTAGAAGATGATATATGTGCCACCTGGGTGTCGTGAACTTTGTAGTCAGTTTTGATGGCTGATTTCTTGAGTACTTCTGTCGACATTCCTAGCCAGCGTTCAACTATCTTGTTTTGTTCGTGTTACTTTCTGGATGGAGGTTATGAGTTGAAACTAAATATTTAGTTTATTCCTGCCATATGTGTTTTATGTTTGCATGGACCTTATGCTCTACTGTGTTGTTAGTTGTGATCTCCAGTTGATGCATTTTAGTTTTTTTCCCGTGCATACCTTGACTTAGCAAAGGAGGAAGTTGCATGTAGTGGCTCCTGCAAATCTATTATGAAAATAAAATTGAAAATTTACTCCCCCATCTAGTATTTGGTGTCAGTTTGTGCACAAGGAGCTGGTATGATCAAAGCCAGCCAATTTTTCCATGTATTGACTTATATCGTGATGAGGGTTCCAAAACTGCTGGTGCATCAGCCAGTAAATCATGTTAGAGATTTAATTAACCCACGTGTTAATTAAGGAGAATCTGCACTAGACTGTTCGTTCGTGTCTCTTTAGACCATCGCGTCTATTGGATGCATCCCCTCATGGGCTATATATACTTGTACATTCATTCTTACATCTTTCGTCTTGCCTCTTGTTTTACTTTTAAACACGTTATCAGCACGCTCTTGAGTGGAGCGATTTCACCCTCACCCAAGAGCAACACGAAATCGACGGTCGGAGCGGGACTGGAGCCGACGCGTGGTCGCGCAGCCTTAACCTCCGGCATGGCCGCATCAAGAGCGATTTGACCCTCACCGGCTTGGCCGTGGCCGCCCGGCCTCGAATTTTAACTCCTGCGTCCGGACCGCAATCGCTGGCTCGCAAAAGCGCGTCGTCTATGGCCTTTGCGCTGGATGGAGATGGCGGGCAAGGCTTGGTGCCCCAGCCTTTTGCGATTGATATTGTTTACCGATACAACGATATTGTTTTGCGATTGAGATTAAATTTTCTCACACAACAATATTGATTTGCGATTGAAAACTATTATTTTCTCGCAAAACAATCTCATTGCGATTGAGATTAGTTTTCTCTCGCAAAAATATTAATTCACTTTGCTGAATTATCTTGCAACTTGATACAAGATCATCTCATTTAATCTGAGGTCTATACAAATCAAGTTTTTCACTTGAACATCAAGTTTGCAATATCATTACTATTCATTATGATAGTAGTGTATTTCTGTTGAGTACGATATATTCTGGAATGTATCTATCTCCATATTCGCTACATGTCGAGATTAATACGTTTATTTGCAATTGAGATTTTTAATTTCTTGCAAATAGAATCAATTCATCTTAATTGAGCCTTTGGTTTGATACAAGCAAGAATTGATATGCAAAATTCCAAGTGTTGTTTTTCAAAATGATGGTTGGGATCACAAGGTAGTCACTTGGATCTACTGGCTACACAGATTATCAATGACTACTGATAAAGCCTACATTTTGTCGTTTCGACATTACGGTTGCTTTACAAAGTGCTCTTCCACACATTTTTCTAAGTCATGACATAAGGCACTACGAGAGAGTATCTACTGATTTCATCAGATTATACTCCCTAGTGCTGCGAGATCTACTCCATTTTGGAGATTATCTTCAAGGTGTCATACTTAACAATTTGAGATTCACATTAATGGTTTCAAGATAACTTCTTGAAATACCCATTGATTTTGCTAAGTTCATTACAACATCAACCATGTGGTATTTAATTTACTAACCGTAAATTGATTATCTCAGGGTTACCCATAGCGGTAAAATATGGCTATAGAATTTGAGGCACTCGCCCTCAATGGCCACCACTGCCCTATCTGGGCCATGGACATCATGATCGCTCTTGTATCGTGGGATAAAGTGTGCAATCCAGGATTCACTTCTGGTCAGGATCACACCGCTAACAAAAAAATAGTGTCTTATATATCATAAGGCATTAGATTCAGATCTTAGCATTTGATTATTCTATATTAGCAATTCCTGGGATACAATGAACTCAAGGGCAAAGGTTTGAAGCTCACTTCAACCTTCATCCCGACATCACAGTGATGACGGGAACCCATGGACACGAAGAACGTGATAGTTGAATATGTCTCAACCGACATGTTTGGAGACTATGAATAGTCTCTCAATCTCTTGAGTGATCAATATTTATTTATGTCTATTTATGATGTTGTATCAACAACATAAGTATTGTTGTCATCATATATTGTATATCACAATATATTGTATCGTCATCTTGGTACAAATACATTTATATGTGTTATATATATCTAACAATGATTTTCATATTGAAAATCTTCATGTCTATATATAGATTTCTACGGGGGTTAATCCAATGAAAGATGATATGTGCCTTGTGGACATATGCACCATAAACTCTATACTTGGGGAAGTCCAATGTTTCCACTCTCGTTGAGAGAAAGGAGATATTTTAAAATCGCTAGACGCGATGAGGTATTTGTTGGCTCATCTCGAGTCATATTTACTATCCCTCCGGGTACTCAAGTAATGTCAGGATGCTTTATTTCTCCTGGTTTAACTCATACCCTACTAAACTATAGAGGTGTTCGTCCAAATAGTTTCCATAGCGAAACTTATGATGACAACAAAGAGGACTAACTTCTCTTTACCATATGCAAAGGATATGACAAGCACATTCTCTATGTATCATTTGGATTGTACTACACATACTACAAACCCATAGCACATGTTGCGTACGAGATAGTGTTTCAGAGTGTCTTGTACATGACAAACTTGGCATACTCGCCTTGATCATCGAGACATTGGGTTGAAACCGAAACTATCAACAATTCCAATAGTTTATGATTATTTTGATGCTAAATTCTAACAATATTTGGATTTTGTGTGCACTACATGTGACACAGGGAAGCTAATTTTAAGGCCCGCACCTTAAAGTCTATGCTGAACCACTCAAACTCCTTGAATGCACCAAGTCGAGGTAAGTGGCTCTTCCCATCCTTTGACTAGACTATTCAGGTATTCCATGGCTCTCAAAGACATATCTACATGATGGTCTTGAGTGTGTGCTTTATTCACACGAAACCATCGGCTCATTATCCTGACATCGATTTCAAGCAAATCAAATGGATAACATTGTCGAATTCTCCTTGAGTGCCTTCTATATGATGCTTGGATTGAAGTTTAGCAATTTGTCCTAATGTCTAGACCCAAAATGGATTGGTAGAATCCTTTATCCAAAGAGTTAAGCTGATTGCATTATCTTTACTTTGGAATTGCAACTTACCAACTTTACGTTAGAGTCATGCAATTTTACACGCTCATGACATAACTGCATAATATTATTCCCCTCTATCTTTGATACGTGGAAATCTACCAAGTATTTCCCATCTGCGGTAATTCGGTTGCATACCGATATCACCACCTGACATACATCATTGACCCCTCAACATATAGTTGGGATCTATGTGAGGAATAACTGTATTTCCATCAATACATCAAGCCCCTCAAATGGGGAGTTATTCAAGGCCAGTATATATGTTGATTTAATGAGGAATATTTCCAGGCATTAGGGGGAGAATTCAAGTACCATGAAGAATGCCAGGAAATTAGTGGAATGTTCAACACATTTCTGCCTCAAATCCACGTACTCAAAGATCTGAACCATGCGTTCAAAAAATTTGCACCACATTGCAAATAACCTGCCAGACTCATTTACTGAATATAATGGTGTCACGCAATCCTACAATCCTACAAAAGTACACCTGAAACAGTGGAGGTACCAACAAAAACCACTCCACAGCCCATTCGACGCAACAGGGGAGATGTAAGGCAAAAGTACATTAGGATTCAGTTTCTTTGCAAGCAAGGATATCAAGGCCTATGAATCAGTAAATGCAAGTCAACTTCACGTTGACAGACACCTAATGGGTAGTACATCCAGTGGATGAGAAACCTCCACCAACCTAGGTCATAGTGCACACAATGACCGGAACATCGGAATACCCGACTCAATCGCATTGGGAAAACGCGAGTAGTCACAATGGGTAATGATATTTCCATCAACTATATATTGATATATATATATTCTGGAGAATCATATAACCAGAAGTCTACAATTGTCGACATACATTTTTCAACTAGATTACAAAACCTTTCACATGATTCGGATCCAAAGACCATGGCCATGGCAAAGTGTGAACAACACTCGGACTGAACTCAAGCAAAGGGTATAATCTAGGTAGAAATGATCTTGCTCAATAATGGAAAGGTATTCATAAGCAATACCTACACTAGTTTTCTTCTGGAAACAGAATTGAGAACAACGAGGTGGTGAAACAAAGAGCAAGTATTGTAGCACAAGGGTTCACGCAGATACCCAACTATTCTCTAGAGGTGGAATATCTTTCCGATAACTTATAACATTGGCAGTACAAAATCATCTATCTATGTAGTAGATCGATGTAGTGATCACATATCCATGTAGATCACTAGATTCAGACATATATGATTAGTTCCTGATGGAATCTCACTTCTGAATCGAAGTGCAAAATACAAAATACATTGTGTAAAAATCAGTAAGTCACCATACGACTTATTGTTGTCGGTACATATGGTACAACCGGCGTAGTGAGTTCCTTATGCACAAGGATTACTCCTACAATTATCATTATCATGCTTGTGTGTATGCAATGATGACACATGTAATCATCTAAATGACGGAGTTTAAAATGAAGGATTTGGGTAAACCAAAATACCGCTCGTTACTACAACTTGAGCACCTTCATTCCTACATTATGGTATACTATGTTGTCTATATCCAAAATATATTGGAGAAATTTATTATGGACAAATCTTATCCATCCATAACTCTTATGGTAGTTCATTCTCTAGATGTAGAGAAAGATCTATTTAGACCAAGAGACGATAGAAATGAGATATTGGGACTCAACGTTCCATAAGGCATTGGATCCACCAAAGGCAATTGGTTGGGACTCAAGAATATCTATCGATATCTTCAAAGGCAGCAAACATCTTGTCCTGGTTTTTGAAGTTTCGGAGAAATCTGAACACCAGTATCATTGGATACATTGATCAGATCCCCGCTATGTCAGATCATAGCCAAGCATAGTGTTCCTACTAGGTGTGGTATCCCTCTCATGAAGAGTCTTCGAAACAGACCTCATGGCTACACCCACCAACCATTATCTCAACGATAATGTCTCTTGTGTTGCCCGGATGCAAACAGGTTACAAATAAGCAATATCTTTGTATTGCATATCTTGCAAGTTAAATCATATGACTCATTTGTTCACGAAGTCTATACCAACATCTACATTCTATAAATATGTTCATGGAATTGGTATGTGACGGCTTCGAAGTTTGCAAGAATCAGGGGGAGTATCTTCCTGAATTGTTCTTGTTCAATGCATCATATTATACTCTTTTTCCCTCCATGAGTTTACTATATATAGGTTCTCATGAAGGTTTTTAATGAGGTAATATCAACACAAGATCATATGTCCTACTTTCTGTTTTCCCCACTTGGGTTTTAGGAAAGTATATACGGCATATTTATTGTCCTCTAAACTCTATGATTCTCACATATTGAGTTAAGGGAGACAACAACTATTATATGTTGCAGCATTTTCTCCTTATTTTTCTCACTGGGTTTGAAGGAGTTTTGGCAACACATCAAATATTATACTCCTCACATTTTTTTCACAGGGTTTTTGGAGGAGCTTTTAAGATACAATGTCTACAAGGATAGCGTAGATTAGGGGGAGTGTTGAGATTTAATTAACCCACGTGTTAATTAAGGAGAATCTCCACTATCCCTAACCGTCATGCACAAAGGACGCGACTATTCGCTCGTGTCTCTTCAGACCATCGCGTCTATTGAATGCATCCCCTCACGGGCTATATATACTTGTACTCAATCATCAATAAAGATAACGTTGTCTTGCCTCTCGTTTTACTTTTAAACAAATCAAACTGGTAAAGCTAGGGTTCTATGTCCCTAGCATGGTAAAGCTACATGTGTAGTTATTTTAGGATGGAGGGAGTATGAGACAGAGGATTTGTTAGTGTTAAAAATGCTCTTATATTATAAGAGGAGTGAGTAGATATCTGTGAAAATACTCCACTGCATTGAAGGTGAAGCATGTGGCTAGTAATGAATGCTCGCATTCAGTCTGCTGAAGAATGTGCTAACCCTGGTAAGATGGAGGGGCATCCTGGATAGCTTCGTTCACCAATCTATCATGATCGTCTTTTTTCCCTGTCCTGAATTAAACAGATCCGAAGCCTAATCCTCCACAGCTTCTTCCATCACTTCAAAGGGCAGATCTTGTTTTAAAACTTGCATTTGGGTTAAGTGCAGTCAATAATATTCGTGAAAGAAAAGCTGGAGATCTTCACAATCTGAAATCCAAGGCACTACTACACCTCCTGCTGCTTTCACAGCTAAACTCACCATTGGAGGAAAATCAGGGTTGGCACTAATTAGAGTGGTTGCATTTGATCTTTTGTGGATGCAAAAAAAGAAAAGTAAAAAGTGCATTTTTATCCAATGACGGGAACGCTATTTTCATTTAGAAAGAGACCGCTTGGTATTTTAATTTTAGGACCGGGTTTCATTGATTTCTGAGATTTTTCCATTAGTGTAGTGGAAACTTTTTCCCTGTGAGATGGAAACATTTTTTCAAGCAATGGAAATTCACTCTACCAAGCATCTCTCTTTCATTTTATGTTTTTCCAATAAAGAACAAAGCTGAATGCGCAGCAAAGGACGTTGCAACATCAACATAAATACCTACACTCACAAAATTTACCATATATGATTCTCATCCACAAAACAAAATTGGTGAAGGATGTCCACCTAAGGAAATGGGTATACTACATTCACATAATTTACTGGTTGGTTGGAGAGCCAAGGATGCAATGGGATTTCTACAGCAAAACCTGTGCTATTTGGCAAGGCAATGTACTTCTTTCTTTTCCTTTTTGATAATTGGCAAGCCGAGGAGTTCCCTACTGCAGCAAGATGGGCAGTTGCTCGGAAAATTCTTGAATAGGTGACAACTCTAGGAGCTCATAAGCTGCCTGGAAGCAGTCAGCGGCCTCAAGCACCGATCCTTCAGATTTCAGGACGAGTCCGAGCCCCATCCAGGCTTGATGGTTTGTTGGCTCTAGGCGGGTGGCGCTGCGCAGAAAAGTTCTCGCGATTGACGATGACTTCCCTCCAAGAGTTCTTAGAATGCTTGCCATAGAAACCATGCTAGGGACATAGTCTGGATTGATGGAGAGGGAGAATGAGAATGCCTCGAGGGCTTCTTGGTGCAAGGACTGGGCCTCCAATATAAGTCCTGGAAAAGTACACTTGTTAGCGCTTCTGAAAAACATAGAGCAGAATGAACAGCAGCAAGTGTAGCAATTGATCCACAATATGAAAATGACAATAGCAAATCAAACATAAACATGCCTTTGGCTACCCATTCAGATATCTAGGATCACCATTACTTTTTTTAGTTGCTCCTGACATGCAGTATCATTATGTCCGTTACCCGCAAATATGTAAACAACGTTTAATTGATTGATAGTGAATTATAGCACTAAGCCAACAGAGTTTCAGGGACAAACCAAATCTCCTTAATGTCCACTCAGTTTTGTTGTTGCTGAGAATTTCTTGATGTCCAGTGAAAACAAATACCATTACTTAATTAAGCACATGCAGCTAATATCAACCTCAATTGTATGACCCGAGACAGAAATCAAAGATGATAGCAATAAATACTCTGTTCTTTTGAGATTCTTAATATCTGCACATAACTAGATTAATACTTCAACCATCATCAAGTATCTGGTGATCGTCATGTAACATGTAAATCCAAGAGCTGACAAAGTTGGTGTTCATAGCTTGTTAGATTATAGCCTGTGCAGTGTGTACTGACATGAGGATGTTTTGACCAAAAGTAATTTGTCCTGATATTATTCAGAGTGGTAAAGTTTGGAGGTTAAAAGCAGGCACACACAGTTTTGGTAAAAGTTGGTTGGCTATGGGTGTAAGGGCATGTACAATGGTGGCATATGGATACAGATGCCCCATGACAAAAAGTAACTTGAGGCATCTATATTGATTTTTTCTTTCCAATACAAGCTATCATTAGTGGGCCTCATAAAAAAATAGAAAATAAAGACTAATACACATGCATCTCTACTTTTCACTCCAACTTTTTCAGCTTTTTACACCGGACCACACTTTTTCTCTTCAAGCACCCGCCTCCTGCAAAGGATCCCGCTTCCTCATCCGAACCTACTTTTTCCGACATCCGATCCTACATGGCATACGAGGAACCACCCTGAGGCTATGCATTGTACATGCCCTAAGTACCAACTCCTATGCTTACTAACTAATTCATAGTAATATTTTTATGTTAGTCATGTAACTTACTAGAATGATGGTAAGCATCGGAACCATGCCTCATGTGGAGCACAATTAGCCACAAACGACAGCATAGTCAAGGTTGTACAAATATTTACCTTTGACGTGCCAGCACTTTGGAGATAAGAAATCGATGGATTTTGCTTTGTCAAGACAAATGTTTGAGTCATGCCATGCTTCAAGCTTTGTGTATATTGATGCCAAATCTAACCATGCTTCCATCTCTAACTTATGCAGGGATTTAACCTGTGTAGGCCAAGTGGATATTAAAGAAAGCAGACACATGCTATCATCATTTGAGTTTTGGTAAGAAATGTAAGTGGCCGTACCTTATCATAAGGGGCCGATTTCCAGATTTCTTTCTTTGCTTGAATGATTGCAAGCAAAATTCTAAAAGATTCCACAGCAGACTTGAATTGTCCACGGGAGGACTGAGTTAGTGCTTTTAGCCTCAAAATACCCATTTGATCCTCTTGCTCGGCCTCATCTAGTGCAATATCTGCTACTGATTCAGCTTCTTCTAAATTCTGCTGTGCAGATAACACGAGAATCAATAACTTCCAGGTACTCACTGAACTTCCTGACACCATTTCGAGACATTCCGTTGCACTTTCAATGGCTGCATTCAGTTTCCGCTGCATTGCATTTTCCCAAGCAAGGCTGTACAATATTTCAGGATTATACTTCGCCATTGCCGCAGCATCCTGCAACAGCCTCAGTGCATCATCTTGTAATCTCATTTTTTCTGAGTGAGAAGTTGATGACCTAGCAAAAGGTCCATAACAAACACCAAGGAAATGATTCACAGCACTGATGAAATGTATATCATGACTTTTGAATGACTCCCTGGCTTTACTTGCAAATTTTATTCCTTCAGAAGCATGCTTTGGGTTCTTGCAACATAGTTTGGCTCCTAGAAGAAGAGATGGAATATGAGGTTTTCCCTTTCTTTGTAACACATGGAAACCATTCCTTATGATGTTTAAGGCACTATCATCCATGCCAGCGGCACTGTAGCAAAGTGCGAGAATGTACCATCTTTCTGATCTGCTATAGGTTCCAGGTAGCAACATCTCTAGATGCCTGGCCAAGACTTCATAATGACCGGACAATGACAGTGCGTACATCAGATGGTTCACGAGGTCAGGATCCCACTTTATTTCTTGGAAGGTTAGCTTTCTGATAAGTACAAACAACAGCAAAATTGCTTCCTCGATGTTGTTCTCAGGGGTTGCCAAGTTCTGTTGCTGACTGAACTCTTGAGGTGACTTCACTTCAATACCACAGTACAGTAGAGTCACCGCCAAGTCTTTTTGTAAGTTGGCAGACCTTTGAGAATCCAAATTCCAGGGCCTTGCAAGAGCTCTCCGATATGCAGTTATGGCCTCCTCCAAACAACCACTTTTCATCCATAGGTTAGGAAGATATTCCAGAGCCGAGTGGAACATGTCTATCAACTTACATTCTTCGGAAGTACCTTCAGGAACACCATTCGGCCATGCAGACTCTACAATGTCTATGATGGTTCTGCATTCTTCTGCAGCATCTGTCATGTAAAGGCAACATTAAATCAAAGTGAAATTCAGATTGGATGTTGCAGAAATTTTTAACTGAGGCATATGCATATAACTTGTATGATGTACAAAGAAATAGCAATATGGCTTTATCCAATACAATTACATAGGTTTCTGTTTCTGTTTATAATCTTATGATATACTAGGAAACAAAGCTCTCATACGGTAGACCTTTGTTTTGGCGAAACTTCTAAAATTACTATGGCAATTACAGATTATGATGCTAAAGTACAAAGAAAGAAATCACATAGATAAGAACTTCAGTCAGTACCTGTCACCCTACTAAGTCTTTCCAAAGATCTCGCTTTAAGCAATATGGCTTCCAGAAGCAAACTTACAGAATGCATTGACATATGCACTAGCATTCCGTTCACTTGTGAGGTTTTCCTTCTTGAAGAACGTGGAGAAACTTTAGGCTTGGCACTTTCAGTAATAGCACCGGTCATTCGTGGTTTCAGGCTTCTTATATCAATGCCCTGAAGGACTTGCAACGCTGCATCAAAGTTTCCTCTCTGATACTCTAGTCTACCCAGCAATGCCCGGGCCTCCTGTTATATAATCAGATAAATCCAACAGTGAGCAGATTAGCAACGTAAATCATCTTCCTTGGAAGAGAGAAGGATTCAGACAAACCTCATAATTTAGTGAAAGAGTCTCTCTTAAGTCCGATTCCACTTCATTCACTTGGTTGTCATCAGGCGTTGCTTCTCGTTTTCCTGGTTTCGAACAAGAACCACTTGCTGAGAAATCCCGTGTCGCGAGAGACTCCGGCGATCGGGGCATCTCTTCAAACTTGGATTGGTCCCCGCTGCATGTGCATAACATGATCGCAGCCATTTTCTCCCACGAGGGAAATTTAACTTAACCTGAATTAAAAAATGTAAATTATCCTCTCTCTCTCTCTTAGGATCTTCCTTGGGGACAATGGTATTAATCATTCATCAAGTAGATCACAGAACCTGGCAAGGAAAAAAATGAATGGTTCTCAGTACACATTGTAAAAAGGTTGCACTAGTTGGGCAGCTAATCACATGAGCACAACATATAGCAAGTTAGCTACAAATGACAACAAACACATCAAGACAAACCAAATCATGAAATATATGTGAAGCTAGGCAGAATTCCCTTTCCAGCTAAAAGGATCAAATCATCTATGATTTTTTTCCACTTCTCGGGTAAACATGACGAATCAGACAACATTAACAATTACATGATTTAGTGTTAGCAACTTCTTGAAGCCGCATTCAGATTTACAGACATAGAACAATTATACAGGACTGGAAATACAAAACAAGTAATCAGCAGGGCAAATATTCAGTAAACCAACAGGAAGGCATACGCATGCTTAAGGAAGATAGCTGCAAATGTTAGCTCCCAGGAAGACCATGAGACCAAAACCTTGGCTCCTACAAATGTCAGCAAGGACGTAACGACACCAAAATTCTACTGGCAGCAACTGAGCAACGCCACACCCATCACACATTGCATACACTGGTTCCACATAATCCATAAAGTATCCCTGCCTCATAACGTCCCTGCTTCAGGAAGAAATGGCAAACGAAAACAGAATTTCAGTAATTCCTCCCACATTCCCGAGAAGTGCAGGCATGATTGATTTCATGAACCTCACTGCTAAGATAAGAAAACAACTAACATGGCGGTGCCAGCAAAGCAGCAGCTCACAGTGGAATTAAACCTGTGTAAACACACACGCACGTTGAATTATGAACCAAAACCCCGGGATATTCTCCTTACCGCCTCCTTGGCTGAAGCAGCGAACTCTATTCAACCGGCGTAGCACATGAGCACAACATGTAGTGAGTTGGGTGCAAATGAAAGTAACACACAAAGACAAACCAAATCTTGGAATCTATATGAAGCAAGGTTTAGCAATTCCCTTTCCAGCTCAAACTATGAAATCATCTCTGAACAACCTTTTCTTCTTCAGTAAACACGACGAACCAGAAAACATAAGCAGCTAGATGGTTTAGTGCTAGCAACTTCCTGAAGCTAACAGTAAGGCCTGTTCAGAGTTACAGACATAGAACAATTCTACCGAACTGGATCTACAAAACATGCAATCAACAGGGAAAATATTCAGCAAACCAACAGGAAGCCCCACGAATATTTCAGGAAGACAGTTGCAAATGTGAGCTCCCAGAAAGACCACGAGTCCAAAACCTCATCTCCTACAAATACCACCATCATTTTCAGCGAGAACGTAGCGACACCGAAATTCTACTAGCAGCAACTGAAGAATGCCACCACCCATTACGCACCGCATACACTGGTTCCCTCATAATCCACAAAGTACACCTCATAACGTTCCTGCTTCAGGAATAAACGGCGAACGAAAGCAGAATTTCAGCAGTCGCTCCCACATTCCCGAAAAGTGCAGGTAACATTTGATTTCTCGAACCTCAGTGACTGCCACGACAAGAACACAACTAACGCGGTGGCTTCTGCCAGCAAAGCAGCAGCAGCCCACGGTGAAATTAAACCTGAATGAACACGACGCAAAGTCGCAAACACACACGCACGTCGAGTTACAAACTGAAACCCCGTGATAATCCTCCTTGGTCGAATGAACCAACCATCACATTCATCCAACCGATGCGCTCACCACCAAGTGAAGAAACCCTCGCAACGGGAGCAGAGCTTCGCCCGAGCATTCCGCCCCGACAAACCAACACAAGGCGCCGATCCTGCCTCCCTTCCCCGCACACCGCACAACCCACGAACGGCCGCAAGCCCGTAGCCAACCTCGACAACGCCCACCTACGGGGACGGAGGCGGCGCACCGTCAAGCAGGCGGCGCGCAGCAGGTTAGCGAAGGCACGGAGGAAAACACCCAGGAGGGAGGGAGGAAGCAGCCCGTACCGTGAAGCGCGCGCGTTGCGGCGGGGAGGATCGTCCTGCGCGGCGCGGCCGACGGGAGAGGAGGAGGCGGCGGCGGACGAGGGCGCAGAGGAATCGGAGCAGGTAGATTGCCGGAATGACGGCGACGCGAGGAGGAGGATCTCCGCCTGTCTTCCTTTCTCTCTCCGCGCCGCGCTGCAGGCCGAGAGGAGAGGGAGGAGGTGGGCTCGCTTCTCTCGTGTCGTTGGAAGTGGAAGGCTGGGGAAGGGAGGCAGGCGCCGCCCTTTTTTACCATTTTACCCCCCGGGGTACCTTTCCGTTCCGTCTGTACCTTCCCTGCACGTCAGCCCGCCCGGCCTTGTGCGTCACATCCAAATGTCCAGACTGACTGACCGAGGTGAAAAAAAATCTACTTCTAGGCGAAAGCTTTGTATTAGTAGTAAATCTCGGCCTTGTCGATGGAAATGATAAACTTAAATTAATCGTCGTCAAGGTAGTCATCGGAAGGAAGATTGAGGACATTTCTTTTATCCTTTTGGCTAACAAATTCCGGAATCGGTCTTATTTTCCAAAAAAACAAATCTAACCTCTTTAGATTAATGTTCAACGTTTTTACGAATAGTCCGTTTAAAGTAATGGAGGGGAAGGGTAGGATCACCGGGTTGCGTTGATCTACTATGTATTCTTTTGTACATACTTTTTTCTTTTCTATAAAGCTAAGGTACACGTACTTAAAAAAGAAGAATTTGTTAATACAAAAGGTAGAGAAAAATGTCTGATAATCTAGGAGTAGCAGAAGTACGATCTTGATTAATGACGAATTGGATCCTAGGACAAGTGTATTTAATGGCCTCCTTTCCGCGCTGCCATGGGAAGGGAAGGACCCGGAAGAGCAGAGCAGAGCAGGCGTGGCGTGCTGTGCTGCGCTGTGCTTTGTTGACAAAGGAGCCACCGGAGAAGCTGAGCGTGCCAGTGATCGCTGCCATGATTCAGCCAGCGGCTCCAACTCCGATGACTACACGTACATACACTACTACATGGGTCTAGGTCGGCTAGGCCTTTGACATTTTCGACCCCTTCCAGCTGCTAGCTGCCACTGGCCTCGCCACAACCAACCCAGCCAGCAGTACTACTGCTACCAGCACAGAGTATACCTATTTTTTTAATGGGTACATGGTATTACTATAGACAGACAGTGAGAGTGACAGCGAGTGAGGAGACGATGACGACGACGGGTTCTACTGGCCTCGATCGGCCCCCGCACTGCACTGCAGTTGCAATCTTGTCTCGGCTTGGCGTGTTCCCTCTCTGAAACCCTCGGCGTGTTCTTTAGCCTGCGGTAGTAATGGCCGCCCTGCGGATCATGTGATCTCTTATCTTGTTCCCACTCCTCCAAGATGAGGAGATACGAGATGAGATGAGACGAGAGTTACTGGTCGACTTGGGACGCATGCCGCATCGCAAACATGCATGCTGGTAGCACCAATGACGGACGGAATGGTGGAAGGAGGAATCCTATGTAAGCCCAAGAAACATGTGTCCCTCATCTCGTCGGGTGACAGTCACCGGCTGGTGAGCAAGTAGAATCTTTCTTGTTGGGAGGAGCGTCCTTGCCTTGTCGTTTTATAGGGTGATCTTCGGTGCCGCGGTATATTAACAAATGGCGACGACTCGGATGAAAAAAAAAAGTATGGCGAGAACTAACCACAGAGTGTCATTGCATTGCAGGGCACCTGTGGTTTGCGGGTTGGTGGTCTATTAAGGGCGATTGATTGATTGGGTGGGCACTCCCTTAAGACTAGCACGGCTGTACGAGCGGCAGATAAAGACGGCCATTTAAGCAGCTGCACGGCTACCACCATGGCACCATCGCATCAACTCCTCCTCAAGGGTACTACTACGATACTAGTAATTACTAATACACTCCTACTCTACATTTTTATCTAAAACAAAAACAAAAGAAGGTAGTACACCCTACCATCACACCACATCACATGCATTGTTGACCTGCTTTCTCACATGGCACCACTAGGGTACCAGAAAACCCTTGCCATATTCACACCTGCCCGAGAGGCAGAAGGAAAAGGAACACCACCAGCAAAGGGAAGCAAGAGATGCAGAGGACAAGCAGAGAGAACAGCGTCACACACACACAAAAAAAACCAAAAAAACGGGAGGCGAAGAAGAGCAGAGGACCATCAGACTCTAGAGAAGAACTGTGCTGTGTTTGAACATGGATTCGGCAAAGCACTGCAGGAATTCTGGCGCGAGAGCCATCACAAGGGGATTGATTCCCAAAGCGGACAGGACAAACCCTGTTCGCTTTGCTGCTCAGTGACCTCGGAGCAGCCGTCTTGCTGAGTGGTGATGGTGGTGGTCGAAAATGACTTGTCGTTTAAAGTTACATAAATGGGCCAACCCAGCGCATCAATGTCTCTGCCAACAGTCGCCAATAATATAAAGTTCAAAAAAACATGCTACAAAGAACTGGGATAGTTAGCAATGTCTTGTTCCTTTCCCTGGATGTGGATGGTGCGCTAACAAAACTTTTGCAGCTCTGTAATTCTCCGACCTCAGTCAGCTGAGCCATGCCCGATATCAAATGCGAAAACAATGGTTTAATGAATCGTTGCGGGAGATTACAGACGCAACGCTTGCTCGCTCCTTCTGAAGCAGCTGCAAACTTGAGCTTCATAAATAGTTACACAATGGAGTAAAGGCTTTATTGGGCTTCGCTCCTGCGCCCCTGCTATAGCCTCACCTTCTTCACCTTTATCCGCTTTGCGGCCATGTAAGTCACAGCAGCAGAAAGAGTGTACCTGGTAATCACAAAAGATAAAGTGGTCACATGACAGCCACCATCAACGGCATGATTAAGAAGTGTGAATGGCAATGTGCAAAATAGTCTGTGCACTAATGTGCTTCTCAGCTGATCACACATTGCGGGTATAGACTGGGCAAACTTTAAGGGGCTTCAAGAACGTGACCACAGATGTTATTCTCTGATTTCTCCAACACATTCTTTTCCTACAGTAATTCCATCTGTAGCTGTATCCTAGATTCTAGTGCTTCAGTCAAAATGTTAAAGCATGATAGAACATCCCATAATTCTGTAAGTTGGCACACCAGCATTACGCTATGGCTGCAAGTACCACATGCAACGACTCCAAAGACTGGTTGCCAGATGCATGATGCAAGGTAGATTCATCCAAGCAATATGGCAAGATACCAACACATCATTCGAGTACTAGAGATGCATAGCTTACTAATAATCTTTCCCCCTACTATGGATAAGCAATTAAGTCAGATAAGAAAAGAAAACTGAGTTTTGCATGCTCAGCGCATATGTGGTTAGACAGACGTCGCTTATCATGGTATGGTACTGAAATGTCAAACTCAAGTCATCAGATAACAACAGCAATTGGATTTGTAGCTGCAATAAACCTCAACGCAATTGTGTATGTCGGATACAGCTTGAAATTGCCCTCGAATTTCTATGAGGAACCACAATATTTCTAGAGTTCTAGTAACAGCAGTCCAAAGATATAACTGATGCAAAAGAGTATATAGTACAATATCCCTGATTAGATGAAACTTGGAAATATTTTTATATATTCTGTATACCCAGCTGGAGACGAGATTGATGAGTTGGGGGCACTTACCATGTAAAGGTGTATTTCAGATGGTCATCTGGCATTACTGAGTGATGAATCAAAGCATTGACATCTTTTGGAAGAGGATAAGGATTACTTGCAGAGATGTCTTCATTCATATCTTCTATATAAACAGTGTTCTCAGGGAGGCCGCATGCACGTGCAATCATGGGAACATCCACATAAAACCACTGGCCATTACTGGGTTCATTAGGTGGAACAAATATGCTGGGCTTCTCACTTCCTCGGATTACTCCAATAACTTTTACAGGAGGCTTTACAGGTTCTTCAATCTGTATAAAGTAAGATGCATCAATTTTGTGTTTGCCAAGTAAAGGGTATAATTACATCGAATAAGATAATGACGATAAAAATACATGAAATTCCTAAATACATAAAATAAGGTATTGAATACCATGGTGGTTTTTATATGTGTACAAGTGTGGCAGTATGTATTGACTCAAAGCTGACATAAGACCCAACAACCAGCTCGCTTTCATACTAAATATTCTAGCAACCATCAATAACTGCATTTGTGAGATTAAAAGCAGGTCAAGTTAACAATTATACATAGAAGTTGTCCTTTAATGGGCTGCAACAGTGTCATCATTTAGAGAGTTCAACCACCATCACTCAAAAAATATCAACAATATGTAAATAAACACATGATAGCCTGATATGCATATGCTTGGTTGGGGCTGTAAATCACCTCTGGAGTAGATTCAGGCTTCTTAGACCATAATTTCCACCAAGTACCTTTTTCATCTGTCTTTTTATCGGCCTCTTTCACAACTAAAGTTTCACCAAGGTCCTGGTGGTCCTGTATGTTTTTATCACGCCAAGCCCGAGGAATCCACCCTCTATTCACAAGGATAGGTGACTGCAAACTGACAAAACATTTCTTAGGAACAAAAAGTTTTAGATAAAATGGGAAGTGGTGAGACATTAGGGTTTATTTATATGGTCAACACATTCAGCATAACATCAATTAATTCTTATTTGTCGTGGTCACGATTTGCGGGAGACAAAGCCCAACCAGTCTGAGGTAATGAGATTGCAGCTTGATTGCTCAAAACTCTGCAGGCACTGAACCTAGCATGGATATAGGTAGATAGTATTATTTGGCAGAAGCGAAAGCTCAAGTGAAGGCTCCTTTAGTATTTTGAAGTATAGTTTAACAACTAGGGTTGGTCCTTTAATAGACTCGTATATAGCTTTCCTATTAATACTTAGAGCCTGTTCGGACTCCCTCCGCTCTGCAACTCCGTTGCGGAGCAGAGTTGCGGAGCGGAGCGGCATGCAACAGTAATTTGAGGAGCAGCTAATACAGTGCTCCGCGCGCTCCGCTCTCTAGCGGAGGGTTGCCGAACACTGCCTTAGTAAAAAGGGTTATCCACAATATGAGGAACTTTCATACAGAATTGCTTTCCTCTTCTAGTCTTTTACCTTTTTGCTCTCCTTTTGAAACTAGAGTTCCTTTCCTCATGGATTACTAATTAAGTGACAAAAACTTGTTCGAGAGAACAGCTAGGAGGAGTTACAAGAGAAAAATCTGATGCTTCCCTTCTAGGCTACAAAGTACATAGTGGTTAATTTCACTATTTAGTTCATGCTTTCTCTGCTGGTTCTATCTTTTCTCAAAGATTAAATGTGCAGAGGTGTCAACTTAAAACAATGAAGTATGAAAACTACTGACAACTAGAGTTCAGGTTGTGTTTTCATTCCTTGATGTGTTTGATGCCTTGTATTGTGAAAGGATATGATAGGCGTAATGGTAATCAGATTCTAAACCTGACTATGGTCAAACTGGAAATGGTTATTTGTTCAAGTGGAAGTCTAGAACTGGATTAAGACGTCAGCTGAAAGGAAATGGACAACGTGAACTCTTGAAAAAACTACAGTTTCATTGTAACAGCACAATGCTGCCTCAAACAATAATTTACCTGCCAGACTCAGCCGGCCGAGGTATCAACGGAGTGATCACATAATACCCATTTTCCGTCACACCGGAGATGCTCCGGGAGCGAGGCCCGAGGAAGACGGACTTCTCCGTGTCGAAATCGCCCTCACACACGATCTTCCGGAACTCCAGCACGGCCGGATCACGCGAGACAGCAGAGGAGACGGTCTCGTTCCACGCCACGGGCTCCATCTCCAGCCTCCGCGTCCTGTACTCCAGCATCTCTACCTGAGATGGCGCAGGAAACGGCACAGAGTGAGGATTTCCAGGGTTGAGCATGCGCCGTACGGCCAGCCTAAGGAGGTGGGGATGTGACCTTGTCCTGCCGCCGGAAGAGCTGCCATGTGCCGAGGCCGAAGGTGATGGCGCCGGGGGCGAAGAGGAAGAGCTTCGACCACGCGCCCCCCTCCTTCCCTGCTCCTGCGCGAGGAAACAAATCTTGTTAGAGTGCGGCGGCGGCGCCTTGACTTCGAAGATGCTCTGCAGGACATTTCGGTAAGTGGGGAGACCTGGGGGCGGCGGCGCGGCGGCGGGCGGAGGTGGTGGCTGGGGTGCGTGCGAAGTGGAGGGCCGGGAGGGGGGGAGGCGGTGGCCGCCGCTGCCGCGCAGCCGCAGGCCGAGGGTTTTGGAGAGCGACGCCGCCATGTTTGGCTGTACGAACGATTGGGGGAAATCGAGGACTCGCCCGTCTGGGCTTCCGATTCAGAACTTGGGATGACCAGAGCGACAAATTTCCTTTTTCTTCAAATTTGGAAGACGTGTAATTCATACTATATTTTTCTAAAGAAAAATACTGAGACAGATATCCAGATTTATATTTGAATGCTAATAACTAAAATCAAATTTGCAAAGCAGGCGAAAAGAAATTATATTACGTATTCATTATAATGTACTCCCTCTATACCTAAATATTTGTAGTTGGAAATAACTAGACTAGTTTTTTTTTTCAACTACAAGTATTATGATACAGAGGAAGTAAAAAAGAAAGCACATTTAAATCATGGGAAAAGGTCAGCATTGCGTCACGTAGAAAAAACACATGTTTTGTGGCAATAAAAAATTATGCGTTAGAACATGTTTAGAGTGATTAGGAAAAGGAGCACCAGAATTTGGGTTTCACAACACAAAATGTTTCTATACAGAAAAAACTTGCACGCATGCAAGGACTCCAAAATTTATATACGATTTTTCAGAATTTTTTGACACTTAGTGCATTTATCTTGAATTTAGAGAAATTTAAGGAACCCCTGTTCGGTGCAATAAGTGCCTATAGTATGTTCAACTGCCCGCAGAATTCAACATTTCATCTAATTCATCGAGAAACGCACAAACCATGCAGAGATTCAAATTCAACAAGCAAGTATGCAACATCTAAAGCTTTCTGTAAGTTGTAGGCTTTTTGTAGCAGCCTAACAGAGCACACGCGTCCAAATGCCAAATGCAGTCAACCCACAGATTGCTAAAACAGGTTACACAATTATCAATTATGAACACATAACCTTCCTGATTAAGACCTCTCACATAATTTACAGCCCCAATGCTACGTAACGTGCAAAAAACAGAGAGAGAATCTGGAGCACTTCAAAGGCAACCAATCTGGATCAATTCTTCTTCTTTGAGTGCTTCACGAGCCAGTCGATGACTGAATCTATGTTGGTTGAGTTCTTGCACGATATCATGAAGCAGGCCACTTCTCGATCGGTCATTGCCTTCAGACCCCTGAAACGTAGCATATGATTCGTCAAATAGGATATCCATTGAGGAGTAGTTTGCATCAGTTCGTAGTTAGCTTCTGCGTATACTTACATCACTTCTGTGAAACTTTGTTTGGGGAAAGCTTCAGGTTTGTCAATTTTGTTGCCAATGACTAGTAATGGGATACCAGTCAAAGATGGCTTGCTCAGAAGGTCATGGAGCTCACTTTTGGCAATAGCCATGTTCTCCCGATCTGCTGCATCAACAACATACCTGCAGATGCAATTGTTTTTAAAAATCATCAGCAATGCAGATTTTTTTTTCTTATAGTTTGTTAAAGCCTCCAACAGAAAATGCCGATCAAGCGTACAGAAAAAAAAAATGATCCAGTTGTTATGCAGCTGGCTATCATAATACATATACATCAAGTGGGAATGAATCAGAATAAAAGACCCTCCAGCTTGCACAGCCTTCAGCATATAGATATACTATAGGCAAATAGAATAATCAGGAAAAACAAACAAGGGATCCTAGATCCAGTCTAAGTGAAAGGACTAGTTAGTAATCATAGTCACAAGTCAAACACACACTTATCCTTGCCATAAAGAGAATTATGACAACGAAAGTAGAGTACAAGATTCTAATAGTAAGTGTTTAGACTAAATAACTGAGGGAAAACAAATTTACACTGATACCATAAGATCTGTGCCCCAAGGTACCCAAACTAATCAGGATGAAGTTTATCGGGAGTGAATGCCAATACAATGTCAATATTAAATTATTTAAGTTCCAGGATGTCTACCAGTCCAATTCACTAAATATATTAGATAAACTTAATATAATTCAGCAGTACATTTATCTGTATTGACCTACGTTACTCGGATCCGGCAGAAAATTGACGTATCAGGGGTTAGATACCCCAGGATACGAGAATTTGTCTGGACCCGTCGAAACGTATCACATACGTATCCCCCGATTTTTCTTTTCCAAATCCAAAAAATTGAACTAAATCAGGCATTGGTGGGATACCCCACGATACTTGTCGGACACAAAAAACCAGGGAAAACCCTAACCCATGTGTCCACCCATACCCGCGATCCCCTCTCCCCATCATCCCTCCCGACCTGGGCTCCAAGCCGCTGCTGCTGAGCACCGCCGCTCACCGCACAGGAGAAGGAGATACCCAGCTGCCAGCCCACCATACCAGAGAAGGAGAGAACCCAGCCGGCATTGCTCCATCATTCCTATCCCTAGATCTGAGCGCCACCGCAGCAATCTCCCTGCCCAGATTAGAGCACCACGATCCGGTGACTGCCTCTGAGTGCAGCCGCCGTGATTCCACCCCGCATCTTAGCACCTCCACCCCTGCACACACACACACACACACACACCGACCTGACCAACGCCCATACGAGAAAGGAGGAGGACGGCATCCATTGTTCCCTCCCCCTAACGGGCACCGCACTTGAGAAGGGAAGACTAGCAGCCACTACTCCGGCACTCCACTCGCCAAATCTGAACAACATTTTCTTAGGCATGGTGTGTTTGAGATTTTACCCAATGTGCCCTTGCTTGTAAAAGATAGTATCTTCTCAATTGTCTACTGTTGCTTGTGCCTCACGCTATTTTAGGATGTGCTGGCAAATGATCTAAGCAACAGGCCTTTGTGGAATCATGTAGACATTATGGAGGCAGATGCATGGGGTGGAGGGAATGTTCGATTCAGATGTACTGCAAGTATTGTACACAACAATACAGAGGAAGCTACAACAGAGTTCAAGCACATTTGCTCAAGATATCCAAGAAGGGGATCAGATCGTGCCCAAATGTGACTGATCCTACTCTTCGGCAGCTTCAAATTGAAGTTGCAGTGGGTGGAGAAAACTAAAATCCCATTTATGGTGCATTTTCCATGTTCCTACCACCCTATTAGTAGTCCTAAACTGTAGTATATATTCATATAATAATTATTTCCTATATATTACTGTAATTATTATTTCACATATATACAAACATATCCCCGTATCTGTCTTTTTGAAAATTGGCATATCATGGTATCCGTACCCGTATCGCCGTATCTGGACAACATAGGTGTTAAGCAATGCATATAATTAATTCCTACCACCCTATTAGTAGTCCTAAACTGTAGTATATATTCATATAATAATTATTTCCTATATATTAGTGTTATTATTATTTTACATATATACAAACATATCCCCATATCTGTGTTTTTGAAAATTGACATATCATGGTATCCGTACCCGTATCGCCATATCTGGACAACATAGGTGTTAAGCAATGCATATAATTAATCATACAATGAAACGAACAAAATAGACAGTACAAAAACATACACAATTGCAGAAACAGCACGGCAGTATCTCTCCCACATGCTCCGGAATCTTGGCTGGCCTCCAAGATCCCACAATTTTATTGTGACATTTCCTTTGGTTACCTTTCTCATATTGAATCCTACTGTGGGAATCATGTCCTCGCTAAAACCTCCTGTCTGCAGAATAGGTTGTCCATGGTAAATCAGCACAACTCCAGGAAATGAATAGTGACAAGAAAGCATGAAACTTACAGCAATGACATTCACAAGCGAAGTTTTCCCCGCATTTTGGAGGCCAATCAATGAAAGCTCCATTTCTTGCTTGAAAAAGAGGCTGAAGGTGCAAAAAAAAAATGTAAATACTTGAATCAAGCTCCAATAAAGTAAAGATGAGTAACTAACTACGTCGGTCCATTTATTTTCTTGGTACACATGCCAAAACTGTGCTCCGCCACTTAATGATGCCATGTGGAAGAGATCCTCTAAACCCAAGCCCCTTTTTTATATATGTATAAGAAGCAAAAAGCCTATCTGGCTGGTAGGTAGAAATGGAACAAATCATAGCATACAGCACACTGGCAGCTCATTTTCATTCCAATGATTGGATTCCAAGAGAGCATTACCGAACTTGGGCTATTTCTACTATGGCAAATTCAATGGTAAGCATGCATCGACAAATTATCACAAACTAAACCTTTAAGTAAATTTATCACGAGGATGAGGCATTACATGGTATGTGTGGTAGCTCTATCTTAGTCAACATAACGACATAACGGGTAGAATTTATCACGTGCCACATGGTTTCTCAAGAGTTCATTGAGCGGAACGGGAAAGTACATTAACTAATGCATATTGGAAATGGCTTTCTTTTCTCCTCTTGACAAGATAGAGTCCATAAGAAAGCAGGATAACAAAAAATACTGAATATGGCATTATCATGAGAAAATGGCATCCGACTCCACGCACTCTACGACGTGATGTTAGCACCGAATAAATTAACCTCCTCAACAAAATAGATAAAGAAAAAGTCCGTGTCCCTTCAGCTCTCATATCGATAGGAGGGCATGCACGATTAAATACTATGATCGACGTGTTCAATCAATAACGTTGATCGCCATGTGTAGTCGATCGCGAGAAGTTGCGCCATACAAAGATACCACAAAGCACGCCACAAAGCCACAAAAACTGCATAATCTGAACTTGGCTCACGTAAAATAACCAGAAGGACCAAATTTCCTTATGATTACGGGCATTATTAGATGAGAAAAACAAATAACACCATGCAGCTGCTAACCAGCATCACCTTCATACGGGTCAAAACGTTCTTTCAAGTGCCAACCATCAACAACAGCTTCCTACGAAATACACGGTAACATGACTATCGTCCTACCCCCCCCCCCCAGCAAGCATCCGATCCAGCGAGCAACCAGGGCATGCTAATCCTAGACCGGCCCGGAATTCCCAGATCTCCCGCACGCGGACCCCGCGCCCGTCCCGCAATGCGCAGCGCGTCAAACTCGAGAACCCGAACCCGGCCACCCGGGACATGTGCTTGTGGAACCGTACCTGCGGAGCCAGTTGAGGAAGGCCTCCCAGAACCCCATGGCGGCCGCGCGCGGCGTGCTCCCTCTTCCTCCGCGAAGAGGAAGGGCTGGGCGGTCGCGGGGAGGGGCGGCGGTGGCGGCAGGGCGAGGGCGGATTGCGAGGCGGAGGAGGATTCGGTGGTGCGGGTGGCCGCGCTTACTTTATTTGGAGGCGCGGATGGATGGGGCGGGGGCGGGGGCGGGGCGACAGGGAGGCCGGAGGAGGAAGAAGAGAGGGGAAAGAGCTGAGGGTATTATTGGCGTCCACCAATCATATGGCATCTCGTGGCCGGGTGGGGCTGGGGTTGGTGCCTTTGATTTTTATTATTTTCTTTTCTTTTTCGATAATGTTATTGAGGAAATTTTTGGTTTATCTACGCCCATTTTAATCGGAGTTTCACCTGCGAATAGGACTGTTGTTAGTTAAGACTCCTTCTCTTTTTTTTGTAATAACTTATACTGTATTACTTAAGGGAAAATCTAAGTAACGACGCCGCACCTCTTCCTTCCCGTGTGGCGGGCGCGCGTAGCGATCCGTGCAGGCATCGTACGACCCTGTGTTATAGCATGCAGTGCGACGGAGTTTTTTAATGTCGAATTTTTAAAAAGTTTTATCTTTTAAACTATAAATTCAATCGATGATCTGTTTTCACGGTTAGCTTTCTCGCAACGAGATCTTCAAAACTAGATCCCATGTCGACATGTTTCGACAACTTTTTTTTCATCGATAGTTGTCAGATTATTATTATTTAGTTGTTAGATTATGAGACACTTAGTAGCCACATTTAATTAACCTAGTTGTCAACTTGGCAACTGTGTGTATAGATTTTTATCAACTACGCTTGTTTAAACCAGACGACCGTGATTGACAAATTATTGTTGTCTTGTAGGAATTTTCATTATACATGATATAAACGCATGTCATAGGTTTCGTTTGTCAATTTAAATATGTCAACTTGTCATATTTACATACAACTTTGTCAGAAAAATATTTTGTGTGTTTGCTAGTTTAACTATGCCGACTTGTCATATTTACTACTCCCTCCGTTCCTAAATATAAGTCTTTTAAGAGTAAGTGACCATATACGGAGCAAAATGAGTTAATCTATACTCCAAAATATGTCTATATACATCCGTATGTAGTTTCCTAGTGGAACATTTAAAAAGACTTATATTTAAGAACGGAGGGGGTAACAATTACCAAAAAAAAAAGATTTCTTCTGGTCATCGATTTTAAATATGTTGAGTTGTCATATTTTTACACGTTATCGTCCTAAAAATGTCGTTTGTGCTTGCTCGTTCGATTATGTCGAGATGTCATATTTATACGCAATTTCTAAAACATATGGCGATTAAGTTAACTTTTATCAGACAAGTAAGTATTTACTAATATGACAAGTACGTACAACAAATGTGGTAAGTATGAGAAACAAAAAAGTTGTCGAAACATGTTGACATAGGATCTAGTTCTAAAGATTTTGTCGAAACAAAGTTAACGACGAAAACGGATCATCGATCGAATTAGTGGTTTGAAAGATAAAACTTTTTAAATTTTAATCATTTTAAAAAAATCTGATGACATCATTACATGCATGCATGAATGACGAAGGGAGAGGGTTTGGATGCAGCATCACATTGCTTTTTTAAAAGTAACATGATTAGTAAAGCATTAAAGTAACGCTACTTTTTTATTAGGATGGTGATTAGTTCGGCCGCCGCACCACAAGACGCAAGGGCAGCGCCGCTGGTGTTGGGGAACGTCGCATGGAAACAAAAAAATTCCTACGTGCCGCGCATGAAGACCTATCATGGTGATGTCCATCTACGAGAGGGGATGTTCGATCTACGTACCCTTGTAGACCGCACAGCAGAAGCGTTAGTGAACGCGGTTGATGTAGTGGAACGTCCTCACGTCCCTCGATCCGCCCCGCGAACCGTCCCGCGATCTAGTGCCGAACGGACGGCACCTCCGCGTTCAGCACACGTACAGCTCGACGATGATCTCGGCCTTCTTGATCCAGCAAGAGAGACGGAGAGGTAGATGAGTTCTCCGGCAGCGTGACGGCGCTCCGGAGGTTGGTGGTGATCTTATCTCAGCAGGGCTCCGCCCGAGCTCCGCAGAAACGCGATCTAGAGGTAAAACCGTGGAGATATGTGGTCGGGCTGTCGTGGCAAAGTTTTCTCAAATCAGCCCTAAAACCTCCGTATATATAGGGGGAGGAGGGGGAGCCTTGCCTTGGGGTCCAAGGACTCCCAAGAGGGTCGGCCGAGCCAAGGGGGGCAACCCTCCCCTTCCAAATCGAGTCCAACTAGGTTTGGAAGGAGGAGTCCTTCCCCCTTTTCCCACCTCCTCCTTTTTTTTTCTTTTCTCTTTGATTTTCTTCCTATGGCGCATAGGGCCTTCTTGGGCTGTCCCACCAGCCCACTAAGGGCTGGTGCGCCACCCCCAAGGCCTATGGGCTTCCCCGGGGTGGGTTGCCCCCCCCTCGGTGAACACCCGGAACCCATTCGTCATTCCCGGTACATTCCCGGTAACTCCGAAAACCTTCCGATAATCAAATGAGGTCATCCTATATATCAATCTTCGTTTCTGGACCATTCTGGAAACCCTCGTGACGTCCGTGATCTCATCCGGGACTCCGAACAACATTCGGTAACCAACCATATAACTCAAATACGCATAAAACAACGTCGAATCTTAAGTGTGCAGACCCTGCGGGTTTGAGAACTATGTAGACATGACCCGAGAGACTCCTCGGTCAATATCCAATAGCGGGACCTGGATGCCCATATTGGATCCTACATATTCTACGAAGATCTTATCGTTTGAACCTCAGTGCCAAGGATTCATATAATCCCGTATGTCATTCCCTTTGTCCTTCGGTATGTTACTTGCCCGAGATTCGATCGTCAGTATCCGCATACCTATTTCAATCTCGTTTACCGGCAAGTCTCTTTACTCATTCCGTAATACAAGATCCCGTAACTTACACTAAGTCACATTGCTTGCAAGGCTTGTGTGTGATGTTGTATTACCGAGTGGGCCCCGAGATACCTCTCCGTCACACGGAGTGACAAATCCCAGTCTCGATCCATATTAACTCAACTAACACCTTCGGAGATACCTGTAGAGCATCTTTATAGTCACCCAGTTACGTTGCGACGTTTGATACACACAAAGCATTCCTCCGGTGTCAGTGAGTTATATGATCTCATGGTCATAGGAACAAATACTTGACACGCAGAAAACAGTAGCAACAAAATGACACGATCAACATGCTACGTCTATTAGTTTGGGTCTAGTCCATCACATGATTCTCCTAATGATGTGATCCCGTTATCAAGTAACAAAACTTGCATATGGCCAGGAAACCTTGGCCACCTTTGATCAACGAGCTAGTCAACTAGAGGCTTACTAGGGACAGTGTTTTGTCTATGTATCCACACAAGTATTGTGTTTCCAATCAATACAATTATAGCATGGATAATAAACGATTATCATGAACAAAGAAATATAATAATAACTAATTTATTATTGCCTCTAGGGCATATTTCCAACTGTCTCCCACTTGCACTAGAGTCAATAATCTAGTTCACATCACCATGTGATTCCAACGAATCCAACACCCATATAGTCATGGGGTCTGATCACGTCTTGCTCATGAGAGAGGTTTTAGTCAACGGTTCTGAAATTTTCAGATCCGTGTGTTCTTTACAAATCTTTATGTCATCTTATAGATGCTGCTACTATGTGCTATTCGAAAATACTCCAAATATCTACTCTACTATACGAATCTGTTTCACTACTCATAGTTATTCGGATTAGTGTCAAAGCTTACATCGACGTAACCCTTTACGACGAACTCTTTAACCACCTCCATAATCGAGAAAAAATCCTTAGTCCATCAGTTACTAAGGATAAGTTTTGACCGCTGCTAGTGATTCAATCATGGATCACTCTCTGTACCTCTCAACAGACTTGTTGCAAGGCACACATCAGGTGCGGTACTCAGCATGGCATACTTTAGAGTCTACGGCTAAGGCATAGAAGACGACCTTCGTCTATTCTCCTTATTCTGCCGTGGTCGGGTTTTGAGTCTTACTCAAATTCACACCTTACAACGCAACCAAGAACTCCTTCTTTGCTGATCTATTTTGAACTCCTTCAAAACTTGTCAAGGCATGCATCTTGTTGAAACTTCCATTAAGCGCTTTCGATCTATCTCCATAGATCTTTGATGCTCAACGTTCAAGTAGCTCAATCCAGGTATTCCTTTGAAAACTCCTTTCAAACAACCTTGTATGCTTTACAGAAATTCTACATTACTTCTGATCCACAATATGTCAACCACATATACTTATCAGAAATTCTATAGTGCTCCCACTCACTTCTTTGGAAATACAAGTTTCTCATAAACCTTGTACAAACCCAAAATCCTTGATCATATCATCAAAGTGTATATTTCAACTCCGAGATGCTTGCACCAGTCCATTTAAGGATCGCTAGAGCTTGCATACTTGCTAGTATCTTTAGGATCGACAAAACCTCATGGTTGTATCTCATACAATGTTTGCTCAAGGAAACCGTCGAGGAAACAATGTTTTGACATCCTACATGCAATATTTCATAAATAATGCAGCAACTACTAACATAATTCTAACAGACTTTTAGCATCGCTACGAGTGAGAAAGTCTCATCATAGTCAACTGTTTGATCTTGTCGGAAACATCTTTGCGACAAGTCGAGCTTTTCTTAATAGTGACTTATCACTATCATCGTCTGTCTTCCTTTTAAAGATCCATCTTTACTCAATAGTCCTATGACCATCAAGTAGTTCTTCCAAAGTCTACACTTTGTTTTCATACATGGATCCTCTCTCGGATTTCACGGCTTCCAGCCATTTGTCGGAATCTGGGCCCACCATTGCTTTCTCCATAACTCGTAGGTTCGCTGTTGCTCAACAACATGACCTCCAAGACAGGGTTACCGTACCACTCTATAGTAGTACGCGACCTTGTCAACCTACGAGGCTTGTAGTAACTTGATCTGATGCTCGATGATCACCATCATCAGCTTTCACTTCAATTGGTGTAGGCGCCACACGAAAAACTTCCTGCGCCCTGCTACACACTGGTCGAAGTGATGGTTCAATAACCTTATCAAGTTCTACCACCCTCCCACTCAATTCTTTCGAGAGAAACCTTTCCTCGAGAAAGGATCCGTTTCTAGAAACAAACACTTTGCTTTCGGATCTGAGGTAGGAGATGTACCCAACTGTTTTGGATATCCTATGAAGATGCATTTATCCGCTTTGGGTTCGAGCTTATCAGACTGAAACTTTTTCACATAAGTCTCGAAACCCCAAACTTTCAAGAAACGACGGTTTAGATTTCTCTAAACCTTAGTCTATACTGTGTCATCTCAACGGAAATACGTGGTGCCCTATTTAAAGTGAATGCGGTTGTCTCTAATGCTTAACCCATAAACGATAGTGGTAATTCGATAAGAGCCATCATAGCATGCACCATACCAAATAGTGTGTGGCTATGACGTTCAGACACATCATCACACTATGATGTTCTAGGTGGCATGAACTGCGAAACAATTTCCACATTGTCTTAACTGTGTACCAAAACTCGTAACTCAGATATTCATTTATATGATCATATCGTAGACAGTTTATCCTCTTGTTACGACGAACTTCACTCCGAAACAGAATTGAACTTTTCAATATTTCAGACTTGTGATTCATTAAGAAAATACTCTAGTATCTACTCAAATCATCATTGAAGTAAGAACATAATGATATCCACTGCGAGCCTCAGCACCCATTGGACTGCATACATCAAAATATATCACTTCCAACAAGTTACTATCTTATTTCATCTCAATGAAAACAAGGCCTTGCTCATGTGGTATGATTTGCATGTCACTAGTGATTCAAAATCAAGTGAGTATAAAGATCCATCAGCATGGAGCCTCTTCATGCAATTTGTACCAACATGACTCAAGCGGCAGTGCCACAAGTAAGTGGTACTATCATCATTACCTCGTATCTTTTGGCACCAATATCATGAACATGTGTAACACTACGATCGAGATTCAATAAACCATTGAAGGTGATTATTCAAGAAAATAGAGTAACCATTGTTCTCTTTAAATGAATAATCGTATTGCAATAAACACGATCCAATCATGTTCATGCTTAACGCAAGCACCAAATAACAATTATTTAGGTTTAACACCAATCCCGATGGTAGAGGGAGTGTGCGACGTTTGATCATATCAACTTTGGAAACACTTCCAACATGTATCGTCACCTCGCCTTTAGCTAGTCTCCGTTTATGCCGAGCTTTCATTTCATGTTACTAATCACTTAGCAACCGAACCGGTATCCAATACCCTCATGCTACTAGGAGTACTAGTAAAGTACACATCAACATCATGTATATCAAATATACTTCTTTCGACTTTTGCCAGCCTTCTTATCTACCAAGTATCTAGAGTTGCTCCGCCTCAGTGATTGTTCCCCTCATTACAGAAGCACTTAGTCTCGGGTTTGGGTTTAATCTTGGGTCTCTTCATTAGTGCAGCAACTGTTTTGCCGTTTCACGAAGTATCCCTTCTAGCCCTTGCCTTTCTTGAAACTTAGTGGTTTTACAAATCATCAACTATTGATGCTCCTTCTTGATTTCTACTTTCGCAGTGTCAAACATCGTGAATCGCTCAAGGATCATTGTATCTATCCTTGATATGTTATAGTTCATCACGAAGCTCTCACAGCTTGGTGGCAGTGACTTTGGAGAACCATCACTATCTCATCTGGAAGATTAACTCCCACTTGATTCAAGTGATTGTCGTACTCAGACAATCTGAGCACACGCTCAACGATTGAGCTTTTCTCCTTTACTTTTTGGACAAAGAATCTTGTCGGAGGTCTCGTACCTCTCAACAAGGGCACAAGCATGAAATCACAATTTCATCTCTTTAGAACATCACTTATGTTCCGTGACGTTTCAAAACGTCTTCGGCGCCTTGCTTCTAAGCCATTAAGTATTTTGCACTGAACTATCGTGTAGTCATCAGAAACGTGTATGTCAGATGTTCACAGTATCCACAGACGACGCTCGAGGTGCAGCACACTGAGTGGTGCATTAAGGACATAAGCCTTCTGTGCAGCAACGAGGACAATCCTCTTCAAAGTTTGCTACTATCAACTTTCAACTAAATTTTCTCTAGGAACATATAAAAACAGTAGAGTTATAGCGCAAGCTACATCGTAATTCGCAAAGACCATTAGACTATGTTCATGACAATTAGTTCAATTAATCATATTACTTAAGAACTCCCACTCAAAAAGTACATCTCTCTAGTCATTTGAGTGGTACATGATCCAAATCCACTATCTCAAGTCCGATCATCACGTGAGTCGAGAATAGTTTCAGTGGTAAGCATCTCTATGCCAATCATATCAACTATACGATTCATGCTCGACCTTTCGGTCTCATGTGTTCCGAGGCCATGTCTGCACATGCTAGGCTCGTCAAGCTTAACCCAAGTGTTCTGCGTGTGCAACTGTTTTGCACCCGTTGTATGTGAACGTTGAGTCTATCACACCCGATCATCACGTGGTGTCTCGAAACGAAGAACTGTCGCAACGGTGCACAGTCAGGGAGAACACAATTTCGCCTTGAAATTTTAGTGAGAGATCACCTCATAATGCTACCGTCGTTCTAAGCAAGATAAGGTGCAAAAAGGATTAACATCACATGCAATTCATAAGTGACATGATATGGCCATCATCATGCGCTTCTTGATCTCCATCACCAAAGCACCGGCACGATCTTCTTGTCACCAGCGTCACACCATGATCTCCATCATCGTGATCTCCGTCAACGTGTCGCCATCAGGGTTGTCGTGCTACTCATGCTATTACTACTAAAGCTACGTCCTAGCAAAATAGTAAACGCATCTGCAAGCACAAACGTTAGTTTAAAGACAACCCTATGGCTCCTGCCGGTTGCCGTACCATCGACGTGCAAGTCTATATTAACTATTACAACATGATCATCTCATACATCCAATATATCACATCACATCGTTGGCCATATCACATCACAAGCATACCCTGCAAAAACAAGTTAGACGTCCTCTAATTTTGTTGTTGCATGTTTTACGTGGTGACCATGGGTATCTAGTAGGATCGCATCTTACTTACGTAAACACCACAACGGAGATATATGAATTGCTATTTAACCTCATCCAAGGACCTCCTCGGTCAATTCCGATTCAACTAAAGTTGGATAAACTGACACCCGCCAGTCATCTTTGAGCAACGGAGTTACTCGTAGCGATGAAACCAGTCTCTCGTAAGCGTACGAGTAATGTCGGTCCGAGCCGCTTCGATCCAACAATACCGCGGAATCAAGAAAATACTAAGGAGGGCAGCAAAACGCACATCACCGCCCACACAAACTTTTGTGTTCTACTCGAGAAGACATCTACGCATGAACCTGGCTCATGATGCCACTGTTGGGGAACGTCGCATGGAAACAAAAAAATTCCTACGCGCACGAAGACCCATCATGGTGATGTCCATCTACGAGAGGGGATGTTCGATCTACGTACCCTTGTAGACCGCACAACAGAAGCGTTAGTGAACGCGGTTGATGTAGTGGAACGTCCTCACGTCCCTCGATCCGCCCCGCGAACCGTCCCGCGATCAGTCCCATGATCTAGTGTCGAACGGACGGCACCTCCGCGTTCAGCACACGTACAACTCGACGATGATCTCGGCCTTCTTGATCCAGCAAGAGAGACGGAGAGGTAGATGAGTTCTCCGGAAGCATGACGGCGCTCCAGAGGTTGGTGGTGATATTATCTCAGCAGGGCTCAGCCCGAGCTCCGCAGAAACGCGATCTAGAGGTAAAACCGTGGAGATATGTGGTCGGGCTGCCGTGGCAAAGTTTTCTCAAATCAGCCCTAAAACTTCTGTATATATAGGGGGAGGAGGGGGAGCCTTGCCTTGGGGTCCAAGGACTCCCAAGGGGGTCGGCCGAGCCAAGGGGGGCAACCCTCCCCTTCCAAACCGAGTCCAACTAGGTTTGGAAGGAGGAGTCCTTCCCCCTTTTCCCACCTCCTCCTTTTTTTCTTCTTTTCTCTTTGATTTTCTTCCTATGGCGCATAGGGCCTTCTTGGGCTGTCCCACCAGCCCACTAAGGGCTGGTGCGCCACCCCCAAGGCCTATGGGCTTCCCCGGGGTGGGTTGCCCCCCCTCGGTGAACACCCGGAACCCATTCGTCATTCCCGGTACATTCCCGGTAACTCCGAAAACCTTTCGGTAATCAAATGAGGTCATCCTATATATCAATCTTCGTTTCCGGACCATTCCAGAAACCCTCGTGACGTCCGTGATCTCATCCGGGACTCCGAACAACATTCGGTAACCAACCATATAACTCAAATACGCATAAAACAACGTCGAACCTTAAGTGTGCATACCCTGCGGGTTCGAGAACTATGTAGACATGACCCGAGAGACTCCTTGGTCAATATCCAATAGCGGGACCTGGATGCCCATATTGGATCCGACATATTCTACGAAGATCTTATCGTTTGAACCTCAGTGCCAAGGATTCATATAATCCCGTATGTCATTCCCTTTGTCCTTCGGTATGTTACTTGCCCGAGATTCGATCGTCACTATCCGCATACCTATTTCAATCTCGTTTACCGGCAAGTCTCTTTACTCATTCCGTAATACAAGATCCCGTAACTTACACTAAGTCACATTGCTTGCAAGGCTTGTGTGTGATGTTGTATTACCGAGTGGGCCCCGAGATACCTCTCCGTCACACGGAGTGACAAATCCCAGTCTCGATCCATACTAACTCAACTAACACCTTCGGAGATACCTGTAGAGCATCTTTATAGTCACCCAGTTACGTTGCGACGTTTGATACACACAAAGCATTTCTCCGGTGTCAGTGAGTTATATGATCTCATGGTCATAGGAACAAATACTTGACACGCAGAAAACAGTAGCAACAAAATGACACGATCAACATGCTACGTCTATTAGTTTGGGTCTAGTCCATCACATGATTCTCCTAATGATGTGATCCCGTTATCAAGTAACAAAACTTGCCTATGGCCAGGAAACCTTGGCCACCTTTGATCAACGAGCTAGTCAACTAGAGGCTTACTAGGGACAGTGTTTTGTCTATGTATCCACACAAGTATTGTGTTTCCAATCAATATAATTATAGCATGGATAATAAACGATTATCATGAACAAAGAAATATAATAATAACTAATTTATTATTGCCTCTAGGGCATATTTCCAACAGCTGGGTAGTGTTGTCCATTACTTAAACATCAGCCATAAAATCCTTCTTACATAACTCAATGACTACATACATGTGTATGTAGTTCATAATGAAATCTTTAAAATGTCTTATATTTGTGAACGTAGGGAGTATTACTCAAGCACGAGCGATAAAATCTTTCTTACATATCTCAATGACTTCTTGGAGGCCAGAGTCCAACCAAACTACGACTCTACTACTAGTTCTAGTAAATTTAGCTAGGAAATTTAGTTAAGACTCCTTCTCTCATAATGACTAAAGCAAGAGTTTAATGTTTTCCTTTACCGTGGCAAATGAACTTCTCGAGTATTGCGTCAAGGTTCAAGAGAAATCCCTCGCTTGTGAACGGCCACGATGGCAGTGCCGCCATCGTCCATCGAGGAACATTCCCTTCCTCCTTTGGTTCCCGAGTGAAAACCCAATCCATTTTGGATTTGGCGGTGGTAGCGCTCTTGCATAGTCCCCTTCCTGGAGGCGTCGATGTAGGAAGTAGGGATGTGACTTTACTTGGTTGTCGGCGACGGTTGTTCGGTGGTGTTTGGGATTTGCATCTATGGCGCTCCTCCTAGGTCGTCGCTCCTTTTGAAGTGCCACTATGGTCGCTTATGTCTACCCAAGTGGTCTCCGTCGTCGGCGGTGGTGTTGAGCCTACGTCGAGCTCATCTTTGGTGGGTGATCGTACTGGATTTCTGCCCACGGCGGTTATTGCTTGCTTCCGTATGAGTGACTCCACTCGGTGACGGTGCGGTGCCCTTTGATCCACGCGAGGGCAGGTGAGCCCTTTTCGAAGGTGGAGATGGAATTCATTTCGACTTGTTCCAGCCATATTGTGGCAGACGATGGTGTGATCTCCCTCCCGCACCGCATTGTGCTCGCTCGTGTTCATCATGTTCCTCCGCGTCATTGGTGTATCTCTTTGTGGTTGAGGACTTCGACGATCAAGCGGTGGTTCTTGTGTATTTTTAGATTGCTTGGTTTGTTTGATGTCTTGTAAGATGATCCTTCGGCACCATGCACCTTCTACCATGTTTCATTCACTTTTCCTGTTTATCATGGGGTCATTAAGTTAACGCCGGGCCTATGCCTTCTTTATAAAAAAAGGTTCAAGAGTACGTATAAACTGTGATCCATGTTTATAGTTCTCTTCTATCTTATTTTTCACCTTGTTGTTCTTTCCGTTTGCACGATTACTGTTGTGACCATCATATATCCCTATGCACAATTGCCCTCCCTCTAACCATCTCTAGAGTCTTCACCTATTTGTCCCCGGTCTGTCACCAATTGCACCATCAATCTTCAAGAACTCATCCAGTTTTCTTGCCCGGCATCGGCCACGGGCGACTACACATCGGCCTCGGGCAACTACACGGTAAAATCCACTTACCTCCGCATGTGTCATAGCTTGATGAGATCGCCAATGACAAGATGCATTTGGTGAAGTTGGGCACTGATGGGGTTATAGTCCTAGGATAGGGTCATAAGCCTGCCTTATAGGTCCTACCCAAGGACCACCCTTCATAAGAGACAAGGCCCTTTGTCAGCTCCGACTGAACTAAGGAATTCCCATCATCCAGTCGGTAACAGACATCCGACCATCCAGTCGAAGGCGAGCATTCGGAGCGTATCAATCGGACCGACTGGATTCCACTCTGTACATCGTAACCCCCCAGGAGGGAAATGGTCGTACGTTTCCTCACGCTTTTATTAGCATTTAGGCCGTACGTTACCTGTAACGTAGGTATTTATTCGCCATTACTCCACCCCTGTGCACCGACCGTTGTGAAGGGCAGCGCACTCTATATAAGCCACCCTTCCCCACTGGTGCAAGGGTTAGCAACTCATTGTATTCTATATTTCCACTCGACAACAAGCTCCGTGAGCACTGAGACGTAGGGCTATTACCTCCACCGCAGAGGGGCCTGAACTCATACAACCTCGCCGTAGCTAAGGCTCTGCCCATCCTTTTCGTACCCTACACATCTACTGTCAGGCTTATACCCACGACAGTTGGCGCCCACCGTGGGGCAGGCGTCTAAGCGACTTCCGGCGAGTTTGTGACTACTTCCTTTCGTCATGTCGTCTGGTGGAGGTTCGAGCATGGGTCACCAGATCTTCTTCGGCGCTCTCTCCTTCATCATCGACGATTCGGCGTGGCTTCGGGATGCTCCTCTTGACGTCGAGGCGCTTCCCCGTCGTGGGGCTACGCACTTCCGTGCCGGCGCCCGCGACATTCTTCTTCTCCAACAGTCGGCTCCGGTGTCGACCTGCACTGCCGTCACGCGCCGCAGCAAGCGGTCTCGCCGTCCGCGGCTCCAGCGTTGGGTGCAACACGCCCAGGCGCGCCAGAAAGCGTCTTCACAAGTGGCGGTTCTAGAGTCCGTTGTGGTTGCCCCGCTGTCCCAGCACTCGAACTCGGTTCCGACTAAGTTTCCTTCCAAGTATGTGGGTCGCGGGCCCGCAGCAGAAGTCCACATGGCCAACTCCCATGAAGATCCCCGTCAAGCTGGCCAGAGCGAGCGCGAGGTCGGCGAAACGTCCGGCGCGCGCCGTCCACCTCGCCGTTCTGCCAGTCGGCACACTCGGCGGAGCAACGTAGAGTTGTTCCGCACACCCCTCCTCAACTTGGTTGCGGCTGCCAAGATAGCCGATTCCCTCCAGCCGACTGATTCAGAGGCTGGTAGAGGGATCGAGCAGATCCGAGCCCTGTTGCACACGGCGCAGCAGCAGAATTCGACGGTCTCCCAGTCGCACAACAGGATCCATAATAGTTCTGTTCATGTGAATACGCATCGGTCGGTTCACAGCCCTGGTTCCCATCAGCGACACAGGGGAGGAAGCCGTTCCATGAATCACGAAGATCGCCGTCGTTCACGCACCCCTCCGCGGGGTGGGCCCTATGGGTCCCGACATCATGATGATCGGCGTTCAGTCGGCGACACTTACGACCCAAGGCCCGACGCAAGAGGGCGTATCGTCCAGCGAAGGGTCGACAGGGGCCGAGCCCACCGCGATGGTCACGATACGGACCGTCCAAGTGGAAGCAGGACCATCGTGTCTGGTCCCGAGTGTTTTAGTCGAGCCATCCGCTCGGCTGACATCCCGCCCAACTTCCGATTGGCAACGGGAATCAGCAAGTTTACAGGAGAGTCCAAGCCGGAAACATGGCTAGATGACTACCGAGTGGCGGTCCAGATCGGAGGAGGGGACGACCATGTCGCCATGAAGCACCTCCCTCTGATGCTCGACGGCTCAGCGCGAGCGTGGCTGAATCAGTTGGCCCCCTCGAGCATCTATAGTTGGGCAGATCTGGCCCGAGTGTTCATCAAGACCTTTGAAGGGACGTGCAAGCGCCCTGCAGGCCTCGTGGAGCTCCAGCATTGCATCCAGAAGCAGAATGAGCCCCTGCATGACTTCATTCAGCGTTGGACAACTCTCTACCACACGGTGGAGAACGTCACCGAGCATCAAGCAGTCTGCGCCTTAAAGGCAGGCGTGCGGTACAGAGATCTGTACCTGAAGTTCGGCCGAACAGGTGACATCTCCATGAGCAAGATGATGGAGATAGCAGCTCGCTACGCAAATGGCGAAGAAGAGGACCGCATCCGAAGCGGCAAGCACAAGACAGTCGGCGACGGAGATGGAAGCAACACTCGGAAGCAAAAGAAAAAAGCTCCATCCACTCCGCAGGCTGAAGCTGCAGTCGTGACCAATACCAAGTTCAAGGGCAAAGGGAAGGCGCAGTTTACCCCCAAGAAGAAGCAGTTCAATAATCCCATCCTGGACCAGCCATGCCCGGTTCATACGAAGATGGACGAAGAGGGCAACCCCAAATATCCAAAGCATACCACTTGACAGTGTCGCTTCCTGATCCAGGGGTTCGGCGAAGGGCAACCGAGTGAGAAGGTCAATGAACAAGATGAGGAGGATAAGGAGGATCCATTCCCCCAAGTCCACGTGACACTCATGATTTTTGCTGACGTCGAGAGCAAGAGTCGACTGAAGCTGGTGAACAGGGAGGTGAACATGGCCACCCCTACCAGCCCCAAGTTCCTCAAATGGTCTCAGACTGCGATCACCTTTGACCAGTCGGATCATCCAACACATGTACCCACCCCAGGAAGACAAGCTCTGGTCGTCGACTGGTGGTAGAAGGAGTCCGACTGCGCAAAGTCCTCATGGACGGCGGCAGCGGTTTGAACATCATGTACGCCGACACTCTCAAGGGGATGGGCATTCCGATGTCCAAACTCAGCGAGAGCAGCATGCAGTTCCATGGAGTCATCCCTGGACGGAAGGCCAAGTCACTCGGCCAGATCGCGTTGGACGTCGTTTTCGGCTCCGACAAGAACTTTCGCAAGGAAAATCTCACGTTTGAGGTGGTGGATTTCCAGAGCGCTTACCACGCAATTCTGGGCCGCCCAACGTATGTGAGTTTCATGGCCCGTCCATGTTACGTATACTTGAAGCTGAAGATGCCAGGCCCAAAAGGCGTGATCACCATCACGGGCAATCGACAGCGAGCCGAAGAGTGCCTGCAGCAGGGATCAAGAATCGCCGACCAGCAGATGGCCGTCCTCGAGCTCGACGAATACAAGAAAACAGTCGACCCCGCCGACCTGATGCGCTCAAAGAAGCCAGCTTCAGAATCCGCATTCCAGTCGGCGGGAGAGACGAAGAAGGTTAGCATTCACCCAACGGACGACACTGCTGCCCCGACGAACATCTCCACCACCCTCGATCCCAAATAGGAAGCCGAGCTCACCCAATTCCTCCGTGAGAGCTGGGACATCTTCGCATGAAAACCCTCTGACATGCCAGGTGTACCCAGGGAGTTGGCTGAGCACCGACTGCATGTGGACCCCGTCGCTCGGCCCGTCCGAGAGCGCTTGCGCCGGTCCGGCGCACAAGAGGAAAGCAATCGGGGAGGAGGTGGCCAAGCTGCTGGCAGCCAACTTCATTCGCGAGGTTCACCACTCCGAGTGGCTCGCCAATGTTGTCATGGTGCCCAAGAAGGACAAGTCGCTCCGAATGTGCATCGACTTCAAGCACCTCAATAAGGTCTGCCCGAAGGACCATTTTCCGCTCCCCCGCATAGATCAAATTGTCGATTCGACTGCGGGGTGCGAGCGTTTGTCATTTCTTGATGCCTACTCGGGCTATCATCAGATCTGTCTGTATGGCCCCGATGAATTAAAGACAGCCTTTATCACCCCATTCGGGTGCTTCTGCTACATCACTATGCCATTTGGTTTGAAGAATGCAGGAGCTACCTTTATGCGCATGATCCAAAAATGCCTTCTCGACCAGATCAGTCGGAATGTGAAGGCATATATGGATGATATCGTAGTCAAGTCATGCAAAGGTTTCGACCTGCTGACTGACTTGGCAGAAACATTCGCCAACCTTCGTAGGTACGATATCAAGCTCAACCCCGCCAAATGTTCATTCGGCGTTCCCAGCGGAAAGTTACTCGGTTTCTTTGTTTCCGAACGAGGGATCGATGTCAACCCTGAAAAGATCGGGACCATCGTTCGAATGGAGAGGCCGGTCAGAATACACGATGTTCAACGACTCACAGGTTGCCTAGCGGCTTTGAGCAGGTTCATCAGTCGACTCGGCGAGAAAGCACTTCCTCTGTACCGACTCATGAAGAAATCAAATACTTTCGAGTGGACAGACGAAGCCCAAGTCGCATTCGACGACCTCAAAGTCCTACTTTCCACCCAGCCGGTTCTTACTGCTCCTCTCAGTAAAGAGCCCCTTCTTCTGTATATCGCGGCTACAAATCAAGTCGTCAGTACTGTTCTTACAGTCGAACGAGAAGAAGAAGGCAAAGCATACAAAGTTCAGCGGCCAGTGTACTACGTCTCCGAGGTCCTGACTCCTTCCAAGCAGAGGTATCCCCACTATCAAAAACTTATCTACGGGATTTACATGACTGCGAAGAAGGTGGCTCATTATTTTCAAGACCACTCGGTGTCTGTCGTTTCTGATGCTCCGTTGTCGGAAATTCTCCACAATCGGGACGCGTCAGGCCGAGTGGCAAAGTGGGCAATGGAGATGTTGTACTGCGATATCAAGTTCGAGGCCAAGAAAGCTATTAAGTCTCAAGCTCTGGCTGACTTCATAGCAGAATGGGTAGAACAACAGCAACTGACCAACATCTACTCGGCCCATTGGACAATGTTCTTTGACGGGTCCAAGATGTTGAATGGCTCCGGCGCTGGCGTTGTGATCATATCGCCAAAGGGCGACAAACTCAAGTACATGCTGCAGATACACTTCGATTCCTCCAACAACGAGGCAGAGTATGAAGCTCTCCTCTACGGATTGCGCATGGCCATCTCACTCGGCGTCCGTCACCTGATGGTCTACGGCGATTCAGATTTGGTGGTCAATCAAGTGATGAAAGAGTGGGATGTCAGGAACCCCACCATGACCACATATTGCAATGCAGTGAGGAAGCTTGAGAAGAAGTTCGAAGGTCTAGAACTTCATCACGTTCCGAGACTGAAGAACCAAGCAGCTGATGAGTTGGCAAAACTCGGATCCACTCGGAAACCAGTCCCGAGTGACGTCTGCCTCGAGCACCTTCACCTCCCTTCAGTCAAAGAAGATCCTTTTACAGAAGAACCAGTACAACCAAAGAGTTCAACAGATCCGACTGAAGTCGATGTACCTGCTGTGGTTGATCTGGTCATGGAGATTCTTGCTGTCATCCCCGATTGGACTGTGTCGATCATTGCATATATCCTGAGACAGGAACTACCAGAAGACGAAGTCCAGGCCAGGCAGATAGTCCGCAGGTCGAAGTCATTCACTGTCATCGATGGCCAATTGTACAAGGAGAGCGTTTCAGGCGTTCTCTAACGATGCATCTCCCTAGAGGAGGGGCAGCTGATCCTGGAAGATATTCACTCGGGGACGTGCGATCATCACGCCTCTTCAAGAGCAATCGTCGCCAAGGCATTCAGGGCTGGTTTTTTCTGGCTGCAGGCAAACGAGATGGCTAAAGATATGGTCGACCGATGTGAGGGCTGTCAGTTCTACTCCAACAAGTCCCACAAGCCGACATCTGCGTTGAAGACAATCCCTCTTGTGTGGCCGTTCGCAGTGGGGATTAGATACAGTCGGACCATTCAAGACAGGCCAAGGGGGATACACACATCTGTTGGTGGCAGTCGACAAGTTCACGAAATGGATCGAAGCCAAGCCCATCAAGAAACTCGACACCTCAACAGCCGTCAAGTTTATCAGGGACATCATCTCCAGATTCGGTGTACCTCACAGCATAATCACGGACAACGGGACAAACTTTGACTCGGACAGATTCAAAGGTTTATGTGCAAGCCAAGGTATCCGAGTGGATTTTGCTTCTGTAGCACATCCCCAATCCAATGGACAAGTAGAGCGGGCGAATGGGCTTATTCTTCAAGGTTTGAAGCCCCGACTCCTACGAGAGGTGGGACACGCCGCTGGCGCATGGGTCACCGAGTTACCTTCAGTACTTTGGGGTCTCCGCACAACCCCGAACAGATCTACAGGGCGATCACCGTTCTTCCTCGTTTATGGAGCAGAAGCGGTCCTTCCGAGTGACTTGCTTCATAATGCGCCACGAGTCGAACTCTTCTCCGAAGCTGAAGCAGAACAAGAAAGGTAAGATGGAGTGGACCTTCTGGAGGAGGAGCGCGAGATGGCACTGACTCGCTCAACCATTTATCAACAAGATCTGCGGCGTTTTCATGCACGCCACGTCAGGAGTCGCACGTTCCAAGCAGGCGACCTAGTGCTCCGAGTGGATCAGCAAAGACCTCACAAGTTGGCTCCGGCCTGGGAAGGACCTTTCATCATCTCCAAGGTGCTGAACAACGGAGCATACAGACTCTACAACATCGAGAGGAAGACAGACGAGCCGCGTGCATGGAACGGAGACCTCCTGAAGCGCTTCTACACGTGATCGTCGACTGAAGCGGTGTAAAGAACAAGTATTGATGAAATAATATAAAGCAGATTCAGTTTTTGCAGATTCAGAATTCTTCCGCGGCCGCAGACTCCGGTCACACACACAAAAAAAACTTAGTTGCGATCCAGAATCGCCTAAGTTTTAACTTCCTCCGAGCGTGCACTAAACGTCGCACTTGGAGACTTAGCTGTGATCAAGAATCACCTAAGTAATAAATTTCTCCGAGTATGCACTAAACGTCGCACTCGGGGACTTAGCTGTGATCAAGAATCACCTAAGTAATACATTTCTCCGAGTGTGCACTAAACGACGTACTCGGGGACTTAGCTGTGATCAAGAATCACCTAAGTAATACATTTCTCCGAGTGTGCACTAAACGTCGCACTTGGGGACTTAGCTGTGATCAAGAATCACCTAAGTAATAAATTTCTCCGAGTATGCACTAAACGTCGCACTCGGAGACTTAGTTGTGATCAAGAATCACCTAAGTAATAAATTTCTCCGAGTATGCACTAAACGTCGCACTCGGGGACTTAGCTGTGATCAAGAATCACCTAAGTAATACATTTCTCCGAGTGTGCACTAAACGACGCACTCGGGGACTTAGCTGTGATCAAGAATCACCTAAGTAATACATTTCTCCGAGTGTGCACTAAACGTCGCACTTGGGGACTTAGCTGTGATCAAGAATCACCTAAGTAATAAATTTCTCCAAGTATGCACTAAACGTTGCACTCGGAGACTTAGGTGTGATCAAGAATCACCTAAGTAATAAATTTCTCCGAGTATGCACTAAACGTCGCACTCGGGGACTTAGCTGTGATCAAGAATCACCTAAGTAATAAATTTCTCCGAGTGTGCACTAAACGACGCACTCGGGGACTTAGCTGTGATCAAGAATCACCTAAGTAATAACTTTCTCCGAGTGTGCACTAAACGTCGCACTCGGAGACTTAGCTGTGATCAAGAATCACCTAAGTAATAACTTTCTCCGAGTGTGCACTAAACGTCGCACTCGGAGACTTAGCTGTGATCAAGAATCACCTAAGTAATAAATTTCTCCGAGTATGCACTAAACGTCGCACTCGGGGACTTAGCTGTGATCAAGAATCACCTAAGTAATACATTTCTCCGAGTGTGCACTAAACGACGCACTCGGGGACTTAGGTGTTATCAAGAATCACCTAAGTAATACATTTCTCCGAGTGTGCACTAAACGTCGCACTTGGGGACTTAGCTGTGATCAAGAATCACCTAAGTAATAAATTTCTCCGAGTATGCACTAAACGTCGCACTCGGAGACTTAGCTGTGATCAAGAATCACCTAAGTAATAAATTTCTCCGAGTATGCACTAAACGTCGCACTCGGGGACTTAGGTGTGATCAAGAATCACCTAAGTAATAAATTTCTCCGAGTGTGCACTAAACGACGCACTCGGGGACTTAGTTGTGATCAAGAATCACCTAAGTAATAACTTTCTTCGAGTGTGCACTAAACGTCGCACTCGAAGACTTAGCTGTGATCAAGAATCACCTGAGTAATAAATTTCTCCGAGTATGCACTAAACGTCACACTCGGGGACTTAGCTGTGATCAAGAATCACCTAAGTAATAACTTTCTCCGAATGTGCACTAAACGTCACACTCGGGGACTTCGCTATGATCAAGAATCACCTAAATAATAACCTTCTACGAGTGTGCAATAAACGTCGCACTCGGAGACTTAGCTGTGATTCAGAATCACCTAAGTATTAACTTCCTCCGAGTGTGCACTCAACGTCGCACTCGGAGCCTTAGCTGCGATCAAGAATCGCCTAACTAGTAACTTTCTTCCACTGTGCACTTCACGCCACACTCGGGGACTTAGATGCGATCAAGAATCGCCTAAGTACCAACTTCCTCCGAGCGTCCACTCGAAGATTTAGTTGTGATACAGAATCGCCTAAATACATGACTAACACTTACATGCTACGCATGTTTGCCTTTGGCTTCACCAAGAAACGCCAAACAGAAAAACTCGAAACAACATTGCAACACAAGAGAAAACGCTTTGATTCAGATTCAAAAGTTCTAGCAAAGATAGTTCACTCGGTGCGGATCAAGCTTACCCGCACCGATCTAAGAATGTGACGGCCAACAGCAGTGGCCAAAGTTCCTTACAGATCAACACTAGGCATACCGAGGATAAAACAGCCAGGACTGGAGGGCTCTACAAACGTGTCCCGATCAATACCGTCGGCGATGCGGGTAGCACTCTCAAGGAAAGTTTCCATGAAGTCTTCGAATCGAAGTTTCTTCATGTTGGCCACCTTCAATGTCTTCAGCTTCTCCTCGTGCACCTCCTTGCAATGGACTCGGACCAGGGACAGAGCAACATCTGCACCACAACGAGCTGCAGATTTCTTCCACGACTGCACTCGGTTCGGAATCTCCTCCAGTCGAGCCAGCAGGTTCTCCATCTCCTGCCGCGACTCATCTTCTGGCCAAAGCTCCTTGTCGATTCGGCCGACGACTTCTCTCAGTCGACCGATGAAAGGGCCAACTTTGCCCACGCGGATGTGCGCCCGGAGCAGATCCCGATTGGCGTCCTCGCCAACTGGCACGTTATCGCGAATCGACCGCTCCACGTCAGCTGCTTCAACTTCAGCATCAATGCAAAAATCTGCAACAGAAGGGCAAGCAAACAATAAGCGTCGAGTGTGACATACATACGACAAGCACTCGGCAAAAAACAGGATTTACCAGCCAGACGCGTCATCATCTGCCGAGCCCAGTCGCTGACGTATTTCTCCTGAGGTATGCATCGTTTGTTCAGCACGTCCATCTGCCCCATCTGAGCAGTCCTCTGTTTCCCCATCTTCTCAACTTCCTCAGTCAGCACCTTGTTCGCTTCACGAGCCTGCTCCAATGACTTCTCTCGTCCCACCAGAGCATCCTTCATGCCAGCCATTGCAAGCAGCGCCGCATCAAGCTCACTAGCTAACTGATTCTTCTCCGCCCTGAGAGTCTCATAGGTTGTTCCCATTTCACAAGTTTTCTGCCAGCAAACACCAAGGGACAAGCAGAAAATTTAACAATAAAAGTCTAAGTTCTTCAGACCCCTGCCGACGCAAGCAGTCGACAGCGGTCTCGGGGACTACACCCAGTGGGTTCACTAAGAGTGACCCACTAGCATGCAACTCAAGCAGGCCCGCCCTATTGAGATGCATGTTACCACCTACGCCTACGAGGCCAATACTACCCGACCTGACTACAAATTACTCTCGGGGACTCTTACAGTACGTGCACTCCGAGTGCCACAACTGCTCGCAGTCGGTCATATTATTTACAGACCCGACCAAAGCAAAGACAATATGTATAAAGACAACTATCGGTGCAAGCACTCGACAGAAGTCTCGGGGACTACACCCACTGGGTTCACTCAGAGTGAACCCATTGCAAACAACAGATGTTATCCAAGAACACCCAGCGGGTTACAAGAGAACAGTAAATACTTACTAGCCCACTTACTCGGATATCATCCCGCAGCTCCAAGCTCCGCTGGTACAAGGACGCGACGGAATCGTAGGCCCTCTTGGCTTCCCCAGCCATCAGCTCCGCCTGCACCATGGCTCCCTTGGCCGCTCCCACCTGCTCCTCCGGGAGACGCTGGATGTTGAACTCGACATTCGACGAGCCTGGCATCGTCAGAAGTTCCTGAGGCATCCCAAGGTCTGCTCCAGTCGGCTCTTCAACCACCAGCGTCGGTTCAGTCGGCAGCAGCGCCTCAGTCGGCAGCACGTCGGCGACGAGAGCAGCAACAGGCGGAGCAGCCTCAAGAACAGGCTCCGCAGCTTGTTCAGCTCTCCCCTGATCACCCTCGTCCACGCAAATCGCCCCTGATAGACCGAGCGGCGCGAGATCTCAGAAAAAGAAAGAGGCAGAACCTATGATAGAATTCGAGACGAGATAGTATAAAACACTCGGAGTCACTACAACGCACCTGGCTGGGACGAGACGACGTTGTCCGTGTCCATGGGGTCATCCTCTTGGCGCGCCGGAGAGGTGGCAGAAGTAGCGACTCTGTCGAGTGAAATCCATTCGACCAATAAACAGGAGTTCACTCGGATATCAGAAGAAATTAGAAGATCGATACACTTACGTGGAGGTGATGGGGACAGCAACCTCATCCGCGGCAGAGCCTTCCGAGGTTTGGGCCCACTCGGTTTGGCCGCCTTGGAAGACTGACCCGCAGGCTCAGCGGCAGCATCCCTGGCCCTCTTGGTGCTCCGAGCACTCGGGACCACTGGGGCAGTGGGCGGAGCACTCGAAGATGCCGCAGGGACCGAGGGAACGGCAGGCTCGTGTCGGCGCTTGGTCCGATGCTCTAATTGCGGAGGCGGCGAGTCCTGCTCTTCCTCTTCCTCGCTAGTCTCTTCCTCCGACTCCCCGCTGTCGGAGACATACTCAGTGCTCTCCACGCTGCCTTCCTGGCTGCCTTCCTCCTCCTCCTCGGTCGGGTTCCCGTTCGAGACGGGAGAAAACCAGTTGGTCCACTTCTGCATAAAATTCAGTCGGCGACATCAGACGTCACACAGAGATTCAAGCAAACGATAAGATTAAGACAGTTAAGCACACTCGACAAGTGCTACTCACCTGATTCGGAGGAGGATTATCCGCGCAAAAAGGTTTCACTCGCCGAGATCCTTTGGAATTCTCGCAGGGGCCTGTGATCTGGAGCACCCACGAGGTCACCTTCTCCTCAGTCACGCCCACAACGTTGGTCCGAGTGGAATCCTTGGGCCCCGTATAATGCCACATGGCGTGGTCGCGAGCCTACAGAGGTTGGATACGCCGACCGAGGAAGACCTCCAGCAAGTCTATGCCGGTGACCCCCCTCCTGACGACATCTACGAGTGCCTCAACCAGAGGCTGGATGTCGTTCTTCTCCGCCTTCGTGAGCGCGAGCTGCTTAGGCGGGGCGGGCCGGTCTAAGCTAAAGGGAGGCAGCCCTGTCGCAGCATTCGGACATGCGATATCCTGGCAGTAGAACCACGTCGACTGCCAGTTCCTGACCGACTCACTTAGCTAGAGGGCAGGATAACTACTCCGACTCTTTTTCTGGAAACCTAAGCCCCCACAGAGCTGGAGAAGATGTGTCTTATCATCCGACTGGCTGAGTCGTTTGATGGTTTGGGATATAGCAGAAAATATGTGCTTGAACAGCCCCCAATGGGGAGGACAGCCAATGAAACACTCGCACAGAACTATAAAAGCAGAGAGATGAGCAATGGCGTTCGGGGGAAAGTGGTGAAGTTGTGCCCCGAAGTGATTCATGATGCTCTTGAAGAAAGGATGCGGGGGCAAGGAGAAACCTCGATAGACGTGGCTGAGCAGCAAGACGCGCTCCCCCTCCCGGGTGCCGGCTCGACCTCGTTCTCCGCCGACAGCCTCCAAGACTTGTGCACGATCATCCTGTGCTCCACCAGCTGCAGCAGATCCCCCTCCATCACCATGGAGGGGAGGAAGTCGCCTTGAATCCACCCCGCCGGCAGCGGCCGCTGCCGCCGCTGAGCAGGAGGAGCCGCCTTCCCCTTCTTCTTCCTCGCCTCCATCTTGCTGGTTTGACCCTTGGTCATGGCGGAAACTGCGAACCCGCGGGAGGAAGGAGGAGGGAGGAGTGTAGAGGCGCTGGAGGTGGCGAGAAGGATGGAGCAGGCGAAGGCAAAAGATTCGGTGAGCGTAATGAAGAACCCTCGCCGCCGAGATTTAAGTAAGGTTCCGACTGGGTCGCTGGCAGGTGGCCCCGAAACCTTATCCCCCCGACCCACCGCGGCGATATTAGTGGAGAGGTTGAAGGCGCGAGAATCGAGGCGTCAGACGCTACTCGAGCGCGATGGCGTCATCCCCGCTGAGTGCGCGGAAACCGAAATTTGAAGATCCCGGAAAATCCGCGGCTGTCAGTTGACCGGTCGCGTCAGAAGATGCCGCAGAAGCACTCGGCTTCCGACAGTCCGTTTCGCGAGTACTTCCACTCGGATCGTCGATCGGAAAAGATAAAATGGATCGAGGCAAGCAACGCCAAAGTCACGTCCGCGCCAGTCGGATCCAAACCACAAGCATCACTTCGTCGTTTCAACCTCAATCCATTCGGGGACTAATGATGGGGTTATAGTCCTAGGATAGGGTCATAAGCCCGCCTTATAGGTCCTACCCAAGGACCACCCTTCATAAGAGACAAGGCCCTTTGTCAGCTCCGACTGAACTAAGGAATTCCCATCATCCAGTCGGTAACAGACATCCGACCATCCAGTCGAAGGCGAGCATTCGGAGCGTATCAATCGGACCGACTGGATTCCACTCTGTACATCGTAACCCCCCAGGAGGGAAACGGTCGTACGTTTCCTCACGCTTTTATTAGCATTTAGGCCGTACGTTACCTGTAACGTAGGTATTTATTCGCCATTACTCCACCCCTGTGCACCGACCGTTGTGAAGGGCAGCGCACCCTATATAAGCCACCCTTCCCCACTCGTGCAAGGGTTAGCAACTCATTGTATTCTATATTTCCACTCGACAACAAGCTCCCTGAGCACTGAGACGTAGGGCTATTACCTCCACCGCAGAGGGTCCTGAACTCATACAACCTCGCCGTAGCTAAGGCTCTGCCCATCCTTTTCGTACCCTACACATCTACTGTCAGGCTTATACCCACGACAGGCACCCCTAAAGTGTAAGATATTTGCTTGGTTAGCTGCATAGTACCGCTTGTGGACCTCCGACAGACGTGCTTGATACGGACTACAAGATCACCCATCGGCATGCTACACGTTCCTCCAAGAGGAGGATAACGTCGACCATATCTTGGCACTATGTGTGTATGTCTGTGAAGTGTGCATGTGTGGACAAGTGATTTCACTTATTGCAACTTGAGGTCGGTGGTCCGACCATCTCAGACAAGTTCATCAACTGGTGGCTTAGAACTAGGAAGTTGTTTAGGAGACTGGACAAGCGTGGCTTCGACATGCTGGTTATTGGGACGACATAGTCACTTTGGAAATGGAGGAACACATGCTTGTTCAACCTACCTGAGCAACACAAACAACCTTCTGGCCGTGCACTGCAAATCATAGATGAAATTACAGATTGGAAACTCGTCGATGTTGGTGTAAGTGGACTTGATCGGTTTGTGAAAAGTTAGTTTAGATCTAGAGGGTAGGTGTTGGTGTGCCGATGATTGAAGCATCTTTGGTTGGCCTTTTGTAATCAATATTTCTCCCATCTATAAAAATACGATACGCCTTTGGCATACCCTCAAAAAAATCTTCAAGAACTCGACCAACATGACTTGTCTTCTCCTTCTCCCAACCAATTATGTTGTCAATTTGTGTTCTCCACTTCTCGCAATGATTTGCTAGCGAAAATGGCATCTACCCCCACCCAAACACGGTGTGATAACAATCTCTCATTGCTTCATACTACCCTCTCAGTTGTTGATGCAACACCCCTATTAGCCATCTATGTATGTTTGAGGAACTTCAAATCTATCATCGCAACAATGATGTGAGTGATATCAAAAATGGCATTGTCAATGACAGAGCTCGTAAAAAGTCATGGAGAGTAAGAAGCAAAATCAAGGGGGGGATCGATGAAAAAATCAGCAATTGAGGAAGAAGGATGGCATGACATGGTACGTCATGGTTTTTGTTTCCACTATGTAGGCTAATGGTTGTAGTACAAATTTTGTAGGTATGGACAAATAAGGCGGTGCAACGTTGGAAAATAAGCAATCTTAGCTCGCCATGTGGTGCAACATGAAGTGAGAGGGTGGGACTGCGGGAAGAGCCCATGAGAAGGGAACGATAATAAGTTGGTCCACCATGTTTCCGGGAGTTATGTTAAGTTTACTTTAAATGAAATTCATATAAAATGTGTTTTGAATGAAGGTTTAAGTTACATACCGTTCTCACGTTGTATTCCTCTCGATGATATTTTTACACTACTTGCTTGTTGATATGTTTGGCGGTCCTTTTTTCTACTCTAGTTTTCTAAAAGTACAACTTCACTAACAGTGTAGTTGTCATGATTGTACAATGCCAGAGCTAGTACCAAGTGCTATGACTAACATTGCCTTCAATGAATGGTGCGACACCTCGGCTTGATACATTATTTTTATTATCTCATTGGCATCAACAAACAATTATGTTTGATTTGATTTCGGTTTTATAATGACTTGAAAAATATGAGCACAAATAACCGAAATGATTGTACGTCGATGCAACTTGCATGCGTGCGAAGCTTGATTTTATATTTGACGAATGGTGTGGCACTAAATGTTGCCTTGATGCATTTTTTACATTAATTCTAAGGTTTACTAATAATTTTGTTTGATTTTATTTTGTTCATACTAAATTACTGGAAAAAATGCACGCAACCCGACGATAAATAGAAGAATCATTAAAAATGGAAGATAAAAGGAAACTTGTAAACCCGGCCAAGTGAAGCCCCACTTGTCTGGCGCACGCGTGAGGGATGATTCCCATGTGTCAAAGCCAGAGGGTGCCTTCCACCAAGTTTCTAACATGTACCTAGCTTTTGGATTT